>NC_041744.1:22431982-23073870 GCF_004115215.2 Ornithorhynchus anatinus | reverse complement strand
CCGGTGACTCCTTGGGTCACTCGGGCCCCCACCTCATCTCCGGCTGACCCAGGGGGTCACCGTGCCCCCACTAGCCGGCCGAGAGGTTTCCGTGAGGGGCGAGCCGAGGTGACGGGGGAGGAGGAGGGGGACCGGGCTCTGTCACTAAAGGGAGTCGTTGACAAAGACTAACTTTTAATAGTACGTGAAGGCATTCGTTCAATCGTATTTATTGAGCGCTCACTGTGTGCAGTGCAGTGTACTAGGTCCTTGGAAAGTACCATTCGCAACAGATAGAGACCCTCCTTACCCAACAACGGGCTATGAAGAATTTATTCCAGAGAAAACGAAAAAAAAAGAAACCCCAAAAACTACTTAGTTCGGGCACTGTACCCATCCCCCTGAGGAACTGGACGGGATTTGCCTTTTCAAAACGCCAGCTGGACTTTCAACCATTACGGGGCTACCTTTCACTCCTAGGAGCCCGAAATGCTGACTGAAAAGTCATCCAAAGTCAGGCGCTTTTCCTCCCAGGTGACTCTAACAATCAGGATAATAATGGTATTTGTTAAGCGCTTACTATGCGGCAAGTACTGTTTTAAGCGATCGGGGAGATACAAGCTTATCAGGTTGTTCCAGGTGGGGGCTCACGGTCTTATCCCCATTTGACAGAGGAGGTAACTGAGGCATAGGCACGCAGCTGCCAAGGGGCGGAGCAGGAATTCGAACCCACGACCTCTGGCTCCCAAGCCCGTGCTATTCCCTCCGGCCACGAGGAACTCGAACCCATAACCCCCGACTCCCCAACCCGTGCTCTTTCACTCTGCCCGCTCCGGGTCTCGGAAGGGGGAGGGTAAAATTCGCCTAGAGCCAAATTGGGACTGCCTGAAAACAATCCTGAAGTACTCCTCACTCCAGCCCAACCCACACAATAGCAGGCCAATGCCTCGGGATAATCTTCTGGGGCCTGGTGGTGTCTCTGACCAGCCCCATTAACAGAGAGTCAAAGAAATGCCTTCTTCCTCAAAACACTCAGTTAATTAGTAAAACGTTGTTATGATCTTCCTTTGTTTGTGGATTGGGTCTTTATGTTTCAAAGAGCTAAGTGTCTGCAACTGAATGATCAAGACAGATACATTCCAGGCTGACGACCAGCTCTAGAGAAGCTCGGTGGGAAGAGCACAGGCTTGGGAGTCAGAGGTCAGGGGTTCGAATCCCACCTCTGCCACTTGGCAGCTGTGTGACTGTGGGCAAGTCACTTCACTGCTCTGGGCCTCAGTTACCTCATCTGTAAAATGGGCATTTAGAGTGGGAGCCTCACGTGGGACAACCTGATGATGACCCTGTATCTACCCCAGCGCTTAGAACAGGGCTCTGCACATAGGAAGCGCTTAACCACTACCAACATTGTTATTAGTATTACTAAGAAACTCCTCCTTTTACAAAAGGAAAGGAAGGTGACACCCCTGCCTGAGGGCTTAACAGCAAGAAGATGGGTGGCAATTCTTGAGCCAGCCAAATGTGTGACAATTCGATGAGGAAAGTAGAGGGATGATCTATCATAATGATAATGATGGTATTTGTTAGGCGCTTACTACCTTACTGCCAAGCACTGTTCTAAGCGATGGGGTAGATACAAGGTCATCAGGTTGTCCCAAGTGGGGCTCACAGTCTTAATCCCCATTTTACACATGAGGCAATTGAGGCACAGAGAAGTTGGAACCCAGAACCTGTGACTCCCAAGCCCGGGCTCCTTCAACTAAACCACGCTGCTTCTCTAAGAGGGGGCATCTATCACACTACATGACCCCGCTTCCTTTTCCTCTACCTTAGAGGAGAAATTAGAAATTTATTTATTACTTTTCTTTTCCCTGCCAGCTTCCGGAGACCTGGCGGGCCGCAGATCCAGACGGAAACTTTACAAGGTGCTGTTCATAGGTTGGACAGTTTCCTTAGATTAATGGGCCAAGAATAAAACGAAAAAAAAAAAAAACACCACACACACACACACACACACACACATCCATGTTGTACCTGCTGGCTTCTAAGGCACCCTTTCACATCTTTCCCCCAATACACATGCCTAACCCTCTCCACATACATAGATCACTACTCCCTGTTACCCACCCTCCTTAACACAGGCCTTTGTTCTCCCACTTTGGTCAACACATCTTCACATATACTCCTGGAAATTTCTTCCCATGTTGCACACTACTAAACACACAACCACAAACACATTCCCAGCACATCCCAATCCAGTTTAGACAAACACAACCATTCACCTTCAGAGCTGGTCAAGAGGCGCAGAAACTGATAGACCAGTTGAGAAACAATTGCTACTGCCAACACCAGCAAGTCACAGGAGTGGCTCCTGAGCCTAGACCAGCCTAATTTATCAGGGCAAAAACTGTAATTGCTCTTTACTGATGAAGCCTTATCCCTCTATTTTCAAGGATCCCCACTTGTACTCTTAGCTCCAGTCAAAATTTAGGGAGGGGGCCTATAGAATAGCTATCAAAAATCAATTCCTGATAGCATGGAAGAAAAACACTTTTTTTTGCTTTGTTTTGTTTTTACAATTGAGCCTTGGAAAGTTAGGTGACTATCATTGGATAGTATTGTACCGTGATTCTGTTTTTAATGAAAAGAAAAAATTCTTTATAAGGTTCCACCACGAGGATTTCAGAATCCAGGGACACAGGAAAAAATTTAAAATGGTTTCCGTATTCTGTTGTTCTGATTGAACATCAGAATAATCTTTAGTTCCACCTGGACGTTCACCGGGCGACCGCTAGCTTTTCTCCTGGAAAGCTTTATGGTGCACGATCCAGACGGAGTTCTCAGTTCTGAGGTAACACCGTTGGTGAGACTGCATCTATAGGATCAGTAGATTTGAGAGAGACTATTGCACATTTTATCCATAAAAGCAGTTGGGCAACTCATTTGGGGTCTTGACCTGTGGGGGAAATAGCTCCAACACCACTGGTTAAAGATGGGAAAGCTACGTCCTACTACCAGCAGGGTAGTTGACGAAAATGCTATCTAAACATATCCGTGTACTCCCTCGCTTCCCCTATTTTAATAAAGGTAAGAATTATAATTATGGTATTTCTCAAGGGCTTCCTATGTACCAAGCGCTGTTCTAAACACTGAGGTTAATCCCAATCATCAGGTGGGGGACAGTCCCTGCCCGGGATGGGGCTCACAGTCGTAGTGCCCAATTTCCAGATGAAGGAACTGAAGCACAGAGAACTTAGAAATGTTTTGCGATTTTTTTTTCTCTGCCAGTTTAACAGCATGACAAGTCGGGAGATCAGATGTAGAAGCCATGTCCTGTGACTCCCAGCCTGTGCTCTTTGCCCTAGGCCATGCTGGTTCTGCTTCCTTCACTTTCAGGTCTATTCACACTCTCAACTGTTTGTCAGACCTTGTGGCGGGATCATACTCGATCGACTCTATTGTATGCCTCCCAAACACGTTAATCGATGTGAATAATGGAAATCCAGTTCCAGAGGTTGACACAGAGGAAAAGAAATGGGGCGAAAGGAGAATTTTATTGCAGAACAGGAAAAGAGCCGATTTCCGTTGGGGTGGTTTTTTTATTTTCTCAGTATCATCTTTGGTTTAATTAAATAATTCATTACAAAATATCTCCTAACACAGTCTCATGGTGCCAACACTGATGAAGAGTTTCAGAATGTGTCATATCTACTTGCAAATTTTCAGGATTATTTTGAAACTAAAGGAAGAATTCCTCGAATTTAAAAGAATAGTAGGAAAAGAAGCTGGGTTTCTTTCTTCCAATGTGGTACTATGAGGGGCAGGAGAATACACTAGTCAGAGGGACAGCGTAGGCTCCGCCCATCGGGTCACTGTGGCGCCAACCTGACCACCCGGTGACTCCTTGGGTCACTCGGGCCCCCACCTCATCTCCAGCTGACCCAGGGGGTCACAGAGCCCCCCACTAGCCGGCCCGAGAGGTTTCCGTGAGGGGCGAGCCGAGGTGACGGGGGAGGAGGAGGGGGAACCGGGCTCTGTCACTAAGGGGAGTAAGCGCTTACTATGAGGTAAGTACTGTTTTAAGCGATAGGGAAGATACAAGGTTATCAGGTTGTTCCAGGTGGGGGCTCATGGTCTTATCCCCATTTGACAGAGGAGGTAACTGAGGCATAGGCACGCAGCTGCCAAGGGGCGGAGCAGGAATTCGAACCCACGGCCTCTGGCTCCCAAGCCCGTGCTTTTCCCTCCGGCCACGAGGAACTCGAACCCACAACCCTCGACTCCCCAACCCGTGCTCTTTCACTCTGCCCGCTCCGGGTCTCGGAAGGGGGAGGGTAAACGTCGCGTAGAGCCAAATTGAGACTGCCTGAACAATGTTCCTCAGAAGTTTTCTCTCGCCTTTTGACCTCTCTGCAAGTCTCTTTTTAGAGACTGCTCTTTCAGCCAATCTGGCATTTCTCCAGAAGGCAAATCAACTGAATCATCCGAGAAGATTCAGTCAGTGGCTTCGTGGAAAGATCACGGGCTTGGGAGTCCGAGGGCGTGGGTTCGAATCGCCTCCACGCCCCGCTCCGCCCCTCGGCCGCTCTGTGACTTTGGGCGAGTCACTTAACTTCTCTGTGCCTCAGGCACCTCATCTGGAAAATGGGCATGAAGACTGTGGGCCCCACCTGGGACAAGCCAATAACCTTGTCTCTCCCTCTCAGCGCTTAGGACAGTTCTTGGCAGCTAGTAAGCGCTTAAAAATTACCATTATCATTTTCCTTACTGAACGTTATCGCAACCCCAACCCATTTTTTTTTTTAATCCTGAGGAAAAAGATGTCCCCCAGAAGGAAGACTGATAATGTTCCCCCACGGGCTCCAAATGGCGTCTTTTGTAAGAAAAAAAGTCCACCATTTTGAATTCGTGGGTATGCACGCCCCATAGAAAACCTGAGGAGATTTTTTTTTTTTTTCCCCTTCCCTCAGCGGGGGAAGAAGGCGGGGCGAAGAAGATGGCCTCCAATCAGAGCCAAAGAGCGGGACACCCTTGGCTCCGCCCCCCGTGTCCCTCAGGCGCCGACTATAAGAGCCCCACCCGGGTTTGCTCCGTGTGGAGCGGGCAGAGTTTGGAGTCGGAGCAGGTGTCTGGTGAGGCACGGAGGGACGAGGCGAGCCAAGGCCCTGCCCCAGTCAAAGCCGGTCTGAGGGGAGGGACGGCAGGTGCAGGAAGATGAGGAAAAAAACAAAAACCCATTAACCTGACAGGAACGAAAAAGACTTCGGGACCAACTCCGTTTGCCCTCCCCTTGAGAGATTTTCCCTGTTTGGCTTCTCAGAGATTCGAATTGATTTGAGGGAATTATGTGGGTCTAAATCGGTATTCAAAATAATTCCCTCACAGGCTCTATTCCCTCACAGTGCCTATTCCTCTATTCCCTCACAGGCTCTATTCCTTCACAGGGCCTATTCCCTCACAGGTTCTATTCCTCTATTCCCTCACAGGGCCTATTCCCTCACAGGTTCTATTCCTCTATTCCCTCACAGGGCCTATTCCCTCACAGGTTCTATTCCTCTATTCCCTCACAGGCCCTATTCCCTCACAGGCTCTATTCCCTCACAGGTTCTATTCCTCTATTCCCTCACAGGGCCTATTCCCTCACAGGGCCTATTCCCTCACAGGCTCTATTCCCTCACAGGGCCTATTCCCTCACAGGCTCTATTCCTCTATTCCCTCACAGGGCCTATTCCCTCTCAGGCTCTATTCCCTCACAGGCTGTATTCTCTTACAAGGCCTATTCCCTCACAGGGCCTATTCCCTCACAGGCTCTATTCCTCTGTTCTCTCACAGGCTGTATTCCCTCACAGGGCCTATTCTCTCACAGGCTCTATTCCTCTACTCCCTCACAGGGCCTACTCCCTCACAGGGCCTATTCCCTCACAGGGCCTACTCCCTCACTGTGCCTATTCCTCTATTCCCTCACAGGCTCTATTCCCTCACAGGCTCTATTCCTCTATTCCCTCACAGGCTCTATTCCTCTATTCCCTCACAGGCACTATTCCTCTATTCTCTCACAGGCTCTATTCCCTCACAGGCTGTATTCTCTTACAAGGCCTATTCCCTCACAGCCTCTATTCCTCTGTTCTCTCACAGGCTCTATTCCCTCACAGGGCCTATTCTCTCACAGGCTCTATTCCTCTACTCCCTCACTGGGCCTACTCCCTCACAGGGCCTATTCCCTCACAGGGTCTATTCTCTCACAGACTCTATTCCTTCACAGGCTCTATTCCTTCACAGGCTCTATTCCCTCACAGGTTGTATTCTTTCACTAGACCTATTCCCTCACAGGGCCTATTCCCTCACAGGCTCTATTCCTCTATTCCCTCACAGGCTGTATTCTCTCACAAGGCCTATTCCCACACAGGGCCTATTCCCTCACAGGGTCTATTTCCTCACAGGGCCTATTCCCTGAAAGGCTCTATTCCCTCACAGGCTCTATTCCCTCACAGGCTCTACTCCCTCACAGGCTCTATTCCCTCACAGGGCCTATTCCCTCACAGGCTCTGTTCCCTCACAGGCTCTATTCCTCTATTCCCTCACAGGGCCTATTCCCTCTCAGGCTCTATTCCCTCACAGGCTGTATTCTCTTACAAGGCCTATTCCCTCACAGGGCCTATTCCCTCACAGGCTCTATTTCACTATTCCCTCACAGGCTCTATTCCTCTATTCCCTCACAGGCACTATTCCTCTATTCTCTCACAGGCTCTATTCCATCAGAGGCTCTATTCCCTCACAGGGCCTATTCCCTCACAGAGCCTATTCTCTCACAGGCTCTATTCTTCTCTTCCCTCACAGGCTGTATTCCCTCACAGGCTGTATTCTCTCACAAGCCCTATTCCCACACAGGGCCTATTCCCTCACAGGGCCTATTCCCTCACAGCACCTGTTCCCTCAGAGGGCCTACTCCCTCACAGTGCCTATTCCCTCACAGGGCCTATGCCTTCACAGTGCCCTCTGCTGGTTTTTCGGAGGATGGGTGGAAATGTGTCACGAACTTTCTTAGGAAGGACGGTGACTAGACTGCTTGACCTGATTTTAGGGGGAAAAAAATAACACAGGGACAGGAAACTTTGAGCGAGCAAGACCCGCTTTTGCGGAAGGATGACCCTACGGTGTGACTGTCTCTGGAAGGACACCCAGCGTGTGGAGTTTGTTTCCCTAACCATTAGTTAAAACTCTTAATTAACTTTAACCTCCATGTCCTTCATTCCTGCCTTCCTATCTGCTTAAAAAGCAACTAAAATGCTTTATTCTAGGGCTCCCCATCGTCTAATGCCTCTCCCTCTCTCCTGACTACCCGCATGGGGGGTTCCTTCCCCTGAGAGGTTTTGATCGATACGAAGGAAAAGGAGAAAATATAGAAAAGACGTCCATGTCTTGTAGCAGTAGAAATTAATAATGGCTTTGGAAAAGCAATTCCTGCTGTCTCCTAGAAAAAGGCTGTTGTTGCACTTTGCGTTCAAAGCATGCTTTGGCCTCATTTCAGAACCTGGAAGTGCCCACTCCACCCTCGGCACCAGGAGGTGAGGAGAAGCACCAGAAGAGGAAGGAGAGGAGGAGAAGCCTTAAGAGGGTTCTGCACCAACCGGACCAAACCGGCCACGGAGAGCCTGGCGGCAGAGGTGACAAGCCAGATGGTAGGGAGAAATTGCTCTTTGAAGGGAAATGAGTAAATCTGGTCTCCTGGGGAGACCGCGGGCATGTCGTGGGTGGGAAAGATTTGACTGTTGTCCATTTGGGTATCCAGGAAATTTGATTTTACTAATCCAACTTGTAGATTTCTTTTTTGGGGTGGGGGGAGAATGAACAAAGGATTTAGTATCTGAAGGAAACCCCATACCAGCCCAAGAAGCCCCTGGGTGATTTCTCCTACTCTGCCATGTCACCGAGTTGCCTTTTAGAAACCTTTTCTGTAGGGATGCGGTCCAGGCAGCTGCCCCGACGAGGAAGAGAGGACGAGGGAGGAGCGATGGGAGATCGAGCGGCCCCGTGGAGACCGGGACACCCTGAGAGAAGATGGGAGTTGACCTGTCCGTCGAAAAAAAAAAAAATAAGTATCTCCTCATAGACTCACCCAAAGCAACCTGGAAACATTAGCTGCTAGTATCGAATGATTTGAACCTAGATAAGTCTCTTGCACGTTTTTCTGTTCAAGATGAATCGGTCTTTGGACTTTTCCTCACAGAATATTTCCCTAATCCATTTTCAGGAGAAAGAACTCTGGTCAGGATGTTGCTTTCACGCCTTAAAATTCAGTCAGAGGAGAGGTAGGAGGTACGGGGAGCCTTTAGTTATGAAGAAATAATAAGGAAAATAAAGAGAGAGATTCAATTCGTAGTACTGCCAGGAAATTTAAAAGTAGGGGAAAAAAACGGAAGCTTATTGTGGATTTCCAAGGGAAATTTACCTCACAGCTCCTTAAAAAGAATGAATAAAATGTGTTGAGGCGAGGCTCCCTGATTTAGGGCAGTTCACTCTCCGGACTATTGGGATTGGGTTAATACTCCAGGTGAGGTTTGGAATAGTGCAAGAAGAGATAAGAGCAAATGGTTACACATTTCCTTCTAAAGCTGTGATTCTGAAAACAGTGGTGTCGTCTGTGCTCAAACCCCAGTTGCTATTTTTCCAGAGACTCAACCTGCCTACTTCTGGGAGCACCCCATCCAGCAATCATCCGGGCAGGTAGGCAGAGCTGTGGGCTCAGACATCAGCAGAAGCCAAACCATGGGAGGGTGAGGAGGAATAGATGAAAAGATGCTGGGGGGCAGCAGAGGGATGAAACCAGGAGGGATGGGTTTGGGGGTGGGAAGAGTGAGCTGGAGAGCTCTTTCCGGGAGAAATGGGGTGTGGGGGATGCTCGCCATCCCATGCCGCACATTGGAGTCCTTGCCTGTGTGACAACCTTCCATCTCAAGGTACGATCATCTATTAAATAAAGAAATGCCGGGCAGTCCCGCATGCCCGCCCCCGCTCCCCCCCCCCCCACCGCCCATTCCGTGCAATGAGAGATTCACCAAATCATCTTTGGGAATGTTTTGGATAAGGGATGCCCACCTAGTGGCTACCGATGACACTAACCAAGGGATTATCTTTTTCCACCCCTCGGGTCAGCTGCCGGAATTCAAAACCTCCAATCAGCTCGGCTCCCCCCTAGAACACTGGAAGAACCAAGACTGCGGCGAGAGAAGGCTTTCACCACGGATCGTGCGGCAAGAGATGGGAAAAGGGAAAACCCTCTTAGGCTCCCCTAAAGTGATTCTCCACCCTCCCAACCCCCCTACCACTCCCTCCCGGTGCTCTGTCTTAGGACTTTGTGGCTAGGAAGGAGGAGGGGGGAAGAAGATAGTTTTCTTTATGCACTCCCTCTCCTGCTGTTCTCTACCTACCTAAGGTCTTCACGGCCTGAAAAGGTACTGTGGGATTTTAAAAAGGGAGCATTTTGCTTTATGCAAAAAACTCTCCTGCTTATTTATCCACCTGAGGACTTTGAGGCCTTCAGAGAAAATCGATGAGGAGGGAAAGGAGAAATCTGCTCAATAGGCCATTACATCTCCTGTTCATTACTCCCCCTGAGGCCTTTAAGGCCTTCTACTGGAGAATGACTGCAGAGTATCTGAGGTGCCAGAGGAGAAATCTGCTTCATGCAAAGAATCTCCAGCTTTCACTTTCCTCCTGTAGGTGGTCAAGGCCTTCCCAAAAGTATATTTGAGGGGAAAAGGGAGAAATTTGCTTTGTGCAAGCAACCTCCAGGTTTAACTTCTCTATCTAATGCCTCCTATGCTTTAAGAGAGAAGATTTGCTGTGCCCAAGGAGAAATTTGCTTCAAGCAAGTAATCTCCCATTTTATTTCTCTACCTGAGGTCTTCAAGGCCACAAAAGAGAATATCTGAGGTGAAAAAGAGGGAATTTGCTTTACTCAAAAAGTCTCCTGCTTTCTTTTTTCTGCCCAATGTCTTCAAGGCAAAAATGGAGAATCTGGCTTCTGGCACACACACCTGCTGTTCAGGACTCCACCTCAGGCCTTCATGGCCTTTTAATTTGAGAATGAATGAGAGACTATTTGAGGGGTTAAAGGAGAAATGTGCTTCATGCACAGATCTCCAGCTTGTCTTTCTCGACCTCTGGTCTTCAAGGCCAGAAGAGAGAATAGTGAAGGTCAAAAAGGAGAAAATTGCTTCATGTAAACCATCTCCAGCTCTTCTCTTTCTACCTAAGGTCTTCACGGCCTCACAAGAGTGTATTTGAAGTGAAAGAGGAGAAAGTTAGTTTCATGGACCCGATCGCCAGTTTATGTTTCTCTAAGGTCTTCAAGGCCGCGAGAGAGACCCTTTCAAGGGCCAAAGGAGAAATCTGCTTCATGCAAACAATTTCCTGCTCTCAGCTTTCTAAAAATATTTGAAAAGGAGACTTTTGCTTCATGCAAAAAATTGTCCCGCTTATTTGTTCCACCTTTTGGTCTACAAGGCCTTCCAAGATTACATGTGAGGTGAAAAATGATCCATGGGCTTCATGCAAACAATCTCCAGCTTTTGTTTCGCTAAGGCCGTAAAGGCCTTAGGAGAGAATGATTTAGGTGAAAAGGGAGAAATTGGCTTCGTGGAGTAGATACAGCTCCCGTTCAAGTACTCCTCCTCAGGCCTTCAACGCTTTGGAACGAAGAATGAGTAGAGAATGTTGGAGGTGCAAAAAGGCGGACTTTGCTTCATGCAAACCATCTCCAGCCGGTATTTCTCCATCTGAGGTCTTCCAGGCCTTGCAAGAAAACAGTGGAGGTGAAAACGGGGAAATGTGCCTCGTGTACACAAATGCTAGTGTTTATTTCTTGAAGGTCTTCAAGGCCTCCAAGGAGACTACGTGAGGGGAAAAAAGGGAGAAATTTGCTTCCTACGAAGAGTATCCTGCTTTCTTTCTCTAACTAAGGTCTTCAAGGCCTGAAGAGAGACTGTATGGCATTGGAAAAGGAGAATTTTGCTTCATGCAGAAACTGTCCTGCTTTATTGGTCACCCCAAGGTCTTCAAGGCCAAAGAGCATATATGAGATGATAAAGGGTGGATTGGCTTCATGCAAAGAATCTCCAGCCTTTATGTCTCTCTACCAGGTCTTCAAGGCCTGGAAAGAGACTATTTTGGGTGAAAAAAACGGAGACATTTGTCTCATGGAGATATACTTCCTGTGTCTTACTCCACCCTCAGGCCTTCAAGGCCTATGGATTGAGAAGGAATGGAGACTATCTGAGGTGCAAAAGGAGAAATTTGCTTCACGCAAACCTCCTCCAGCTTGGATTTCTCTAGCTCAGGTCTTCAAGGCCAGAAAAGAGAATCTGCTCGAGGTGGAAAAGGAGAAATATGGCTTCATGCAAACCATCTCCAGCTTTGATTTCTCTACCCAAGGCCTTCAAGGCCAGCAAAGAGAATATGTGGAGGTGGAAAGGGAGAAATTTGCTTTATGCATACAATCTCCAGGTTGGATTTCTCTAAGGTCTTCAAGACCTCAAAAGAAAATATTTGAAGCTTATAAAAGGAGAAATTTGCGTCATGAAAACTATCCCTTGTGTTCTCTTGTTTACCTAAAGTCTTCAAGACTTGAAAAGAGCATATCAGAGGTGGCAAAGGAGAAAGGTGCTTCGTGCAAAACCATCTCCAGCTTGGATTTCTCTAGCTAAGGTCTTCAAGGCCAGAAAAGAGAATCTTCTTGAGGTGGAAAAGGAGAAAACTGGCTTCCTGCAAACCACCTCCAGCTTTGATTTCTCTACCCAAGGCCTTCAAGGCCAGCAAAGAGAATATGTGGAGGTGGAAAGGGAGAAATTTGCTTCATGCATACAATCTCCAGGTTGGATTTCTCTAAGGTCTTCAAGACCTCAAAAGAAAATATTTGAAGTTTGTAAAAGGAGAAATTTGCCTCATGAAAACTCTCCCGTGCGTTCTCATGTTTACCTAAAGTCTTCAAGTCTTGAAAAGAGCATATCAGCGGGGGCAAAGGAGAAATGTGCTTCACGCAAAACCATCTCCAGCTTGGATTTCTCGAGCTAAGGCCTTCAAGGCCAGAAAAGAGAATCTTCTTGAGGTGGAAAAGGAGAAAATTTGCTTCCTGCAAACCATCTCCAGCTTTGATTTCTCTACCCAAGGCCTTCAAGGCCCAAAAAGACTATTGGAGCGAGCTTTAAAAGGAGAAATTTGCTTCATGCCAGCCACATCCCCACTTGCATTTTTCTACCTTTATGGTCTTCAAGACCTGAAAAGGACAACTTTTCTTCATACAATCTCCTGCTTTTGTTTCTCTACCTAAGGGCCCAAAAAAAGGTAATATATGGGGTTAAAAAGGGAAATGTTTGCCTCCTATAAAAACTCACCTCCTCATTTTTCTGCCTAAGGTCTTCAAGACCTGAAGAGAAAATATGTGAACTAGAAAAGGAGAAATGTGCTTCATGCAGAAACATCTCCTGTGCATTAGTTCACTTCAGGCCTTCAAGGCCTTTGAGAAAGGCAATGAATAGAGAATATCTGAGGTGGAAAAGGAGAAATTTGCTTCATGCAAAGAAATCTGCTCTTCTTTCTCGACCTAAGGTCTTCAGGGCCTGACAAGAGAATATTTGAAGGGAGATAGGAGAAGTCTGCTTCATGCAGAAACATCTCCTGTTCATTCCTCCAATGAGGCCTTCAAGGCCTTGTCATAGAGAATATTTGAGGTGGAAAAGGAGAAATTGGCTTCATGCATTTAAAAAAAAGAAAAACCTCTGTCCTTTCTCTCCCCTAAGGTCTTCAGGGCCTGCGAAGAGAATACTGGAGGTGAGAATGGAGAAGTCTGCTTCATGCAGACATGTCTCCTGTTTATTGCTCCACTTGAGGTCTTCAACGGCCTTCCAAGAGTCTCTTTCCAGTGGGGGTAAAAGGAGAAATTTGCTTCATGCAAAACCCCCCAAAAACCCTTTTCTTTCTCTACCTAAGGTCTTCAGGGCCTGAAAGAGCATAGTTGAGGGGAGAAAGGAGAAGTTTGCTTCACGCAGAAATATCTCCTGTTTCATTACTCCACTTGAGGCCTTTAAGGCCTTTTCATGGAGAGTATCTGAGAAGACATTTGCTTCATGCAAACAGTCTTCTGCTCTTGGATCTCTACCTAAGGTCTTCAAGACCTGAAAAGAGAACGTTTGTGCTTGAACAAGAAGTTTTCTTGGTGCAGTGTCTTGCTACGGTTTCTCTAGCCTCGGTCTTCAGGGCCTTGTTCCAGAGGGAACAAAGGAGGAATTTGCTTCATGCAGATACACTTCTTGTGCATTACTCCACCTCAGGCCTTCAAGGCCGTTTCAGTGAGAATGAGAGAGAGAGAGAGAGAGAGAGAGAGAGAGAGAGAGAGAGAGAGACTATCTGAGGTACAAAAGGAGGAGCCTGCTTCATGCAAACCATCCCCAGCTTTTCCTTCTCTGTCAAAGGTCTTCAGGGCCTCCAAACAGACTACTGGAGGGGAAAAAGGAGAAATGCGCTTCATGCAAAAATCTCCTGCTGAGATTTCTTTATCTAAGCTGTACAAGGCCAGAAATGAGAACATTCGCAGTGAAAATGGAGAAAGTTGGTTCCTACGTACAATCTGCAGCTTTTATTTCCCTGGGGTCTTCAGGGCCTCAGAGGGAAGCAGTTGAGGCTTAAAAAGCAAGCTTATAACATTTGCTTCATGAAAACCACCTCCTGCTTTACATTTGCCTGTCTGCGGTCTTTGGGACCTGAAAAGAGAATATTGGAGGTGAACAAGGAGAAATTTGCTTCATGCAAACCACCTCCTATTTTTATTTCTCTCCCTAAGGTCTTCAAGACCTGGAAAGTGAATACTTGAGGCTTAAAGGAAGAAATTGGCTTCATGCAAACCACCTCCTGCCTTCATTTCTCTACTTAAGGTCTTCACAACCCAAAAAGAGAACATCTCTGATGAAAAGGGACATGTTTTCTTCATGCAAACAATCATCCTGCTTCTGTTTTTCTACCTCAGGGCTGGAAAAGGCCATCTGGGGTCTTAAAAAAAAAAAAAGGAGTGATTTGCTTCATGCAGAAACAGCTCCTGGGCATTAGTCCATTTCAGGTCTTCAAGGCCTGGGAATCAAGAAATGAGGAGACAATCAATCTCTTGGAACAAGAGAGAGAGTTGCTTCGTGTCCACTATCTCCTGCTTTAATTTCATCGACCTTCAGGTCTTCAGGGCCAGAAAAGAGGGTATTTATTGGGGTTGAAAAAGAGAACTTTTACTTCATTTGGACAGATCTCCTTTTCTTTATGCCACCCCTCACTTTTTAAGGCGTTGTAATGGAGGGTGACTAGACACTATCCACTACATGCACAAGAAGTCATTTGCTTCCCGGAGGAAGGTCTCCCACTTATCTCTCTCCCTCTGGTTTTCCCGGTCTGGAAAGAGAGAGTACACGTGAGCTGGGAGAGGAGAGATTTTGCTTCCGGCAAAAATGTTACTGTTTGTTACTCCACCTAAGGCCTTCAAGGCCCTTTAGTTGAGAATTGAGGGAGAGTTTACACGGTGGAAAAGCAGAAACGTAATTCAGGTGAACAGTCCCCTGCTTGAATTGGTCTACCTAAGGTCTTCAAGACCTGTAAAGAGAATCGATGCCATAGACGAAGGAGCAGTTTGCCGCCTACAAAAAGTCACGTGGTCATTTTTCTACCTAGGGTCTTCAAGACCCAAAGAGAAAATAGGTGAATTGGCAAAGGAGCCAAGGGCTTTGTACGGACACATCTCCTGTGCCATAGTCCACCTCGGGCGTTCAAGGCCTGTTATACCGAGAGTGGCTGGAGATGATTTGAGGTGAAAAAGGAGAAGTTTGCTTCATGCAAACAATCTTCTGCTGTTATTTCTCTACCGCCGGTCTTCAAGGCCAGAAGAGAGAACATCTGCAGTGGGGAAAGAGAAATTGGCCTTACGCAAAAACTCCCCCCATCAGTGGGTCCACCTAAGATCTGCAAGACCTGGAGAGAAAAAAATATCTGAGCTGGAAAAGGAGAAATTTTCTCCATACACAAACGTCTCCTGAACATAAGCCTACCTGCAGCCTTCAAGGCTGTTTAATTGAGAGCAAACAAGGACCGTTTGGGGTGGAACAGGAGAAAGTTGCTTCATGCAAACCGTCTCCTGCTTTGATTTCTCTACCTAAGGTCTTCAGGGCCTCAGAAGAGAATCCGCGAGATGAAAAGGGAGACATTTGCTTCATGCAAACTCTCTCCCCCTTTTGTTTCTCCACCACGGGCCTTTGAGGCCCTTTAAGGGGGGTTGAATGGATATTATTTCTAGTGAAGGAGGAGGAGTGTCCTTCGTGCCAAAAAACCTCCAGTTTTCACTACAGCAGGTCTTTCTTTGATGCCTCTGAAGGGAACATTGGAAGTGAAAAAGGAGAAATTTGCTTCATGCAAAACGTATCCCGTTCACTTGTCTCCTGAAGGTCTTCAAGGCCTGAAGACAAAAATATATGAGCTGGGAAAGGAGAAATTTGCTTCATGCAAAACATCTCCTGCTTTTCTCCACTTCAGGTCTTCAAGGCCTGCAAAGGAATATTTGAGGGAGAACAGGAGAAATCTGCTTCATGCAAAAACATCTCCACGTTTGAATTTCTCTCACCTAAACTCTTTAAGGCCTGCATAGACGATATCTGAGGTGGAAAAGGAGGAATGCGCTTCATGCCAAAAGAAAATCCCATTTATTTCTCTACCCATGGCCCTTAAGGCCTGTAAAGAGAACATCTGAGGAGTTAAAGGAGACATGACCCAGATGCAGATTTCCTCTGGTTGTTGGGGGTTTTTTTTAACCTCACCCTTAACTTAAAGTCCTTGTGCTTTCTGACAGAGAAAACACAACATACTTGGACTGAAAAGGGGAGATTTGCTCTCTGCAAAATTTTCCCCTTGATCTTGCCACCTCAGGCCCTCCCCCTAAGCCTCTGCGTTAGGAGAGAAATGAAAATGTTTGAGACAAAAGAAAAAGGTAAAACTTGCTTCATGCAAACAAACCTCCTGCTTATTACACCACCTCTGGCCTTCACGGCCCCTTCATTTAGAGTTGAGATGAAGAAGGAGGCATGTGCTACGTGCCAGTAAATCTGCTGCTTATTTCTCCACCTTAGGTCTTTAAGGCCTTTTATTTTATAGTGGAGATAGACTTAGCCGGAGTGCCAGACAGAGAGAAGAGAATCCCTACACCGTCTAACTGGCTCCATGCCAAAATCTCGCTGTGCACCCTCCCGCGCTCCCTTCAGGCTCCACGCCTGGTCTTTATGGCTTGGGCTGTTGGAGAGAGAGCAAAGAGGTAGGAATGGGGTGAAGAGCTTCATGCTAATTCCCCCACCCCCCACCCCACCCTAATCCCTGAAAGGGGTTTCCCCTTTATCCTTCCACTCTGCCTGCTCTGCCACCTCAACTTTGGACAAAGTCACCAAACCACTCCTTGCCGTGGAACCAGGTAGGATGTTGGACTGAAAATGGGAGAGGGCCGGGTTTTGTGATTCTTTAGATTGGTAGGAGGGGAGGCTCTGGAGGCCCAGTCACTCAGCGTGGGCTCGAGGCTATGAAGACATGACTTGGAATTCCTTAAAACCGTAAGACATTTGTGTCAATGTTTCGGCTCCAGTTGAACTATCATTCGGGCCCAGGGACGAATGTTAGTTTGTCCAGTCAACGTTGCAGTTGGAGTCCGGGTGGGGTTGGCCCCATTTCCCGTGCTATTCACCTAGGAAGTCTCCCCGTCAGCTTGCTCTCGAGCACAGATGAGTTGGTTCTGAGATGGGATTAAGTGATCGGTTTACCTGGGGCACCGGTCTCAGTGACCTGGCCATCATCTTTCCCTGTACTGAGCCTATTTGGCTTGTAGCCTCCTCTGGGACCAGATTTTCACGTACCCGCTCTCCTGCCTCTTCTCTAGATCCGGCATCCTAAGAGCCGAGATAGTCTGAGTGTGCAAATGATGGAGAAAGGAATGGGTAAGCAGCCCTTACCAGGTGTATTCATCTATTTATATGTGCCATAATGAGAGGGAGTGATGTACCGTACCACGGTTTGGAATTCCCTATGTTCTGGTGGATTTTTCCCTTTCCTGTGTGGTGCGTGCGGTGAAATATTGGGGCTGGAACCCAATCTGGTGGCTCTCCTCATTGTCCAGACATAGCTGTGTGACTGTGGGCAAGTCACTTAACTTCTCTGTGCCTCAGTTCCCTCATCTGTAAAATGGGGATTAAGACTGTGAGCCTCACGTGGGGCAACCTGATTACCCTGTATCTCCCCCAGCGCTTAGAACAGTGCTCTGCACATACTAAGCGCTTAACAAATACCAACAAATACAGTATTATTACCCGAGCTTTATGAAGGGGAAAGATTTTGGAAAATGAATCTCATTTTAACTCCTGAATCTACGTACTAGACATAGGTGGAGGTGCGTGACGAAGACTGCAACCGTATTTTCTCTCTCCCTGAAGGGCCAGCCGGCTCGACTCGAGAAAGGCTCCATTTCCGCCGTACGACCGAGGAGGAAGGAAAATCGGATGACGGTTGGGTTTGGAGAAAATCCGGCCACTGGTTAAGAGGAAACCGCTCTGGACCCGAGGCTCGGTCTCGAGCCCGGGTCCAGGCTACTGGAGGGCGATCAAAGAAAATGTGAGGGGGAGGAGGGATTTCTGCCTCATGCCAAATTCCTGAAAAACTTTACTTCATGTCAGACGGCCTCTCCTCCAGGGCCCTCCTGCCTTCAAAACCTGAAAAGACACTATTTGAGTCAAAAAAGGCCTCGTAGGCAACCTGGGATATATCTCCTGGGAGCCCTCTGGTTTTCAGAGCGGTTAGAGCTGCTCCATTTGGACCATTTCGGCTCATTTTCCACGGGCAGAAAATGTGTCCAGTTCTAGAGGGAAATACCTTTCACAAGTCTATAGTGTTTTTATGTCAGGATTACAATTTCAAACCTGGTATGACGAAAGCACAACCGAGATAACCCCCTGTCCCTCTCTAAATCCTGGTTGACCAACTCAATGTTCAATGGAATGTTATTTCTCTCTCATTCAGGAGATAGAAAACAACAAAAAGATTCCTGCAATCCACCACAGCAGCCTTTAAAAAGTCAATAAAATAGCTAAATAAAATCAAAATAAATATAAAACGCAAGGAGGATCAGCTCAGTACGATACAATAAAATAGTTTAAAATAAAATTTAATACTAAAATCACTGACATATAAAAAAGTTGACATATAAAAATGCCCCACACTCATTCCCTTGGACGTTGACGTATGGGAAATCTTAGGATTAAAAAAGAGAAAAATTCCGTGTATTCGAAGACCCAAAACGGGGAGGTTTATCTCTGCCTTTTTTCTCTGCCTTTTCTATCGCGATCAAATGAATGGCTTTATGAGCGCCAACTGACTAGAGCACTATAGACCCACCCAAAACTTCAAGGGAAACTTCAGCCCAGGTTCAAGGCGCTTTGACTTCATACACTTGGTTTTCGAATGCCTGTCACATTGAGTGTTTTGTGCTCAAGGTTTTGAATCTGTGCAGATCTGGGGGGCTTCTACTCTGGGCTGAATCTCCCCTGTCTGGCTGTTGGTAAGCACCTGGAGGAGCAGAGGTAAGTGCGCGATCGGACGGTAGGAACGTACTCATTTCCGTGAAGGGGGGCGGTTCAGGGGATATCCTCAGGGTGGCCCTGGGCTCTGGCAATGCTTTTTTCCTGAAGGTCAGTGCATCTGCACCTGCCTTAACATTTCCTCTGCAACATCTGCTGGTAGGATTTTGTTGCCCAGGTAAAGCGTTCCCAGATCCAGGGGGGCGGAAATGAGGCGAAGGTGCCGCGGACCCAGAAGGAGAAAACAGCCCGCACGACTGCGACGTCCGTCGGAGACACGGCCGCTGTCCCCGCGGCCCTGTATTGCAGCAGGGGGCTAGCGGGGGCAGCCCGGTGAAAGGGGACCGGTGGGGGTTGGGGATGGGGAGGAGGGTGCTGACAGACTAGGCTGGAGGAGGTGGGGATGGAGGGGCCCAACTAATCCCACTGCAGCACTGCCACTAGGTGCCCCCTGATCCTCAGTGGGAGGCCCACTGCAGGGGGGACGGTGGCAGTGCCGGGGGAGGGAGCAGCAGGGAAGAGGGTGTGGCTGGGGACCCCTTCCCTATGATCTTTTCCCGTCTGCCTTCCCTCCCTTTTTTCCAGCTCCTTCCATTTCTCCTCCCTAACCTTTCCTCCCTAAAGACAAAGAGTGAAAAATGTTGTTTCAACAGCCCACCCCCCACCATTCGAGGACCACGGATCTGCAGCCAAGCCAGCCCTGCCTTCTCCCTGGACGCTCAGCAGCCGGAGGGAAACAGTCCTGAAGCGCTCCTGACTTCACGCCACCGGACCCGGACCCGGACGCGGACGTGGACCGGACCCAGACCCGGACCCAGACCCGGAACTACACCAGCGCAGACCACCCAGCCCCACCTCACCCCAACGCCCTCCACCAGCCCAGACCACCCAGCCCCACGCCCAACCCCCACCAGTCCCGACCCAAGCAAGCCTCAGAATGTCTTCTGGGGCTTGGGGTTGTCCCTGACCCCCACTGGATCCACCCCTGCCCCTTCCAGCTCCTTCAGAGCTAGCCAAGAGGAGCAGAAACCGGCAGAGGAGACGAGAACAACTTGCTGCTGCTGCTGCTGCCACCACCACCTGCGGGTCCGAGGAGTTGCACCTGGGCCTACTTTACTCTGGCAGAAACTCTGATTGCTCTTCACCCATCAAGCCTTATCCCTGTCTTTTCAAGTACCCCCACTTGCACTCTGAGCTCCTTCCAAAATTTTGGGACCTATGGAATGGCCATAAATAATGCAATCCTTGCTCATGTTGTGGAAACGGTCGTGGTACCCCTTTGCCTTATGTTACACTTGTGCCCAGGAAAGAAAACCTGTTCTTCCCCAAAACACTGTTCATCAGTAAAACTTGTTAAAACCCCATCTCACAGCTGATGGTCTTCCTCTGTGGATCAGCTCTCTGTTTGGTTCATCAAAGAGATGGTGTCTGGGTAGGATAACCAGGATAGATCTTCAGGGCTAATGACTTGTCCAAAGGAAAGTGAAGGTGGCAGCCCTGCCTGAGGACTTTACACTAAGCAGATGGGTGGAAACTCCCGAGCCAAGCCCAAGTGTGACATTTCTCAGGGGAAAGTGGAAGGGTGATCTATGGCACTAGGTACCATCCCCCTTCCTCAGAGGGTTTTTTTTTTATGTCCTTGCCAGCTCCCTGAGGCATTGTTGGGCAGCAGATTCAGACTCAATCTTTCCAAGGTATTGTTCGAGGTGTACACAGCTTCCTCGGATTAATGGGCCAATGAAAAGATACAAACACAACCCTTTTTTCTCCCCTTAGGGTCAACACTTCTTCAGATATACTCCAGTAACTTTCTTCTTTTTGTTCAACACTCCTAAATACAAAACCCACACACCTTCCTAGCACATCCCAATCTGGCTTAGGCCAACACAACCATTGGCCTCCAGAGCTGATTAAGAGGAGCAGAAACTGGTAGAGCAGATGAGAAAAACAAGGCAGGAGTTGCACTAGCATAGACCTCCCTACTTTACTGTGGCAAAAACTAACTGCTATTCACACATCAAGCCTTATCCTTCTATTTTCAAGTATCCTCACTTGTACTCTTAGCTCCATTCAAAATTTTGGGACCTATAGAGTAGCCATAAACAATTCAATCCTTACACCTATTGTGGAAACAGACCTAGAATGCTTTTTTTTTTTTTTACATATTGAGCCCAATTACGCGACAGTCAAACCTTTTAGATAAACAGAGGTTTTAATTCTGCTTTTAATGAAGAGAAATAATGCACTCTCAGATTCCACCATGAGGATTTCAGAAACCAGGCACACAGGAAAACATTCAAAAAGAACTATCAGTATTCTGATATTGTGATTAAACATCAGAATAATCTTTAATTCATACTGGACGTTCACCAGGTGACTGCTTGCTTTTCTTCTGGAAAGCTTTAGGATGCATGATCCAGACTGGGCTCTCAGTTCTAAGGTAACCCCAATGGTGAGAGACTGCATCTAAGAGGATCTGCAGTTCGGAGAGAGATGATCGCACATTTTTTTCCCAAGAAAAACACAGTCGGGCATCTCATCGGGTCCCTTGACTTGTGGGGGGACATTGGTGTAACACCACTGGTTAAATGTGGGAAGGGTACATCCTACTTGGCAGTTTGGTTTAGGCAACCAAAATGCCCCCTAAGCACATCCATATACTCCATCGCTTCCCCGAATCAAATAACGGCAAGCATTATATTTAATATATTTGTTACACGCTTATAATGTGCCAAGCATTGTAATACAAGCTAATACAAGCTAATCAGATAGGACACACAGTCCCTATCACAGGTGGGGCTTACAGTCTAAATATCCATGTTACAGATATGCAAACTGAAGCAGATAAAAGTTAAGTGACTTGCCCAAGGTCACACAGCAGACAAGCAGTTGAGCAGGGATTAGAACCCATGTCCTCTGACTCTCAAGCCTGTGCTCTTTCCACTTCTCTACTTTATTTTCATGTCTGTCCTTCCCAACTGTCTGTCAAGTCCTTGTGGGTAGGCATCACATCTATCAACTGTGTTGTAGTCTTCCAAACAGTAGTGTGCTTAAAGGTTAAGATCCAGTTGCCTATGTTATACAGAAGCGAAACCAATAGTGGAAAAAGAGACCTTAGTCCAGGGCACTGTACCTACTCTACTTGAGGAATTTCATGGGATTTGCCTTTCAAAAATGCCAACCATTACTTAGCTATCTTTCACTCCTAGAACCCTGAAAGAATGACTGAAAATTGATCACAAGTTCTGTGCTTTTCCCCACAGTTCACTCTGCCCGCTTGGGGTCCTGGAAGTGTGAGGATAAAATATGTATAGAGGAATAATATGGACTGCTTGACCAATTTTCCAAAGAACTATTCTCTAGCCTTTTGACCTCAATGGAAGTCATCTTTTTGAAGACTTCTTTTGAAGCCAATCTGGCATTACATGTTTATTCCCGAATTACTAGAAGAAAGGCCAATCAACTAAATTATCATTTTTTCTTACAGAACCTCAACGAGACCTAATCACATTTTTTTTTATTATCCTAAGAAAAGCATCTCCTCAAAAGCAAGACCAATATAGTTACCCAACATGTTCAAAATTACATCTATTGCAATAGAAAAATCCACAATTTCAAATTCACAGGTATATATACCTTTCCCCCCATGTAGCAGGGGAGAATCAGCTTTTCTAGATCAGGGGAAAATGAGGTGAAGGTGCAGTGGACCAAGAAGGACTCTCACTAAAGGAGGATATATGTGATTGTTCCTGCATCCTGGTGAAAGCAGGTTGATTATGGACCATTGCTGAGAAGGTGGGATGGAGGATATAAGCCCACTGCAGCACTGCCACTAGGTGCCCTCTAATCCTTATTGGGAATCCCACTGTAGTGGGGGACAGTGACAAGGCAGGGGAGGGAGTGGCAGGGAAAAGTGGGTTGCTGGGAACCCCTTCTCTATTTTTCCCCGCTTCACCTTCCTTCTTTTTTCTCCAGACACTATTTCTCCCTCTTTCCTCTCATCCCTAAATAATTTAAAACGGGTTGTTTCAGCAGCTCTCCCTATCTCCGGACCACAGCCCTCCAACCAAGTTGGCCCTAACTTTTTCCAGGACTCCCTATCAAGCCAGGGGAAACCATCTTCAAATAATCATAATCCTGACTTTTACTCCAGACAAGAGAATCTCAGCCTATGCCTCAGAATTTCTTCTTCAGTTTTTGATCTTCACTCGATTCTCCTTTTAGATACTCCTCGAAAACCTGTACTTTCCAGAACACTAGATAAATTAATTAAAGGTTTAAACACTACAAGGCTGATGGTATTCCTGTATTTGTGGGTTGGATCTCTGTGCTTTTTTTAGGGGTGGTGTTTGCAGAGGACAATCAAGTCAAAGGTTTTCCTGGCTGGTGACCATCTCTAGCTCTTTATTAAAGTCTTTCTTGTTTAATGGAAAGGGAAGGTGGAGGCTCTGAGCAGAGACACCTGCCTGTGGGATACACCTCACGTGGGCTTGAACTCCTGAGTAAGGTAAATGTATAAAACATGAATGGCTCAGCTGTTTCATGACTGATCGGTTCTGGATCCAAGCTGTCAATTGCATGAAAACAGAAATGTGTACTTATCCATTTTTTGTTCCAGAGTTGCTATTTTTATCTGCCACTTTACAAAAATTTTTTGTCTCTTAGACTGTATACTCTCTTGAGACTTGCTGCTAGTGTGGACAATGCTCTTGGATTGGTAGACAAATAATAAGGTTTAGTACAAAGACTCACACCTCCAGTCTTTTAAGTTTTCACCCTATCCTAAAAGCTGTATACCATTATCTCAGTTTCACCTGAAATCCCCTTGTCATGCACAGCTTCCCAGCCCCACATGCACATCCCTAGCCTTCCCCTCCTTAATTTTCTCTCTTTAAACTCATCCACTTAGACATACGTAAGTGTGTGTGCACAAACACACACACACACACACACACACAGAGACAGTAGCATGTGATTAAACTTAGAAAAGTTGTACAAGATGGGGAGATTAGAAAATCAGAGTGACAAAACTTCAGGTCTGGAAATGGGGAGAAGTGGGCAGGGAATGTGTTTTATTGTTGTATTGTTCTCTCCTAAATGCTTAGTACACTGCTCTGCATTAAGCACATTAAGCACTCAATAAATATGACTAAACAAATGGATGGGATGAGGATATCTTGTACCTTGGAACCCTACATGAAGGAGAAGCTTGCAAGATGACAAAATGTAGTGTTGCTGCTTGCCAAATAGATAATGGTGAGGGAGAAAGAGAGAGAGAGAAAGAGATGTGTGTGTATGTGTGTTCAGGGAGAGTTCAGAGAGATTTCTCAATCCCACTTTTTAGATTATTTTCTATATTAGACAGTAACTGTGGTATTTATTAAGCACTTACCTTTGGTCAAGTCCTGGTTAAGTGCTGGTTTAAATTCAAGTTTATCAGGTCAGAAGGTCCCTGACCCACATAGGGCTCACAGTCTTAGATATTTCCAACCCAGTCCTCTTATTCAAAATTTAGTGTTATACTCAAATTTCATAATTCAGTGTAATGCCCAAATTCAAAGTCTTGCTGGAAACATTACCTGGTACTTGCCCTAATGTAGAAGTCAGCAACTTTGCTGAAGAAGTGGTTAAACCTAGTTTGCATAATAAATACATATTTTTGAAGTCACCATGCCAGCTCTGCCACCTTTTCTGTGATGGAAATACTATTTCCCCAGTCTTCCCACTGCCTCTCTCCCCTTAGGATGCCTGAATCTAGGGCAGGGATGCAAGAGGGGAAGGATCACGTGTCACATGGCTGTCTTGTCCAGTGTTTTTCCCAATTTAAGTAACAGCAGAGGCTTCCATCTATCCTAGTTTCATTTAAGGCAAAATTACTTATGCGAATGATTATGCTTCAGGACAGATTGCTAAAGGTCAAATGGGGAAGAGCTAACGCTTCCTACCACAGAGAAGCAGGTTGCCGATTCTTATGTTTTGAGAAACAGTATGGTCTAGTGGATAGAACATGGGCCTGGAGTCAGAGGTCATGAGTTCAAATCCTGACTCTGCCACAAGTCTGCTGTGTGGCCTTGAGTAAGTTACTTAACTTCTCTGTGCCTCGGTTACTTATTCAGTAAAATGGGTATCGAGGTTGTGAGTCCCATGAGGGACATGGATTGTGTCTAACCTTATTACCCAGCGTTTATAACACTGCTTGGCATATATTAAGTCCTTAACAAATACCGCTATTATTATTATTATGTTTTAAATACTTTCTAAAGGCAAGGGCAAAAAGAAATCTAGGGAAATGAATTGCCCTTTAGGCTAAGAAATGTCTCTTTGGAAATTTGGGTGATAACATGAAAAGTTTCATGTAAAGAACTCAACATGCAATCGAGCATCTTTTGACAACATCAGACTCACTCAAAATGAAAAAATCAATAATTATTCAATTTTTCCATTCAAGATCTCATTCTCAATAAAACAATAAATAAATAGTAATAAAACAATAAAACCTAGAGCATATATTGGTTTTCTGGGAGCCTCTGCTTTTTTGGCCCAAACTCTAGGGTTTCTTTTTGATGTAGTCCACAGTTCTATGGAGCCTTGAAGTCCAGCTTGAGTAGAACTCTGTTTTAGGAGTGTTCAGAACAACGCAGGATTTATAATTCTCACCTGGGCCTCATAGAAGCTAAATACCCACCAATCTGCTTGCTTCATTCTGGTGGCAGCAGACTCATTCTGTTCCACAAAGTGAGACTAGGGAGTGTCAAGGGGAGGATGACCCCAGGAGAGGGGGCAGGAAGAAAAAGAGGCTGAAAAAAGATGAAATGGGGAAGAAATGAGGGAATAGAAAAAAGAGCCTATTTAGCTATAGTCCTTGAGTTGAAATTCAGAAGTGATACCTTCCTTGAATGAGGGGGAAAAATGCTGGAGAAATATTAATATTTTTTCCCTCTGGGATGGCAGGTTGTGTGAGGTGGATGGATACTGATCTGCTGAAAACATGTTCAACTCATTTATCAAACAGACATCTGATGATGACGACTTGAGTTTTTGTCAATCAGAAGTCCCGAGTTATTATAAATTACAAGTGGTTAGCATTCTCTGTGTGAGTACTTATGACTGTTAAGTGCTTAGCAGCCTTTTTTTATTAAAAACTTCACTTCCCATCCAATCCCTAAGCAATCCAGCTACCCCAAAAGTCATTTATAACTTTCCAGCTGTCAACATCTATAATTCAGTTATTCTGCATTTTTGACAATTCTGCTAGTGCCTCTTTTTATACCTTCCACATATAAAATGTTAAGGCTTAACATTTTTGTGTGTCTGAATATCACATACTAAAAATATGAATCCTATATGCACCTAAACACTTATACTACTTGTCTTGTCTTGAAATCCACAGAAGCCAAAAAAAGATTAATTTTTTTCCCCCACTACTCTTTTTGTGGAATTAACTACTTACTATGTGCTAAGCACCGAGAGAAATACAAGATATTCATATCATAAATATATATATTTCTTTCCCAAATAGAGCTTATATTCCAAGATGGAGGGAAAGCAGGCATTTTTTCACTATTTACGTGAAGAAACTAAGGCACAGAGAGGGAAAGTGATTTGTCCAAAATCATACAGCAGGTCTGTTGCAGCAAGCTAGGATTAGAACCCACCCTTCCCAATTCCTGGCTTTATGCTCGTTCCATTAGGCCCTGCTGCTGCTGCTGCTGAAATATTGTTCCATATTTCTTATTCCACGTTTATTACATTTTGAACAGCAAGGCAAATTTTTCCAGATAATCAATGAGATATTTAAAATAAATTTCATATGAGATATTTTTATGCCATTACTATGCATGGAATATGAAGCCCCAAGTTTGTTATCCAAATACAAGCAGGAAATTATTAGACTACTTAAGATGACAAGTTACATTTATGGTTAAGGATATTTCTGGTTGCCTCGAGGAAGAAATAAATCTGGGAAATGGTGCAGTCCTGAAAATCTATGCAAAACTATGCATAAGCAAAAGTTCGAACTATCAATAGATTATTTCCTCATTTCTTAAATTAAACAATTACAGGGTGGCTTGATAAACTCCATACACTACAGATCACTGAATTCCTATCAGAGGCATTGTAAAGAAAGATCTTAAGTAAATCATTTGGCCTCTAAATCTCACTTTCATTACCCATTAGTAAACTCTTTTCAAATTCTTTTCTAGGAAACAGAATTCCCAAATATTCCTTTTATATTCAATTCATCATGCATTGGGTTGCTCTCCTCAAACAGACACTTTGTAAACTGCAGGATGCCAGGAGGCTGGCTTGCAGCATATAGCTTGAAAATGAAGACAGGCCCCAAATTTGGCAAATGCATCAGCACTCTAAGACTCTATTTTATGCAAGCATTTAGAGCTAAACTACAAAGTGTAAAGCGTCACTTTGAAGTTAAAATAAACTTTAAACTATCAACTGGGAAGATTTGGAATTTTCTGTACTTTCAAAAAAAAATCAACTTTAACCTACATGAGGATTTAGTTTTACTGTGCTAACTTTGGCTTCACATAGTTCTTGGTCATGATTTCCTATCTTTTTAAGTGACTGACCTTTACATCTAACAAGAATGAGTCAAGAGCCTACATCCAAATGAGCTCATCACCGTTTCAGATCACTTGAAGTTGTTCTAGGGTAATACATCGGCACTATTTGGTGCTTGATAAACTTAATCTGTGCTGTTCAAATAATATTAAGCATCTTAAATGGGTAATTGGTTCATGACATTTGGCCACAGTGATAATCTGTGCTGTTCAAATGATATTAAGCATCTTATTATCACTGTGGCCAAATGTCATGAACCAATTACCCATTTAAGAGATTGAGGTGACAAATCATTCTAAATATTCTAAAAACCATTCCAAACTTTCTGAATCAGTATACATTTCATTGAACACCCTATGTAATGACTTACTTGCTAAAATTTTGTTCAAATATAATAAAGAATTGTTTTGGTAAGTTTAATTTGAAAGGGTTCAATTTTGGTTAAATGTTCAGATTTTCAGATCCAATTCTCAATGGGATAGAACATCTCATTTCATGATCAAACACCAACAATTAAAAATGGAATAAAATGCTATATTATGGGATGTTAGCTATTGTTTGAGTCTTTCAAAGCCTCACTGCTCTTTCAGGCACATAAAAATTAGCATCAAATCTTCTCTAGAATACTACTTTCCTCCTAAATCCTCTCTATTCCCACCCTCCCCATCCTCACACAGAAAAGACATGATATTCTCCTTCACCTCTTAACCTGATTTTTCTAAGAAATGGCAAGCTTGCTATATCCCTGACTATAGATCACAAGAAGCAGAAATACTCACATTCACACACACACACACCATCTTCCTTACAGAAATGAGAATAAAAGGAATAACAGCACAAAAGTTCTAATCTTGTTAATTCAGTGTACTTTGCCAAAAGACAGGGGGAAGATCTGGCCCAATCAACTGAAGCAGCAATGGAATCTATTAGGCACCACTACGTGAGAATTCTGAAGATCCTATCCTGACAACTCCTCAGCAAGTAAGAGTTCACAACCTCTTTGGAGTAATATACACAGGCATCACAAAACATGTTAAATATTATCCAAATGGAAGCCCAAGTGATACAATCATATAATTTTCACAGGGAAAATATTCTAGATTCATTCTCAGTTAAGCCTGCTTCATCCATCTTTTACTATACTCATCATGTGGTATTTAGTTTTGTGCTTCGTATGAGCTGAGCAGTGTATTAACCACTGGGGTAGATACAAGATAATCATTCAGTAACTATCCCTGTCCTAAATAAGGCCTCACAATCTAGATAGGAGGGAGAATAGGAACTGACTCCCTATTGTTACCTATTAGGAAACTAAGGTTCAGTGTTCAGTAACCCTCAAGTTCGTTGGTAAATTCTTACTCCGTTTCCCCTGGCTGTAGCACATATATCTACTTTGGTGCTGCTAGATTGTAAGTTCTTTTTTTTTATATGGTATTTGTTAATGGTACTTGTTAAAGCTTTGTGTGTGCCAAGCACGATTCTAAGGGCTGAGGTAAATTCAGGTTGATCAGGTTGGTCACCATACCTGTCCCACATAGGGCTCACATTCTTAATCCTCATTTTACAGATGAGGTAACCAAGGCACAGAGAAATTAAGTGTTACCCAAGGTCTCAAAGCAGATTTGTGGCCAAGTCAGGATTAGAATCCAGGTCCTTCTGACTCCCAGGCCATTGCTCTGCCCACTAAGGCACACTGCTTCTCTATTAAATGTTTACTGTGTGTCAGACACTGTACAAGGCACTGCGGTAGACACAAGCTCATCAGGTAGGAAACAGTCCATGTCCCACATAAGGCTCAAAGTCTTTATCCCTATTTTAATAATAAAAATGATGGCATTTGTTAAGCGCTTACTATGTCCCAAGCACTGTTCTGAGCACTTGGAGGGATACATGGTAATCAGCTTGTCCCACATGGGGCTCACAGTCATAATCTTCATTTTACAGATGAGGTAACTGAAGTCCAAAGAAGATAAGTGACTTGCCCAAAGTCACACAGCTGACATATGGCAGAGCCAGGATTAGAACCCATGACCTCTAACTCCCAAGCCCGTGCTCTTTCCACTGAGCCTCGCTGTTTATCATATTTTACCAATGAGGTAAATGAAGCACGGAGAATTTAAGTGGCTTGCCCAAGATCATAGAGCAGGCATATGGTAGAGCCAGGATTAGAACCCAGATCCTCTGACTCCCAGACCCATGCTCATTCCACTAGGTCATATTGCTGCCATCATACTTTAGTAGAGCAAAACCCAGCTGCACTAAAGAAGATTGTGCAGCAATTGGAGAATGCTATGGCAAATGGGCCTAACCAACATTTTGACACACTGCCCTAACTAATCTTCCTGATATTTCCATGTCTGATGCCTATAACACAGAAGGATTCACATTCTGTGGATGTTGGAGAAGAGTAAAAAGAAACAACCTGGATCCTCACATGTCTCAAGAGACTAATCATTCTTAATCCTTCCCTCCCCCCCAAATGAAACTCTGCTAACAACTATCCTGAATAGGGTTGAGCTGCCACATTAGCATAATAGAATACCCCATAGCAGATTTAGCTCCTGCAGCTAACATCTCTCGCTTTCAGTATACCGTAGTAGTTTAGAAAACAGGTATCTATTGTCTTTCTTCCAACGCTGTTTTTAAGAACCATACCCCAATCAGTCAATGTTATTTTTTCAGTGCTTATTGTGTGAAAGCATGGTATTAAGTTCTGGGGAAAGTCTGATAGGGTTGGTGGTCCCCATCCCTGCCCCCAAGAAGTTTACAATCTAGAGGAAGAGACTAACATTAAAATAAATTGTAGGTAGGAGAGGTAGCAGGTTATAAGTATCTGTACTTGCATCACAATGATGGGAGAAATTCACACTTGACAGGCATCAGAAACTTAGTGAAATTCATTTATGAAGATGGATCCTGGATAAGGAGGCATGTAGTATAACATGCTTCACATGGACACATATTGTCACTTAGTGGTGTCATGCAGGCCACTTGGTGGAATTGCCTCGTCTCCCTATACCTAGAGCTTTTCTCCAGGGCGAAGGAGTGGGAAGTGGGGCAAGAGCTTTTGTGGTCCAACTCCACATTCCCATCAACACAGGTGTTGCTCCCAAACAGAAGTGGAAGAAGCTAGGGCAATAAAAATAAAAATACCAGGCACAAAGATGTCCAGTGCCATACTGTATTGGACAGGGAACAAATCAGTTCAAAACTACCATCACTACAGCATAAAAATCAAGCCATCTATCACCTAAATCAGAGTCAAATCATATTAATCTCAACATAGGTGAGGCTACAGTGGAAAACTAACATTGGTTTAAGAACTGAACTACCAAGAAGTTGACTCTCTGCTTTGCAAAAAGACATCAATGATTTTATGTCCAAAATAAATTTCTACAAGGGGGGGATGAGCTAAGAGAAGCTTAACATCTTATTTACTATATGTCTAATTAATATATTTGTGCTCACCTTAAGGTAAAAAACTTATACCTTCAAATGATCCAAACTAGTATTTGAGCAATTTTGTTTTTCAATGAGACTACATCTGTGTGTTCTTTTCTTAAGATATAATCTTAAAATGGAAGACAAGAGTATAAATTCAATTGGGACAAAGCTTGTCAGCTAGTTGCAGAGCAGATGGATAGGCATTCTGGATTAAGACGGGTTCACACTTTGAAAAGGTTCAGTTCTTCAGAAACAATCAAATGGACTATAATATGAACAGTAAGAGTTTTAATGTGAATGGTCCTTTCCAGTAAAAATTCTTGAAAGTGAATGGAGTTTAGTTACTTGAAATGGTTATTATATATTTTTTGAACTCTGAGTATCTGCTGTTTACCAAATTGGCAGTCATAAGGTTTAGGGCTTCTCTCATGGCAGGTACAGTGTTTTGATGCTTTCAGCTAGCAACTGACTTTCCCAAAATTAGCTGAACATTTTGAATAAGGTGTGGTTTGGTGATAATCTTATAAAAGACAACTCCCCAAACTGAGGGGCAAGCTGTTCCACATGGAGTGGACTTCATGTTTAGAAATCTATAGAGAAAGCAATAGTATTTTGATCAGTAACAGTGAGTGCCTGAGAGCAGAGCTGGGAGAATTCAATATAATTCAATAGAATTATAAGGCAAAATCCCTTCTTTCAAAAGAGGCTTGCAGCCTAGTGGGTGGTTGAGAAGTTCCTCCTTTAAAAAAATGGAATTTATTGAGCACTGACTAACTGCCTAGTATTATGCTAAACCTTGGCAAAATGTTGAGATTAGACACAGTCCCTGTACCACATAGAGCTCACAACCTGAGAGGAAAGCAGGTATTCATTCAATCGTATTTATTGAGTGCTTACTGTGTGCAAAGCCCACAAGCTCATCTCTTCCCAATTTTATAGATGAGGAAACAGCGGTTCGTAGAGAATAAGTGACTGTTCAAGGTAATCCAGAAGGCAAACAAGTGATTGCTCAAGCTCACACAGAAGGCCAGTAGTAGAAGCAAGGCCTATTGCTTAACTTTTCCGAGTCCCCATCCCCTAACACTAAACCATCTTGTATCCCTATTTTTTCTCCTTAATATATTAGTAATTTACCCTCTTACCTGCCTACATGGAAAAATTTACACAAACCAAATCTCATCATGTGTGTTTTCCATCTAGACTGTAAGCTCCTTATGAGCATGGAACATGTCTACCAACTCTGTTATATTATACTCTCCCAAGGGCTTAGTACAGTGCTCTGCACACAGTATGACTGATTGAATTTTACCAATCTTGTTCAATATTCCTGATGACAACTGTTCTTTAAGTGGCAGAATCAAACTTTATTCACAATTTTGTCTCTATGACAAAATAATTACATCTTTTATTTATGTTATTTAAGTATTTACTATGTGCCAGACAGTGTACTAAGCACTGGGGGAGAAACAAGCTCATCAGGTGGGTCACCGTCCATGTCCCACATAGTGATCTCATTCTTAATCTCCACTTTATAGTTGAAATAACTGAGGCATAAAGAAGTGAAGTGACTCGCCCAAGCACATCCAGCAGATAAGTGTCAGAGCTGGGATTAGAACTCAGGTCCTTCTGACTCTTTGGCCCATGTTCTATCCATTAGCCCATGCTGTTTCTACTGTTACTAAAAGTAGTACCTAAAAATAGAAATCTAAGGAGTATGAGAACCCAGGGTGTCAAATATGTGAAAAGCCCTACATCTATTGACATATGAAAATTTTAAGTATAAAGTTTAGACCTATGCAGTATGTATTTTGTCTTCATGACACAATAAAGAAAATGCTAATTACCCAGGAAATGAACTGAATTTACCAGAAAGACTAGAAACTCAAATCAAGTTCTTTTGTCCCAACTAAAATTTACATAGTTTCAAATGTGCCATGAAAGCCAACTTAAACAACCATATTTTATTCATTACAAAACAGAGAATAAGAATTTTCTTGCATTTTGGCACCATGGTAAAATGTCTTTATAGTCAACATGGCCTATTAAAGTGATGATAATTTTATGCTAGAATTGAGTCTTTTCAAACCTGTGGAAGAGTGTGGGCCCCATGTGGGACACGGACTATGTCCAATTTTGATTATCTTCTATCTACCTTAGTGCTAGGTACAGTGTTTGGCACATAGTAAGTGCTTAGAACATGCCTCAGTTTTTATTATTAGAATACATTGCCTAGTGTCAAGGAAAGACACTAGACTCTGTTTTTTCCTTGCTTTACTAACAGGTCCAGGAACACTTGTCCTGGGGAAAATTCCTGCAATCTCTGTGGTGTTACAATCCCCAATGAGGTGTCTCTAGGCTGTAAACTCCATGTGGAGAGGGAAGGTGTCATCCAAGTCACTTGTTTTGGACTCTCCCAGCATTTAGTACAGAACTCTGCACATATTAAGGGCTCAATAAATACCAGATTGACTTATTGTCCAGGGGATCCAAACTACCAAAGGTTCCTCCCTGGAGTCTTCTCAGTTACACTCTTCCAGAGTAGTAACTATTCTCCATCTGACATGGCCAAGACTCACCATTACATACCAAAAATTCCCAGTGTTTGATAGTGAGATTTTTCTTTTCCTAGAAGGACCCTACATTTAAGACATTTTTATGTTTTCCATGTACTTAACCTCCTTATTCCTGCAATTTTTAAAAGGAATGCAGACCTAGAATCAGAATTCATCAGGAATAGACAATGCCCTTTGAAGAATAATTTAGGCTACTTATGGGAGATCACAAATAATAAGTAACAGCTTCACAATGTTAAACAGCAGCAAAAAGAAAAGTCAAACTAATTTGAAGCATCTCCATTAAGTCTCACGTATAAATCACGAAATTAAATTCCTTTTCTAGCTGAAGTTCTAGGAAGCGCATCTTAGAAATACATGCACTTTCAATCACACCCTGTCACTGCAAGTTTTGCTGAGCTTGAAATGATAGAGGAGGGTAACAAAAATAATTCAGTATTTTGAATGTTAGAAATGTTCAACAGGCCTGAACAATATGTAGTATAAAAATAGATCAAGAATAAAATGCCAATAAACTGGGAAGATGAGTATACTAAAATTCATCAGACTTGGACTGAGGCTTCAAGTGTCTTTTCCAAGTGGTTTTTGTTAAACTTACACTGATTGTTTTGACTTTGTGTTCATTTACACCAAAGCCAGAAGTCCAAATCATACAATTTGAAGTAATGGACACTTCTACTGATTGACAAATTAAATTCTTCCTACAAAATGGGTTGAGAAACAGTCCCATAAATAAGTCATTAAGCATAACCAAAAACCACTTTAACAAGGGCTTAGTTGTCATCTGAATAACCCATACATAGAAAGTCCTTTGCTTAGCAGAATCTCTCCTGTTACCATATTCATTAGGTCACCAGGAGTTATTTATAGCAAAATTACATATTTTCCTGAGTTACAATGACTGAGTTTGTAAAAGATTTTTTTCAATAGTGAGGGCAATGATACTGCTCTTTCTTACCTACTTTCAACCATTACAAATGAAATTAGGCTAGATTTGGGTATTTCTGAGTAAAACTAAGGACCTAGAAATGGTACCATTTCAAGTAGGAAATGAAACTAGATTCCAGATGGTGTTTCTTTAGAAGTGCCAAATTTAGCCCCCTCTGAGTAATTAATAAATACTTGATTATGATGATGATGAGGTTGAGAATCTTAATCAGTGGCATTTATTGAGTTCTTATTGTGTGCAGAGTACTGTATTAAGTGCTTAGGAGAGGACAATACAACAAAGTTGGGAGACACAGTGTCTGCCCATAAGGAGTTTACAATCTGATGACAATAGTATCAGATTTCTCTGGAATACCCTGACATCTTAAAAACAAATGCAAAGTCACTAGGTATATCACAATGATCCTCAATTGTTGATCTGGTGCTTCTGGAAGCTGTAATTTCAGAAATTCTTAAATCCATCTTTATGATGAAATGGAGAAAAGTCTTTGGACAACTTGGAATTAGTAGCTTGAAGAACAGTACCTTATTTCTGCTCCGTAAATGTGCTAAACAATAGCTCATAATAACTAGCACAAATTCTCGATTACAGAATGAGTAATATATGGTATGCCAAGTGATGATATCTTACTGATAATAGTATTGTCTGACAGTGCAAAGAAGAGGGTGTTCACATTGAGAAGCAGCATAGCCTAGTAGAAAGTGCATGGGCCTGGATCTGGGTTCTAATTCCAGCTCCACCCCTTATCTGTGTGACCCTGGGCAAGTCAGCTAACTTCTCTGGGCCTCTCTTCCCTCATGCAAAATGGGGATTCAATACCTCTTCTCCTTCCTCCTTCTAAGACTCTCAGCCCCAAGTGGGACCTGATTATCTTCTATCTACTTCAGAGCTTGCCACATAGTGCTCAAATACCACAATTATTATTATCATTATTATTACTGCTACTATGCATGGGGTAGCATGTTTGATTATTCATCTCATTCCAGGTTACAAACTTCACTAACGATGAGCCAAAAGGACACCCAAGACTGTGTCCATTGAGGTACCATGTGGAACTGGAGAACGTAATGCCTTAGTAGGATTTTTGTGTCTCCAGAAGCTAATTGTAGCCTTCAGGGAAATTTAATGTTTTTACAATGAAAAAAACCATTACTCTAACCATGATGTTGTTGATGCCTAAGACTCAGGGTCAGTGGGAGTGTCACTGATTTGAAACTAGTACATATGTCTCTGTAGAAATATAACTGCAAGGTGATTTGCCTCTACAGGCAGAGGTGGAACTGAAATGGAAATCTTCAAGGTAGTAAGCATACAGAGCCCGTAGATTTTCAGATCTTTATATCTATTTTTGATGCCCTTGCCCATTCCCCAGTACCCTCAAAATGTCCATAGGGCAATTTTGTCTTTGGATGAATGAGTCCACCTAAATAGTCTATGATCTGTCTCTCTGGAAAGTTCAAATAAGACCAAAAGATCCCATAGATATACATGGCAGATGTTAAACACCATGCTCAACAACAGCCTAAACAACCAAAGAGGGAACAACAGTCTCCCTTGTATATTGCATGTATGTCTGAGAAATATAAACCCTATTTAAATGACCCAAGAGACTGAGAGGTTGCTCTCCAGATTCTCTTTTATACTCCAGTCCTTCCATAAAGGAGACTTGGCAAACATTCTAAATCACTATACATTTGGAGATAGTCTATTTGCCAAAAAGAAGACAAATACTTCAGAAGGTGGAAGCTCAATCTGAGACTAATTGATTAATGTCATCAAGGTCTTATAATTACCCAGGTTTGGATGTAATTCTGGGGTTCAGGTTGTTATGCCAAGTAGAAAAATCTATCTTTTCTAAGTTTACATAGTCAATGAACACCATTACTGAGGTATTACATGACTAATGTCTCCCTCCTTTAGAGTATAAGTTCCTTATGTCCAGGGAATGGTCTCTTCTTTCTTTTGTACTTCCTAAGCCCTTAGCACAGTGTACTAAGTGGGCTCACAATAAATAGTACTAGTACTTGAGAGAGTACAATAGAGTGAGTAGTTGCTATCAGTCCACTCAAGGAGCTTACAATAATATAGTGGGGGAGTCTTATGCGGACCTGAGAAAGGTAGGCTAGCTTCTGAATAGAATAATATAGGACTTGGGCACCTAGCTCTGCGCTCATGCACTGGGATGTCTCATTTAAATGAAAAATATGTTACTGCAGTGTGAGAAGGTCATTGGCTATGTGTAATGCAATTTCTGTAAAAACATTAATTTTATAGTCCGCATAAACTAATTTATATAGGTTTAGCACTTTTAATTACTAGCTGAATTTTGTCCTCCAAAAGCCTAAATGGACAGTTCTCCCTATAAAAAGAATGCACACACAGTAAAATGCCTCTGTGATTCTTTATGACTTGACTGCTCTATTCTGTTAAAATGCCATCAATGGTCAGCTTGGGAATTAACAGAGCTTTGGCATCGGCCTTAGGAAAAAAAAAACAGTTATGGCTATCAGATTTTAAAGCCAATGTAGAATTTATAGACATATGCTTGGTACAATATACCATATTTTCTCCTCTGCCCTAAACATTAAGTAAAGAAGCTTGCCAATAAGTCAATCATATTTACTGAGCATTCACTGTGTGCCAAACACTGGAAGAGAAAGAATTTATAGTTCTTTGTTTTGTGCTTATAGGAAGTGTTTAGTTGTTTATTAAGTGCTTACTTTGTGCAGAGCATTGTACTAAGTCCTGGGAGAGAACACACAGGTGGGAATTAGACATGGTCCCTGTTTCTTGGAGGGGCTCATAATCTAAAAGTAAAACTTATTTCTATAGAACACAGGTACAAGTAGAACCATTTGTATATTGGCAATATTCTAGTATAAGTCTGGAATTTTTTTTCCCTTGGAAGGTTGTTTGGTTGCTGCTACCAAGATCTATGCTGTTTATATGAAGGCTGCCTCAGATCTTCAAGTTACTTGACCTAGAGTAGCTACTCATTGGTTTCAGCATTAAAGGAAGAATAATTGCATTATACATAAAACCATCAGTTTTCAGCTTCCACGTCCTAAACTACAGGCTTATAAAGCTGGAAAGGGCACAGACTGATATTGGGTTAAAATATTGAGTAAAGAAAACAGCATCCTTCAGGGATATTGTGAAGGATGTTATGGATAATTTTCTTTACAAATCATTTTCTGGAGCTTAATGAAGAGGAAAATAGGCAGATTTTATCTATTAGAAAGAACAATTATCCCCAGCTGGCCATTTATCTTCCAAAAATACCTTCATCAATATAGTTATTGTCATCTTGAAGCAACCAAGTGGGACTTCATTTTCAACTTATTCTCAGGATATTAAAGTAAATAAATGGAGCCAAAGTAAGATGGCTTTTTGAAGAATATGTCTCTGGATAATCAAGAAAGGGAAGGAAGAATAGCATACCCACTAAAGCAAGAGAAAAGTTAAATGAATTAACATTACTATTTGCCTTTGAGGATGAAGGGAAAATTCTTTTTGGTACTGCATGAGAGTTTATAAATGGTTTGACAGAGATTGATTAACTCCAAGAAATAAGTTAAGAAGAAACTTGAGAAATATAAGGGGAGTAAATTACCAGGACCAGATGATATTTGTCGATTAGTATGAAGTAGCCAGGGTTCTAGCTTAAATTTCTAACACACTCAAAAGTAGCAACTCTGAAAGACAGGAATGTCTTGCACTGCAGCTTCAATTTATAAATAGGAATCTTGAAATTACAAATTGGTGAAGCTCAGTGTCTAGGGGAAAATGAATTAAATAGAATAGAGAACATATGATCTTTATTTCTCAACCATCTCCAAAAAAGCTTTACCAGTACAGCACTATCTCCTTCTAGGTTGCCATTCTTAGAAAATGTCTCTTAGCTTTGACCTCTAAACCATGCAACCCTGAACTTGTCAGTGTCTGCAAAAGTGATGTCAGAAAAATGCAGCTGTTAAAAAAAATGGAAAAACTGTAACTTCTGCATTGTAAAAAACCTCACAGAGGTTTCGATTTTCAACACATTTAGTAATCTTATTGGAGAAATTGCCTCAAGGTGGTGTTGCAGAAAGTACCTACAGAAATAATGCAATACTTATACTGAGCGGCTTTATTCATCCACCAGTTAAGAAAAGGTTTCCAGCTACAGCCCAAGGAAAAACCCCGTAGGAGGATCTTTTCCTTAGTTTTCCAGTTCAGATAAACAAAACAAAACAAAAAGAACAAAAAAAAATCCCTGAGGTATATTCCTAAAGGACTCAAGGAAGGGTTGAGAGATGCCAGAGTATTAGTGGCAGCCTGACTTGAGCTAGCTTCATTCCATGGAGAGGCTGAATTTTGTTACTCCAATATGGCTATTAGCCTTTCCTGGAAGGGCTTCTGGATCAGCAGAAATCCCCAGCACTCAAACTCAGCTAGTTAGAGGAAGGGTACAGTTAGGGTCGACAGGACATGGGGTAAAGGGGATGAAATACACAAAAGGACCCAAGATGGAGTCTGGGGAACACAACCAGGTTCTGTAATCCCAAGGAAGGTAAGAGTAAGATGAACAAACTCAGGGCATAAACTATCCCAGTAAGTTGCTGTCATGCTGAAGGGACCCAAACTCATCCCCTGTACCTAACAAGGGCAAAACTAGGTGGATGAGGCTTGGGCCAAAGCCAAGGTTTCTGCTTATTGAGTGTTTGAGGCAGAACAAGGCTCTGGCCTAAAGTCACCTAACTGAGGTTTGTGGGTTTTTTTAAAATGGTATTTGTTAAATTCTTACTGCATGTCAACCTCTATTCTATGCACTGGGTTAGATTCAAGCTTATTAGGCTGGACATAGTCCTTCAGGCTGGACATAGTCCCTGTCCCACATGAGGTTCACAGTTTAAGTAGGAGAGAGTAGGATCTAATCCTCATTATACAGTTGAGGGGACTGAGGCACAGAGATGTTAGTTTACTTGCCCAAGGTTACACAGCAAGCAATTGGCAGAGCCAGAATTAGATCCCAAGTCCTCTGACTCCCAGGCCCATGCTCTTTCCACTAGTTCACATAGCTTCCTAAGTAAAGGTTTTTAGCTACAGCCCAAAGAAAAAACCCTCTAGGAGGGACTTTTCCCTTTGTTTTCCACTTGAGGGAAAAAAAAGGCTGAAGCATTTAGCTGTAGGACCAATTCTAGGAAGGGTTGACAGATGCCAGAGAATTAGTTGCAGCTTGACTTTAACTCCTTTCCTTAGAGAAGCTGAAATTTATCACTCCAATATGGGGTGATAGCTATCCTCTCCTAAAGACTTTCCAATCAGCAGAGATCCCCAGTACTCAAACTCAGCAAGCTGGTAACAAAATCTGCTGCCTTCAGTATCAAAAATGCCATGCAAAATGTGCTTTGACATAGAGGAGCCCTATCTTGTTCCACCAAGTATTATTTCCCACACTCTTTTCCCCACTATTCTGTTTTGCTGGAAGTCATATTAAAACAAACAAAAAAACTTTTTGGCAAAGACAAAAATACCTTTTTGCTACCATGAATATACTGAAGTGAAGAATCTGTCAATACATTATATCTGTGATTAAGAAAGTGACTCATTTTTACTCTGAAATAATAGAGCCAGAATCCTTTGTTTCCCAAACAAGCTTCACCAGAATTCTGTGAAGGTTCAAAGAGAGTAATCTTAACATTTTCAAATTGTGATTGATATATCGTTTTGTCACATTATTTATTGGGTAATATGATAAATATATGATTCATCACAGCATTCTATAAATATTGCAATGGATTATTAAAGCGATAAAATCCAGTGGCAGAAATATAATGAGATCTTGTCACATTTGTATAAAAGTGAGATGATAAATTGTGGTCTCTGCCCTGGTTGTCATCACCTAAAGGGAAAAGTCTACAAATTTGAAATGAGGATTCTCTGAGCACAAAGCAATAGGGAAAAAAAAGTCCTAAATCCTATTTAGAGTTCCATTAAGAATACAAAAAACCAACAGGGACACATAATGGTTACCATTTATAGAAAATAAGTAGCATTCTGTGCTGCCATGTGGAAGACAGATTTCCAAGTGAGCAGAAAATTGAATTTAAAATATTTCTAGGGATCCTTTCAGGTCTTTTCCTTAAACACATTCAATATCCACACTTGTCTTATACATGCTAAATGTACACACAAAAACACACATGTAAGTAGAAACATCAATATTTGCATTATATGCCATATGTGAGCTGCTCCTTTATAATTTTAGAACTTGAGTGCTATTTGTACCATTAATAGGGTGATCAAGCTTACCAATTTGGCGTAGGCTAGTCCCCTAAAATCTATGGATCCATATGTCTCCTCCAGCTATATGGTTACCTCATTCAAAATCTTGACCTCCTAATTGAGCAATAAAAGCGGAACGGCCTAGTGGAAGGAGCATGGACCTGGGAATCAGAGGACCTGGGTAAGGATTTGGATATTCAGAGATATAGAAGTGACTGGTAGTGCATAAACACTGACCAGACCAACTCTTTTTCTCTGCTTTACCATATGCTTGCATGGCGAGAGTTCATAGTGAAGCACAATCATCAATGTTTTATACATGACACATTGGCTGACCTGCAAGCCATTAATAAAATTTACTCCTGAAAGGTATGGAGTGACATTAAAACAAATGCACTAACCCACATGCCTAATCTGGGCTAGCACTTTCTACCATCTTTATACTGTATTGAAAATTATTTTTTAAACAAAAATGTGCATGGAAAGAACAAAGAGATGAACATTCTAAATTTCAGATGCCCTTCGCAAATGCCTTAGGTGTGCTGGTTTGTCTTTGTAGCTGAAGCCAAGAAAATTATAGATATTTGAGCTATTTTTCTAATCAGTGGAGAAGTCACATTTTAACATCCAGTTCTTTTTCAACTGTCCACTGGACTTCAGATTTGCCAAACCAAATCCTAACTTAAGCAGTGACCACTGGAACTCTAGAGTTGTTCTAGGGAGTAGGGGCTGACAAGCCTCTTGGGGAGTTGCTTTGATAGAAGCCCTCTTCTCCCCATCCCCAAAACAACATGGGAGAGTCAGCCAAGCTCAAATCAACCTCGAATATACTACATCCTCTGAGCCAGGGCCTGCAGCATCTCCTTTCTCTCTCCCAGCAACAGTCATTCAAATGACCCCCATTATTCAATGTCCTTGGATACCAATGCACTGATGACCATACTCCTTCTACTAAAGGCCTTGCTGCTATCTGTTAATCCAATAAACACTAACTGATGAGCACCTATTGAGTATAGTACTCTGTACTTCCTATAGTGCCTACTGTGTGGAGAGCTCTATATAACAAGCTTATTAGATGTGATCCCTGCATTCATGGAAGTTACTCTGCACCAGAGTATATAAAGGCAACAGCAGCAAATACTAGGGAGTTGCAATTAATTTCCACTAGTTGAGGGTGCCAGTCAGTGTGTTGAGAATTCTGAGCATCCTCAAGGTTGTGTGTGTGTGTGTGTGTGTTTGGGTGTGGGTGTGTGAGTGAGAGAGACAGAGAGAGAGAGAGACAGAGAGACTCACACACAGAAAGAAAGCGACAAAGGCAGAGGGAGACAAGGGGAGAGAGAGACACACACATTTTTGGAAGGTGGGTGGTTATACTAATAGAGAAACCCCTATTTCATCCACCATTCCCTCACCAATATTCTCCAAAAGAGACTTCTATGCATTGGAAGGATTCAGGCATTCTTTCCTCTCATTCCACAAGATTCTCTGGAAATATATGGAATTAACTTATCCAGACAGGTGTGGCTTTAAACCTTCCAAAAGGTTCCCTGTCCCCTAGCCAGGAATAGTTTGGTAAGATTGTAAGATTGTTTGGTAAGATAGTATTCAATAAATACTATTGAAGATTGGGATTTCTTTCACTTCCCAGTCCCATGTTTAAACCTGCCCTCCTCATTTTATTTATCTTGATGATGTTGTCTTGTTTTGTTCTGTTTTGCTTTGCTGTCTCTCTCCCCCGTTTAGAATGTGAGCCCATTATCGGGCAGGGATTGTCTGTATCTGTTGCAAAATTGTACATTCCAAGCGCTTGGTACAGTGCTCTGCACATAGTAAGCGCTCAATAAATACTATTGAATGAATGAATGAATGAATCACTAAGTCACAGCCCTTGCCCCCACAATTCCAAACTGAAAACTGGGAAAAACCTTTAACACCTAATTGCTTCTCCACTCTGACTCACCCCTGCCCTGTGGTCAGGTCTGGCCACTGGGATGAATGTTCTCAGTTAGACAACTTCCCTTATGCTGTACCTGGCATATAAAAAACACTTAAAAACCACAATTATTATTATTAAGCTGGCTCTGATAATGCAAGGCACACATAGGATTGAGGCCTTCTGGAAACAGTACCTGCAGCAGGAGCAGAGTTATATCCCAGGAAAGCTACTGTTTGGTATAATAATAATGATGGCATTTGTTAAGTGCTTACTCTATGTCAAGCACTGGGGTAGATACAACCTTATCAGGTTGGACAGAGTCCCTGTCCCACATGGGGCTATCTTAATCCCCATTTTAGAGATGAGGTAGCTGAGGAACAGAGAATAAAGTGACTTGCCCAAGGTCACAGGACAAGTGGCAGAGCCAGGATGAGAACCCAGATCCTCCTGCCAGACCTATGCTTTATCCACTAGGCCATGTTTCTTCCCTATAATTCTAGTAATGTCAAAGTGGCCACTAATCAGTTTCCAGTCACTAGTTACATGCTTCTGCCCACAGTCCAACACTCTATATGATAGTCAAGATCTAAGGAACAGAGCCTGGGAGTCACAGGATTTGGGGTTTTTTTAAATGGTATTTGTTAAAGGCTTACCATATACCAAGCATTGTACTAAGTGCTGGGATAGATACAAGCTTAACAGGTTGGACACAGTCCATGCTCCACATTGGGCTCACAGTTTTAATCCCCATTTTACAGATTACAGACACGGAGAAGTAATCTGACCAAGGACACACAAAGCAAGTGACAGAATCAGGATCAGAACCCAGATCCTTGACTCCCAGACCCATGCTCTAGCCACTAGGCATGGCTCAGTGGAAAAGTGGAAAAGAGCCTGGGCTTCGGAGTCAGAGGTCATGAGTTCGACTCCCAGCTCTGCCACTTGTCAGCTGTGTGACTGTGGGCAAGTCACTTAACTTCTCTGTGCCTCAGTTCCCTCATCTGTAAAATGGAGATTAACTGTGAGCCTCACGTGGGACAACCTAATTACCCTGTATCTCCCCCAGCGCTTAGAACAGTGCTCGGCACATAGTAAGCACTTAACAAATACCAACATTATTACATTATTAGGCATCACTGCTCCTAATCCCAGTTCTGTTACTTGTCTGATGAATGACCTTGGGTAAGTCTCAATTTGCCTCAGTTTGCTCATTTGTAAAATGGGAATGAAGTATCTGTTCTCCTTAGATTTTGAGTCTTAAGTGGGGCAGTGACTGTGTCTGACCTAATTGTATTGTATTTACCACAGCACTTAGTACAATGTGTGGCACGTATTAAGCTCTTACTAAATACGAGTATTTTTATTAAATTTTCATCCCATCTACCATTACAATGACTTAAATGACTGCAGGAGTCAGGAAAGACAGACAAGACTTAGACCCTCTGCTTCAATGCTAGATCCTTACAAAAAGGCATATTCACTGCTATTACATGCTGATAAAAGGTAATGGCCTAAATTTCAAAAATTAAGATTTTTATTTCACCCACCTCATTACTGTATGTACACTTGGTCACATGAAAAAGGTCTGCTCTACATCTTCATTTTGTTAACACCCATAAATAGCTGATGCAAGTTCTGTAAAGCTGGGCCATAAATCTAACTAAAAAGTTCTAAAGCACCCACCAACTTAAAGGCTACGTTTCATTAATATGAATTCAGTGAGATCAAATACAGATCAGGTATAGGCCAAACAAATCATAGTCCAACTATAATTTATTCATTCATTCAATAGTATTTATTGAGTGCTTACTATGTGCAGAGCACTGTACTAAGCGCTTGGAATGAACAAGTCAGCAACAGATAGAGACAGTCCCTGCCGTTTGACGGGCTTACAGTCTAATCGGGGGAGACGGACAGACAAGAACAATGGCAGTAGAGTCAAGGAGAAGAACATCTCGTAAAAACAATGGCAATTAAATAGAATCAAGGCGATGTACATTTCATTAACAAAATAAATAGGGTAATGAAAATATATACAGTTGAGCAGATGAGTACAGTGCTGAGGGGATGGGAAGGGAGAGGGGGAGGAGCAGAGGGAAATGGGGGGAAAAGAGGGTTAAGCTGCGGAGAGGTTCATTCATTCATTCATTCATTCATTCATTCATTCATTCATTCAATAGTATTTATTGAGCGCTTACTATGTGCAGAGGGATAGCAGACGGGCAGATAGAGGTGAAGGGGGGGTGGTAGAGGGAGTAGAGGGACAAGGGGAGCTCAGTCTGGGAAGGCCTCTTGGAGGAGGTGAGTTTTAAGTAGGGTTTTGAAGAGGGGAAGAGAATCAGTTTGGCGGAGGTGAGGAGGGAGGGTGTTCCGGGACCGCGGGAGGACGTGGCCCGGGGGTCGACGGCGGGATAGGTGAGACCGAGGGATGGTGAGGAGGTGGGCGGCAGAGTAGCGGAGCGTGTGGGGTGGGCAGTAGAAAGAGAGAAGGGAGGAGAGGTAGGAAGGGGCAAGGTGACATAGAGCCTTGAAGCCTAGAGTGAGGAGTTTTTGTTTGGAGCGGAGGTTGATAGGCAACCACTGGAGGTGTTTAAGAAGGGGAGTGACATGCCCAGATCGTTTCTGCAGGAAGATGAGCCGGGCAGCGGAGTGAAGAATAGACTGGAGCGGGGCGAGAGAGGAGGAAGGGAGATCAGAGAGAAGGCTGACACAGTAGTCTAGCCAGAATGTTATGAGAGAGCCTGTAGCAGTAAGGCAGCCATTTGGGTGGAGAGGAAAGGGCGGATCTTGGCGATATTGTAAAGGTGAAACCGGCAGGTCTTGGTAACGGATAGGATGTGTGGGGTGAACGAGAGAGACGAGTCAAGGATGACACCGAGATTGCGGGCCTGAGAGATGGGAAGGATGGACGTGCCATCCACGGTGACTTTATGACTTCCTATTCACTAGTGCAGTATTTGACTACAGTATATCACTCAATGTCAGACAGAATGAGATTTTTATGTAAGAAACCAAGACTCAAGGGCCTTAGATTATTTTTAGAAGCTTATATTTCTGGCAAGTTTCACTTGGTACTAGCAAATGGTTTGTGTACCACCAAACTGGCATGTAAGATTTTAAATTTATATTGGAGAACAACCAAACAGAAATGTCTGCTTCTTGTCAGTTGAACCTCAAGAAACTAGTAGTCTTTATTTCTAATGTTACCTCTGCACCTTCAAATCAAAGAAATTCCACAAGCCACTGTCTCTGATACTATATTCTAATGATGTTAAATATTTTGATTTTGGAGATTTAGAAGAAAAAAAGTGATTCACAACTTTGCCTTCTTAAAATAATTTAAGCATCATTAAATGATAGGAAGTAGTGTGGCCTAGTGAATAAAGCATAGGCCTGGGAGTCAGAGGACCTGGGTTCTAATCTCAGCTCTGGCACATCTGTTTTTTGACCTTGTGCCAAGTCACTTAACTTCTCTGTGACTTAGTTTCTTCAAGTGCAAAAAGGGGATTCAATACCTGTTTTCCCTCCTTCTTAGACTGTAATCCCCATGTGGGACAGGGACTGCATACAACCTGATGAACTTGTAACTATCCCAGTGCATAGCATAGTGCTTGACAAAAAATACCAAAAAAAAAAAAAAAAAGCACAGGCGGGGCACATTCACCCACATATGGAGGCTTTAAATTTATAGTTGCCAAGTTTTATGAGCATGTTCCCTGCTGGACAGAAGCTGTCAATCATTTATTTACCCATTAATAATAATAATAATAATGTTGGTATTTGTTAAGCGCTTACTATGTGCCAAGCACTGTTCTAAGCGCTGGGGTAGACATAGGGGAATCAGGTTGTCCCACGTGGGGCTCACAGTCTTCATCCCCATTTTACAGATGAGGGAACTGAGGCACAGAGAAGTTAAGTGACTTGCCCACAGTCACACAGTCACACAGCCAACAAGTGGCAGAGCTGGGATTCGAACTCATGAGCCCTGACTCCAAAGCCCATGCTCTTTCCACTGAGCCACGCTGCTTCTCCATCCCATTATTACTTAGGGATGGAATCCCTATCTGCATTCAATAGCTAGGAGTAGCTGGCTCTTTTGGAAATTCACAGAAGGCAGGGATTGTGTCTACCATCATTTAGTTCAGTGCTCTGTACACAGTAAGTGCTCAGTAAAAACCACAGATTGACTAATAGCTGGCAAACTTCAAAATGGCTCCAAGTCAATGCCCCCTAGAGCATCTCTACCAGGGATTTAACCTAGAATAACCATTTCTGCCCAAAACAATTCACTGTAACAGGATTTAATTTCTCAACCACTAGAGGCTCATAAAAAACTGAAATTCAGATCCTTTTTGAGGGATATTTTTAAAAGCCCTTCACTACCATCTCAACCCTTTTGTGTCATTTATGCACATGAAACCTCACCCTCTAAGGACTTGGATAATAACTGCACCTCTCCCCACCCATAGCTCTTATGCACATATCTTTAAACTGTCAAAAGATTTATTTTACTGTCTGTTTTCCCACTAGATTGTAAGATCCTTGAAGGCAGAGATCCTATCTACTAACCCAATTGTGAAGAGCACTAAACTAGAAACTTGGAAGAGTACTGAGTAACTCTCAATAAACTATTCATTGACAAGCCAAGGCAACTAGTTACTCAATATGTAAGGAAAACAGATTCAAATGATTCTCTTTGGTGCATTCATAAATTTTTTGTAAAATATTTTGAGAAAAACATGCCTAACTTCCTGCTCTTGGACCATTTCTCAAAATGCATTCAGACATTTTGGGGATTTCTTTAATCATCCCTTCCTTGAACCTCTGGGGAGAGGATCCTGGGAAGGAAGGGAAAAGGGTGGGCTTAGAATCAACCAATTGTATTTGTTGAGCACTGTGTGCAGAGCACTGTACCAAGCGCCTGGGACAGTACAATGTAGCAGAGTTGTTATACACTTTCCCTGCCCACAAGGAGCTTGCAGTATAGAAGATAAGGGGAGTTTACAGTTTAGAGGATTACAACTCAGGGGCCCCGGCTTTTTTGCCTCTTAAGTCCACTACATTATAACATCGACAGGTCTACAGTGGCTCATAGGCTATTAGCTTGAAAACACAGTTTGTGTGTTTTTATCCTGGCCCCTGCTCCTTACTACCCTTCTGGGTACCGCTGGGCAAGTTCCTCAGGACAAGGTGAGAGCAGCCAAAACCCTATGGGAAAATAAGAGCAGGGATTCCCTTCTCATTCCCTGAACCAAAATTCTAAATGTATCAATATGAGTTACCAGGAATCAGACCCTTTTCCTCTTGGATGTCATATTATAGTGTGATCCACTTACAATGTGTGAATTTGATTACTGATTATGCATATCTCATACTTAATCTTCCAATTTTTTGCCTTGAACTGGTCTACCTCCAAACCTTTCCTATAAATCCTATATAACATTACACAAAAGCAAATTGTTTATCCTGCTTAGTTACCTCAGAAAGCATGTCAACATAATTTGTTAATAAGATTTGATTTATCTATATTTTATTATGGTGAATAAGTGTAATTTGTCTGCCTTTTAGAACTCCAATATTTTTACATAAAATTACCAACAACAAATTAAAATACACATCTTCATCACAATTTTATCCCTCTGTGACAATAATGTTGAATGTTAAGATTTAAATCACTAAATTGAGGCAACAAATTTGAGGAATTGTATAATTATGAGGTCAATGGCTTGTAGAAAAATAGTACAAATATATGATTACAGCTTAAAAGATTGTGAACTTCAAATGCGGCAAAATAACTCAAAGAATATAATGCATTTATCTTGGAATTTAAAAAAAATTCCGAACAGTGCATTTGTCATGAAGTAATTTACAGCATACCACACTTAAAATTATTTCACTTGATTAACAATCACACTCATTTTGGATTTTCAATCACATAGATATATGGATGTGCCCTGGAATATCATATTGAGCTCTTAACTTCATGTTTCCAAACCTTGCTGCAAAAACTGCCATTATCAGCAAATATTTCCAGATAAACAGGGGTATTAGTTTGACCGGGAAGATGGTTAACAGGATTTTTAAAAATGGTTTAAAAGAAAGAGAAAACTTGTGGGTTCTCAGAAGCCCTCCCCGCCAAAGACATCAAATTAAATAGTAATTTTGACAAGGAGAGGAACGACAAAGGAGACTTGCTGAATATTAGGAAAAAGCCAATATCATTGGTAGACAGCAATGATCTACACTTCTACATAATAGGTTTCTAGCGCTATAAATCTGCTTCACTCTGCAGTACTTCCCTGAGAAATGTGATATATTTCTAAAGAGTTTCATCTAAATGTCACCCTGAAAGCTTGGATTGTTGAGGGACATTCTAAATGTCACAATTGTCTCATGTGACCCAGGCCTGAATTGACTATGCATTCCTCTAGAACAAGTTTTTCTAAAATGAATAGGTAATAACTCATTATACTTTTTGGATTTGGACTCATTTGCCTCACATTAAGATATCTTGTTATAGCCCTTCATTGCCAGTGTTTCTTTTCTTCTTCTTCACCCACTTCACCCACTTACTTGCTCCCTAATACCTGCCAATCATGTTTTCCATGGGGCTCCAAATGCAATATGCAATTGGAGCTGTTTGTTGATAGCAGAAATACTGAAACAAGTTTCATTAGCACTCCCCGCTCCACCCCTTTTGACCATCCGTGAAAATACCACCAAACTGCTCTAATTCTGTTTCATGGCTTCCAAACCTAGATCCTATTTTGTTTGTTAATGGTATTTGCTTTGCACTTAGTATGTGGCAAACATTTTTCCAAACACTGGAGTAAATACAAGGCAATCAGGTCAGTCCCAGTCCCACATTGGGCTCCCAGTCTAAGTAGGAATGACTACAGGTATTGAATCCCCATTTTACAGTTGAAGTAACTGAGGCACAGGGATGTTAAATGACTTGCCTAAGGTCCTCAAGATCCACAAACAAGATCCTCTCACTCCCAGGCCCATGCTTTTTCCACTAGTCCAGGATGCTTACTAATTTTCAATAAACATCTAAAATCTATTAAGAGTGGGTATTCTTTTCTGAGTGAGCACTGCAGAATTTTAGTTAACCAAAAGGATTTCAATCTCCTTTGTGTGCTCAAGGCTGCAATAAGTATTAGGAAGTTACCCATCTTCAAATGTTCTGATTTTAGGTTTAAGGTCATTTGATTTGTCCATAAGAAAAAAAATGTGGTTATTCATTCAATAGTATTTATTGAGCGCTTACTATGTGCAGAACACTGTACTAAGCGCTTGGGATGAACAAGTAGGCAACAGATAGAGACAGTCCCTGCCGTTTGACGGGCTTACAGTCTAATCGGGGGAGACGGACAGACGAGAACAATGGCAATAAACAGAGTCAAGGGGAAGAACATCTCGTAAAAACAATGGCAACTAAATAGAATCAAGGCGATGTACAATTCATTAACAGAATAAATAGGGTAACGAAAATATATACAGTTGAGCGGACGAGTACAGTGCTGTGGGGATGGGAAGGGAGAGGTGGAGGAGCAGAGGGAAAAGGGGAAAATGAGGGTTTAGCTGCGGAGAGGTAAAGGGGGGATGGCAGAGGGAGTAGAGGGAGAAGAGGAGCTCAGTCTGGGAACGCCTCTTGGAGGAGGTGAGTTTTAAGTAGGGTTTTGAAGAGGGAAAGAGAATCAGTTTGGCGGAGGTGAGGAGGGAGGGCGTTCCAGGACCGCGGGAGGACGTGACCCAGGGGTCGACGGCGGGATAGGCGAGACCGAGGGACGGTGAGGAGGTGGGCGGCAGAGGAGCGGAGCGTGCGGGGTGGGCGGTAGAAAGAGAGAAGGGAGGAGAGGTAGGAAGGGGCAAGGTGATGGAGAGCCTTGAAGCCTAGAGTGAGGAGTTTTTGTTTGGAGCGGAGGTTGATAGGCAACCACTGGAGTTGTTTAAGAAGGGGAGTGACATGCCCAGATTGTTTCTGCAGGAAGATGAGCCGGGCAGCGGAGTGAAGAATAGACTGGAGCGGGGCGAGAGAGGAGGAAGGGAGGTCAGAGAGAAGGCTGACACAGTAGTCTAGCCGGGATACAACGAGAGCCCGTAACAGTAAGGTAGCCGTTTGGGTGGAGAGGAAAGGGCGGATCTTGGCGATATTGTAGAGGTGAAACCGGCAGGTCTTGGTAACGGATAGGATGTGTGGGGTAAACGAGAGAGACGAGTCAAGGATGACACCGAGATTGCGGGCCTGAGAGACGGGAAGGATGGTCGTACAATCGACGGTGATAGAGAAGTCTGGGAGAGGACCGGGTTTGGGAGGGAAGATGAGGAGCTCAGTCTTGCTCATGTTGAGTTTTAGGTGGCGGGCCGATATCCAGGTGGAGACGTCCCGGAGGCAGGAGGAGATGCGAGCCTGAAGGGAGGGGGAGAGGACAGGGGTGGAGATGTAGATCTGTGTGTCATCTGTGTAGAGATGGTAGTCAAAGCCGTGAGAGCGAATGAGTTCACCGAGGGAGTGAGTGTAAATGGAGAACAGAAGAGGGCCAAGAACTGACCCTTGAGGAACTCCAACAGTTAAATGATGGGAGGGGGAAGAGGCTCCAGCGAAGGAGACCGAGAATGACCGGCCAGAGAGGTAAGAGGAGAACCAGGAGAGGACAGAGTCCGTTAAGCCAAGGTGAGATAAGGTATGGAGGAGGAGGGGATGGTCGACAGTGTCAAAGGCAGCAGAGAGGTCAAGGAGGATTAGAATGGAGTAGGAGCCATTGGATTTGGCAAGAAGGAGGTCATGGGTGACCTTAGAGAGAGCAGTCTCGGTAGAGTGGAGGGGATGGAAGCCAGATTGGAGGGGGTCTAGGAGAGAATGGGAGTTAAGGAATTCTAAGCATCGATCATAGACGACTCGTTCTAGGATTTTGGAAAGGAAGGGTAGTAGGGAGATAGGGCGATAACTGGAGGGGGAAGTGGCGTCCAGAGCGGGTTTTTTTAGGATGGGGGAGACGTGGGCATGTTTGAAGGCAGAGGGGAAGGAGCCCTTGGAGATTGAGTGGTTCAACAAGTAGTTATTTAAGAAATTTATGAAAAAACTACATGCAAATTTTCTAACTGAAAATTATACTTCAGTTTGCAACTGTGCAAGAAATCCCCCAAGAATTCAATATGTTGTACGCTTTATTGTGATACTGAATCTATTAATACAGGCAATAAGAGTAACAGGATGGAGAGTAAAAATTGGCCAGTATTTCATTTTATAATGATAATGGTTGCCCTTATCACTGTAATATGAGGGAGCCCACAAAATAGAGAGGGTATATACAAGAGGTTAATGAACCCAATCATCTAAATGTACAGTAAGTCCACTGCCAAATTCAGTGCATTACATTTTATTTAGTATTACCCTGTGCATCCTACATTAAAAAGTGTAAAATGAATTGCTCTTTCATAGCATCCTATAACATTTTTTATGACCCCTATTTATAAGAAATAATAGTTTCATTATGAACAACTGTTTTCATATGGAATGTCTAAATGCTAAAATACGCATGTCATTACTCTCCTCACAGCTTTCCTAAAGTATTGCCTGTTAATGAAGATTCACTTTGAAGGATGCAAACTGAAAATTTTCTTGGCCCAGCTACAGGAGAAGGTAAAACAGAAATCTTGTTACCAATGCAAATTTGGACAATTTCCAAAATGATAAGGCAGAGTTTAATTTTTCATTGAGTTCTTCATTAAAAGTAAGCAATTGTCAACAATAGTAGGCTTTTAATGACACTGCTTGGGGAATTTTAACTTTAACCCCACAAAACTCAAGTTTAGCTGGCTCTCAACTCCAGTCCAAGCACCATAAATGACCTCCAGATGGGGTCTGACCAACAACTTGGAAGACAGAATCCAAATTGCTAGTGACCTTGGTAAATTGGGGATTAATGATTTTGGTATTTGTTAATTACTTACTTTATGCCACGCACTGTTCTAAGCACTGGGGTAGATACAAGTTAGACAGGTTGGACACAGTCACTGTCCCACATTGGGCTCATAGTCTTAATCCCTGTTATACAGATAAGTGAACTGAGGCTCAGAAAAATAAAGTGACTTATACAAGGTTACACAGCAGTCAAGTGGTGGAGCCGGGTCATGACTTTCTGACTCCCAGGCCCATGCTCTATCCACTAGGTAATGCTGCTTCTCAGAAGGCTCTGTGTGTTCACAGCAAAAAAAGGCAAGTGGTTAGAATAGATTTTAAAAAAAAGGCAGACCTTGAAACATGAATGCAGTAGTGTAGTTGGATCACAAAAGTACGGACTTTGGAGTCAGAGGTCATGAGTTCTAATCCCAGTTCCGCCACATCAGCTGTTTGACTTTGGGCAAGTCACTTAACTTCTCTGTGCCTCAGTTACGTCATCTGTAAAATGGGGATTAACCCCCTGTGTCTATCCCAGCGCTTAGAACAGTGCTCGGCACATAGTAAGCGTTTAACAAATACCAACCTTATTATTATTATTATTAGAAGTTAACCAGGTTTGACACAGTCCTTGTCCTCCATAGGACTCACAGTCTAAGTAACAGAGGGAAGGATTTAATTCCCATTTTACAGATGAAGTAAGTGAGGCATAGAGAAGTTCAGTGACTTGCCCAGGGTCACACAATAATAATAATGTTGGTATTTGTTAAGCGCTTACTATGTGCAGAGCACTGTTCTAAGTGCTGGGGTAGATACAGGGTAATTTGGTTGTCCCACGTGAGGTTCACAGTTAATCCCCATTTTACAGATGAGGTAACTGAGGCACAGAGAAGTTAAGTGACTTGCCCAGTCACACAGCTAAGTGGCAGAGCTGGGATTCGAACCCATGACCTCTGACTCCCAAGCCCAGACTCTTTCCACTGAGCCACACAACAGGCATGTGGAAGATCTGGGATTAGAACTCAGGTCCTCTGACTCCCAGACCCACTATTTCCACTAGCCTATGCCACCTCTCATAGTAAGCACTTAAGAAAACCACAATTATTGTTATCAAACAGCATTCAGATCATATCAAAGATCTAGAGGAAGATAGGGCCCAACCTTCCATCTGAGTTCCTGTAACTGGACAGGTATCAGAGCTGGTGTCCAGAAATGTTTTACAGTGTCAGCTATAAGCTTTATTCAACATCAAGTAGCAGGATAAGAGCACCAACTTCCTATAAGATAACAAGTCAGCCAGAAAGTAGGTAATAATAATGATGGTATTTGTTAAATGATGGTATGTGTCAAACACTGTACTAGGTGCTAGGGTAGATATAAGCTTATTGCAGCATGAGCCTTCTTGGAAGAAAACATACAAAGAAGGTCCATGGTATAAACAAGCAAGTGCTAAATGGCACTATGAAGCAGCACGGTGTTGTGGAAAGAGCACCAGCCTAGGAGTCAGAGGACCTGGGTTCTAATACCAGCTCTGCTAATTGCTTGCTGTGTGACCTTGGGCAAATCACAAACTTCTCTGTGCCTCGGTTCTCTCAACAGTAAAATGGGGATTCAATACTTGATCTCCCTCCTACTTAGGCTGAGAGCCCCAAGTGGGATAGGGACAGCGTTCAACCTAATCAACTTGTATCAACCTCAGTGCTTAGAACAGTGTCTGACAGATGGTAAGCACTTAAATTCCAAAAAACAGGAGAGCAAGACCTTGCAGTGTGTGCACGCAGGAAACAATTTAGTACTCAACCAAATATCACCCCAAAAAGGTGGTGTTTGTCTTGGAGGTAAAAGTGTTGAGAAGACTGGCTTGACCTGCAGAATTCAAGGAATGGGAACAGTTCTTATAGAACCAAGGTTTCAGCCAGAATCAAGGATGCAGAGTTGGAATCAGCACAAGACCCTCCAAGTAGTGCCTAAAAAAGACAGCATTTTCCTTGTTGATTGTGCATTGTTCTGTTAAACTCACATTTGGAGATATTGTTTCAAAGTTGATAATGGCATTGTCCAATAAAAAAGGATAACGGTGACACAAAGGTTTGGAGAGCTAGATGTTTGAAAAAACCTATAGAAACTGAAAGACAAGGCTGAGGAGTAATCTCAGTTTTAGGACAGGCTCTCCAAATAAAATGGTGACCACCTATTCTCCTGGAATAGGAGACAATGTGCTGCATTGCATGTGACAGCAATAAAGGAAAACTGCTAGGCAGGGAGAGTTATTACACACTGAAATAGATTGGGAGGAAGACAGGGCATCTCCTCCTCTGGAGGTCATTAAGCATAGAATAGATCAGTTCAGCTCATTCCTGTTTGAAGGAGGAGAGTTAGCTCAGATGCTCTGCCAATGTTTTTTCTGGCTTTTAATTTATTGACTCTGATTTTGATGGATACTCCTGACTTTATAAAGGATTAAGTCATCCTAAAATATAAAAACTGACATGTCACAAAGAGCACTGCTACTCTAAGTGAAATGGTGCTACCTTATATTATAAAACATTCTGCCAGAAGCTATGTTCTTTCCCAAACATATTATTCTGACTTCTATTGCTGAATTCTTCAAGAAACTGCACATCAAGGGCAAACATCAGAACAGAGACCAGAATTACTAAGTTTTTAATAAGATGCTATAAACAGCTGAGTAGAACTTTTAAAGTAGTTCAAACACCTCAAAAAATCTCAAAAATCTTTCGTTAGCAGAAAATGTATTTTTATCAACTTTTCACTAAGAGCCCTGCCTTTCATTTTACAGTGCCCAGCACTTAGGACATTGCCTGACACATAGTAAGTGTTAAACAAATACCATCATTATTATTTAGTTTGTATTTCCATTTTGGATATCCACTCACCATGCATCTTCAAACATCTGCTACATTTCACAGAGCAGCAGCAAATTTTTGCAAATGTATAGCACCTCACACATTAAAGCAATTAAGTCTTTAGTTTACAGTGTTAATTTCATTCACTCAAAGAACACACCTTTTGGAATATATTTGCTATATGATTTTTAAAGTTGGAGAAATGACACAGTTCAGCTCCTTGTTGGCAGGAAACATGTCTACTGACTGTTGTATTGTACTCTTTCAAGTGCTTAGTACAGTGCTCTGCACCTACTAAGTGCTCAATATATACCATGATTTACAGTAACATGAAAAGCCTTATGCAAAGGATCTCTGGAACTGGATCATCTTCAGCACTGTTTGACCATTTAGAATATTCCTATGGTTAGAGTGTGACAGGATGCAGAATTCCTTTAACCTATCCGTTTAATTAGGAAGCATCCCTAAAACATCTTTATCAAACCTTGACATCTGTTTTCCTAGGGATTCAAAGTCTGAGAATGAAATACTAACTTCTCAGTGAGGTAAACATGACTGAATGTATTGCAAAGGAATATATAAATCAACTATACCAAACCATTTAGACTGTGAGCCCTTTGTTGGGTAGGGATTGTCTCTAACTGTTGCTGAGTTGTACTTTCCAAGCACTTAGGACAGAGCTCTGCACACAGTAATGAATGAATGAATGAATTTAGGGTAAATCAAGTACACTCAAGTTGTCCATCATGCTTGTTATTCTTATAATTTTCAAGCAGTTTGGGCTAGTGGAAAGATCATGGACCTGAGAGCCAAAGGACCTGACTTTTAATTCCAACTCCCCCACTTACCCACAATGTAATCTTGGACAAGTCACCTCACTCATCTGGGCATCAGTTGCCTCATCTGCAAAACAGAGATTCAATACTTGTTCTCTCTCCTGTGAGCTCCATGAGGAATCTGATTATCTTGTATCTAACACAGTGCCTATAGTGCTTGGCACATAGAAAGCACTTAATACCACAATTATCATTTAATATAATTGTGGTAATTGTCAATTGCTTACTAAATGCAAGGTGCTGTACTAAGTTCAAGGGTAGTTACAGAGTGAACAAGTGGGTTCACAAGCTAAATAAGAGTGAGAGCAGGTATTTAATCACCATTTTACTGAAGCAAAATTGTCACTTGCCCAAGGTCACACAGGAGTCAGCTGGCCTAGTCAGGATTAGAACCCAGGTCCTCTGACTCCCAGGCCTGAACTCTTTCCACTAGCCTGTGCTGCACCCCAGCCTAGAGTGGCCCTCATGGTGGCCATTTTAAGGGTTGGGACCTTTTTTCCTTGCTAAAAGTGAATAGGACTGTGTTTAGCAAATCAATGTTGTTCAAGCAGACATATACTTCACTAGGACCAACTGAAGAGAGAAATTGATGGACATGACAAAAGTCTGTGTGTGAGTTAAATAGAGCCTGGAAATGGATGCTAGCAGTGGAGCTGGAGGTTCCTTGGCCATTCATTACCACTGAAATTGGTGTCCATCACAGCATTTTCCAACAGCAGTGGAAATAGTTTGTGTACAGTCACCAACTTTCTAGGGTTTATATGGGATGGGAAGAGGACTGGAATTGGATAAGTGAGGCAAGGGGAGAAAAGGCATAAGAGAAGAAGCAGTGTTATCTAGTGGATAAAGCATAAGGCTGGGAGTCGCAAGGACGTGTGTTCTAATCCCAGGTCTGCCACTTTGCTGTGTGACCTTGGGTAAATCACTTCACTTCCTCTTTGCCTCAGTTCCCTCATCTGTAAAATGTAGATGAAGACTGTGAGCTCCATGTAGGACAGGGACTGTGTCCAGACTGATTAGCTTGTATCTATCCCAGCTCTTAGTACAGTGCCTGGCACAGAGTAAGCATTTAGCAATTGGTGATTTCACAGGGTAAACCCGCCACCTCCCCCTGTGCAAAACAAGGAACTCCAGGAGAACAGGGGAGCAACCTTATAACTTCCTCTGGCACGGGACACTGCCTAGGGCTCTGGTGTCATGGGGATGAGCCCAGATTGGGATTATTCAGAAGGGAGAAATCCAAGAGACGTTAGGAAAAAAAAAAGAGCTGTCCAGTAGACTGTAAACTCCCTGAGGGCGGGAATAGTGTCAACTAACTGCATTTTACTAGACCAAGTGTACAGTATAGTGCTCTGCATACAGTAAGTGCTCAACAAATTCCACCAAGAGGTAAGAAGTGGCCGAAGTACAAACATCCCCCCAACTTGAATATTTAAAAAAAATCCCTTCATTAACAGCATTCCTTAATAAAATTGCTCGTCTTTTACATTCTGATAGAGAATATGCTCTAGATGGCAGCTAGCACGACCTGCAAAGGACGTCGCTGCACTACAAGCCATGCCGCGGGATTGGACATCTAAAGCAAAGCTCTTGCAGAGAGTTGCGAGAATTTCGCATTCTTCTACTACAGTACCCTCTGGTGGAAAGCACTGGCAGCAACCTTTTACCAGATTTGGCAGAGAAGAAATTTTCCTGCAGGGTTTCGAGAACAAACAACGTACGTTTGTCCAGGTACTGCTCAGCTCGGAAATCCTGAAATCGCTGCTTAAAAGAAAAAGTTCAATGTGTGTAATAAGCACAGTGCAGTGCTCAAAGTGTGTTTACTAACAAATGCCCTATGACTGCTTGGCACACAGACATCACTTAAATACCACAATTATCATTATTAGACTACTGCAAATGTTAATGTGAAAAGACGTTTGCTGCCTTTTAGAAGATAATTCCACATTATACATGCTGGCATGAAATAACACACTCTCTAGAGAATATCCATTGTTCTGGAAAAAAATGTGGGGACTAACATATTTGTCATTAGTACGCTGTAAAAAAAGAGACCAAAATAACTGGAGTTTTCATGCATCAATATCTTCTATCTCCCACACAAAAGAGATAGGAGATAGCTTTTCTTCCCTCCTTTTGTAGATTGTCCAAACCTGATTCTCACCTCACCCTTACCATGCTGAGACAATCCTTCTACCCTCTCTCAGCTCCACTGCACTTCTGTACATATTTGTAATTTATTTCTATTAATGTCTGTCTCCCCCCTCTAGACTGTAAGCTAGTTCTAAGTAGAGTGTGTCTACCAACTTTATATTTTTATATTGTACTCTCTCCCAAGCACTTAGTAGAGTGCTTTACACACAGTAAGCCGCAATAAATATGATTGATTAATTCTACAAGACCGGCGAGATCAAGGAAGACATTGTGAAGCGCATCAGTGGTCCTTGGTCAACCTGAGTACATATTAGAGGTGAAGCAGAAAGGGAGCCTGAAAATTAAGGGTCTTTAATGCCATTTTGTGTAACTGCCAACTTAGTTCATTCATTATAACGATTCAGGCTCAAGGTGGTGCTTTTAATGCCTTCCCAAGCAAAACTGGCTCCATTGTGTTCTCTTAGATGACTATACACTGCCAATGTATGAGCTCTGATCTGCCTGCTGACAACTTTTCAGTGTTTTCTGTGGTAGAGCTGCCTTCTGGCAGCAGTCCCTGCTGGCAGGTAGTTGAGAAGAGTGACTCAATTAGAACAAAAAAGCCCTGCTGTGTAGGAAACAGATAGGGAGAAAGTCTCAAAGGAATGTTCCAAACACTGAAGACCACACCGGAAGTCACACACTGCCCTTTTCAGCTGCATTCACCCAGTAAGAGCAACATAAAAGCAATGGCAATAAGGTGTGTGCCTTAGCCAAATCAGATTGTTAAACTCTAATTGTGCACTAATGAAAAATACTGGATATTGAAAAAGCTGCACTAAAACCTCACAGAGAGCATCTTCAAAAGAAGGTTCTTTAAGATCCAGTATATAGATTTATATACTAGTCTATATATAGTATAATAGACTCTATACTATATATAGTATAGTATAGAAGACTCAGTGGATGGACAAGGATGGACACAACAAATTTAAACTAAAATCCATGGGAGTTAAGCAAGGAACAGCGCAAAGGAGAGATGTTAATGAGGCATCTTTTCAGCAAGTGCCTTAAATCTTTCAGGTGAAATATTTAAAATATTTCAATGCCTTTGAAAATCTTTCCTAACATAGTCTACCTGGTTTTATATATAAACCTCAAGTGACAAGATGACAAATTATTTTTTTTTAATTGGAGGAAAATATATATTTTAATGGTATTTGTTAAGTGTTTACTATGTGTCAAATACTGTTCTAAGCATTGGGGTAGGCACAAGTTAATTAGGTCATATACATTCCCTGTCCCACAAGCTGCTCACAGTCTTAGTAAGGGGGAGAACAGGTATTTAATCCCCATTTAACAGTTGAAGAAACTTAGACAAAGATAAATTAAGTGATTTGCCCAAGGTCACCCAGCAAGCAATTAGAAGAACCAGGATTAGAACCCAAGTCTTCTGACTCCCAGTCCCATGCTCCTTTCACTAGGCCATGCTCCTTCTCAATTTGTCTCTAAATTGCCTTTAGCATAATGAAGCCTCTTATCTTGCTAATACTAGTTTGCTATGGTCTGGGATCTAGATCTGAAGCCAATTTTCTGACTTGCAGTCTTGCCGGTAATTGGAGTTTATATCTTGCTGGAGACCTGAGTGAATGGGTCTTTGTACTTCCCAGGAAGTTCCTCAGAGCAATGAGAACCCAGGAAACTGCTGATGGGAGTAAGGGAGTCAGGAGAAGAAAATGGAAAACTCAGAGGCTGAAAAAAAGAGGAGCAAGAGACAGAGTCAGGGTACAGAAGACAGTTGGGCACTCCCTACTTTTTACTTCACTGAATTTAAATTTCTTAAGAATCAAAACTCTATTTCCCATTGAGTAAAAGATTCACAGGAAGCAATTTAGTAAAAATGCATTTTCTGTGGGTTTTACCAGACCAGTGAATTTTCGTTCAGGTCAGTTTAGAATTGTCTTTATTCTTTGAGAGTGGCTCTAAGAGGCAATACATCAATTCTCCCAAGGTTTTCCTTTATAACAGCTACTTTTTTCCTTGATTGTTCTAAAACATTACAAAAGTCAGACAAAACCAAGCTGTCTTTATTAATCATAATAATTATTATAATGGTATTTTTAAGTGCTTAATATGTGCCAAGAACTGTCCTAAGTAAGAGGGTAGATACTAGGTAGTAAGTTTGGACACAGTCCCTTTCCCACATGGTACTCACAGTCTTAATCACCATTTTCCTGATGAGGTAACTGAGGCACAGAGAAGTGAAGTGACTTGCCCAAGTTCACACAGCAGGTAAATGGCGGAGCTGGGATTAGAACCTCCATCTCTGACTCCCAAGTTTGTGGTCTTGCCAGCCACCAAAACCCGTAATACCAGGGGGGGGAAAAAAACTGCCATGGGAACTCAAAAGTATTTTCTCATGAAATAATATTGCCCTGCAATTACTGTCCTGCAGTAATGAATCACACAAACTCCCTGAGGCATAAATGTCACCTTTTCCCTTTATATGTTCCTAAATGCCTCAATGCTCTAGAAACAGCACATGCTCCATAAATGTTGTCACCTCTGTTACACAAAGAAAGGCAGCTTCTTTCAGCTATTTTACTCCTGCTGCTGTCCACTGCACCTTGCCACCTCTTGAACCACTAGCAATAATAAGGATGATAGTAATATTTATTAATTTCTTACTAAATGCTAAGGTTCCACCCCAATTCTAGTCCCAGCTCTACTACTTGATAGCTGCATGACCTTGGGCAACTCAATGAACTCTGTACCTCAGTTTCCTCATCATAAATTGGAACAAAATAGCTTCTCCCTCCCTTTAAGGCTGTGACCCCTGTGTGGGACCGAGAATGTTTCCGAAATGGTGATTTTTATCTATAGCTCCTCATCTCTATCCTCTGTTAGCCTGAAAATTATGCATCCTGGACTACATGTGTTGTTTAGAGTTTTGCAGGAACCAGGCAGATCAATTAAATGCACTAAAGGTCACACCTGCTTAAAAGAGACTCCTCTTTGTGGCCTGGATACAAATTAAGACAAAACAAAATGTCCAGTCACCATGAGCTCCACATTTTTCTCTCACTTCTCACTCCCCCTGTCCCCATAGTCCTCCCCAACAATCAATCGTATTAATTGAGCACTTACTGTGTGCAGAGCACTGTACTAAGTGCTTGGGCAAGGTGAATACAATATAACAGCGCTGCTGTCACATTTCCTGTTCACAGCCAATCTACAGTCTAGAGACTTTTTCATTTTACATTGTGCATTTCAGGCTTTATGCAAGTACTATGTTCCATGCCCTCTGCTGTTTGCCAACTCAAAGAGCACTGAATTAGAACCACCATGGCTTAGTGGCTAGAACACAGGCCTGGGAGTCAGAAGGAACTGAGTTCTAATCCTTCCTCTGCCATTTGTCTATCGTATGGCCTTGGGCAAATCACTTCACTTCTCTGTGCCTCCTCTGTAAAATGGGGATTGAGACTGTGAACCCCACCGGGGATTCAGAGTATGTTCGGCCTGATTAGTTTGTGCTAACCCAGTTTAGTTGGGTGCCTGGCATAGAGTAAATGCTTAACAAATACTAAAAAAAAGACTGTTCTTACAGATAAATCAGTATCCTATTGCAGACCTTATCTTCCATTTGCTCTTCAACTTCCTGAGTCCGGCAATGCTATTTACAACTCTACTGTAATCTCCCAAACCTCTGCATAAAGTACACGCTTAACAAATGGAACCTCTGCATAAAGTACACGCTTAACAAATACTATTAATTGGCTTATCTATTGCAAATAGGGAGTGTCTCTTGTTTCTGCTCTACTTCCCAAACTCTTAATACAGTGCATTGTGTTTAGTAAGCAAACACCATTACTACATGCAGTAAATCTCTCTAAGGGTACAGCTGATTAGTTCAACCAATTTTGCCTTCTGCTGAAGTAATTCTTATTCCAAATTTCTTCCACATAAAGATTCCATTGCTCTGTGTCCTAGCTCTTCAGAGGCTTTAAATATGTGTAAACAGCTTCTGCAGAATTTTAAGAAGCCCCTTATGATACTAGGATTGTGTCAATTTTGATAAATCACTTCTTCACCTATTCTATTTCTTTTGCTTTTCTTTCCTGGAACTACTATGAATTGAATGACAGTAAATAGTAAGAAATGGGCTTTCATTTCTTAAGAGTGCCTAAATCTTTTGTCAAATGATTTGGCTAATCTTTATATCCCTCCCTCTAGGAATATTCACAGTAGGAAAAAATTGATTTAGCGTGATCTCTTGTGCCATCTTCCTTTTACCCTCTTCCTTTCCTTTTTGTCAATTTTTATATTTTCTGTTTGTATTCTTTCCAAGCCACCCTTGCCCTATACCTTATCTCTCACATGCTTGCTTTTTATCCTTGACTGCATTTTGTTCATCTGTATTCATCCACTTTGATATTTGTTCTCTTTTTAAATGCAGTGCATTACATATGACACCAAGAACCTGGGAACAGATTTTAATTCATCCTTCCACATTGTCATTCCCCCTTCAGACTTTTTTTCTTCCACCCAACATTTCACTCACTGCCAAGATACCCCAAACTAAAATTCACCTTGTCTATCTTCTTGGGTCTTGCTAGTCTGACTGATTGAAGAAAATTGACTGAACTACTTGGAAATTATCTTTTCCCCAAACTTCTCCATGCAATCAATCTCTACACTCAGTGGCACAGAATCAGTTTTGGTCCTTGACCTTTCTTGCTCATTTTGGTCATTAAGGATTCCTCCAGGAACCCAGACTGGCTGTGTGGAAGCTATTGGCTTTGAGTTTAACCAAGTGAACATACTGAAGGGGGTGCTGAAACTTCCTAAGGAACAAGACCCAGAGTAATTCATGTCATTAGGACATAAGGTTGGGGATGAAGAGCTGGAGGAAGGGCTATAAGCAAAGAAAGCAGAAGTAATGCTGTAAAAACACCTAGAGGAGGAATCTGAGAGCACTAGGCCGAGCTAGACTGCTAGGCAATAGCAGCAGAGAGAAGGATAAGTCTCCTAGAGAAGAGACTTCAGCAAGATTGGGATGGGTAGATGTGTGGCCTATTGGAAAGAGTATGAGCCTGGGTGTCAGAGAACCTGGGTTCTAATCCCAGCTCTCCCAATCGTTTGCTGTATGACCTTGAGCAAGTGACAATTTCTCTGTGCCTCAATTTTCCTTTTCTTCATCTTACTTAGACTGTGAGCCCATGTGGGACAAAGAATGTGTCCAACCTAATTGCCTTGTATCTACCCCAGCACTTAGAACAGTGTTTGAAACATAGTAAATGCTTAAGACCATTAAAATAAGAGGCAGAATTAGGGGTGAGGGCAGGCTGAGAAGATAGAGGAGTCAGGGTGAGTTTAGGATGAAGGAAGATGAGTCATGAAAGCTGCTGGGAAAGGACAAGGGTGGGGAGAAGTTGGGGCAAGACGGGATGGGAGGGAATCATCTCTTTTGCATTGATGGAAATATTGGGTCAGCAAATGGCACAGACCATATCTAAGGTGCATATATCATTTTGCCTGAATTTATATAGTCATAATTAGGATTTCTGTACTGCCCTTCTCTGCTAGCTAACCTTCCCTAACCTTATAGTCAACCTCCGTTCTCTAGAGCCCAAGACAAATTACTAAGTCCCAAAACATTATTGCATAGTTTAGTATTAAATTGCTAGTTCTTTGAAGGCATGGATAGAGTCTTTTACTTCTACTGTATGTTCCCAAGTGCCTAGTCTGGTGCTCTGCACACTTTAAGTGTTCAAACACATGAATTCTAGGCAGCTGTTTACTCAAGCATTTCAGGTCTAGACTGAAGTCGACCCAGACTAAAATAGCTCCTGAAACCAACCCAGGACTGAATGGACTCCTGTGACAGCCCTGAATTAGAATGGAACCGCGAGGCCCAGTCTAAACTAGGAGACAGGGTGGCCATCCAAAACAATCTCTCCTGACCATGAAATTCCTGCAAAAGAATGCCAAGTCCTCTTGCCAGTATCAGGCCATTGATTCTAACTGCAACATGACCCAGTCCCTGTATTTTGTCCCTCACGCATCTAAAGCCTGGACTCTCTGGGCCCTTTGGTAATACAACATTATATTCTAGTCATGATGCCAGTATAAGGCTGGGGCTAACAAGTTTCAGAACTGTGCATGAATATAAGGATTAGACATGTTAGGAGTTAAAAGAGTTGAGTTTGCATTTTTATGAGACAACTTATTAGTGTTGGGGAACAGCATCCACGACTGAGACCACTCACTGTCCACTGCTGGCATCCAATGAATCAAAACAAACTTCTGCTCCTCTGGTATTTAAGTCAATGAAGTTATTTTTTACCCTTCAACTTTCTCTTCAAAGCTTCTCCTTCCTTTAATAGCTCTTCTTCATCATGGAGAATACTGAGCCACAATATAATAATGTTGGTATTTGTTAAGCGCTTACTATGTGCAGAGCACTGTTCTAAGCGCTGGGGTAGATACAGGGTAATCAGATTGTCCCATGTGAGGTTCACAGTTAATCCCCATTTTACAGATGAGGTAACTGAGGCACAGAGAAGTGAAGTGACCTGCCCACAGTCACACAGCTGACAAGTGGCACATCCGGGAATCAAACTCATGACCTCTGACTCCCAAGCCCAGGTTCTTTCCACTGAGCTATGCTGCTTCCCCGTGTTCCACAATATGGAACACGGACTGCGTCCAACCTGATTACCTTGGGTCTACCCCAGCACTTAATACAGTTCCTGCCACATAAGTGCTTAAACAAATACCATTAAAAAAACAAACGAAACTTCCCAGCTACCTCTGGTTTGTTCATTCTGCTTCAATGAAAGATGGAGTGTGGCACTCCCCCAACCTGTGTGTTGTCCCAAATATCTAGTTTGGGACCAGAGAGATGGGTTTTGAGCCAGTTTGTTGTCTGGAATAGATACTGCAACAATGTTTTTATTTTAAGCCCCTTCCCACCCTCTTCATGGATAGATGTGGTGCTCGTGTTTGGGGACTTGGTGGAAGGAACAAAATTACTCTAGAAAAAGTGTAGTGAGGGGATCACCCTATAAAATGCTTGAGATCTGGGTGAACTTGGCAGATTTGTGCAAAAGGGCTCTTGTTATACTGCATTTCCAGAGTAAAGTTTGGAAAATCGCAAGTCTCAGTGTCTAGTATTCTCCTCCGCCCTCAGTGACCTCCCTATTCTCACAAGCTCCTTGTGGCAAGGAATGTGTCTGTTTATTATAATATGGCATTCTCCCAAGTGCTTAGTATAGTACTTTGTATACTGTAAGTAAATACGATTGAATTGACTCCCCCTTTTGAGGAGTCCCGTGTGAAAGCCTAATATTCCCACAGTACTCTGCAGCCTGTGCCCTCTACAGAGGGTAATAGAGGTAACCTCTAAAACATTTTTTTGGGTAGGTTTGTATATTCGAAGCAATGCTCCACATAGAAGATTGGAGTTACTACTCTTTAAGTACCACAGATTCAACAGGTATTGTGCTATCGAAAACAACTCTTCCATGCTTTAAACTGTTAGATCACTTAGTGATACTACCAACAGCTTACTAAAGCTTTTCGGTTGCCGAAAGTTTTCACATATTGAAAAAAAAAAAGTTAATCTAAAAGCGATGCAAGCAAAATGAAATAGCTCCATCAAGTGGTTACATAAAACTATGTCAGCCTGCTTTTCTTCAGTGCTAAGGTGAAGAAAAGATACCTAATTCAGATAGTGAACAAAGAAGTTTAGAGGATAGGAAAAGGAAATAAAGGCTTTCCCCAACTAGATCAAACGAAGTCACACAAATGTATACACTTTAAAAATTAAAATTGGGACACAAAAGAGAAGAAGAAACATGATTTAAATGCTAAAGCTTTTTTTTAAAAAAAATATTTATCCCACAAAATGGAATTTTGGAATTCTGTAGATTATATTCCTCATCTAATCCCCGAATCAAGTGGCCAATGGGATGGTTTAGAAGTAACAGTGATTTGGCTTCTGATGATGGGGTAGTAAGTGCTCAAAATGTCCTTGGAGCATAACTAGAGAGCAAACCTCTAAAATTAAAATCTTCTACCCTGCCATCTCCTTCCCATCTGCTCCCACAAGCTCCAGAGTTCAAAACTGACCATATGGAGATATTTTAGCATCTTGTTCCTGACATTTCCCCCTTCACCCACCCCCCTCAGCCAATCTCTCAGCCCAGTGCAGAAAAAGAGGTCAACAGCTGGGTACCATTTAGGGACAGAAAAAAGGAGCACTGACCAAAACTATGAAAACACATCAACAAAATATTTTTATTTCAGTGCTGATGACAGCACTTTGGTCCTCTTTTTCATTCTTTTCTGTCTCCTGAGCTGGTGATTTAATGCCCAGTAATTTCTTAAATAATTACAATAAAACCCAATCAGAGCAGGCATGTGACCAGTGCTTTACTCAGTTAAACCATCATTTGTGTAGTCCATTTTATTTGTGAGGAATAAATTTACTCCAGGGTTTGGATTATTTTTCTGTGACTCTGAAATTCTCAATCAACTTATCAGTTTACAACTAATGTGGGGTAGTGTTAAACCCAAGCTCCTGAATAAGGAAGTGACTAGGTTCCCTTAGCCCAACCTTGTAATCCTGAGATTAAATCTTCCTTCCAACTCCCAAGATGTCCGCTCTGGGCTAAACAAGAATGGAAGTTTATCAAGAGGTCATGGAGGGTTTTTGCAGGCCCTCTCACTCCTTACAGTCCCTGGGGCACAGCTCCTATAGCAGGTTGCTAGGTTATCTTGAGCATATGGAGCAGCTGGTTGGTAAATCTGAATTCCTACCTCATGCTACCTCATAATCCTCATCCACTGGAACCATTTCTGTTCACTGGAGCTTTGCATCCAGGAGCATAAGGGTCTGGAAAGAGCTATACCCCACCTCCCATTTTGCTTTCCAAAGCTTCACTTCAAATGACTAGAAGGGAGTAATAGACAAAGATCTGATGGATTCACCTGGTTGCCTCCAATATTCCACACTGTTGTCATTTTGTGAAATTAAAAAGAGAATTAAGGAACCTGGATCCCCATGGCATAATAATGATAATAGTATTTGTTAAGCATGTACTGTGTGCCGAGCACTGTTCTAAGTGCTGGGGTAGATACAGGGTAAACAGGTTGTCCCAGGTAGGGCTCACACATTTTTAAATCTCCATTTTACAGATGACATAACTGAGGCAGAGAGAAGTTAAGTGACTTGCCCAAGGTCACAGAGCAGACAAGTGGAGAAGCCGGAATTAGAATCCACTTAATAATAATAATAATAATGTTGGCATTTGTTAAGCACTTACTATGTGCAGAGCACTGTTCTAAGCACTGGGGTAGATACAGGGATATCAGGTTGTCCCATGTGGGGCTCACAGTCTTCGTCCCCATTTGACAGATGAGGGAACTGAGGCACCGAGAAGTGAAGTGACGTGCCCACAGTCACACAGCTGACAAGTGGCGGATCCGGAATTCAAACACATGACCTCTGACTCCCAAGCCCGGGCTATTTCCACTGAGCCACACTGCTTTTCTGGCATATGTGTCCACTGCCAACCTGAGACCTCATTTCCTCTTCTTCCATTCCCTTCTCCCTCACCCTGATTTGCTCCTTTTATTCACCCCTCTCTCAAACCCCAAAATACTTTTATATATAGCCATAATTTATTCATATTAATATCCATCTCCACCCTCTACACTGTAAGCTCAATGAGTGTCTACCAACTCTTATTTTGTACTCTCTCAAGCACTTAGTAGAGTGCTCTGCACATAGTAAGTGCTCAAATGATTGATGGGATAACTTGACAAATCATCTAACTCCTTTTTACTTCAGTTTCTCCCTTTGTAAGTTGAAAATAACACTCTCCATCTTCCCTTTTGTATTTTTGCACAGGTAATATAGAATATTATCTGCTTAATTGAATAGATCAAACTGAGAGAGTGAGGATCAATGCTTTGCCCACAGTTACACTGATTGAGGGAAACAACCTTGAATAAACAGAGAATTACTGAGCACCTACTGTGAGTAGAACACTGTACTCAGTGCTCAGCAGAGTACACTGGAAGGAAAAGACACTATCCTTACCTTCAAGGAACTCAAAAAAACCAACCTAGAATATATATCCTTTCCTTTCTAAAAAAAAAGTATTACAGATTGCTGCTTATATATGAGAGAGTCATCAAGAATGTGGATCTAAGTTAACCATCACCATGAAGACTGATGGATGAATATAATTATATAGTGATAATCATTATATTTGTAAAGCGCGCACAGCCTAAGTGGGAGGGAGAACCAGAGTGTAACACCCACTTTATAGTTGAGGAAACTGAGGCACAAAAATGATTTGCCCAAGATCACACAGCAGGCAGTTGGAAAATCAGTGATTAGAACTTTAAAGTCCCAACAAAAGAGAAGTTAGAGATCTCCTGCTTGACATAAACAGCAAGTTAAGAAAGCGACTAAATGAACAGTAAGGCCAAGGCTGAAGAAACCACAAGAATGTTACCCATTCTCCAAGAAACTCTTGCAATTCAGTTAGCCTATTAATTCTGCTGCCTAGGGAATGCATTGTCTATTGCTTTACAGGGTATTCAATCAAGAAGTCAAGCATTTGCTGTGGGAGACTGTCAGCATTTGGTGATTGGCCTTATGGTTCACATAAAAATCAGGTTTGTTGGACCAATAAAAGCATGTAATCATATATATGATTGTGAAACCTTGATCTACTAATTTCTTTGAGGTGAGGAATTAGGTCTACTAACTCTAATGTCCAAGTTCTTAGTAGAGTGTTTTGAATACAATAGGTGCTCAATATATTCACATTAGGTCTTCTGAGCAGGATGAGTATTACCTATATACCACTGCTAAATGAGAGTAAAGGACCACAAACAAAGCAAGCCTGAAGTGCAGTCTACCATTACTAAAGGAATCCTTATCGCAACCCACCTTCACTGGGCAGAATCTATATGGAGATTAAATGATCAGCAAGATACTCAAACATCGAAGCCTAGTGGATAGAGTACAGGCCTGGGAGTCAGGAGGAAATGGGTTCTAATCCTGACTCTGACTCGACTGCTTCGTAACCTTGGGCAAATCACTCCACTTCTCTGTGCCTCAGAAACTTCATTTTAAAAGGGATTAAGACTGAGCCTCATGTGGGACATGGCCTGGGTCCAACCTGATTAGCTTTTATCCACCCCAGGGCTTAATATAGAGTGTCTGGCACACAGTAAGTGCTTAATACCCTAAAAAAAAAATTCTAACTGCTGCTGCATTTGGATCTGAGGTGGGGAGGCTGAAAGAAGTGTGGTAAAAGAAATATTTCAAAGACCCACTTATGCACAACTTCAAACAGTGGCAATCACATCAGCCTGGCATGTGGCAATTAGAAATTGGAAGGCACAAAGAACATTAAACTAAGAGGAAGAATACAAAACAATACCACACACAGCACAACAATACTGTAAAGAGCAAGTTCCAATTAGGTGCATCTGCCTTCTCAGCCACACCTACAAATTTGAGTAATGTCAACATCCATGCATCCTCTTCAAAAACAAAGGATGATTTTACACCCACAGACAAATACTGAGAAGTCTTCAAAAAGCTTAAGATGTTTTTCCTGATAGGTGACATTCAGGATGCAAATACATTTATAGACAGGAAAATGGGCTCAGATGTTTTTTGTTGATTTTAGGTATCAATTAATGCCTCATTTATAATCTGCCAATTATATGATAGAATTCAGGCTCACTGAACCATTAAGGGCAAGTAGTACCATATTAGTGCTACAAATTGAAGAAAAATGGCTTGTTCTGAGGAGAAGGATGTCAATCTCTAGCTTCATATCCCTGCCCATCAGATTTAAAGGGACAATACTAAAAGGAATCCCATCTCCTGAAAAAACACTAATTTCAGATTCCTGACTATTTAATAGCAGGGGGAAAGCAATCTGCTCTGTGTCTTCCTGGATAATGGGAAACTCAAGGGTCCTAGGTGTTTGTGGTAATTTCATAAAAATCTCCCTCCTATGGAACAGACATCTTGGAGAAAATTAGCAAGCATTTTTATCAAACATCCATCCAAGTGGGCTATTCTTATAACTGCCTCCCACATTAGAGTATAAACTCCTTGTGAGCAAGGATCGAGGTTCTTGCTTCTATTGTACTTCAGCATGGCCTAATGGATAGAGCCCAGATCTGGAATCAGAAGGATCTGGGTTATAATCCTGACTCTGCCACTTGCCTGCCAAGTGACCATTTCACTTCTCTGGGCCTCAATTACCTCATCTGTAAAATGGGGTTTAAGACTGTGAGCCTCATGTGGAACATGGACTAGCTTGTGCCAACCCCAGCACTTACAATAGTGCCTGGAACACAGTAAATGCTCAACAAATACCATAAACAAATTGATGGCACCCAATGGGCACTCAAATACCTATACCATGTCTGCTTCCCCAAAGGTGTCAGTGATGGAGAACAATTTACCATTTCCTTATTGAAAAATACAGTAAAACACATTTTAAAAGAAGGTCAGCCAAACCCAACCTTCCTTAAATAACTACTGCCTTAAGTATGGCTGATAGGGCATTTTTACCTTAGAGATGTAGTAATAATAATGTTGGTATTTGTTAAGCGCTTATTATGTGCAGAGCACTGTTCTAAGCACTGGGGTAGACACAGGGTCATCAGGTTGTCCCACATGGGGCTCACAGTATTAATCCCCATTTTACAGATGAGGTAACTGAGGCACAGAGAAGTGAAGTGACTTGCCCACAGTCACACAGCTGACAAGTGGCAGAGCTGGGATTTGAACTCATGACCTCTGACTCCAAAGCCCGGGCTCTTTCCACTGAGCCACGTTGGAGCAACCAACTTCCTGAATGATTATGTCAGGGAGTAGAGGGAAAGGAGGTATGGAAGACATTTGTAGTATAAAATTCACCACTCATCACACTAACCAGATGGTGGGCTGCAAACCAGCTGGTGCACAGGCTTTCTAGATAGGCATACTGTATTGGCATCAGGGGGTGGAGGATGTGGTGAGAAGAAACACTGACAAGTCATTTTGGCACCTTTCATTAAAAGCATTTAAAATTTGTGCACAACTCATGAAGGGTCAAGAAGAATACTTTGTCAATCAATCATTCATTGAGCACTTACTGTGTACGGAACACTATGTTAAGCACTTGGGAGAGTACAATATGACAATTAGTAGGCACATTCCCTGTTCACAATGGGCTCACATTATAGAGGGGGATACAGACATTAATACACAGTGCTGTGGGGCTGAGGGAGGGGTGAATAAAGGGAACAAATCAGAGTGATGAAGGAGTGGGAAAAGAGGAAATGAGGGCTTAGTCTGGGAAGGCCTCTTGGAGAAGATATGCCTTCAACAAGGTTTTGAAGAGGGGGAGAGTTTAAATCCAGAAAAAAACCCCACCCATTAGGAGCCTCTATACATACACATAACAAAACCTTCTCTAAGACACATTTATCCCTATCTTCTTGTGCAGTTTTAAATAAATTTCAGCCAGCTGTCTGCTTTTATGTTTATTAAGGATTTATTCAAAGCTAGGAGCTGGGGTACATATAAAGTTATCAAACTGGACATAGTTCCTATCTCACATGGGGCTCAAAATGCCCAAGTCCTTTAGGTCCCTTCATCTGGCAGGATACATTGAAAGGTGAACCAAAGAGTCATGGATATTTCTATAAGAACAAAGGAAAAGAATGGGGCTGGGATTGGTGTTAATGTGAATATGGATAATAATAATATACCATACCATAATAATCCATATTATGGATGGATTATTATGGAATATGGATAATAATTATGATACTTGTTAGTGCTCACTATGTGTCAAGAACTGTTCTAAGTGCTGGGGCAGATACAAGTTAATCAGGTTGGACACAGTCCTTGTCCCATATGGGGCTCACACTCTTAATCCCCATTTTACAGATGAGGGAACTGAGGCACAGAGAATTTAAGTGACTTGTCCAAGGTCACACAGCAGACATGTGGCAGAGCCAGGATTAGTAACCAGGTCCTTCTGACTCCCACGCCCATGTTCTATCTACTAAGCCACTCAGCTTCCCAGTAGTTAGTGGATCTATCTACCACCCTAGGGGAAATAGTAAATAGAAGAGAAATCCAATTTTTATAGAATGTGTCTGTCAGATAGTGCACATTTTTAGAAAGATATTAGCAACAAGACTAGAGACATCCTAAGGATGTCTTCTAACAGTATTCCATAGAGCTGCAGGAAAGTATAATTTCTGCACACCCTAAACACAACCCCAGTTACAAAATGAGCAATGGATGTTGGTTAGGGAGTAACAAATGCACTCCCTCAGTCCCCTTAGCTTATCACCCTGTGTTCTTATCTGGGACTTGGCCTAGGCATTATTGGGTACCTTCAGAAAGTTGAAGTCTGACTCAGCCACACGACCTGTACTGAGATTTTAGATGGCAAATAATTCTCCAGTGACAGGGAAGAACAACACTCTTGGGACTGGAGGACAGCTGGGAACACATTCCCCTGTGTCTACCCCAGCGCTTAGAACAGTGCTCTGCACATAGTAAGCGCTTAACAAATACCAACATTATTATTATTATTATTATGACTCTCCGTTCATGGTGACAGTGCAAATGGGTTGCAGAAATCCAGTGGCAGATGCAAATCAGTGATTTATTCTGGTTGGATGTTTTCTAAAGATGATTTAAAATTAATAATGCTTTATTCAACCCTAAAGGTTAAATGCGTGGGAGCAAGAGTCAGAAATTTACCTTTAAGCAAAGACTATTACTTCATAAAATAACAGCATTTTTGTTGTTGCTAGTGAGTTTGTTAATGTGGAATTTTTCCTAAAGATGTCCTCAGCTAATGTTACCTGCTGAGAATACAAAAAAGCAGCCACATTCTTGGCTTTTGTTCTGAGACAATGCAGCGGTATTGAAACGTACCAGACATTTCAAAAGAAGCTGCCAAGATTTTGTGGTTCTTTGATGGATATACTCAGGAGTTTACTAAACTTATCCTTTCCCCTGAACCAGAGTCTAGAGTCACATTTGCTAGGGAACCATATGTGCATGGCTCTCAGCCAGGCTGGGGTCATATAAACCATCCATTTCTCTGGCTACACAATAAAACATTCCTGATGTGGGAAGCAAGGAAAGGCTAAAAATAAGATGGCCTCCATACTTTCACCATTCAATTGCCATGATAGGTTATTCTTCATTTATATCACTAGTAACAATGTGTTATACACTCTGCCAAAAACATATTTTAGAAGGTCATAAATACGGCAGATTTAAAGAACAAAAGAAACCTGCTTGGGTTCTGCTTAAGCAACTGCCGGCTAATATGAAACATGGAACATGATATGGATGATGAATGGAAGTATGAATGCTTCTTCCTAATCATCTTCATCCTCCCTCTGGTCCTTAGCCAACAATGGAAGACTATAAACTCACTAGGGGCATTGTCTACTGGCCTCAGGTGCTTGCTTATTTTGACAAATGACTTTGTCAGTTGTTTAATGGGAAGGGCCCAGACAGTGGATTCTTCTTCCTGTGCAACTCATGGACCCAGCAAAGTCTTGTTTTAGAGCCTACTAATTCCTGTTTATCCCATCAGGACACTGATAACTTCTAGCTTCTTCTGATAGCTTCCATGAGATCATTCATCACCATTCAAGACAAGCCTATGTCATGTCTGTTAGGGGTCCCTAAATCCAAAGTCACTCAGAAATGCCCTGTCAGGCCTAGCGAAGAGATGTTGGATTACTCGTTATATTTGCTGGTCCTTTCAGGATGCTCATGGCCCTAACTCAAAGACAGCAGCAGGATTTTCCCCAGGGCTACAAACATACTTCATTAGAATCACTTCCCTGTTCCAGCTTTTTGTTAAGAGTTTCAAGTTGTTATAGCCTTTACCACATATTAGGGTTGTAAAAATTGGGTTGCAGATCGAGGAATATTTTTAAATGAAGTTGTTTTAAGATATACTTCAACATGCTCCAAATGCATGTTAATTTCATAATTCTCCAAAATACTGAGACGTAATTTTTTGAGACTAGTATTAAGCCTCTCACGTTTATTGTTCTAAAACTTCTTAGTGAGTAGTCACCATTAACTTCTTATGACATAGGAAGATTCCAAAAATCCCAGATTTTTCTCCACAGAGAGCTTCACCCACAGTCATTTCTGAGCTCCACAGCCTTTTTCGACAGATGGTCGTCCTACACCATTAATATGTGCTTGAACAATATAACAAATACTCTCCTTTAAAAAGTAAAAGTGAGAGTAAGATTGAGAAGCAGCATGGTATAGTGAATAGAGCATGGGCCTGGGAGTCAGAAGGTCGAAGGTTCTAATCCCAGCTCCATCTCCTGTCTGCTGTGTGACCTTGGGCAATTCACTTTCTGTGCCTCAATTACTTCATCTGTAAATAATGAGGATTAAGAGTGTGAGCCCAGTGTGAGACAGGGACTGTGTCCAAACTGATTTACTTGAATCTATCCCACCACGTAGAACAGGGCTTGGTATATAGTAAGCACTTAACAAGCACCTTAATTACTACTATTATTAGCAAATTTAAGTGCTCAGGAGAGATAACTGATGTGTTCCCTCTCTAACCTAAAGTTATGATGTAGCAATTGCATATGTACCAACTAAAACCAGACACCTACATAAAAACTATGAAACCTTAAAAAGGGCTAACACTCAGTCCAGCTAATAACCAACTTGAAGGACTGACCTAGTTATCTATCAATCACTGGTATTGAGTGTCTACTGTTTGGAGAGCACTGTACTAGACATTTGGGAAAGTGTAATACAAAAGGATTGGTAAACACATTCCCTCCAGAAGATTACAGTTTAGAGTTGTAGACTGACTTTTCAATAAATTATGGCTCTGTCCCAAGCATTGTGGAGCTGAGGGTGGGGTGAATATCAAGTGCTTGAAGGGCACAGATCCAAGTGTATAGGTGAAGCAGAAGGGAGAGAGAGGAGGGGAAATGAGGGCTTAGCTGGAGAAGGCCTCTTGAAGGAGGTGTGATTTTAATAAGGTGAAGCAGCGTGGCTCAGTGGAAAGAGCACGGGCTTTGGAGTCAGGGCTCATGAGTTCGAATCCCAGCTCTGCCACTTGTCGGCTGTGTGACTGTGGGCAAGTCACTTAACTTCTCTGTGCCTCAGTTCCCTCATCTGTAAAATGGGGATTAAGACTGTGAGCCCCATGTGGGACAAGCTGATTCCCCTATGTCTACCCCAGCGCTTAGAACAGTGCTCGGCACATAGTAAGCGCTTAACAAATACCAACATTATTATTATTATTATTAATAAGACTTTGAAGGTGGGGAGAGTTTTGGTCTGTTGCATATACAGGGAGAGGGAGTTCTAGGCCAGAGGGAGGATGTGAGCAAGGTAAATAATATCAAGGTACAGTGAGCACTCTAACAGTGGAGAAGTAAAGTATGTGGGGCAGGCTGTAGTAGGAGATCAGTGAGGTAGGTTAAAAAGAGGCAAGGTGATTGAGTTCTTTAATAATAATGGTATTTGTTAAGCCCTCACTATGTGCCAGTCACTGTATTAAAGCTGAGGGTAAGGAGTTTCTGTTTGATGCAGAAGCAAGCAGATGGGCCACCACTGGAGGTTTTAAGGAATGGGAAGATGTGAACTGAATGGTGTATTAGAAAATGATCAGGCCATCAAAGTGATCTAAGGATTAGAGTGGGGAGAAACAGCAGACAGGGAGGTCGGCAAGGAGGCTGATGCAGTAGTCAGAGAAGGGTATGGTAAGGGCTTGGAACAGCATAGTAACAGTTTGTATGGAGACAAAAGAGAAAATTCAATCAATAGAATGTATTGAGCGCTTACTATATGCACAGCAGTGTACTAAGCGCTTTATTTTAATGATGCTGTGAAGGTAGTTAGTACCTGCAGGATTTGGTGACACTGACCATGAGGGCTGAATGAGAGAGATGAGTCCAGGATATTGCCAAGGTTATGTATGGGTTTGTGGGGCAGAGGAGATAGTGGACTACACCACTGTGATGTTGTCCAGAGTGATGGGTCCACAATGCTTGTTGGAGTGCTCCTGCATCAGAAACCTAATCTTCCCCCTCCCTCTGCCCTAAACCAAAAAGTGTGCCCCTTGATGAAACACCCCAGCAACTGCATCCTTCACCCAGTAACCCTGGAGGAGCCCTGCTGCCATTAGAGGGACTGGAGAAAGGATGGACCAGTGTCATCTGCTCAAGCAGCCCTCTAGTTCAGTAATTGGGCATGTCCAGCAACTAGACAGTCATGTTCCTCCCAAGGCTGAGACTTGGAGGGTAACTAGGAAGATATTTTGTTTTCTGAGGAATTGGGAGAGGCACATGAGTACTAAGATTCACTAAGCCATAATAATGATATTTCTTTAGAAGTTATATGCTAAACACTGTAGGGCAGATACAAAAGATGGTCAGATTAGCTTTAGTATCTGATTCATACAGGACTCAACTTATTTTATCACCTTTTAGAGTTGAAGAATCTAAGACTCAGTGACTTGCCCAAGGTCACACAGCAAGTAGGGGAAGCAGCGTGGCTCAGTGGAAAGAGCCCAGGCTTGGGAGTCAGAATGGGTTTGAATCCCACCTCTGCCACTTGTCAGCTGTGTGACTGTGGGCAAGTCACAACTTCTCTGGGCCTCAGTTACCTCATCTGTAAAATGGGGATTAACTGTGAGCCTCACGTGGGGCAGCCTGATTACCCTGTATCTACCCCAGCGCTTAGAACAGTGCTCTGCACATAGTAAGCGCTTAACAAATACCAACATTATTATTAAGTAGGTCAGTGGCAGAGCTGGGATTAGAACTCCGATCTTCACTCACATTTCTGCTGGGCCACTCTGACATCTTTAACTCCTATTTGCTCATGGGCCTACCAGCATAAATGATTCAGCTTTTCAGGTAGGGGTCTCAAGCTAAATGTTAGGTGGATTCCCTGGGAGCATGGAGTCCTTCATGAAGAAATATAACAGGGATATATTTTCAGATGTAGGGAAGCATTTTGGTGGAATCTGAAGTTCTGTGCTAATTGTCTCACCTGCTACCTGCACACTCACCACAGCCTAGAACTCTCTACTCCAACAACTTCTAGGTAATAAGCACATTGTGTGCAGGGATCAAGCCTACCAATTTTACTGAACTGTACTCTCTTAAACTCTTAGTACACTGCTCTGCACAAACACTCAACAAATACCATTGATTGCCCTCAATAGCTAGCTTTGTCTCATTCCAAGAAGGGCAATGGACTCTGCTTTCAATTTTAAGTTCTGAGAAAATTATTTAGTGGAAAACAGCAATTCTTTTGGGTATTTGTATTCATTATTGAATTGGGTTTTGTTGTGCATGAATCAAGGAAGACCTTCAATCTCAAATTTGCTTCTCTACAAATAGTAAGGCATACTCTTATATCATCTATCATCTAATAAATCTCCCAAAGTGTTTATAAAATCCCAGTCAGTGTTTCAGCCTTCAAATGCATTTTAACCTTAATGATATGATTTAATATTTTAATTCAGTAATAGAATACTCCTATTTCTTGTTGCTAAAACATACATGTCAATGTTTAGAATGTTGATAAACAAATTACTACCCAAAAGGTTTGCCATTTTCCTTTAGAGCAAATGGATGTAGGCACCCACTTTTACCTGATTTTCTAAGAAGGCTAACACGATCCAAAAGGAGAGGAATCAGACTCACTGTGAAAACAGGGTACTTGTGGATTCATATTTCCCATACGGAACAAGACAACCTGGGTACTGGTCCCTCTAGATTGTAAACTTGTTGTGGGCAGGGAATGTGTCTGTTATATTATTTTATATTATTATATTGTACTCTCCCAACCACTTAGTATACTGCTCTGCACACAGTAAGTGCTCAATAAATATGATTGATGGACTGACTTGGTCCCCATAGATGTATCAAAGGAGTGGTAAATCGCTCCAAAAAAATTCATTGTCTAATAGGATGAACTCATTCTCCCCGAGGTGGGATACTTCTTCAAAGTTGGGCAACTACGATTTTAATTTCTGCCTCCTCCACAAGATTTTAAGCTCCTTGAAGGCAGAGTTGACACTATTAATTCTAGTGTACTCTCCCAAGTGCTTAATACAGCACTCTGCACACAAAAGTGCTCAACAAAATACTATTACTTGTTTGATTTCCTCATGCCAGAAAATTAATGTTTTAATTCTGTTTTGGTGTGGGTGTGGAAATGGCCAATCCACCAAGCCCTCTTCAAAACAAGTTCCTCACAGGTAGTGCAGGGCACATATGACGACTGTGAATTTGGCCACAGTTGGAAGAGGAATAAGACCCAGAACGACCTGGAGATCAGTAACTGAGTACGTCCAAGCAGCAGCTTCCTCCCAGTTTGTTTCAGTTCCACTTGCCTCACTCATTCAAGTTCTGTTAAAATGATGCTTTGGAGGCAAAGACTGTCCTAACAACCCACAGAGAGTTGAACTCTGTTCAACAATAAGATTAAGGGAAACTTAGCTGAGACCTGGATGTGATTATACATCAGACTTCAGTCATTCAGGCTCCTTGGAAATGGAGTCTCTATTTTTCTTGCTGCTCTCTACTATAATTGGAAATGATACCTCTCTTTTCTGCCTTCCACATTTGCCAAGATCTGGATCTTATATGACACACACACACACACACACACACACACACACACACACACACACAATCACACACAAAGAGCTTGTTTCCATACTGAATGAAGCTAAGATTGCTGCACTTCATCTTTATGATGAAGTGCTGATTACTCATTAAAAGGCAAATTTTTCATTGGAAAAGTTTGAATAAGATGTTTAAATTTAGGGGGCTGAAAATTTCCCACCTCAGAACATCCAATCCAAAAATATTTTGCGGGCCTACAGTGCTGAGAAATGAATACTTTATTATACAATCTCAACTCTCAGAATTTTGTTTGTTAGGTAGGCTAACAAGTGTGAGTAAGCACATTTGCTGCTACTAGCATGCTATGTTCTGTGACAGTCTGTAAAAAAAATTTGAGCTCTCAAGCATCAACCCAGTCATCTTTTCCTGCTCCCTCAAAGCCCTGCTTTTTCCCTTTCATGAAGCCACTGCTTGCTTGACACAAAATTGCATTTAATGGACCTAATTCAAAGGAGAAAAAAGATATCAAGTTCATAAACATTAACTCTGGAATTCACCTAAATCTTTTACGAGCATATATACACTCTCCTCGCCAATAAAATACTTTCCAACAATTTCCTTTCTGCCAACTTTTGTTAGCAGAAACCCCAAGACAGGATACAACCCTCAAAAGTGAATTTTTTCCTTGCTTTTCATCATTTTAACATTTTTTAGAGAGAGGTGATTAAAAACATTGGAAGTCAAAAATAAATCTGCAAAGATAGATCTGTAAAAGGAAAGTCCAGATACTGAAAACAGAATGGGGAAAAGAAAGTGATTAGAAAGCAGAGAATAAATAAAACCAAAAATAATAATGGAGAAGTTAGCAAGTCATCTATCAATATTAGAATCCATAGAATGTGTAAGTAGTTACAGTTTCCCAGGTCACAAAAGGCTAACATTTCAAAATCTGAAACCTGAATATAGATCCCAGATTCAAGGATCACAACTGAAGTTCTGGCCACCTACATAGAGAAGCAACTAGCTACTGCTGAGCTTGTTTGAAGCAGATTTTCTCATCAAATCATTTCAAATGTAAGTACTCCAAGTCTATATGTATTGTCCAAAATTTAACCCCTTTATGTTCCCCACTATTTCCCAATTTGATTGACTGATATGACATACTTAACAGCTAAAGGATGCGGCATGACCTAGAGGAAAGAGCATGGACCTGGAAGTCAGAGTACCTAGTAATAATATTAATAATTGTGGTATTAGTTAAGCATTTACTATGTGTCAGGCATTGTTCTAAGCGCTGGGATAGATGTAAGATAATTGGGTTGGACACAGTCCCGGTCCCACATAGGGCTCACACTCTTAATTCCTATTTTACAAATGAGGGAACTGAGGCACAGAGAAGCCAAGTAACTTGCACAATGTCATATAGCAGACAGGTGGCAGAGCTGAGATTAGAACTCAGTTCCTTCTGATTCCCAAGCCCACCCATTAGGCCATGCTGCTTCTCATTATAGTAATTATAGTATTTGTAAAGTGTAGGTCCTGGGTTCTAATCCTCAATCTACCAATTTTCTGCTTTCTGATCTTGGGGCAAGTAACTTGACTTCTAGGTACCTACATTTCCTCATCTGCAAAATGGGGATTCAATACCAGTTCTTCTGCCTACTTACATTGTGAGTCCCATGTGGAGTAGAGACTAATTATCTTTCATCTTCCCTAGTACTAAATACAGTGCTTGCTATACAGTAAATGCTTAAAAAATACCACAATTATTAGCTAACCACAAGACTGTGTTCTTGTAGCAGTTGTGTGGTGCCTGACAATCTCATATATTTAATCGACAGTCTTTATTGAGCTCTTACTGTGTGCAAAACACTGAATTAGACATTTGGGTACTTACTGTTTAACATTATTTAATGACTCTTTGCTAAAAGTGCAATGACATCTCTTCCTTGAAAAGTGCTATGTACAAGGCAGATGTAGAAGGCAGGTTTAAATCCACTTGCATGGGCATATGGACAATAAAGGCTCATATTTGCAAATAAAGCACTTTCTACAAAACCATTTTGTGTCAGCATTACTAAGTGCAATATGGGGCTTTATTTCCTGACAGACATCATTAGTTTCCATAGCAAGTGTCCTGAAACTGTGCTGGTGTCTACAGATACCCACTTGAATAATGCACGCTATTTTCAGCGGAAGTATGCATTTGGAAAAAAAAGACTGCATTGGTCAAATAGCTGACAAGAAAAAATATGAATATTAAAAATATTCATTTTTTAGCAAATGCTAATGACATCCTTATTCACTCAGGTGCTAAAGAATGATCTAGTTAACCGATACTAGAATTTAAGCTTTTTCCACTTCAGGCTCTCTTCCCTCCATGTTACTTTGTTATATGTTCGTATTTTCAGTCCTTCTTTCTTGCTCTCTGACACCTTTTTCCTAATCTTCTTTCCACCCTCCTCATTTTTCCAACCTCTCATTCCTCTTCCCTGCAGCCCTGGTCTCCAGGGGAAAAGAGGTATATTTTTAGTCTGTGCCACCTTCAGTATTGTTTGAGCACCTGCGAGCAGGGCACTTTATTAAGCACTTGGGCTGGGAATTTCAATAAATTTGAGAAATAAGCCCAGCCTTCAAGGATACCAAAGTCTAATTCTGGACCTGTAAGTAAACTCGAGGCTCTCCTCTTAGAAATCATCTCTCAGAACTTAAAGTGGAATATAGGGACTACCCATGTTTCCCTTCCCCTACTGTTTTTTTTCCCCACCCACTTCTGGTATAACCAAAATGGTAACCAGAACCAAGACCTTCCTCCCATCTGGAGTCAAAGACTGGGCCCTATTTCCACTCCAGAGACAGAAGAAATATTTAATTTATTTCAGGTTATCTTTCCTTTCTTCCCTGTCCATGAACACACACTTGCTAGTGGGTCAGGGGATTATTAGTCACACACAACTCCTGATACATATTAAAGATGATAATAACACTTCCTTCTTCATCACTGAAAACACAGAAATGCTCACAGGAGCAACATCAACCAGAGTGAGTTAAAAACTTTTTCTTGCTGTTGCTGCCACTATCACCGAGTTCATGCCTCCAGGGTTACTTTTTGCTGTGCTCTGGCAAGATGTCCAGGAAACATTATGGCCAGCCAAAGATATCCAGGGAACATTATGGACAGTCACAGCAGTGGTTTCTCTTACCCATTTGTTCTGGCTGCTGCTAAGCAGTTTTTGTCCCTATCAGGACACCAGCAAGGAGTAATTCGGTGGTAACAAGGCAGTGATTGTTGTTACTACTATCACTATATTAGAAGTAGTCTCCGGGATCCTAGTTAGAAGCCACTACTCTAAAATCCCATGCATGGGCTGAAAAATTCAATCTTAAAAATGGAAATTGATATCATGTGGAAAACAAGAATAAAAATTTGGAATTACAACCTTTGTTGAGTATCAAGAGTAGTCTTTCCTAACCAGAGAGGTCTCTTACTGTGGTGTAAACACAGGTTGCCCAGAAAAGCCAGATACATCCCCAGTGCTGACTGTAGGTGAGAGACTACAAGGACCTCTTTGATGCCTAGTCATCAGAGACTAAATAGAACTATGGAAGCTTACATATCATTATGGAGAGGTATTGATGGAGAATTAAGGGCACCTTGGGGACTGATAGAACTGGATAAAATAAAAATAATCCTACTAGATTTTGATAGATATTCTTAAATTGGGTAATATTATAGGCTTAAAATGATCAGAAACGCCTTAAGGTATGGGTAAGAGTGAAATATTGACTAGAAAAAATGCTAGCATATAAATAAAATATACAGATTGATTTTTTTAAGCTAAGGAACATGGTAAAACATAATACTAGTACAAGTCCTCAATAAATACCACTGATTGATTGATTTACTAGAACCCAGGTCTCCTGACTCCCAGTGCAGTGATTTTTACCCAAGGCCACACTGCCCCCTCATTTTGTTATATCTTCCTATGCATGCTATTTGGAAATACTTTTTGCTTTGTCTCCTTTTAGACTGTGAGCTCCTTGAGGTCAAATTACACATCTTGATTGTGCTTTATTACTATTCCAAGCACTTCATGCTCAGTAGGTGCTCAGTAATTACCAATGAAGCTTCTTCCCAAGATTTCAAGAAGAAATTGAGATTTTGAGAAGATACAGCCTTGGCAGCTGGGAGAAAGGCATCCAGGTCTCTGAAGGAGAAGGTCCAATCTGTCCAATCTGTTTTATTCTGACTACCGGCCAGGGAGCCAGCAGAGAATTCCTGAAAGAGCAGATCCCAGCATGGGCAGAAGGAAAGTGACATGACAACTAGCAAGAAGAAACTTGTTGTTGCTATGCTTGCTAGTGTCTCCTGGTTTCTGCTACTACTTTTGCTGGAAACACCTTCATTGCTTTCCCGATGAATAAAGAGATGGCGTCTTTTCAAGAGAATTTACAAAAGAGTTAATAGGACTTGAAGGTTTGACTGTCCCTTTGCTAATGCTTTTTTCCCTCGCCTTCTGAGCCACTATACCAGTGTTGCCTTACACAAGCCTTTTTCTCCTACTGTATCAATTGCGAAAAACTCAAGAGTATTAGTAGCATTTATGGAGCACCCACTTGGTGTGGGGCACTGTACTAGGAGCTTGAAAAAAAAGAACAACAAAATGACATGTTGCCACTCCACAGAGAGCCTATACTCTAATTGAGGAGGCAAACAAAATAATACTGATAACTAGAGCATCTCTCTCCTGCTTGAGAATAAAGCTTTATAACTAGTGGTGTACAGGGTCTGAACTGGTTTGGAGAATTGTACATTTAGGATAGGCCAAGCACCTCTCCTTCTGAAGATGCTCCAATGGCAATAAAGCATTGTAAAAAAGAATGCCTAGAGTAATGTCTCACCCCAGACCATCTTTCACCCCAAAAAAGAATGTTCTACTGGGTGGAAGAGAAGGTTAAATATGCTAGATTAACCATTTCAAATAGTTGTATTCATTGAAGGCTTATGATGTGCAAATGACTGTACTAAGCACTTGGGAGAGTACAGTACAATAGCATTGGTAGACAAGGCAGAAAAACAGTTTTGTCACTGCTATGGTCTCTTTGGCCCTAAATGACTAAATCAATCCATCAGTGGTATTGGTGAGCACTATTTAATGTGTGCGGAACACAGAATTGGTAGACACTTCCCTGACTACAAGGATCTTACATTCTAGAGGGGAAGACAGACATTAATATAAATTAAATTAGCTATGAACATAAGTGCTGTGGGGTGGAGGGTGGGGTGAATATCAAATGCTTAAAAGATACAGAGCCAAGTGCATAGGTGATACAGAAGAGAGAGGGAGTAGAGGAAGAGAGGGCTTAATTGAGGAAGGCCTCTTGGAGGAGATGCCATTTTTAATAAAGCTTTGCAAGTGAGGAGTGTGCTGGTCTGCCATATATGGGCGGGGGGGAATGAGTTCCACGTCAGAGAGAGGATGTGGGCAAGGAGTTGGTGGTGAGATAGAACAGATCAAGATATGTTGAGTAAGTTGGCATTAAAATAGTGCTGAGTTGTAATAGGAAATCAGAGAGGTAAAATAAGAGGGGACAAGGTGATTTAATGCTTTTAAAATCAATGGTAAGGAGTTTTTATTTGATGTGGAGTTGGTTGGGCACTACTGAAGGTTCTTGAAGAGTGGACAGATGAGAATTGTACAGTTTTTTTAGAAAAATGATCTGGACAGCAGAGTGAAGTATGAACTGAAGTGGGTAGAGACAGGAGGCAGGGGGTTAGCAAGTACAGGCTAATACCAAGGTTACAATCTTGTGAGATAGGGAGGATTGTGGAATTATTTATACTCATGGAAAAGAAAGGAAGAAGATCTTGCCTATAAAAAACCTGATGGGACACTTTCCAGTGTGCTGCACCGCTATTTACTATTTGCCCATTACTTTCCACTCCTTGCTCAGAATGTAATTGTCAGGGATGAGTGAATGAGGCACCCTGAACTAACCATGAACACTATTATTAGTACCTTCACAAAGGTCCTCAGCCTTAAGTCTTAGCACTGGCGCTTGCCCATTGTTCCCAGTGGGAGACTCCAATACCATCATTTGATCAACCTGCTACTTATATTTTTAATGGAAGAATTTTTTTCTATATTTTCCAAGATGAAATGTGTCATTTTGAAGAATGGCTTGGACCAGAAACAACAAATCCATGTTTCAGAAAGTGTTGAAAACTCAGGTTTTTGATATTCATAAATGATTTTAAAGTTTCCAGTCAAGTTAATGCTAATCTCAGCATCATTGTTTATGTACTATAGGAAATAATTTCCAGACAATGCAACCTTTTAGCCAAATGATAATGCACTAACTTAAATCTTGGGGCTTGAAGATTCTGAATTATCCTTATTCTATATGGCTTTTATTTTCCAAAGGTGAAATAAAATTAGGATCTCATTTTCTCATAGGGTGGTCAATGGAGTTGGTAGATTTTTCTGTTACAGATAATCTTAAACTTCAACATGTTAAAAACTCTTTTTTTTTTGCTTTTAATGGTATTTGTTAAGCACTTTCTATGTTCCCGGCACTATACTAATCACTGGGGTAGGTACAAGCTAATCAGGTTGGATACAGTCCCTGCTCCACATGGGGTTTACAGTCCTGATCCCCATGTTACAGGTGTGGTAACAGGCACAGGGAAATGAAATGACTTGTGCAAGGTCACATAGCAGACAAGTGGTGGAGCCCGGATTAGAACCCAGGTCCTTCTGACACCTAGGCCTGTCCTCTATCCATTAGGCAGTGCTGCTTCTCCTCAATCTGTATTTTAGTTTTTAATTTCCTTTTTTCATTTTGAGGATAGGAATGGTGGGGACACATTCATGAAGGAAACTTCCAACATCCTTGCCCATAAACCCCTTTACCTTTCCTAGCAATTCAATCTCCACTGATGGAAGAAAAATATGAACCTAAGATAAAATTATAAATACATATTAAGCTTATGCCAAATGAGCCTTCAGTTTCTTTTTTCTTCTACATTCAATTTTAAAGCAGAATAATCAATTCTGGGCAAGTACATAGGCAGCAGGTAGCAAGGAGATTATACCTTTGCTTTCAGCCCTTGCTGAAGTAAGCAATTACACAATAGGGTAAAAACATAATAGCTCCAAGCTCCTGAAGTTGTCAGCTGGACTGAAGATGACTCCATAAGAATGCGGACTGAGAAGCTGATATAAGGTGTTGCATAGATATATCACCTTTCACTTTCATCAAGTTAAATATCCCAGCTTCGTATGCATGGTTGATCTTTTAGCGTTCCTTCCCATGACTCAATTTATGAACTACTAGCCTTTCTAAAACTGCTTAAGGTTTAGCAGCCTACTATGGATGGTGGCCAGATTTCAGTTAAAGGTTGTTTTTTTTCTCCCTCAGGATAGCAGATTTCTGAAATCTTAACTGCATCAGCACTTATGCGGGCACATTTCCCTTAACAATGTTTTTTTTTAAAAAAAAAAAATCTGTGAAAAAGCCAGTCCTAGCTGTGCTTGCAGTGTGAATCAAGAGGCGAGTGCAGTACAAATCACCATAAAACAGAGAAGACTATTGATCGCGAAAAGATAAATCTGAGACAAACTGGAACAAACAACAACATATTTTAAGATGTGATTTAAACCTTATGAAACAATCTCTCACTGAGATTGGATATGCAGGATACCCTGTAAAAAGAACCAAATGCCTGCTCTGAAGATTTCCCAAATGACTGCAGGAAGCATGAAGAAAAGCCACATCATGGGATTCTGCGATGTCCTGGTTAGTGTTTGTTCTAGGGCTTGTGGTGGGAGTTAGGCCAGTCTTGGGATAGGGGCATCCTGCCTTAAGCCAAAGCAATTCCTGGGGTGATTCAACTCAGCCCAGTTGGTCCTAGCTGGAGGAGCTGCCCCCCTATTCATACATTTAATAATAATAATTTTGATATATTTAAGAACCTATGTGTCAAGCACTGTTCTAAGTGCTGGGGCAGAAACAAGTCAATCGGATTGGACACAGTCCCTATCCTACATGGGGCTCACAGTCCAAAGAGGAGGGAGAACAGATAATGAGTCTCCATTTTACATAAACATAAAAATACTGAGGGGGAAAATAGCCTGAACACCATACCAAAATCAAAACTAATTCACTGAGTTCGGGTGTCCATCCTAATCACACACCATTTCTCAGTCATAACATCAGCTAAATTCTAGGCTCATTGCAGTGAAACGTTTCCAAAAAGCCCTTACTTATGATTGTAATAATGACCTTGTGATGTACTATCGAATGCAATTATGTTTTGCAAAATATGAAGTGCCATCAAATTGTTAACAAAGTAAATCAACCATGATGACACCTGTCAGCTCAGTGGCCTGGGGTCACATTTCTATCTCATAGCACATCCCAAAGCACAACAACCTAGAACTGGCTGTCCTGAAGTGATCATGTTAATGAGCTGGCCAACCAGAACAAGTTACCTATGGATAAGCCCTCAAGCCCTGAATATTTTTCTTCCCTTCTGGCACCAAAAAGCAAAAAGAATGTCCAAATGAAAGCCAAGTGATTCGGACTTGGATACAGCCACAATAAACTCACTCATGTCACCTGCATAATGACCAGGAACTTCCCCATTTTCCTACTCAATCTGAATGTAAAGCAGAGTTAAGATTATTTGGTTCTGTAATCACTGACACAAGGAAGTCTAATTTATCTTACTGTGCATGTAAGTAAGGTTCTGCCTTCCTTGGGAATTAAGGAGAGTTAAAACAGCACCTCTAAATGACAAAGACCCTATTTTCAACTCCTTGAAATCAATTTTAAATCTAGATTTTTATGCATTAAAAATTAAGGCCACATTACAAGATTTTGTAGAAAAACATGCTGTAATTAACCAAACATTCCTGAAAAACAGTTTGCAAAAAGTATTTAATGTTGGTATTTGTTAAGCGCTTACTATGTGCAGAGCACTGTTCTAAGCGCTGGGGTAGACACAAGGAAATCAGGTTGTCCCACGTGGGGCTCACAGTCTTCATCCCCATTTTACAGATGAGGTCACTGAGGCACAGAGAAGTGAAGTGACTTGCCCACAGTCACACAGCTGACAAGTGGCGGAGCAGGGATTCGAACCCATGACCTCTGACTCCAAAGCCCGGACTCCTTCCACTGAGGCACACTGCTTCTCATTTACTTACATGACTCATAAGAATGACGAAAATTCACCCAATATCTCAATTATCCAAGTCATGAAACCTATGGTAAGTTTTCAGAAAGCAGCATGCTTATGCATCAAAAGATGTCTTAAACCCAAAGTCTTGATTTTCATTTTTAGACCCACTTCAACCAGAAAACCTGAGTCACTGATCTTTTACAAAAGGAATGATTACACAGTTCACAGCACTATATCATACTCTCATATTAAAGTGCAGTACCTGTTAGTATAACAAAGAGCTAAGGGCTGTGTCCTTTAGGAACTCACAATATAAGACAGTAGGAAATTACACACACAGAGAGAGAAAAGAACTGATGCTTAAAAAATGTTCCATTAATAATCAATCACTGGTATTTATTGAGCACTTATTGCATACAGAGCACTGTATTAAGTGCTTGGGAGAGAATACAATAGCCCACAATAGCAAAGGAATAAGGAAGAAATCTTTAAAAACAGCCTCCTCGAGGCGAGCACCAAGGACCCCAGTGTTTCCCAGTGTTCTGAACACTTGAACATTAGTTGACTTGCCCAGCTTCCCACAGATGTAAAAAGCAGCGTGGCCTACTGTAAGGAGCATGGGCATGGAAGTCAGAGGATGTGGGTTCTAATCTCAACTCCACCACTTGTCTGCTGTGTGACCTTGAGCAAGTAATTTCAGTTCTCTATGTCTCCAATACCTCATCTGTAGAATGGGGATTAAGACTATGAGCCCCATGTGGGACAAAGACTGTGTCCAACCTGATTACCCTGTATCTAGCTCAGTGCTTAAACAGTGCTTAGCACATAGTAAGCACTTAAATACCACAGTTATTATCATTACTATTATTTTGAAGTGGCAAGCAGCCTCCTGCTCTCCCAGTTGTTGGTTTCCAGAATTCAGACCTGACATCCCCAGAAGCCCAGGATATTCCCAATCAGAAAGTCCCTGGACCACATCACCAGCTGCTGTACATCTTCTACATACATGGAAGTAGAGAGTATGATGCTAAAGAGCTTAGACCCTTCCTGTCCTGCATTGAGATGAAAAGATGGGAACCTTAAAAATGTCAAGAGCTTGTGTAACCCTTCTTCGGGATGAACCTTTCAATAGTATTTTGAGAATATTGATTTTATATCATTTATAAAACTGCCTTTAATAATGAGAAGACTAGACTAAGAGCATTGTTTCCTGGCTCCTGCTGTCTTTCACAGACTTGCTGGATGACCTTGCAAATACATCCATCGTGGGTTGCTAAAATTTCTCTTTGGCAATGGAAGTAGAATATCAATGACAGATGATATTCTTTTGCCCCATATTCAGTTATTTAGTGATTTTACACAAAGACTACTGTAGCAATGTTAAATGCAAGATTATACAAAAGAGTGAAAGGAATATTGATTGAGGGGCCAAGCAGATAGACAGTAAAAATTGAAAGGGACAAAATCATTTTTCAATGGAGAAGGAAATTTTACCTTAATTTCCTGCACAACTGAAAAGGGATGTTGCTGCTTCAAACTCAACTCCTACATCTGAAGGGGGGAAAAAATTTCCAAGTGGTTTCAACATCTGTATCCAATCAAGAAATTATTGCTAAGCTGAAGAAAGTGTGTACTGGGCAAACCATTCCAAATGTTTTTTAAAAAATATCATTTTGCAGTTAAACCTCAAATGCATAATATAGAGAGATAATTTCACATCCAAGAAGCAATATCAATAGTCACTGACCTATTCAATCAAGGATCAAAGAACCTATTCAGCTTTTAGGTCACAAGGCCTCATGGGACTGTACTCTTCCCATTAGGTTCCAAGAACCCAGTGTGCAATGCAGTGCTTGTGACTCAGAGGCTGTCCCCAAAACTTCAGTTGAGGGATTACTGAATAAACAAATTGAATAAACAATTGTGAGGTGAATAAACAAACAAGCAATACCCTCTCTCTTCCTTTCAAATCTTAGTTATAATCAGGTCTACCTGGAATTTTGCAGATATGTTTGTTTTTATTGAGTTCTGATGTAGTGTGCCTAGTGTGCCTATTCTCGTACCACCTTCTTCATGGCAACACTTGTGATACAATAGTCATTGTCTCTGGTTTCCATAGATCCAGGACCACCAGCCCAATAAGTCATGAGTCTGTTTCATTCAATCGTATTTATTGAATGCTTACTGTGTGCAGAGCACTGTACTAAGCACAGCTTATCCCCGCTGTTCAGATGGAGCCCTGGTTTTGAACGTTCTATTATTTTGCATATTATCTATATTGCTTCTCTATAGGGTCAGCTGTCATTTTCAGTTTCATTTCATTCTCCATTAGCAGAGCTTGACCTAAAAGTACATAAGTGAAAGTCTGAAAGTAATTCCTTTCTTAGGAAATCAGTTCTGATATACCTTAAATAACAGCTACAAATCGCTGACTTAGGATATAGGTCTGGGGTAAAATATTCACTGAAATGATACATATCAACTATTTGTATACGTGACAACCCTAAATAGTGAGACTGTAGTGGGGTTTCTTGGGCAATGAGAAATCTGGAAATATTGGGAAAAAAAATGTAAGAGCAGAACTTCAGTCCAAAACAGTAGCTGTAACTATTGTGGCTCTTAACTCCTCCTCCCATAGCATGAACTTTCATTACTATTTAAAGAACATCAACGATATTTTAAGAGGGGAACTGCTCTGTTTAAAAATCAATCACATTTATTGAGCACCTACTATGTGCAAAACACTGTATTAAGTGCTTGGGAGAGTAAAATATAACAGAGTTGATAGACACATTCCCTGTCCACAGTGGGCTCAGTCTGGAGGGGAGGACAGATATTATTATAAATAAATTAAGGATATGTACATAAGTGATGTGGTGCTGAGGGAGGGGTGAATAAAGGAAGCAAATCAGGGCAAAGCAAAAGGGAGTGGGAAAAAGAAAATGAGGGTTTAGTTAGGCAAGGCTTCTTGGAGAAGATGTGACTAATAATGCTCTGGAGGCGGAGAGAGTAATATCTTTCAGATATGGAGAGGGAGGGCATTACAGGCCAGAGGCAGGATGTGGGTGAGAAGTTGATGGTGAGATACATTAGAACAAGGTACAGTAAGTTGACATCATAGGAATGGAGTGTGCAGGCTGGATTGTAATAGGAGAGCAGTTAGGTAGAATAGGACTCGGCAAGGTGACTGGGTGCTGTAAAGCTGATGGTAAGGAGTTTATATTTGATACAGAGGTGGATGGGCAACCACTGGAGGTTTTTGAGGAGTGGGTATGCATGGATGGAATGTTTTTGTAGAAAAACAATCTGGACAACAGAATGAAGTATGGACTGGAATGGTGGGAGAAAGAGGAAGCTGCAAGGAAGCTGATGCAGTAATTAAGGTGAGATAGGATTAGTGCTTGGATTAATGTGGTAGCAGTTTGAATGGAAAGGAAAGTGAGGATTTTAGCAATGTTGTAAAAGTTGAACTGACAGGATTTAGTGATATATTGACTATTTGGGTTGAATGAGAAAGAAGAGTAATGGAAAACGCCAAAGTTATGGGCTAGATTACTTCACACACACATCTGGCCAGTGTTCCCCCAAGAGAGTCTTCAACCTTACTACTCAAACCAGAGCACTTCAAACTCTGACCATTCATCTTTCACCAATCTTGTTCCTCTAAGAAGTGAGTATGCAATTTAGCTGTCCTGGATATTCAGATGAAACACAGAATCTCTTTTTTCCCTAGCAACAGATGGTCTGTCACTGCTGTCTATTTGAAGTACATGTCCAAAATACTACTAATCAATTAGGACTCTGGCTGAGGGAGGGGAACAAGCTCTATGTCCTGTAAATAATTTTCTAGTGGATCTTAGATGGAAAGGATCAAAAATGTCACATCCTGGCTCTATAAAATTCCTAACCTCGTTAGATGTTCATAGTTATTATGACAAGACCTATGAGTGAGACCTGGATTTCATTTCTGGATTTACTGTAATTGACTATCCAGCTGCCTCATTTCACTAGACATTAGTCTGTGTGTCTCTATCAGATCCTAAGAGTACTACCCCTTTATCCATGGATAGTCATGATTTTCACAGGTTTTGAAGGAAGGAAGGAACTTGATTATTTTATTGCAGTTGCAGTCCAGAGAAAGATTCAGGAAAGGGAAACAACTCCAAAAGGGAGAGGAGCTTTTATTTCTTTCCTCCCCAATCCTCAGAAAAACATTTTATCCAAAATAATGTTTCAAGATAGTTTTAAGAATGAGCCAGTGTTAGCTTTTCCAATCAGATTATCCCATCCTTTGTAATATATTAATAAATAGGATTTATAGAGCATTTACAGTGTGCACAGTGAGTGAGCACAGTAGAATTAAAAGTCATAATCTCTGCTCTTCAAGGATCTTACAGTTGAGCACAGGAGACAGACCCTAAATTAGAAAAAAAGGGATATGTGTGTTAGTTCTTAAGCAAGATATGTAAGTGCTACAGGAACCAAATATCTAGTATCATCTTCTGTTAGCAAACAATTCTACTAAAAGATATGTTCTGGGAAGCAACATGGCCTAGTGGAAAAAGCACAGGCCTGGAAGTTAGTAGGACCACCCCCCCTTCACCTCTCTGCAGCTTAACCCTCTTTTCCCCCCATTTCCCTCTGCTTCTCCCCTTCTCCCTTCCCATCCCCTCAGCACTGTACTCGTCTTCTCAACTGTATATATTTTCATTACCCTATTTATTTTGTTAATGAAATGTACATCGCCTTGATTCTATTTAGTTGCCATTGTTTTTACGAGATGTTCTTCCCCTCGACTCTATTTATTGCCATTGTTCTTGTCTGTCCGTCTCCCCCGATTAGACTGTAAACCCGTCAAACGGCAGGGACTGTCTCTATCAGTTGCCAACTTGTTCATTCCAAGCGCTTAGTACAGTGCTCTGCACATAGTAAGCGCTCAATAAATACTATTGAATGAATGAACCTAGACTAATCCCGGCTCTGCCACTTGCCTGCTGTGTGACCTAGGATATGTCATTTTACTTCTCTAGGTCTCAGCTTCTTCAACTCCAAAACTCCTACTTAGACTGAGCCCCATGTGGGACAGGGAGTCTTATCTGCCCTTATTGACATGCATCTAACCCAGTGATCAGAACAGTGCTTGACACACAATTATTACATAAAAGCAATTTTTTAAAAAGTTGGTTAACATTTTTTGTTTAAACCATTTTTTCTCCATAGTTTCTTTAAAGTGACTACAGTGGAAGATATTCTAATTAATTTTTGATTCCAAATGGGGGCTCTCCCAGGTGACAAATATGTGTAACAACATTAAATATAACCTGTTCACACTGCTTTTCAGTTAGATATCAATCACCTGATCCTTCTGTTACCAAGCTGTGTTACCATTTGAAATTGGGAAGAAAAAAATTAAATATCCTAGGTGTTGGAAAAACTTTTGAAAAACCTATACCACAGAGGTAAGCAAGACATGTAAACTAATTTATCAAATTATAGGTCACAAAAAGTCAGGGCTGTTAAATCCTGCCATCTATGATGCCTCATTGAGTTCACTGGATGCGATTAAATAATTTTCTGGACTTTAAAATGAATCTTCATATATTTTCCCCCAGGAGAAGTACCATTTACTCCAAAACAAACATTTCATTTACTGAAATAATTGAAATTATCAAAGTAAGGGCTCTTTTAATGATTGACTATGGTTTATTTCTGGTGTTCTATTATTTTTTCTTCTCATTTTATTTCTTCATGCAGTTTGGCTGATAATACACTGCGATGAAGTGTTTTTTCAAAGTAAATCTAATTATATCATCCATTGAAATTGTCCATATGCTATTCATTATGAAATACCAAATGACCTCTTGATTGTCTCCTTTTTCAAAGAAGTTACCAAGAACTCTGGCTGATAGATTTTCTAGGAATTACTTACCCTATATAACCAATCCACTGCATGTCATTCTAAAATAATCCTCAAATTTTGTTAGTTTAAGGACTAGAGATCTCTACCAGAGAATGGTCTGGCAGGGGTTAACATACTTCTAAAAAGCAGAAACTTCTAGCTACCAGCATTTAGCTCTACCACAGGGCAGACTTTCATGCCCAAAACTCCAAAATGCAGCATAAAATTTAAGCACTGAAAAAAGCATTATATTCTTAGTCGGTTGGAGAGAAACAAAGTCAATTTATTATCTTGGGGAGAACAGAGTTGAAAGAAACTGCAGCATTTATTTGTCCTCAGTGAGCTCTGCATTCATGTACAATACTTCCCTTTCCCTTACATTCTTATTTACTCTAGTACTGACAGACTCTGATGATTCTAAATTGGATAAAAATATATCTTTTTACACACCCATACCTATAGGTTATAGGTGTACTGATCTTCTGGAAAAACATGGGCATCTGGAAAATTCTGGAAAACAGTTTTTGCTTAAAATGGGACTCAAGATAGATGGATTTCGCTGAATGATTATATACTAATAGCATCATCTTTCAAAACAAAAAGGCTCTCTCATGCAATGTAATACATATATTCCCAATATGGGTAGGATGATTAGTGAAAAGATCAAAAAAAATTAACTAACCAACCCTTACCCTAGGATGTTCAGTCCCTAGAAATCCTTCACAGCCCAGAAAGTAGAAAAGTAAAACCTGTGTCATCGATTTCTAAGGAAAGAGAGTGCTAAAGAATGAGAGCTTGTGAAATAATTTAACTGAAAATTAGAAAGAATTTTAGGAATCCTAACATACTGTTGGATTATGCAGCTTTGTGCATTTTATGTGAAATATGAATAGGCAATTCTATCTCCACCACTTGCTTGCTGTGGGACCTTGGCAAGTCAATTAACTTCTTTTTGCCTCAGTTTCCTCAGCTATAAAATGGAGATTCAATACCTGTTCTCCCTCCTACTGTGAGCCCTATGTGGGACAGGGACTGTGTTCAACCTGACTGACTTGAATCTACCCTAGCTCTTAGAACAACACTTTACTCACAGTAAGCACTTAATTTTAAAAATAATAATAATAATGAAAAAGCTTGGATTTTCCTGTTTCTCCTATTTGGGGATCTCACCTGAAGACATATAGTTTCACCATATTGTTCACTTTCACACACCCAGTGTAATTTGTTTGCTTCATGAAGCCTTGAGACATTTTACAGTAGTATATCAGAGGGGACATAGAGGGGGCCATCATTTTGGCACCCTACTGAGACCTGTTCTTTTTTCCCCTATGAGATAAGCTGTGAATTAAGAAGGAGTTTTGTGTGGCAACTCTGGCAAACCAGCAGGAAAGTAATTGGTGCTCTAAACTCTAGTGTAATTCTCCAAATATCAGAACACAGAAAACATCCAAGAACTCCTCTAATTAGAGTGGGATGGGTTCAGGGAACTCGCAGTTCCCCAAAGATCCTTATTTGACTTGGAGCAGTCTCTCATCTCCACAGGAACCAGTGGGCCAGGGGATTCTGGGTCCTGGAGTTCTGATTAGCTAAAGGTGAGAAAAATGCTAATTAAAAGCACCCAGTAAGAATTAAGCTTCAAATAATCCTCGCTTTTAAGCACCAAATTTCAAAACTGTAACCAATTTCAAAATCACTGATATACATTTTCCTAAATTACACCTTCCATTTATCTATTCCCATTTTTCTTCACACTTCCTATTCTATTTCTTCAAGCCACAATGTTGTATTTTGTATGTCAGATTTGTTTATGGTGTTAATCTTGTTTCCAAAACATGCACTGCTAAGACAGTCTTCACTGCAATTTAATTTCAAATTCTGATCTTCTCCTGACACTATAGTTATTTTTGCATGTCCATAGACCAGTTATAATCCTTTCCAACACTCCCATTTCCCATCAGAATGCTAATCAGGCTACAGCAGCATGGCTTAATGGATAGAGCACAGGCCTGGGTGTCAGAAGGACCTGAGTTGTAACCCCAGCTCTGCTGCTCTTCTGCTGTATGACCTTGGACAAGTCACTTATTTCCCTGCGCCTGTTATCTCATCTGTAAAATGGGGATTAAGACTGAGTCCCATGTGGAACAGGGACTGTGTTCAACTGGATTTGCTTATATCTAGCCCAGTGGTTAGAACAGTGCCTGGCATTAAGGAAGCACTTAATAAATACCACAACTGTTTATTGTAGGGCACAAATATACCATACTGATATACATATCAATTGATATTATTTATTGAGTGTTTACTATGTGCAGAGAACTGTACTAAATACTTGGGAAAGTACACTGCATAGTTAGCAGACAAGTTCCCTGCCTACAACGAGTTTACAATCTAGAGGGCATACATATATTAGTCACCTCATTCTCAAAAAAGACAAGACTGGCAGAGTTCTCCTATAGCTCGGTCCACTACCAGTGCTGGTTTTCAATTGCATACCTCATTAATAGCATTAAGAGTCTCCAATTCCTCAAGTTCTCTTTTGGTTTTAAGGAAACCACCTGCCCTTGGATCATGGTCTTGGTCATTTCCCCCAACTCCAGATTGCATTTCAAGTTATGCACTTGACATCTGAAGGCAAACTTGAAATTAAATGATAAGCCCATCTGCTACTGGAGCATTTCCTTTCCTCAGGAGCCTAATTTTCTTTCTACTTCTCAGGCTGTTACTTTTACTTTTAAATCTTTCATTCCTCTTTTTGTCAGTAGCACCTCAGGGAGATCCCCATCATCTCCCTTGGTTTCTTCCTCATTTCTTTTTTTTCCCCTTAATAAATGTCAAGAAACCTTCCCTATTGAACCAAAAAGTACTGTTTGATTTCAGCACTTCAACCCTAGTTGACCAGACAACTGCTGTTTCCCAGAAGCTAAAAGAAAGTCACAGCTCCAGTTTCTTTTACACTTTGGTACCTTGATTTCCTTTAGCAATACTTCTTTCATTCTTTACTCCCCTGTGTGTGGAATTTCCCTTCATGCCCAAATTCTCCAGCCAATGTTCTCCTGATGGCTTTGCATCACTTTCTTAAACGGACTTGATTCCTATCTCCAAGTTGTTGTACCCCACACCTACTCAACGCTTAAAATGGCATTTTCTGGGTACAAATGTGATAGAGATTAGCCATCCTCTACTAATAGACTCAAAGGGCACAGTGTTTCAACACAGAAGTGTATGATGGAACAGGAAATCAAGACAACCACATTCAGTTGCATTGCTATTATGTTGATTTGTTTGATTTATGCCCTTGAACGGCTACTGCAACTGGAGAATCAACAGGGATTTATTCATTCTATAACTTGACTCCAGGGAGACTCAAGGAATGTCTGGCTTCTCCAACACAAACACAGGTCATAGTACTGACCCCCAGCTATGCCTCAAAGGTATTGGTCTGGGTCATTCTTTCATTCATTCAATCATATTTATTGAGTTCTTACTGTGTGCAAAACACTGTAATAAGTGCTTTGGAGAGTACAATAAAACAACAAGCAGACATATTCCCTGCCCACAACGAGCTCACAGTCTAGAGGGGGAAAATTTGAGCACCTCAAAAGAAGAGCAAGGGATCAATTCAGGATTTCATTTTAACTTGTCAGTATTTTCTGAATACAGAGATCTTAGAAAAAAAAAGGTCTTCAGATTTGGCATGGTCTCACTCCTCCTGTCCCATTTTGGAGAGGGATGTTTGGTTCATCAAGATGAACTTCACAGAAAATTACCACATAATGCAAAACTTCAATTCCCTGTGAAGTAGTGTGGTATAGTTGATGGAGCACGGGCCTCGGTCGAAAGGATCTGCCTTCCAATCCCAGCTCCCCGACTTGTGTGCTACATTTCTAATTGCTGCTATTGGAACCCTACTGAATCCTTTCTCTTCTGAAAGGATGGCAGCGGTCTCTCACTTCTGAGTGTTTACAGTTCCTTAGGTTCCTGGCATAACCCTAACTCATCTAAAATGCCGAGCAGGACAGACTGTGAGTCTCTAGTGCTCAATAAAACCCATTCCACCTGGTGATGACCTGGAGGCTTTATCTCTAGCTTAGCCACAGCAGTTGCTGGCTAGACCTCCTTTTATACCTTGGCAGTTGGTGCAGCTCATACCGCAAACTTTCCAAGAAACACTAGGAAATCAGAGATGACTGATGATTTGCTTAGGAATGAGATCTGGAGAGCTGAACAAGTCTTTTCCTCTATCAAAAATTTGGAAATTCTCATAAAACAAGAAACGAGAATATGTTGCTAAAGCACAAACATCTTTCAAATGAGGCTGCTAAACCCCTTCATGTCATCAGCATCACTTCTAAAACTATCTTGAATTTATTGAGCACTTACTGTGTGCAGAGCACTGTATAAATCTTAAGGAGAGTACAATACACAGAGTCAATAGAGATATTCCCTGCACACAATGAGCTTACAGTTTAGAAGGGGATGTAGCTAGACATAGGATCTCTAGAGTATAAGCTCCTCGTGGGCAGGACCATATCTACCCACTTTACTATATTGTAGTTTCCCAAGCACATAGTAGAGTGCTCTTTAGGCAGTAAGTGCTCAATGAATACCACTGATTAACTGATCACTTCCAGGGAAAGAGTGGCATGATCAGATGTGCAAATGAAGTTAAACTGCTAGAGAGTTACTTTGTTTACTAAACCCAAAGTGTGTTAGAGTCATTTCAAAGTGAGTTGAGCTTGAGAAAGTATATCACTTGAACTGTCTGGTCTGAGAATTAAGAAACTGGTCCATAGATGCCTGACTTGCCTAACCTACTCTCTGGAGAAGCAGCGTGGCCTAGTGGATAAACCATTAGTCTGGGAGTCAGAAGGTCATGTGTTCTAATCCCCACTCTGCCACATGTCTGCTGTGTGACCTTGGGCAAGTCGCTTCACTTCTCTGGGCCTCAGTTACCTCATCTGCAAAATGGGGATTAAGAGTGTAAGCCTATGTTGGACAGAGACTGCGTCCAATCTAACTTGAATCTACCCCAGCACTGAGAACAGTGCTTTGCACATAGTGCTTAACAAGTACCATAATTATTATTATTACTCTCACTTGGCACCTCTTTGTCTTTATCTGATCATATAGCTCATTATCAATTACCTGAGGGCTTTTCATCCAAAACTACTTTAATAAGATTGTGAATGTTGTCTAGGAGACTAGATATATTTTTATTAAAAATCAGGTCAACAGAACTTCATCCCAAGCTAATGCACCTGGCCTCTGAGAAATGGGAGAATGAAAGTGTGGCATCAAAGTCCCCCTCTTCCTTGAGGAAGTTCAAGCATTTAAAATGAGAGAACAATGGGGATGGAAGGGCACCAACTCCAAGGTAATTACTGTAGTATATATTATATGCTTACTAAATGCCAAGCGCTGGGGTAGATACAAAATAATCAGGTCCAACGTGGAGTTAAATTGCCATCAAGGAAATGATAGCATCCTGACTAGAGTGGCCTGGTTTTGAATAAAATTCTTACAGCATCCTTGGTAAATTGGGCACTGTGCAGAAATACAAAAGTACTGTGCAGTCCTCAGAGCACTATTTAAATAGAAACAGTTGGCATCTTCAAGACAAGCACTCCAGATAGTAACAAATTTCCCAACTAATAAAACCCAAAGAGGGCATCCCTGAGAAACCTTCGAAAATCTCTTAATAGCAGTAAATCTTCCCATTGCTGAACAGATGAAAGCGGCAGTAAATCAAAGAATAGATCAGTGTAAAGGGCAGAACAGATTTTGGCAAATGAAAAATGTCATGTAAATCTAATCCAATCCCCAAGGTTTGGATACGAAGTGTTGTTCTTTTTTTCACAGATGGAGGGCAAGGATGTAGAAGTAACTTGCCGAAGGTCATTCATTGTTTTTTTCAGTGGCAGAGGTTGAAATAAAACCCCTGACTCCTGCTTTTTCCCCTGAACCATCTGTTCCTCTGACAACCATAAATTTGGTCCTTCCCTTCAGTTTCACTCAGTGGCAGGGCAAGCAAGTTAACTTACTTAGGGTGTAGTGATAAAGTGAAAAAGTTATCACTCTTCACTTGGAAAAGTGACCCTCAAAATGACCAATCAGTAGCCACAGCTCATGGCCCTGGCTGTCCCACACTTCCAGACTGCCCAACCAGGTCTCAAGGTGCAGGTGTCATTCCCCCTACCCTCAACCAAGCCATCCTTGAGGGTCCAAATCCGTCTCACCCAAGTTGCGTGGGGAGAGACTGAAGTGGCACCACAAGAATGCTTTCACAAATTTTAGAAAATTGGGAAAGCTTTAGCTGCTGTGACTTATTGGAGAACCCTGCTGCATACTCAATTCAAAAATAATAATAATGGTACCTGTTAAGCAGTTATTGTGTGTCAAGCCCTATATTGAGCACTGGAGTAGATACAAAATAATTGGGGCAAACATGGTCTCCGTCCCACATAGGGCTCACAGTCTAAGTAGGAAGGAGAGCAGCCATGGAATTGCCATTTCACAGATGAGGAAGCAGACAAAGAGAAGTTAAATGACTTGCCCAAGATCACAGAGCAGACAAGTGGCAGAGGCTGAATTAGAACCCAGGTTCTCTGACTCCCACCCAGGTAAATGTTCTTTCCACTAGGCCTTGCTGTGGTTCAATAATTTTTATATCCACATCCCCTGTTAGAGTGAGTGCCTTGTGGGCAGGGAATAGGTCATGTCTTTATTCTGTACTTCCTTAAAGTGCATTCAAATACTACCACTATTATTGCCCTGTCTATATGGTAAGGAGTCTGAAAATAGCTCCTTCAACTATAATGTTTTTAAAGTTTTATGATCATCACTGCCCTTGTGTTCTTAGGATATTTTTTCTTTAATGAGTTCAGTCTTCCCTTGTCCAGATCAACCTCTTCTCCGGCCCATCCCCATTATAGGCTGGGAGTGCCCTGAAGGGCAGGGACCATATCTTATCATTTATTGTACTCTTCCCCAATACTTAGTATAGTAATTGCACACAGAAGAGACTCAAATATCACTGAATGATTGAAGAGCTCACATTTGCATTTGCACACACATTGCTAGGTATCAAATTTCTCACTACCAGGATGAGAAAAGACACACTGAAATTTGCAGATCAGTATAAGATCAGCAAAAGAAATCAGAGGTTGCCCCACCCTTCTCTGCCTAAAAAAGAAACTTCATTAATCAGTCACTTAATCAGTTCTCCCCAACCCTACTTTATCTTGCTGATCTAGTGTTGTCCAAACCACACACTCACTCCTCTAGCACCAATTAACTCAATGTACCTCAATCTCATCTCTGTCTCTCAACAATGACAATTTGCCTACATCCTCCCTCTGTCTTGGAGCTCCCTCTGCCTCAATATCAGACAGACCACCACTCTCCCCATCTTCAAAGCCCTCCTAAAATCTTATCTCTTTAGAGAGGCCTTCCCTGACTTCCCCTCACTGTGTGCCCTTAAATCTGAGTTGTCTATACACTTGGGTCTGCTCTTAAGCATGTTGCACTCAACCCAGCCCCAGCCCCACTAAGCCCCCAAATGGAGAAGCAGTGTGGCTTAGTGGATGCAGCATGGGCCTGGGAGTTAGAAGTACCTGGATTCCACCACGTCTGCTGTGTGTCCTTGGGCAAGTCACTTTACTTCTCTGTGCCTCAGTTACTTCATCTGTAAAATGGGGATAAGTGTAGAGTCCCCATGTAGGACAGGGACTCTGTCCAACCTTATTCACTTGTATCTATCCCAGTGCTTGGCACATACTAACTGCTTAACAAGTACCATAATTATTATTAGGTACAAATCCTGCCATTCCCCCAATCTAATTTTCATGTCAAATTATATTTATTGAGTGCTTACTGTGTGCAGAGCACTGTACTAAGTGCTTGGGAGAGTACAATTTAACAATGTAACAGACACATTCCTGCCCACAGGAGCATACAGTCTAGTCCCAGCTGCGACTCTCTCTCACTAGAGTGTAAACATCTTGAGGGGAGCATTTATGTCTCCCAACTCTTTTGTATTGTTCTCTCCTAAGTGCTTAGTACAATGCTTTTCAGGGGTCAGGCAGCTTACATTACATGAATTAGTAGGCTCAGGAGTGTTGGGATAAATTTAGAGAGGAGAGGTCTATAATGGACAACTTGGGGGAAAGATATAAATGGAAAGGAAAAGTTAACTTTGCTACATTTCTCATCCCTAACCACAAAGATAGACATGAGCTTTTGTGGGCAGGGAATATGTTTGATGTTACACTGTCCTCTCCCAAGCGCTTAGTACAGTGCTTTGCACACAGTAAGTGCTCAAAAATTCAACTAATAATAAGAAAGCCTACTTAATATGGTTCCTCTAGGCATCCTGTCTCCACTGTTGGAGACTAAATCTATCAGAATGTAGGCTGAAAAGAAATTTGATGTGACCTTGTAACTGTCATCATTATGTATGATCTCACTGGCTGTATCAAAATGCAGAGAAAGGTTAAGAGTACTGAAAGAAGGCATAAAGGGAAAACATTAGTGAAAAGGAAAATAGGGGGAAACTAGCAGCATTCTAAAACTTTCATTTGGCTCCCTATGGAAAAACCAGTCAAGGTGCTCAACTGTTATAGGTCTCTAACCGCACTGCTACAGACTCCTGGAGGGGCCTTTCAAGTGTTTCAATTGACCGAGAGATGGATACCTTAAAACCTAAGGTAACTATTTTATTCACATTCAAAAGAACTAGATTAGATGTTGCAATGCCATTCAATGAAAATCAAGGGGAAATGTATTAAGCAGGTGTGGGAGGAAAAAAAAAATCAGTTTCAGAAATATTCAGATTTTTATGAACTGTGGCTTTTGAAAGTAATGTGACTCCAGGGAAGTTATCAAACATATTATATTGTTTCTTACTGTAAAATTACAAAGTAGCTCAAATATCCACTGGGTATTACTGACACTTCATCATCTGATCCTATATTCTATGTTTGGGAAACAGGAAGATCATTTTATTGAATTAATCAATTACTAGAAATGTTCCTAAACCATAATTGCTCCCTTCAGAGTACTAGAGAGTGTACATTAGAATGCAATAACTGGCTGAAAAGAAGAAATTGCTCATAAATGCTTCATTTATAGTCTACCAGCAGATGGAGAACCTAAACAGCACCACAAAGTGTCCAAAAAAAGAAATCTGCTGCACATTATTTTCAAAGGAAAGAATGTTCAACAAGAGGCAAGAGACACACACATATATACTTCAGGAAGCAAAACGCATTTTGACTATACCTTGTGTATGGTTTTTTTTTATGTTTTTAATTATCAGTGGAACTTCTAAAAAAAGAAAAAAAAAGGCTAGACTGAAGGCATTTGGGGAGACCTTCATGCACAAAGAAGAATGACATAGCTTGGAAAGTTTTTCTCTGATGCATTTGTGGTCTTACCCAGAATCCTGTCCCTTCCTCCCCCTGTTCAGTCCTTCTCCTGAGGGATCAAGCTGGCTGAAGCGGGTAGACTCAGAGGAGCTCTTTGCTTCACTATTCAGTCTTCATGGTCAACAGGAACAAAGATTGGTCCATGGGGTTGTGTGGCTACTGCCTGCTCGATTAATAGTATCTATTTTGTGCCTACAAGTGCAAAGCACTGTACCAAGCACTTGGGAAAGTATTGTCAAAGCGGAAAAACATATAGTCTAATGGGGAAGACAGCCACAGTTGTTTTCAAACAATGTGAACAGTAGAAAAAATAAGGATGCAGCAGGAAGTAGAGCAAATAACAGAGTGAAATAACAGAATAATTCCCAATATAATTCAAGATACATATACTAGGGATGGGAAAAATTACTTAAATGCTAAGGGTGACTGTTGGGTTGATGTGACTGGGCTGGTGCCTTTGTTTTGTTTTATGATATTTGCTAAGTGTTTACTATGTGCCAAGCACTGTACTAAACTCTGGGGTAGCTGCAAAATAATTGGGTCGGACACAGTCCCTGTCCTTTATAGTGCTCACAGTCTTTATCCCCATCTTATAGATGAGGTAACTCAAGCACGGGAAGTTAAGTAACTTGCCCAAGGTCACACAGCAGATCCAGGTTTACAACTAAGGTCCTCTGACCTCCAGACCCATTGGGAACTAACTATTGGGAATTAAATAGGGAGAATTTCCTGGAAGAGGTGGGATTTTAGAGGGCAATTGAAAACGAGGTGGGGGAGGCTGATTCTTCATCACTAAGCCAGAAGAATCATCATTCTATTTTCAGATCTATATCCATTTTGTAAGATATGAAATATGATTGGCATTCAGGAAGTTCTGAAGCAAACTTTTCAGCCTTTCTCCTCAGCACTTATCACATATCCTTAAATTATATATTATAAATTATTCAATGTCTTTCTCCCCTTCTGGACTAACCTCACTGGTGGCAAGGAACCTGTCTGCTAACTCTGTGGTATTGTACTCTCCCAAGAACTTAGTACAGTGCTCTGTACATAATAAGTGCTCAATAAATACCATTGATTGGATGATTTCTCTAGATTGGAGAAAGGCACTTGGCTGAGGTATCTTTGGGAAGGGATCATTTTTTCCAACAAAGTCTTTCCACTGCTTCCATGAATAATCCTAATAGTAATAATAATAATATTATGCTACTTGTTAAGCACCTGTGTTCCAAGCACTGTTCTAAGTCCTGGGTAGATATAAGGTAATTGAGTTGGACACAGATCCTGTCCCACATAGGGGTCAGTCTTAATTTCCCCCTTTTTTCTTTTTTTTTTTTAGAAATGAGGTAACAGGCACAGAGAAGTTAAGTGATTTGCCTAAGGTTGAATAGGCAGAGTCCCGATTAGAACCCAGGTCCTTCTGACTCCCAGGCCTGTGCTTTATCCACAGAGTCATGCTGTCTCTATCTCCTTTGTGAAGATGTGCTTCTCTCTGCAACTCCTTCCTCCCCTTTACTAACTTTGATAGTTAATGTTTCAGCCCTCCAATAGTCAATTATACTGAATTCAGAACTAAAAGATGACCTTCATAAACCCATGATATAACTGTTCACAGCCTCCTTCCTCATCAGGTCAGTCAGGTCTCCATAGCGAGCCGAAAATGAGTCATAGTGACTAGATGCAAACATAATTGCTCCAAGAGGCATTATCAGCCTGGATACATCCAGTCTTTCTGCAACCCTAAAAACCTCCAGTAAACAAGATTTTGTGGATTCAGTTCAGAAGGAGGAAAAAAACTTTTCAGCACTGAAATGGCATCAGATCTGAGGCATTTTCAGAACTGCCATTACATTTGCAATTGGATGACTGCTCACAGAGTCCAACCCCCCGCTTTTTTTACATTGCAAATCAGTGGCCTACACTGGGAACCTGGGGGACTATAAAAAGGTTCATTGGGCTCCCTATATCAGTGGTCAAAGGACAAGCTGCAACTGCCTCATTTGATTCACATCGTATAGGCTGAGCCAAAACAAATTAGGCCAGTTATAAAACAGGAGATTCTAGTCAGGATTTGAAAAAGAATTTAAAGTATAACCTTCATCAGTATTATCCTTTGGGCATATGATTCTCAATACTGATTATGGATTTTATTACAACATTGGTAAATAAGGGAAGGGTTAGTGAAATTGAAGGTTAATGAAAATTCTTTTCAGGTTGTTTCAGTTTTACCTTATACATCCCTTGCTCCCCAGTGCCTTCATTCTGTGACTGTGAGCCCCTTGTGAGGGCCAGGGACCATTTCTAATTTTTATTCAGTTAAATTCTTCCCCAACACTTGGTATTGTGTGCTGCACACAGGAGATGCTCAATAAGTACCAATGAAAGAATGAATCTGGTTTCATCAGATTTTCAAGAGTTAAATGGGTCAGTACAGTGATCAGATGGTGGGACTGTGGCTTTTGAAATTCACCTGTATCCTTCCATTCCTTTAGGATAATCATAAAAGCCCTGCATAAAATTGGTTGGTGATTTGGTCGTGCAAATAAGGTTTCAGCATCTTCTCTTTTCCTAGGTGATTTTTTTTATGGTATTCATTAAGCATCTACTATGTGTCAATCAAGCACTATTCTGGGGGTAGATACAAGATAATCAGGTCGGACATAGTCCTTGTCCCACAAGGGGCTCACAGTTGCATGAACTAGCATAGAAAACTGGAGTGCTTAAACACTTAGTACACAGAAACAGCATGACCTAGAAGAAAAAAAAACAAAACAGGCATGGGTATCCAAAGACCAGGGTTATAATCCCAGCTCCACCACTTGTCTGCTGAGTGACCTGGGCAAGTCACTTAACTTCTTGATGCCTCAGTTCCCTCACCTGCAAGATTAGGGTTCAGTACTTATTCTCCCTTCTATTTAGTAGAGATTCATGTGAAACCTGATTATCTTATACTTACCCAAGTGGTTAGTACAGTGATTGGACATGCCACAATTATTATTACATTGCTCAATAAATATCACTGATTGGTTGGGAGTTGCAGCCAGTTTAGAATAGGCTTAGGTCAATTCTCTTCTATGTTCCCTGTCTCATCTTTAAAAAAAGTCAAAGATATTTCACAAATTCTCACTTATCTGACCATAATTTCAGTTCAACAAGCTTCTGAAAAGTATTTCAGCCTGCTGTTTTCCAGGATGCTGTTTCACATTGAGTTGTGCCAGTCCATGATGCGTACTCCTTTTCCTCTGACAGTGTATGCTAGCCCATACACTGCCAACCAGTCAAATTACCATCTGCTACTTGAAGCAACACTCTTTCGCCTTTCCCAATCTCCCATCTCTTGTCTCCCTGAGTTCCTTCACTTTCAACTCATATTTGGCTCTGTCTTAAGTTTCAAAAGCTTTTGATTCAAGGTCAGAACAGACTTAAATATTGCCCTTTTCAAAAAAAAAAAAAAAGGAACATTAACCAGCTTCTGGTTTAATCTGCACTACTACAAACTCTAGGGTCTTGCTACTGAATTATAAATCAAGATTTTATATAAGAACTGAGACACCCTCCTTCTGATTACTGATGACAAAATGATTTGGTTTGACTTAAATGAATCCATATTAAGTTAGAAATGCACCACAGATCACCTTTCTAGCACTAGAGGTGCTATGGAGAGCATCTGATTTTAAATTGGAAAGCATTTCAATCAACCTGCAGCCTAAATTAAACTAATTCTACCATTCCCTCAGTAACCCTTGAACACCACTTATGAAGGTCATAAGAACCTTTTTTTTCCTTTAATCTCTAATATTCGGGAACATACATATTGCAGGTGCATTAAAATGCTCTTAACCTGATTGGATTTGCTGAAAAGGTGAATGAAAGAATAGTTGTATTATAATAAAGTGTCAAAAGTGCGATTCCAAGTTCTGCATTATTCGTGGAAAATGGTAGCTCCCTCTATTTCTGTTTGCTAAAATTCTGACTGCTGTCAGAGTTTCATGTATATTCCAAGAGGTAAACACAAAATAGACTTATCCCCTATAACTTGTAAAAACAAGGGACATATTTACAAAAAAAGTTTCAAAGTGAATTATGAAAATAATAAACAGCTAAATTAATACTTTATCTAGCAATAGCTCTTACTGCTTTAGCTATTGAAGTTATCAGACCTCTATTCTAACCGACCAAGGCCCAGAAGAGATTCACAAAGAATATTCAGAGGAAGTCTGAACCATTATTCCTTAACTGGGTTTGTTTTTTTCATTTTTTATTTTATATTTAATTATTTGTTCATTAAATCATGAACTCCTTCACTCTAGAGGTAAAAGCATGGGCTGATTCTAATACTGGCTCTTCCACTTCTCTATTGTGACCTTGGTTGGGCAAGCCACAACTGGACTGTGCCTCAGTTTCCTCATTGACAAAAGAAGGATAAAATACCCATTTTTTACTCCTTTTTAGACCCCAAATCCTGTGCGAGCCAGGGCCTGTGCCCAGTCTGATAGTCCCGTAACTTTTCTATGATACGACAGTACTTGGGCACATAGTAAGGGCTTAAATTCTTAAGGGCCAATAACAGTATTTTGTACAAATTCTCACTTATGGTCAGATAACACCCTGCTGTTTTCCAGGGTGCTGTTTCACATTGAGTTGTGCCAGTCTATAATGCACAGTCTTTATCCTGTAATTCAAAGTGGGTGAAGTACCTGCAATTCTCTCACTGCTACTGTCAGTGGAACTGTGAGGGGATAAATTTGAAGATTTTTGATTGGGTACTTGAATGGCTGCAATATTGTTTTAGTTGGATGTTCAGCTACAGAAACTCATCCACTACCCACTCTCTTGACATTCAGATCCACTCCAAAAAACCCCAAATGCAACATTAATCTAGTTATTCAGTGGAATTTATTGAGTGCTTACTGCATGCAGAGCACTGTACTGAGCACCTGGGATTGTCCACCATATTAGTACTGACATGAACTTTCTTAAACCAGGTAATCAACTTGAGGCCTCCATTATATTATTCAATCTTTATACTTTAAAAATGTATCCAGTGAAATACCCAAAGGAAGAAAATGTCGGTCACTAAACAATTTTACATTAATTCCAAATTAGTTTCCTTTTAAAAAAGGAAATCAATAACCATAGGATAACTTCACATTTAATGTCAAAGTAAAAGCACTTCCTCATTCAAATAGCCATTTATTGTACTTCGAACCACCACGTTCTCAAATTTTCCATTGATTTGTTGTGTCTTATGCTCTTATTGAACTTGAGAGTGTCCTCATGGGCAACAAATAAATGAAAGAATTGTTACCAAGGTTAGAGAATTCTAGAATAATTCTGTCCACATCTTCCCTTATGAATGAAACCACTTTAGCAATGTCAATTCTAGGTTGAAAAGGGTCAGAGCACTTATTATAATATAAAAAGTGTTACTGATAGGATTAATCAGTAAATTCTGCAATTTTATCTTCACTTTAGTAACTAGTATAAATGTAATGAGTCCCTGAAAGAAGTCAGTTATTCATCAAAGTAGGCCCCATGGTACAAGCAGACCGCTGGGGTTCCATCCTTCACTCATTTAGTGTCATCTTCATGAAGGAACAAAATAAGCTCACAGCTTGCCAAAACTTTGATTGCATTTTCTAACTGACTTCGCTGGAAATTTATTAAACTGCTATTGCTTCTTTTTCCAACCTAAACTCAAACAACTCATCTAGTGTCCCTTGGTCAGAGACCTGTTCAAAAGCAACCAGACAAATGCCAGTGTCCCTTCTTATTATCCAGAAATTATCCAAGACTGGAGATTCCATCAATCTTCTTGGTTGTCTGCTCCCAGTTCTGGGTTGCCTCTTCCCAGATTTAACTTTCTTTAGGAGCAACAGAGTCTTCCTATTGTTTATGTTTAAAATATGCTTATTTTAAACCCATGTCACCTGGGTGAGACTTCTAACTAGAGATGAATGCAGTTCCTAACAGTGTGATAGAAAGTTGACTGTCCACTATGCTGCATTTGGAGAAGGGCTCCTTCTCCACTAGGAAAAGATTTGTGATCTGGATATCAGGAGGCAGGTTCAAAAACTGGTAAGCCCTTTGTGGAGGAAACCCATTAACAAAGCAAGAATATGTGATTAAATTCAGAAGATATGGTGCCTTGTGTGGGACCTGATTTTGCCTCTTCAACCACACACATCTGCATGAAATCTATCTCCAGAAAAAGTTTTAGTTTACAAATTAAACATGATTCAACTTAGCTTTTTCTGTTGGTTTCTTCCCCCCACTTCAGTTGTGAGTTCCAGTGGCACAAAGACAGTGTCAACGGAGTATCTTGTAATTTACTCCAATGTTTTCTTCAGGGCTTTGCACACAGTAAACCCTTAATAAGTGTTCAACATAGTGCATTTACAAATGGACTTGGAGTTATGGAAGAAAGACCCTGACCCTGGATTTTATTATCACGTTCCTCAAATAAAGCATTAACAGAATATGCAAAAATGCATATGTTTGAGAATGCAGTAAGAAAGAACCGAAAGATGTGTCAACTTGCTTTGCTTAAGGTGCTTGGTAAAGGCATAGTGAAGAATTTTATCATAGCACCTCAGATTTGTGAGAGCAAGCTTCATTCTCTCTCTCAGAGGTGTGTAAAATGATTTTTCATCATTTTCAAATTTTATATCAAGTTTTCTGTAGATACTACAGAAGAGAAAAGAAGAAAAGTATAGCAGGATGTTTAATCTCTTTGAACATGGGAAAAATAGCACATAGGTCAGTATAACAATGCCACAATAAATCCAGTAATACTGGTACTTGTTAAGTGCTTACTATGCACCACGGTCCTAAGCACTGGGGTAGATACAAGTTAATCAGGTTGCACACAGTCCTTGTCCGACATAGAGCTCACAGCCTAAGTAGCAGGAAGTATGATTTAATGCTCATTCTACAGATGGAGTAACTGAAGCACAGGTAAACAGAGAAGTTAAATGACTTGCCCAAGGTCAAACTTCAGACAAGTGGAGGAACAGGATTAGAACCCAGGTTCTCTGACTCACAGGCCCAAGCTCTTACCACTAGGCCACACTGCTTCCCACATGTGGCAACATTTTCTGAGACAGAGCTAAATAAGCATATACTTTCAAAGAACATAGAAATAGGTACTTCTGTTCCCCTAAATCGTTTCTAGAGTCATTTCTTCATTACTTGCTGAACTTGCATATCTCTTCTACACACGCTGCTCTCATTAACTTGAAAGAGAACGGGAAATGTCTGCCATTTAGACAAACAAATCTGGCTCCATATTGCACATTTCCAAGGACGCACCCTCCCGAAGTTAAATTAGCACTTGACACATTCAAGATACTATTTCAAACTGCTAACAGATTCCAAACTATTTTTCTCTGAACTCAGCCGCACTTTTTTCCCCCATCTCGTAAGAGTTGTTATTTTGAACTCCTCCCTCTCCGCTCTCTGGCCTAGCTTTTGAGTTGACCAGTCCCTAAACAGTACTTGTAATGGATATTCAGTCTCTGGGCTGCCCAGGAAAAATGGATGAGGATTTTTGTTTTAATTCATATTCAAATAACCTCTCTGTTAGATTAATAGCACCATGTGGGCCAGGAAGTTGCCTTTTAATTTTACTATACTTTTGCTCTTTACTTTTACTGTACTTCCCAAAGCACCTACTATAGTAAGTCACACAAATGAGACTTCCTGCCTCCTCTCAAATTTACCTCCTCAGCCAGTGCCTCTGACCCCATATCTTAGCACCTAGTGATAATAATAATGGTATTCACTGAGCACTTATTGTGTGCCAGGCACTCTACCGAGCACTGGGGTAGATACAAGATAATCAGATTGGACACAGTCTCTGTCCCACATGGGGTTCAGGGTCTATGTAGGAGGTAGTAGGATTTAATTCCCATTTTACAGTTGAGGAAACTGAAGCCTAGAGAAGTTAAGTAACTTGCCCAGTGTCTCACAACAGACAAGTGGTGGAGCTGGAATTATAACCCAGGTCCTTTGACTTCCAGGATTTAGCTCTTTCCACTAAGTCATGCTGCTTCCCAGTAAACACTTTTATAAAAACACCTTTCCCCTCACTTCTTCTGTCCTTCCTGACTGCCATCTTCAACTGTTCATATTCCAGTGGCTTCTTCCCCACTGCTTTCAAGTATCCCTTATCATAAAAAATATCCTCCCTTGTCCGCAAGGCTCCCTCCAGTTATTGCCCCATCTTCCTACCATTCCTCTCCAAACTCCTAGAGCAAGTTTTCAAAACCCACTGCCTCACTTCCTTTCTGCCAATTCTTTCCTTGACCCTTCCAATCTGGTTTCCATTCCCTTCAGTCCATGGAATCTGCCTTCTCAAAAGGTCACCAGCCATCTCCTTCCTGCTAAATCCAAGATCCTGTACTTCATCCTAATCCTTCCCAACCTCTCAGTTGCCTTTGACACTACTGATCATCCTCTTCTTCTGGAAATATTACCCAACCTTGGCTTCCCTGACATTATCTCTCCTGGTTCTCCTCTTGTGTCACCTATGCACTTGATCTTGTAAGCGCTAGGTACTCACCCCACCCAGGCTTAGCAGCATAATTTAGCAGCTAGAGCACAGGCCTGGGAATCAGAGGACCTGGGTTCTAATCCTGACTCTGCCACTTGTCTGCTGTGTGACATTGGGCAAATCACTTCACTTTCAAGAGCTTCAGTTCCCTTATCTGTAAAATGAGGATTAAAGACTGTGAGCCCCATATGGGACAGGGACTGTGTCCAACCCGATTTGCTTGTATCTACCCCAATGCTTAGTACAGTGCCTGGCATTGGGGTAGATACAATTATTATTATTAAAAACAATAAATCTCTATCCAACATAACTTCATACTCATTTGTTTCCTCCTACCTGCAATTCATTTTAGTGTGGCTCCCTCACTAGACTGTAAGGTCCTTGAGAACAAGGGTCTTGTCTACTAATCCTATTGTACTCTCCTGAGTGTTTAGTGGAAGGATCTGAAGAGAGTAAGCTCTCAGTAAACATTATTGATTGATTGATTCTGACCTCTTTTAGGTAGGTGAAGCCCCACCTCCCAGCCAACAGTGTTTTTGGCATTGCTGTGCATTAATGAAAGAATTCCGCCAAACCATATCTATAATTTATTTACATTGTTTCCCCCTCTAGACTGTAAGCTCACTCTGGGCAGGTACTGTCTCCATTTATTGTGATATTGAACTCTCTCAAGTTCTCAGTGCAGTGTTCTGAACACCATAAGCACTCAATAAATGTGACTGACTGACCTGGATGCTCTGCAAATCCCAGCAGCCACCACGGAACATAGTGCATGAGTGTCACCAAGTAGGCTTCCCAGGCTCCTTCAGGATCCATTCCCACAAAAAATTCACCTGGAAGTCCTGCCCTCAAATAAGAATTGGTGCTTTATAAAAAGCTGTCTCCCCATACTGATTGTCCTACAAGACAACAAGCCTCTATTCCTATTTGCCTTGCATCACCTGGGTGGGACAGAGAAATGCAGATACAATCTGGTGATGCCTCCGCAAAAGTCTCAGAAAGACTATGGTGGCCACTGCTGTAGCATTCACTGTGGATGCTGTTGAGACTGTGGGCTCTGAGCTGCGAGAAGCCTGAAATATTTCTCTTCTAACCACAGTAATCTACAGAACCTCTGTTTTTTGTCTCTGTGCTGTCTTGGTGTTTTGTTTCATCTCTTTTTAGGTAGCTATCACCAGTCCCCCCCTCCCCTTCTTTAATTTTAGACTGAGAGTCCCTGGGACTATGTCTAATTCTGACCTGTGTATTCTTTCACAGCATGCAGTACAGTACTCTGCACACAGTGCTTAATACTACTGCTCCTCAATTTATTTGTGGTCTTTTCAGGGATTGATTTCCTAAAGTTCTCATTGCCTTAATTTTTGAGGGGTCTACTTACTCTTCTGTACTCTCCCAAGTGCTTAGCACAATGCTCTGCACAGAATAAGTGCTCAATAAATATTAATTGACATGAAATAAGGTACTTTTCACTTACTACTTAACTCACCCAAGGCCTGATCGTCAGCACAGCTACACAGGACTCTTTTTCTTGGGGTCTTGCAAATATCAATGGAATCTGCCCCTCCACCAGAGGAGTGAAGGATGAAGTCACTCTGAGCCTTCATTTAGTATTCTTGGTCTTTCTGCCGAGCTCAGCTGTCTGTGTACATTCCACAGTGAGACATTAATGGAGCCTCACTTGTTTGTTGTAAGTTAAGTGAATGCAATTTTAGTCACTGAAAAGAGCGCGAGGTGTCTGTGCAAAACAGCCTAATACGTGCAAACCGGCTGATTGGCGAACAACAAAAGAGCTGAGCTGAATCCAAAATATGGAAGGATGCTAAATAAAGAGGAACATGGTTTAAAAAAATACACTGGTTGATAATTAGGGTAATTGGAGACTTCTGAACTGACCACTGTAATTATGAACCAAGGTCATATGAAATGGCTCTTAAAGTTGCCAATTCCTTAATAATTAAGATCCAATATCTTCTTGTGGTAAAGACTATCAAATAAATGATTTTGCATTACATAGTATCTAATGGAAGGTAAACAAACCACAAGTTGGTGTAAAACCTCTTAACACAGAAAAATTAAGCTTGTATCAGTGCCAGAACTTATTTTCTCAATTTCACAATATCCATTTATTGTCCCTAATAAAAAAATCAATATGTGACAGTAATGCTCAACTGGATCTAGGCCAAAACATTTTGTGTTGATCCCTGGCCTACTTAGGCATAAAAATTCCCATATTGGGTCCTATTCCAGATATGAGGCATCTGCTTTCTTCTAATGCAAAGCATGCATTATGAATTAAATACTAACTCAATTTGTAAAGATTTTTGTGCATGATAAAGGAATACTATAGATCCATTTCACTGATTTTATTCTTCATATGTTGAACATACATTACATAATTAGAAGTGCTTTATGCCATCTGAAAAGGCAAGTAAAGCCTTTATTTAATTGGAAAAGCTGGATGATGTAAATACATATGCATGTAAATTTAATTTCAAAACCTAGCTAATAAGCCAAAATATCTATTGCTTGGGTGCAGTGCAATATACCTAAAAATGTAATCAGAATAAAACGTTAACTACCATAGCATGAGTTGAAACACAGGTGGTTTACTTAATAATAATAATAATGTTGGTATTTCTTAAGCGCTTACTATGTGCCGAGCACTGTTCTAAGCGCTGGGGTAGACATAGGGGAATCAGGTTGTCCCACATGGGGCTCACAGTCTTAATCCCCATTTTACAGATGAGGGAACTGAGGCACAGAGAAGTTAAGTGACTTGCCCACAGTCACACAGCCGACAAGTGGCAGAGCTGGGATTCGAACTAATGAGCCCTGACTCCAAAGCCCATGCTGTTTCCACTGAGCCACGCTGCTTCTCCTTTCCTTTCCTGCTACTTCCTTTCAGAAATACTAAATTCATTTATTCATTCACTTGTATTTATTGAGCACTTACTGTGTGCAGAGCACTGAACTAAGCACTTGGAAAGTACAATCAGTTCATTAAGTAATCACTTTTAAAATTAATTTACTGGACAAATGAAATTTAGCACCATCAACAACATTCACTAAGAGAGATTAGAAGGGGAGATGAAGCAGAGAAGAGAAAGAGCACCAAGAAAGGTGAAGGAAACTCAGGTTTTACTTCCACACCACCCACTGCCAAATAATTTGTTCTATAGCAATAAGCTATTCTAGGCAAACTTTATCAGCAACTAGAGAAGAGAATTTCCAAGCCCTGAAAATTTAAACCTCCCTGAAAATTTAAACTTGATTGAGAATTATGACCCAGATGAACTCCTATTCTGTGAGTGTAGCAAGAGACAGGCCCTACGTCTAATTCCCACCAATGTATTCTTTCTCAGCACTTCATGTAGCCCTCTGTACAGAGTAAGCATTTAAATTCTAATATTACTACTCATTTCTGAATCGAAATGTTAGAGTCTCAACTATAGAGCAATTTACAACCAACCTGGAAAGGTTGCCTAGGTCTCACTATCCTACATTTTCAGTCCTGTGCCAAATGCACAGTAGTGTGGTCTAGTAGAAAGATCACTTGCCTAAGAGGTAGAGGACCTGGGTTCTAATCCCAGCTCCACCTCTTCTTTCCTGCGTGACGCTGGGCAAATCACTCAACTTCTCTGTGCCTCAGTGCCCTCATCTACAAAATGGGGATTCATTACCTGTTATCCCTCCTATTTATACTGTGAGTCTCATGTGGGACCTGATTATCTGATATCTATCCCAACACTTAGTACAGTGTTTGGCACAAAGTAAGCACTTCAATGCCACATTGTTACTATCATTATGCAAACATTTTTAAAGTGAATGAATTCTGGCACCAAGTTTCCTTGGTTAACAATTGCAGATTGCCCTGAAAATAGAAAACCAAAGCAACTATGATAAATCCATCTATCAGCCAAGCCCCATTATAATACAGATATTAAGTGCTGAGCAAAAGCTTTCCTGAATAGCTGCACTTTGATTTTCTCAGCTGATTTGAAGGCTACTCTAATGTGGATTAAAAGGTCCTGCAATCACCTTTTCTTGAGGCTAAAGATAGTCCAATCTTCTTAATGTTACATGCAATCCTGACTTACAAAGCCCTCATTAAAAATCCATGAAGTCTCTCCCAAATTATTCAATCCTTTTGATAGCATTTGGACATCCAGGGCCAGTTAAGCATTTGCCGTTCTCCAGTATCTCAATGCTCTGAGGCACTAGGCACTTTTAACAGCAGCATATCAGACTCTCAAATAACTTAGAAAACCTAAAAGGAGTGATTAGTCTAGGGGTTCTCCTCACACAATGGCATGTTTTCCAATACCCCCTTCAACTCCAAATCATGTTAATGTCAAGAAATTAGCCAGGGCTTCAGAGATGTCACCCAATATAAACCCCATTGATATGGCCCATTGCAGTCTCTGAGGGACGCTTTTCCAGGCAAGTTATCACAGAGACTGGGTCACTTTGTTCCCACCCAACCTGAGAGAAGAATGCTTAGATCCTGACCAGTGCCTTCCCCCACTCTTGCACTGCCCCCAGTGATGGGCTATTCAGACCAGGAGAGACCCTCACATAGATTACTAGAGTCAGTAAGCTAGTTACTCCTCATGACCTCTCCACAAGAAAAAAAAATCATATTTGATGTCAATCACTCAGTTGATGACATCAGCAGAAGCACAGACAATTCTAAGACAAGGAGGAAGGACCTTAAAGTTTTAGTAAAGAAGCCAAACTAGGAGGAAATGGGGAGTCTATATTCTGCTTCCAAAAGGAAAGAAGTTAGAAACTGGCTTTTCATTAGAAGACTGTGGGTAGCAGGATAAGAGATCAGAAATGTGTAGACAGCATGACTGCAGGGGATTTAAGGGACATACAGCAGTATTTCAGAAAATTTGGAACTCCTGGGTTTAGGATGAGAATGAGTACACCAGAGATAGCATATTGCAGTCTCAATATCAAGTAAATATTGGTAATATGATCATAGCCAAAGAGAACTCCTGCATTACCTTGTGGGTGTGATTTGGAGAAACTCAACATCTGAAAGGGATTTGGCATTTGACATCCTCTAGACTGTCAGCTTGTTGTGGGCAGGGAATGTGCCTGTTTATTGTTGTATTGTACTCTCCCAAGTGCTTAGCACAGTGTTCTGCACACAGTAAGTGCTCAATAAATGAATGAATCCTCTCCCAGTTGCAGGTGTTGGACCAACTAGGGCATTACTGATTAGCTACTCCTTAAAGCTTCCAGTGTCCTCTGCAGAGGATTAAGTCTAACAACCAAGAGAGAGTGGCAACCTGCTAGAGCTATTATTGGACCACTCCAGTTAGAAGCTCCTACAGAGTCACAGCTATAAAGAGCTGTGCACACTGAGGCTCTGATATCAAATTTTGTAGGTTCCTTCAAGAAATAACTACCTCATCAAGCACTTTGGTACTTACATAAATATCCCCATACTCTATTTCCCCTATCTGTAGTTTATTTTAATGTCTGTCCCTTCCTGTAGACTGGATAAGCTCCTTGAGGGCAAAGATAATCTTTACCAACTCTATTTTACTTCCCAAGTGCTTAGTATAGGGCTTTGCAAGGCTTTGGGTGAGGCAGGATAATAAGTGAGACTCAATAATGGTTTTATGCAGCATGGCAATGCCCATATTCTTGCTAAAAGTAAACAGTGTTAATCAGAATAGGCATTCCCATGGAATACTCACATAAGCTTTACCCTTGTAAATGGATAATACATTTCTTAATTTGATTAGATGGCACAGTGAATTTAATAATCTGGCAGTGCCTACTGATTTAGTATAAAATTCACTTTTTCTTCGGTTAGTAGAATTAAAGAATTTGGAGGAAAATGGTTTATTCATGTCTTTTTAAAAATTATTTTTGAGGATTCCATGGATGCTGTCCTCCTTCCTTCCCTATCTAGACTCCTCCACCCCTCATTTGGCTGTTGGGAATGTCTATAAGCGTGACCACTTCAGGATTAAGCACAGGAAATTGTATAGAATTTGTTCACCTGAGTGGAAAAATTTAGATAACAGGATCTCTTACAATAGTCAACCCTGTCGAAGTAGAGAAAGAATTACCCATTCCCTCAGCAACCAGCCAGGCCCCCTAACATGGAATAACTTCAAAGAGCCACACCAACAGATTATTTGGGACATACTAGCAGCCAAATGGGCTGTCAGATTTCCCATTTTGTGGAATTGGTTATAGCATAGGATCTATTCACTGTAGACTATAGACTCAAGTCAAGTTTGGTTTTCATAAAGGCACTCATAACATTTTCTGCAAGCCTGAGAGGAGACTGGTTTTGTCCATATTTTGTTTTCGGTGTAAGTCATAAATAATTTTCCCAGAATTACACCAAAGAAAATGGCAGACTTTGAAATGGTGGCTCTCAGTCTAGTGACATATAAACTGCCTCTTTTCTGCCCTTATGGTCTGCCTGCTGTAGATCCTTCATCCACTAAAGCCTCACAGCAGATTACACCTTTTATTCAGCCTGTAGAAAATATTTACTGGACCTTGAATAGGACAAAATACATGTCCAGTGCAATGCAAAAACAAGGAAGGCAGGCTGGGAGGGACAGGTAGAAGTTGATAGGGATTATGTCTTGAAGAAGAGTCAGAGATTTAACTATTCCTTATACTGAGTGTCTACTAATGTAACATTCCCAGTAGAACTAGGCTTTTGGATTTCACCTACAAAAGTGATTTCTTAAGAAGTCTACTGTATTTTTTGTGTTAACCCTAATTTCTTTAATATTTATTGTATTAAGGCAATGGAGAAAGGTAAAAATCTCTGCCTTTATAGTGATAGGATATTACCCATGGTCATCTTGTCCTGGCTCAATGAGTCCAATAAAGTAACCTGCAGGCCATCCTATATGACTTGCTAAAGAAGTTCCAAACTATAATTCCAGTCAGCTCCTTGTCAATATAGTGGTAGTTTAAAATATGTATATCATTTGTTTCCAAGGAAAATATCTACATTTGTATATGACTGAACTTGCTTTTAAAATATTAATCAATAACTGAAATTCTCTGGAAAGAAAGGTCACAACCCTACTCATGAAAAATTAACTTTCAAGCTTTTTTCATTAACCCATATAATGGCCAAGCCAAAAGATCTGAATTGCCCTCTTCTTGTACTCAGAGGAAAACTTTGAAAGGAATTTGGATTAAGTGAATGCTACCAAGCAGGCAGTTCTAAGAAAAGGGTCTGGAAGAGGCAAAGTCTCCGTTCTCCGTCTGGCAGTATTTTACCCTGGCATGTGTCCTCTCCTGCTGACGATTATTTCATTTCGAAATCTTTACAAGAAAACAAAAATAAGTCCTTTATCAAGTGAGAGTTTGAAAGCCAAGATTTTATCAAGAACCGCCCCCCCAAACCCCACCCCCACAACCTGGATGATGGGGTCAAAGCTTTGATGTGTATGTGTGTGTTTGTGTATAGCTATTCTTTGATTTCTGGCCAAGATTTTTCAAGAGCCCCCCCCCCCCAACCTGGATGATGGGGTCAAAGCTTTGATGTGTGTGTGTGAGTGAATGTGTGTGTGTATGTGTCTTTGTGTACAGCTATTATTTGTTATCTAGCCAAAATTTGTATCAAGAACCCCCCAACCTGGATGATGGGGTCAAAGCTTTGATGTTTGTGGGTGTATGTATGCACCTAGCTATCCTCTGTTTTCCAAGAAGACATTATTAATTGCAAAGTCCAATCCATTCATCCTGTAGTGACTGAAGAGACTATTTCAAGAACACTTTCTTGAACTTCCTCCACTTTCTGAGCAAATAAAGATAGTTTCTTATTGCTCTGACACTAAATACATGACCTGTCTCTATCTTGATATTCTTACCTTCATGCAGACTCTTGCCATCGTCAGCACTGATATTTGAGTGCCTTCTCTGGGCAAGGCAACTGTGTGCAATAGAGCTTGGGAGAACACTCCAGAAGCAAAAGACCCAATGTCTCCCCCCTAGGGGCTTACAGTCTCATGAGAGACTCAAGCAAATTTAACTAGCTTACAAAAAGTGGGAAGAGAATAATAAGGAAATAGCAGAGAGTAGCGCAAGTATATCAGGATAGGATAGGATAGCAGAAATAAAATCTCAAGTAATCAGTTATATTCAAAGAGAGTAACCCTCATCCTATTTACTGACTGCAGAGTTGGTCTGCCTTCTACAGTGTTCATGCAGTAATCCACCACCTTGAGACAAAGTTTCTGAGTGGGCTTTGCATGTTTGTTAAAACATTTTTTCTGCCTTTGCTTACATTCACTCCTTTCCAATTACTAGTCAGCAACTGCTTAGATATCCTATTGCAATCTATTCTCCACATATGGGAATGAGAGTACGGATGACACTTTTTCCTTCAGGTGAAAGACTTCCTTCCTTTGGATGCAGAAGAAGGAGCAAAGAAAAGAAGCAGGGGGTCAAAGTATCCTAACTTTCATACCCAAGGGAGTCAAATTAATAAGAACTATTGTATTTGTTTTCAGTCTGATTTTGTTTAAGGGAGAATAGGGATGATCTATAGTGTGCAAAGCCCCCCAAGCCATGTTTAACCAGATTTCCTTTTGAGATTGTCCTTGAATGCTGGGAAGAAAGTAGAAGCTAAAAAGGTCACTTGCAAAAAATGATAACACTTGGCACAGGGAATTTATTACTAGATGCTTTCAAAAATGTTTGTTACTCTGGCCCTGAGAGCATCCCACACTTTTGGCCAAAAAGACTACAGATAGGGAACTGTACAAAACTTTTAATGAATCATGCATTCTCATTTCTATTTCACTTAAGATCATTTATAAAAGTATTCATTCCTGGGCCACAACATTAATGGGAAAGCACCTCACCTTGATGAATGTTCATCTCATGGTTTTCACAGCCAATCCAAAGAACATTTTCATCTCTCTTGATGTGCTTTCTTAATTGGTCAATCATTGAATGGATGCTGTAACTGGTATTAAAAGATGGGGTAATTAAAGTCCTGACTGCATAATGGCCCAGGCCAGACAGACACATTTGAAGTGACCTCATGTGGAACCTAATGTGCCTGTACGGCTTAAAAATAGATCGAAATGAGAAGCTAAAGACAGTGACCTCCCATTATCCTGCTGGATTTCGAGATAAACTGAGTTTGATGTTTCAATCCTCTCAACTTGAAGTAATAAAAAAAAATCTTCCTAGAATCACACTGTTTAGTTTAGAAAAGGGAGTCAGAACACTATAGGTTCATTAACATCGCATATGTCTTCCCAATGAATACTTTAATGATTTTATATCTAAGAAGCGTTGAAAGAGTGTAGTATAAAAGTTTTTGAATTCTGAGAATCAGTTTGCTAATCATTTATTTTCACCACTTTTCCTCAGTTTCCCCTACAGACAAATGGCATCAATATTGTCTGCTAGCAGGTAATGTTTCATAAGGCTTGAATGGACCAGTGGTAGATACATTTAGTCTGTATATGATAAAATGTGATATTAAAGACAGCATATACCTTGTGTTCCATACATGGCTCAATACAAAGATTTAAAATAAAAAGTTACCACCTTCCTCAGTATATTCAGATATGAGATGGCTGGTTCAAAGCTGATGGTGGGTCAACAGTATACTGGGTATTTGCTTAGTGCAGAGCATTTCACTAAGCACTAGGGAGAAGTTCAAGGATCACAATTCAGATATGATCCCATTGAAGTGTAACTGCTTAAATGGACAGGAATGTGCAACTCATTATTCTATCCCTTCCCATATGCCCAGGACAGTGTACAGCACCAAAGAGATGCTTAAAGAAAAGCTACTGCCGGTTTACTTCCAAGGGCTTTGGCAATCATTTGGAGGGGCTCCCACCTTCGAGATTTTTTGATGCCTATCTTCTTGCCCCATTCCGGCACAATTGGGATGGAGTCATTCAGGTAGCATTGGATGGTAGAAGGAAAAAGGCAAGAGAGACTGAGAAGAAGGGACTGATTAGGGTGACTTCCATTTAAAATGCATTGAATGTTGAGTGCTTGCTATAAAACTCAGGATTTCTACATCAGATTCTTAACTGGGTCAAGTCTTCCTCTGGAGTCATTCCTTAACAGGGGTAAGGTCTGAATTGCTACCAACATTTTATTTTTCCTTTTTTTGTCTTTTGATAAACATATCTATATATTATGGAGCAAAAAATGACCCTAAGTGCCAATTTTTAATTCTAAGTGTGAGGAGACAATAGGGATGGGCTTTTGGAGAAGCAAGTGAAACAGAGCTTGGGACAGCAAGAAGACTTTAAAACCCTAATATGTCAAAGATTGGAAATTTCTCAGTCCCACTTGAAACTTCTCAAGTCTTGTTGAAAGAGGTGGTGGGATAGGGGGAGGTGCATATCTATGAATCAAGATCCCAAACAGCTCTGATGATAGAATCAATGACTTTACCTTCCATAGCTGGAAACCAGTGAGGGTAACAGCCCTAATCCCCTGAAATGAAACCTATGCTAATATGTTTTTTATAGAATGAAAACTATTTTATAAGTGGATGTCTCATGCTCTGTTCCCTTTAAACTGTGAACTCATTTGGACTGTGACTACAGTAGAACTCTTTTTAAAAAAGGAATGATTCCAACATCAGCAACTTAACACAAAAGTTCAAAAAGCCTTACTCTGGGCTTGCAATTTGGAGGAAAAGGAATGCTTACTTTCAAGAGAGAGGTGATCTCTTTCCAGGAGCTAATCATAGATCTCTTCTTGTGGTTCATTATATGAAACCCTGGTATACCTTTTTCCAAAATCAGGACCTCCTTCTCTGCTTAACAGGGATATGGGCCTATGGGTAATTATTCTCAGGAGCGGCTGAAATATTTTAGTGAAAACATAAACAAAAAGCAAGAGTTCTGCACAGACATTTTTAAAGGAAATACTCTAGATTTTTCCTACACAGTACAGAGCTGATTTTAAGAGCAGAGCTGATATTAAGAACCAAAAATTTTCCAGGTAAGCAAGATACATATTTTTGGAAATATGTATTTCTCCATCAACTCTACTTTCCCTACTGCTACCTTAAACCCTCCCATTCTGTAGAGGAATAATAATAATAGCATTTAAGCACTTACTGTGTGACTAGCACTGTACTAAGTCTGGGGTAGATACAAGACAATCAAACCTAACAGAGTCCTTGTCCCAAATGGGGCTCACAATCTAAGTAGAAGGGAGAAAAAATATTAAATCTCCTTTTTATGGGAGACTTGCAAAAGGTTACATTAGATACATTGCTCCACCAGGGTTAGAACTCAGGTCCTTTCCTCTTGGCCACTCTACTTACCAAATAATGGTATTTGTTGAGTGCTTACTATATGTCAGGCACTGTATTAAGCATTAGAGTGGATACAAACAAATGAGGTTAGACACAGTCCCTGTCCCACATGGGGCCACAGTTTTAATCCCCATTTTACAGATGAGGCAATTGAAGCACAGAGAAGTGAAGTGACTCATCCAAGATCACATAGCAGACAAATGGCCCAGCTGGGATTAGAACCCAAGTCCTTTTGACTGCCAAACCTGTATCTATCCACTAGGCCATGCTGCTTCTCTTCATCCAAATGCCCCAGTACCTGCCAAATTGACAAAGAGCATTTTGGGCTCTTCGAGTCTCTCCCTATAATCCTTTAGTCACCCAAGTCTTATTGTTATGATAAAGGAGTTGTCTTCAGGGAGGTTCCGATAGCACAAGTAAGCTGAAGGGAGCTACAGAGTCCTTTCACTTCAAATGCTTAGTAAAGGGCCTAGCACTCAGTTTGGGGCTTCTTACCATTGCTTGGGTAGCTGGGACCTTAGGCAAAAAGTGCCAATGGAAAGTTCTCCTGGGACAATCTAGTGGCTTGTCTATGGATTTTTTAAAAAATGGTATTTGTTAAGCACTTACTCTATGCCAGGCAATGGAATAAATACTGGCTAATCAATAAGACACAATCTATGTCTCACATGTGGTGCTCAATCTTAATCCCTATTTTACAGATGAAGTAACAGGCACAAAGAAGTTAAGTGACTTGCCAAAGGTCACACAGCAGACAAGTGACAGAGTTGAGATTAGACCACAGCTCCTTCTGACTCTCAAGCCCATGTTCTATTCACTAGGCCATGTGGCTTCACCAGTTGCCTTGGAAAAGACAACTCTACTAAATAGGTCGGCCTGATTCTTTTCAAACATGTGACGCTGAATCACTGCATCTAAACTACTTGTAAATCTCCTGAGACATAGTTCATTTTGCCCCTGAGGAAAAACATAAGCCTTTGATTTTTTTTTCCCCCAAAACGATAACATTTAGATTTGACTCATGCTTATTCAGTCTTAACCTCACATTCTGGGGAGAGCCACATAGGACACTGGGCCAACCACAATCCCTGCAACTATAACTAAAATAATCATGTGTATTATTACATATGCTGATATCAAAGCAAGGCTTTACTCTTTTCATTTTTTCAGGATTCTTGGGGTGATAGGCGAAACGTTCTAGATGGGGTAAGAAAGATGCAGAAAAGTTACAGTTGGAAACTGAGCTTTAAGTGCCCATTTTTCTTGGAAATAGATTGCATTGAACTGACTGAAGAAACAAACTGTCCACAATAACAAGAAAACAAAAAACAGCTTTGACAAAACAGGCAATTTCTGTTGTATTGCTTCTCCCTTCCAACTGATGAAACTAGAAGCATCTGACTTGGACTGAATAATAATGGATAATGTTAGTATGTGGGATGAGGAAGAGTTTCAACATATTGCTGAGAAACCTATATAAAATATATTTTCTACCTATTAAATATACCAAGGAAGAGGGACCAAGGATAAGGTTTGAGTTCTTTCTACATTTAATGTTTCTTAGAGATCACCTGCCTGACCTATAATTTTAGAAATGTTGAGATTCACTAAAGCTTTATGATTAAATATTTTCATATTTGAACAACCTAAGATATTTTCACTTAATACCTTGTAGAGAAGTTGTTCTTCCAAATTATAGTTACTCTTCTGGACAAGAAGGCATTATGTATAATGAATTAATAGTCTCTTCTTTAAATTCAAAATTCCTTAATACTCTATTGAAGAATACCAACACGTGTTCCTAAAAAGGGAACATACACACTCACACACAAACTCCAAATTTGCATTTAGTAACTTTTACAAATAATAATACAAAGCATACATCTTAAATTGTATAGCTTAAAAGATGCATAAATCAAGCATAAATCAAGCTACTTTCAATAAATTTATATTAGGGTATTTAAAAATCTGTACACCCTCCATGATTCATCTCATTTGCACTATTGTTATCATTACTGCCAATTCTTCTTTTTATGTGAAAATGGCAAACTTCTATGAACCCTTCCTGATTCATACCCCAATGACAGCCAAAAACATGTCTGAAGATGACAATTCACCCTACCACCAAGAGAAAACAGGATATTTATATTGAAGAAAAAGATTCTCTACGAACTGTTTTCCCCTAGAAAATATGTATATTTTAGCACTAAACAGATTTATGATTTGTTTAGAGAGTTGATCAATAATGTGCTGATTGCATACTGAGCCTAATTATATTATCAATGATTTCACATGTCCAGGAACCTGAAATACAAGTTTAGATCAACTAGAAAATATACTCATATTAGAGGGAAAAAATGAAGAAAAGGGAAGTTATTCAAAATGTAAGCAAAGTAAATGTAGAGCATACATTCCTCTTAATTATATAAGCTGAAAGGAAAAACTCAGATCAACCATATAGAAGAGTAGCCCATGAGCAGATGACTCAGAGCCACAAAGTAAAAAAAACACCAAAAAAACCCATTTCCTTAGAGAAGAAAAATGGGAAAAACAGTCAGAGTGGTTTGCCAAATGTCTTTCTAAAACTACTCTCAAAGCTGCAAATCCATGTTTTGGGGGGTGGGGGGGAGTGGAGGGTGGGCAAGGGACCAAAAGAGGGGAAGAGGAGGAAACCTATATTTTAAAATCAAGATTGTACCCCTGGCATATTGGAAAAATTGTGTGGTCCAGCACTTGCGGGGAACCAGAGGGGTTGTGTTTGGCTTTGAGAGACTGACTGCTTACTTGAAGCCAGGAAGGAACTCTTTGGAGCCAGAGAGGCCTATTGCATAGGAATCAAGATGTTGCCATCCCTCAAACACCATCCATGTCAACAGGAATTTCCTCAGGAGAACATCTTAGACTGGCTTGACTTAAAGCGGTGTCCAGACTAATCAAAATCAAGTTTATTCTCCTCTGGAATGCATTTTCATTACTTCTCTGGGTAGAATGTGGTTGAAGAACTATTACTTTTTTTATATTAATGTCTATCTCCCACTCTAGACTATAAGTTCATTGTGGGCAGAGGATATGCCTACAAATTTTGTTGTATTTTAATCTTCCAAGAATTTAGTACACTGCTCTGCACACAGTAATTGCTTGATAAATACCATTAATTCACTGAGGAACTAGGGAACCATGGTTCCAGTAATGCTCATCAATCTGGGCAGAATGCAATATCAGAACTCCAGCACGCCACATTGATCAAGACATGAGCTTGCCTTAATGCAAAGTTCATCAAGAACATAATTCCTGTATTCTAGGAGAACAGACTGTGTTCTGCAGTACTAAATATATTTGAAACATGGGTTTGGGACAATTTTGAAAATACACTCCTGAAGCCTAGATTTTGACCCACAATCTCTGATTTGAATGTTGCATCTACAATCTACATATCTATATCCTTTGTTGTCTGGTTAAAATTATGTGAGTTGAGTAAAAAAAGATGGCTTCTGAAAAATTAGACCCTAAGAAGCCCTGCTCGTTTTCTTCAGGGATTTCTCTCTTTGAAAATCTGTTACCAGCATGAAATCTTTGATTAAGTGGTTCAAGTTAATTACTAAATGCTAAATGTGGTTCATATAATAAGGTGCCCATATTACTAGATTGTAATCTTCTTGAGGGTAGGGACTGTGTCTGCCAACTCTATTGTAGGGTACTCTCCCAAGCACTTAGTATAGGCTTTACCCACATAAAACCCTCAATAAGACTGAATGATTGAAGTGCAAGGAATAACATAGTTCAACAGACTAATCCTCCTGGCATAAATAAAGTGGTATCCAACAGTTAGGCAGGGAAAATGATGGAGGGGATAACAATCAGTTTGCAAGATCAACTGGGGATTTGGGAAAGCAAAAAGATAAGGAACTGTAGTTACTTCTTTCTCAAGGTATTTGCTTCAAGTGAAAATAAGGTCCTTTTGTACTAACATTTCAGTGTTTCAAAAAAAAAAAAAAGAGGAAGATTGTGCTGTATAGTGCTTGGCTTTAATTTACATTTTTACTTAAAATTGACAATTTTTCCTTTTCATTCTTCTCAGCACTCCTGAAAACACACGTGCTCATGTGTACACTCTCTCTCTCCCTCCACTCCCCCCCCCCCACCAGCAACTACCTACTCACACTTTCCAAAGCCAGGGGAATAGAAGATTTTCTCTTTAATAATGAAGTCAGTTCCCTCTTTAGAAACCTTATTGAAAATTGTCAGTTACAGAAATAAAACTCTGTCTTGGGAGTACTCTTAACTTATTAACTCCAAAAGCTTAATTGCCACACACTTGGAATACACTGAAGATTATGTCAGAAAAGGAAATTAAAGTTGCTTTATCTATGATCTGTATGACCTGCAGACTTACCTAGAGAGAGAAAATCAGGCCAGAAAAGGACAGCACAGTAGTGCTAATATAAATTTATCATTGAAGGTACAATAATTTTGCATTAGTGGAAGACAATGACAAATTGCACAAATTACACAGATAGATGGAGAGGGATAAGAAAGGTTAAATTTAATTAAAAGCATCATTTTTTAGCAATTAGAATACTTTTACTAAACTATTCTTTCATCATGGAAGACAAAATTACTGAAATTAAGAACATTACAAATCATTTATTTCTGAAAATGCATTTAAAAAGCCCAGAGGGCAGCTATAAACTAGTATTTAAAAAGGGAATAATCAAAGCTAACTTTACAAGGAAATGTAATAGTTCTAGCACTTTTTCACTCCTATCTAAAGACATTCCAAAACACTCATTCTTCGGCAAAAGAGTTTAATTTCAGGAGTCTAAGGGGCCAAAATATTTTTTCAGTGAATCCTCCCCTCTGTTACTAAGAAGACAAGTTTCTCCCAACAGGGGGAGGAGATATTCTGCTTTCTCTTGCTCAATCATGTTATACCAATGGTACATAATAAGCATTTACTATGTGTCAAATGTTTATAAGTGCTGGGGTAAGTAAAAATAATTATATCAACTTCAGTCTCTGTCTCACAAAGGTCTTGCAGTATAAGAAGAAGGGAGAACAGGCATTTTATCCTCATTTTACAGATAAGGAAACAAAGACAAGTATAGTGACTTAACCAAGGCCACAAAGCAGATAAGTAGCAAAGCTTGTACTAGAACCTGGGTCTCCTTACGCCCAGGCTCATGCTATTTCTACTAGGCAACACTGTCTCATCCCGTCCTTGTGTAGGGTTATGCTTCAGGTACTCAATAAGTATACTTCTATCTTTGAATACAAATTGATTATTTCTTCCATTACTTGCAGACAACTTCTAATGGATGAGGAAAGTGTAATCCTCCATCCCCTTTATTAGATAATTCACTTTCCTCAGCTCTTTATGGAAATGTGCTCTACACAATGGAGTCTGTATCAGATATGACCTAAAATCACTATATATTATATAGGGTAGCCTCACAGTGTAGAGTCAAGTGTACCTGGGGATATTTGAATATCAGAGATGGTTATCACCTCTCACAGTCTGAACTGACATGTGTCCAGCAGTGTTGAGTAGTCCAACAGCTCTTGAATACATATCCATAATTTATTTCCACACCTGTCTCTCCTTCTAGCCTGTACGCTCCTTGTGGGCAGAAAACAAGTCCACCAACTCTACTGCACTCTATTCACCAACCACTTAATACAGTGCTCTGCACATAGAAATAAATACCATGGTATGCTGCCCATCTTTCACTTAGGGTCATGTGGATTTATTAGGTTGTCTAACATACAGGCTTATTAAGTAGTGGAGGAAAACCTTTGGCCTAAAACCCTTTGCTACTTTGATTTCCACTGTCTTATTCTGCCTCTGTTTCCTTAAATATCCTTTGCATTCTTATGCTAAGGCTTAGCCATAAATATTCAGCTGAAGTCCTTCAGTGCTATTTTTCTAGACAAAGAAGCATAAAGAGGACAAACAACCAAACAATATGCCAGATCCTAACAAAAGAAACAAGGAGGGTTGGAAGAACATGCAAGATGCAAGTCTGTGCTCAGAAAGTCACAGATTGGGATTCACATCACGGTGGTATATTAAGTTTACAGAATGTTCCTGGCAACACTCAGGCTTTAAATAATTTTTAAGTAGTAACTTTGCCTGCTTTTCAGTTCTGGCTGTGAAGGGCAGGTAAGATGGGAGAGGATGCTATAGAGCATGGTGTTAAAATATGCAGTAAAGTAGAATGAAAGCTTTAATTCTAGGTTCCATGTTCTGATTGAATATACTCTGCTCCACCTTTCTACCTCCATACAGACTTCCCGTTCCCTTCCCACTGCAAAAGTGAGATAATCCTGACAAACCTTTTTGATGAAGCAGCCTATCCATCACCGACAAAGTCTCTACTCCTTGAAATAAGTGAAAATGCCCCTCATTCTAGTCCTACCAGGGAAGCAGACCAGCATCTAATCAATTAATCCTCCTGATGTTTACTTCCACAAGCCTGATTTCTGTATGTCTTGCTAAGGTCTCCACAACAAAAGCTTCACAAGGAATCAGATGGCTAAAATGAAGGAAACTTTTGGCAGTAGGTCGCAATTTAGCACACAATCACTGAATTTGCTGTGAAGAAAGTGATTATAAAGTGCTTCAGAAACACTATGAAATAATAATTAGTGGAATACATTCCTCTAGATAAGTCTTTGAGCAAGACCACACTTTGCTTACTTTCATTCTCAAGAAGCAGAATTTACTGGAAAATGATTTAGCATAAAATAAAATATGAACATGAGAATAAAAGCTATTGGCTATGGCATTCAGGCTGCAAATGAATCAAGGTTAGACAAACAGAATAAACAACAGGAATATTCAGCTAAAATGCCTTGCTTGAGATGTTAAAAAAAAAAAACCCACCAGATTTTGCTTTCTCTTGTAATTTGTAACAACAAAATTCTCCAGTGTAAGGATTTACTGCTCATACAATACTTTGTTGGATGACAGCAACTATTGTGTGTTCAACAATTACACACAGACTTGGGCAGCAAAACCTATTTTATTGAAAATGGGAGTAGTGCCCAGACTCCAGAATTAACTTTTTTGCTTTACAATTCAGCAAAAAGATTTTAAACTGATTTTTTTATGTATCTCTACAAGTCAAGTACTTCCAATCGTGCCAGAGTATTATATATTGAATAATAGTAAGAATATTAATAATAACACTTTTGGTGTTTGGTTCTGGTGTCTGCATGGTGCTAAGTGCTGAGGTAGGTAAAATAACACAATACAATCAGTTCAATCCCTGAGGTCCCCCCCTGGGCCTCACAATCTAAAGGGGAAGGAGAGCAGGCAGTAAATTCTAATTTTACAGATGAGGATAGTGAGGTACAGAGAAATGACATCCATAATCCAAGAGCAAGCAAGAGGTCGAGCCATGATTAGAAGCCTTGTGTTCTTTTCCACTAGTCCACTTTACTTCTTAACATGTTCAATGAACTTCTAACATTAATATGATCCATCCTGAAATGTCAAATATTTTCAAGGCCTCTCAGACCAGTCTCTCAATGGTGGGCTCCAGCTCAGTAGGAGCCATAAATGACTTCAACCTCGATTCATAATAATAATCGTGGTACCTGTTTACTATGTGCTATGCACTGTACTTAACCACTGAGGTAAACATAAGATAATCAGGTTGGACCCAATCCTGTCCCAAATGGGGCTCATAGACTTATCTTTTTCATTCAATCCACATAGTCAATCTGTCACCAAATCCTGGAGGTTCTACATCACTAAAGCCCACCCTTACCTCTCCATCCTAATTGCTACTATGCTGATCCAAGCACTTGTATTCCACCTGACTACTTTATCAGCTTACTCCCTGTCCTCCCTGAGTCCTTTGATTCCCCCACTTCACTCACTCACTCCTCACTGCCTCTCCACTCTACTGTCCAGATCACTGTTCTAAAAAAGGTTCAACCATGTTTCCCCACTCCTCAAGAATCTTCAGTGGTTTCCCATCTACCTACACATCAGAAAGAAACTCCTTATCATTGATTTTAAAACACTCAATCAACTTGCTCCCTCCTACTGTATCTTGCTGATTTCCTACAACCCACCACACTCACTTTGCTCCTCTAATGCCAACCTATTCACTGTACCTCAATCCTGCATATCTCACTGATGACCCCTCACCCATGTCCTTCCTCTCTCCTGGAACTCCATCCCCCTTGATATCTAACAGACCACTCTCCTCACCTTCAAATCCCATCCCCTCCAGGAGGTCTTCCTCAACTTAAGAACTCATTCTCCCTGCATTCTCTCCCTCTGTGTCACCTTTGTACTGGATTTGCACCCTTTATTCACCCCTTCTTCAGCCACACAGCATTTATGTACATGTCCGTAATTAATTTAATGTCTGTCTTCCCTTCCAGAATGTCAGCTCCCTGTGGGAAGGGAATGTGTCTACCAACTCTGTTGTTACCAACTCTGTTGTACTTGTACCCTCTCAAGCTCTTAGTGTAGTACTCTACACACACTAAGCACTCAAAAAAAGCACTTGATTAAGAACTTGCATTCTAAAAGGAGAGTAGCCATTCAGTCTGTCAATAATGTTTGTGCCACACACTAAACACTTGAGAGTGTACAATAGAATTGGAAAACATGATTCTTGCCCTCTAGGATTTTACATTCTAAGTCATGGAATGCACTCATCCAGTTATATAGCTATTTTCACCTTTATTTTAAGCATCCAGCCTCCCTCCACCTTGGCTCTGACCATTAAGTCCTACAGCTCAGAAGCAGTGCCTCTCTATACAGGCTCTCAGAAGTGAACACAACAGCTCTGGAGGAAAGGTGAAAAGTCAAGAGGCTCAGGGTGGTTACATCCTAGGTTTGGTGGATTTCTATAGAGGGTTTCCACGTGATGTCACCATTGGGTTGTATTTTCCTGCAAACAGTCACTCAAATATTTTGGAGGCATAGCTAAAGGACTGAAAGGTAAAGGAGATAGGAACAGAGGCCTTCCCTAAGGTCTGACATTTTTCCAAAGACTAAAGGCTATTTCTTGTTAATCAAAAGGAACAAGAAACAGAAAATCTCCTTCAGACAATTTTTCCCAGAAGACAAGTCGTAGACAGGAATGGAAATAGCAAGTCTCACTGACAGCCTTTTCTTATGATTTAACCACTTCATTCAATTTGTAAAGCTTGTGGGAGAAATACTGTCCACGCAATAAAAGTTCAAGAATTTCCCAAGAATTTCTCTTTGCTAATTCCAGGCTTTCTCTGTTTAAAGCTATTGCATATGAACATTGGATCTCTAAATATGGATTCCCCTCTCCCATTACCTGTATAATGGGGTGCTTAATACTTCTATGGGGTCACTCTCTGTCCCTCTAAAGCTCTGTTAATGCTTCAATTTCTATGGGTGCCTCTTGGTGGGGTAGGATTTTTATTACTCAGAAACATTGTTACAAGACTGCCAGAGCTTACTATAGGTCTTTGCACATAAGTGCTCAGTAAACACAATCGAGTTTTACTACATTACTTGCACAGCACATGTAACAAAAACATCGGTGCTTCTGTTATTTCTGGGTTTCCCAGACATATTTGGTATGCACATCTGCTATTCACAAGTGCCCTCAGGGCCTCTATCTAGAAGTGGCCCCTGTGGCTAAGTGCAGAGATCCAGCTCTGTGGAGCAAGGAGAAAGCTGAAGGGTCCATGTCTCTCTGGTAATAGGTGGTTTGTGGAAGCTTTGCCTTGCCCGAATTGATGAGCTAATTACTTAATTCAGTTTGCCCAAGGGGTGGTAGAAACCTAAGTAAATGTGTTGCTTGCATTTTATTTCTGAGGCTGACCTATATAAAACGTTTTCATAACAAGAAACCATGTTAACTCTATCCAGAGCATGTCACCTGTTGAAAATAGTCCTATTCTCACTTTATTTCCTAGCTAAAACTTGAAACCCAGATTAATCAATCATATTTATTGAGCATTTACTGCTCCTCTAGTGCTAACCTTATCACCATTCCTCAATTTTGCCTGCATCACCGCTGGCCTGGAACACCCTCCTTCCTCTAATCCGACAATTACTCTCCCTCACTTCAAAGTTTTATTGAAGGCACATCTCCTCCAAGAGGCCTTCCCAGACTAAGCCCCACTTGTCCTCATCATCCACTCCTTTCTGCTTCACCTTTACCTGCTCCCTTTGCTCTTCACCCCCAACCCCAGTCCCACAGCACAGCACTCTGTAATTTTATTTATTTGTCTTGATGTTTGTTTCCCCTCGCGCCCCCAGATTGTGAGCTCGTTGTGGGCAGGGATTGTCACTGTTTAATATTGTATTATACTTTCCAGAGCACTGTACTAAGTTCTTAGGAGAGGACAGTAGGGCAGATTTGGTAGACATTCCCTGCCCATGACATGCTTATAGATGAAAAATTTTTTTGTAGCATTGCCCAGTATATACCCTGTCATTCGTATTGATGAGTACCATGTATAAAGTTCTCTCTGGAAAAGAACAGATTTATAAGTACCTTTATGCCTAACTGGGATTCATTTATAAGTCTAATATATTTTGCAACATGGAATAGCAATTGGAGAGATAGAAGGGATTAGAAGTTGTGGATTTAAAGCTCCAGAGAAGTATGTCTTAAGAGTATTGAGAAAATAAAGTCACAAATTTATATTCATTAAGAAATGCAAAATTAAATGTTCTCATTGCTTCAATTACTCACCCACAGTTTATACTGAATATTAAGGTGTCTTAATACTAAAAATTAAACATGTACAATATGAATTAACACAGTTTTGCAGGACTTACATTTTCCTAACTGAGCTATGATACCTGCATTTTTTTCTGGATTACATTTCCATGACTTTAACCTTGAAAATAAATTAGAATCTCCCTTTTTTCTGTGATTGAAACATCTTCATGGTCTAAAAGATGTTTCCTTAGTTTCCTAAAAAGGCTAAGGGCTAGAGATTATTGAACTGCACTATTTGAGTTAGTAATGGATGGTGCAGTAGGAATATGAAAGCAATTTTCAAACAACAATTCTTTTCTCTCAAGAAATGAGTATTTTAAACTATATTCTTGAAACCATGGACAATGCATGATACATTTAGGGAGTCAGAGTCACTGGTCCACAATTATATAATACTTTCAGAGTAATAAAATATTAGCAATAAGGTAATAGAGATGAGGAATTGAGATGAAGCCTTAATTTCATCAATTTAATTTAGATCCATGTTACTTCAATAAAGTATTCTGCACTTACTTGCTATCTCATAACCTGGAAGAGTCATAAAGTGGTGGTTCCTTTGCACTATCTGAGGAGATTACTCCACAGAGATGTCACTTATTCAGCTTCTCTCAGCACATTAGAGAATGTGCAGAACTGGAATCTACAACTGAACTTATATATTTCCTCATCTAGAAGATGGTATAAAAAGAGAACTTTAAGTTTTATGCTTAAGCTTCCACATATAAGGAATTCTTAATAAGAAAAACAGAAATGCACAACACACAATCCAGTGGCCACCGCCAGCAAAAAAAATAAAATAAATTCAAAAATTGAAGATATCCTCTCTGACTTGACCTCTTTGACTTTCAGTCTCAAACACAACCTGTGCATGTTTGTGCATTTCAAGAGCTTCTATCTACCAGTTCTTCTAAAAACCTGAACCAAATGTTTATTGCCAAATTCAGTACACACCCAACCAGAGCAGTTTTCTCTTAGTTGAGATCTTTCTTCTCCAACATGTCTAAGGCAGCCAGCAGTGCAGTGTAGTGCAGATAAGAGACATGTAAAATATCCAACTGATGCTCTCCCACTGTGGCCTTACAAGTCATCACCCAAAAAATTGGATATATGCGGGGATGTGGACAGGGAAGATTCTATCAGCTCTTGATGATCAGGACTTAATTTTGCTCACTCACGTGCATTTTTTAAAAGGCCGAAAGATGCATAATTGGACTTCGATTTGCTGACTCACATATGACAGATCCATGCCAGTCCAAAGAAATGTGGACAAAACTGAACCTGATCCTTGTAGATGGGACCAGCAGAGGTCCCTTATTACACTTTCACACTTCTCCATGCCCCCATTATTCTAAATCAACACAGATTCCATATTTGACTAACTGAAATTTCCCCCACACTGCTTCCTTCCACTAGTTTATATTGTGAATAATTGTATATAAATAGCATCCACAAAATAAATTCAAATTGCATGCCACTTGATAAAGAAACTTTACATCTGTATCAGAATGTATGGTATTGTACCCCTTTTTTGAACCCCACTCATGGTCCCCAAAAGACACATTCCTGTGACTTGCAGTCCTTTCTCTTCATAGGTGTTAAAAATGTTACCCAGGATTCCAGGAATCTGAGTATTTCACTTTTTTTGCAGTTTCCAGTACTATTCAGCAAGATAAGTGGATGGGCCAAAAAAAGCTCTGGAAGGTGGTGGTGGGGAAAGGCCAGAACAACATCAGTAGGAGGTTTAACTGTCATTAGATAGGTTTAGCCACTCAAAAGACAAAAACAGCAGCAACAAAAGAAAAAAAACACACTTCGCACCCCTCCTTTACTCTTTTATGGCACCTCACCTCTGAGAAGAGAATAAGCAATATAATAATTTATCACTGCCCCAAAATTTATACTTTTCTGCCTATTTACAACATTTTGTCCAAATCCCCAGGGGGAAAGCATGTGAATGGAGTTTAACTGTCCTTTAATCACTGCCTGAAGCTCCAGTGCCAACCTCTACCTCCCTAATTGTCTCTAAAGTCATCAGGATCAGAGTAACCGTGGTAACCTGGAACATCTGGACATCTTGGTAGATAGATCCTATTATAAAGCAATTTACATTTCTAAAAAGAACCAGGTTTTCAAACTCAGTTTTTCAGCCAGAATAAAATTTAATTTCTATCTGAACCAATTGTGCTTTATCAAGCCCCTAATCTAGGATAATAGAGAAACTGCTCTGAGCCCCAGGCTATAACCATTTCCCACAAGAAAGTTCTTATGGGGCAGTATGGAAACCATGTTCATACATGTTCAGCATCTAAGAAGTGCTTTGCTCCACTATGTGGATAAGATAAAAAACACCACTATATTAGCCATAGTTTCTGAAACACCACATCTAATTATATAGGATCAACTGGTCTAAGGGGCCTTATAGATATGCATAGAAAAGGATGTTTTAAAATAGAAGTTGCATGAGCTTCAAGGTCAGGGCTTGCCATCTCTCAAGATCCTCTTCAAATACAAATACACACACACACACACACACACACACACAAAATCATACCATCGCTTTGGTTCCAGCTGCAGGTGATAAATCAAACTTTCCGTGTCTTTTGCACATCTATGAATCTCAGTGTTTTCTAAGTTTTCAAAAAAGCTTTTAGACAGGGGGTGGTGATTTAGGGAAGTGATAAATTGATGTTATCGATGGATGGAGAAATACAGCCATTTTACACACAAAGCAGAACTCTAGTCATCCCAAATATATATCCACAGCCTTTGTAATGAGATTTGCAGTGTCAATTGAATTTTGACCTAGCATTCTCTGCATATAATTTGGGCTTCTAAAAAGCATGTGTAACTAATTTATTTTTTAAAAGAAGCATGGAGAATAATCATGGACAATTCTACCTTGGTGTCCATTCTCATGCTCCAAGAAAGATTTGGATCATGAGTGAGCAGAGGTGAGGGGAAGAGAAGGCAAGGAGACAGGGATCTAACTCAGTGCCTGAAGAAAACTGCAGAAAGTGTCAGAATGTAGCCACTCAACATTCATTCATTCATTCATTCAATAGTATTTATTGAGCACTTACTATGTGCAGAGCACTGTACTAAGCGCTTGGGATGAACAAGTTGGCAACAGATAGAGACAGTCCCTGCCGTTTGACGGGCTTACAGTCTAATCGGGGGAGACGGACAGACGAGAACGATGGCAATAAACAGCGTCAAGGGGAAGAACATCTCGTAAAAACAATGGCAACTAAATAGAATCAAGGCGATGTACAATTCATTAACAAAATAAATAGGGTAACGAAAATATATACAGTTGAGCGGACGAGTACAGTGCTGTGGGGATGGGAAGGGAGAGGTGGAGGAGCAGAGGGAAAAGGGGAAAATGAGGCTTTAGCTGCGGAGAGGTAAAGGGGGGATGGCAGAGGGAGTAGAAGGGGAAGAGGAGCTCAGTCTGGGAAGGCCTCTTGGAGGAGGTGATTTTTAAGTAGGGTTTTGAAGAGGGAAAGAGAATCAGTTTGGCGGAGGTGAGGAGGGAGGGCATTCCAGGACCGCGGGAGGACGTGACCCAGGGGTCGACGGCGGGATAGGCGAGACCGAGGGACGGTGAGGAGGTGGGCGGCAGAGGAGCGGAACGTGCGGGGTGGGCGGTAGAAAGAGAGAAGGGAGGAGAGGTAGGAAGGGGCAAGGTGATGGAGAGCCTTGAAGCCTAGAGTGAGGAGTTTTTGTTTGGAGCGGAGGTCGATAGGCAACCACTGGAGTTGTTTAAGAAGGGGAGTGACATGCCCCGATCGTTTCTGCAGGAAGATGAGCCGGGCAGCGGAGTGAAGAATAGACCGGAGCGGGGCGAGAGAGGAGGAAGGGAGGTCAGAGAGAAGGCTGACACAGTAGTCTAGCCGGGATATAATGAGAGCCCGTAATAGTAAGGTAGCCGTTTGGGTGGAGAGGAAAGGGCGGATCTTGGCGATATTGTAGAGGTGAAACCGGCAGGTCTTGGTAACGGATAGGATGTGTGGGGTGAACGAGAGGGACGAGTCAAGGATGACACCGAGATTGCGGGCCTGAGAGACGGGAAGGATGGTCGTGCCATCGACGGTGATAGAGAAGTCTGGAAGAGGACCGGGTTTGGGAGGGAAGATGAGGAGCTCAGTCTTGCTCATGTTGAGTTTTAGGTGGCGGGCCCAAAGCATGCCACACAATCCCAATTCTATCAGGTTCCGCAGGGTCCCCTTGGGCAAAAAGAGGCACAGTAGATACTTTCGTATCTCTGGCACCTGGACAACTCTTCAGAAGTGGGCAAGACTCTCTTCCCTCCACCCCAAGGGAAAGGAGGCCAGAAACCACATCTTTTGGCAAAGATAAGTATGGTCACCCTGTTTAGCTTAAGCATTAAATCTTTGATACTATCCAAGTTCCACCGTTGATGTCTCATATTATTACTATGATTACAATAGAAGATATATTTCTTTCATTCACAGACACACTTAACCCACTTCCTAAACTCCCAAGTGGTAGTGACAGTTTATGTGATAACTTCTGGCAATAATATTGACCTGTCAGCTACAAATTACAGCTGCCATTATTTGAAGCACTTCAAATTCACTATCATAGAAGAGTTTGATCACCTCATATTATTTATCAAAATGTCAAGGACGAATTATGGGTCATTTCTGCATGTGTCACCATGCCAGGACTTGAGGCAATGATTTAGTATCAAAACAAAGAGGTACAATGACATTTATCATGTGTAAACCAAACCATCCAAGAGAACACAGTAAAAACTCACCATTCCAAACAATACTAAAGGCCCACGTAGCAAAATTGCTTGAGTGGCCACCATTGAAGAAATTAATGTCTAATTAACTTCATCCCTCCAAAAAATACAGAGCCAAAAGGCACAAGTCAAAGCCTATCTACAACATTCAAGCCCTCCAGATGATCATTTTGCAATCAATAAAAAGAGATGGTCATTTTGCAATCAATAAAAAGATGAAGCTATTTTCACCTTCCCTTAACATTCTTTAAAATAGTCACATAAATGTAAAATTGTAAATGACAACTTTTTTGTGCATGCTGCTAAAATATGACTTAACACATTCATTCAGTATATAAATGCATTAAGTTTTGATCCTTTAACAAATTATTATTCTTACTGTCTCGATTTTGCCCCCAACATAATATATTCCAGGAAATATATAATTTTATAAAACACCACAATTTAATAAACTCAACTTTACTTGATTAAAGGAAAGTGTTACTTTCCCTGAGAAAGCATTTGGAGTACTGTGTACCATACTCCAAATCCATTTTATTTATTAGAATGGATAAAAATACAGGCTTTCACTAGATTAGAGAAGCAGTGTGGCGCAGTGGAAAGAGCATGGGCTTTGGAGTCAGAGGTCATGAGTTCGAATCCCGGCTCGGCCACTTGTCAGCTGTGTGACTGTGGGCAAGTCACTTAACTTCTCTGGGCCTCAGTTACCCAATCTGTAAAATGGGGATTAAGACTGTGAGCCCCCATGTGGGACAACCTGATTCCCCTATGTCTACCCCAGCGCTTAGAACAGTGCTCGGCACATAGTAAGCGCTTAACAAATACCAACATTAAATTAAATTAGATTTAAAAGGCATCTTTTTTCTTAAGCAATCACACATTTTAAAAGGAATTTCACAGTTTATCTGTCCATTGAAATACAACTTAGAATCTAACCTTAAGGCATACTGTATATTTTCCTTGTCTAACCTTAAGGCATACTGTATATTTTCCTTGGCCCATGTCCAGGTAAGAATGACAATATCTATTACAGAAATTTTCAAAGCAAACTTCATAAAAGACCAGAAATTTTTAAAATTACAAGTACCTATTTGCCTGGAACTTTTTTCTGCAAGTATCAATAATGTTCTTTTTTCTGTCTTGTGCCAAGTAAAGCCACAAATTTGAAATTGGTAAAAATGACAAAGAAATGAACAGTAAGCATATTAATAATGAATTTAGCACTCTTATAGTCCCCTCTTTATCATTTTAGCAGATTATTACTGTGTTTCATGATAGGACTAGAGTATTTCAGAATATTTTGATTTATCCTAATGGCTCTGGGGCTCAAGAATGTCTTGAGTGGCATTAGGTTCCAGTACCTTGAGAAAATGCTCCAATATACAAAATGGGAACCTGTGCCTGCCAACTTTCTGTTTGCAATCCATGTTCCCAGCAAAAGCACTAGTGGCAGGAACAAGTGAATACAAATGGTGATAGGCAAACAACTGACAATATAATCAATTTTTTGCACTGCTCTCAATCCTGAAGTCTTTGTGACTAGACAGAAAGTCATTCATCTTTTTTTATGGGGGATTCAATAAAAAATAAGGTTAGTACTCTTAGTCGTAAAGATGTTCAAGTTACCAGTTAGTATGCTGAATTCTGCAGTCTTGAATAATCATAGGCATTGATCATGGAGATTTTGAATTTTAACCAGTCTACCTTGGTTACATATTTCTGCTGTGACCTGAGTACCGGCTATTTGAATGTAATTTGAAGGGAAGATTTCCATATGCCTTTAAATACATGATTAGGATTCTACTGCCTAGTTTTGATTGACCACCCTCAAATCACCCAGTTATGTGAGTCTATTAGGTTGTTTCTATTCTCATGGAAGAGCTTGCTAAGTTTCTGTGAAATGATAAAATACTAATGTGTCCTGAGCACTGATCTGGCCTACTTAATTGTGAGAATTTTCTCCAAAGGAAGCATTTTCCTTAAACTGGCATTCATCCAAAGTTCAACTTCTTCCCCTGAGGAAAATTTGAATGCATCTAGGGAAGCAGATTGGTTCGTTGGCTTTTTTTTTTTTTTTTGATCAGGGAGACATGTGTTATAAAGTTCCTTTAGTAAATTCCTAATTTTCATATTTTGCTAAAATTGAACTTCATAATCTTCCTATTGATATGAACCCAAGACCAAGGCAAGAAAGTTCCCAAACCAAGATTCATTCAATTTTGTTCAATTTCTGATTTTCTTTTCACCACTAAGAGATTATTCAGGTCAAATTTTATGATTAAAAAATCATTTATAGTCACAGAGCCACACTTAGTAATGCATATGGTACGTTTCTTAAACCAAACATGAAAGTTCAGGCCTAGGGGATAAAGTAGCAATATAAAAAAGCAGTGGTTTTGCATTACTGATATGTCCTAATAGAATACTTGTCCAAGCTTTAAAATGCAGGGCAGGTTCACTTAGCAATTATAATTTTAGGAATTGCTAATTACTGACAAATAATTTGTTTCAATCACACCAGCAGTCAGTAAAAGGAGAAAAAAACCCCACAAATTCACAATAGCCAAAAAGTTTCCATAGTGCTTTCTATTTGCCCCTTAGCTCATTTACCATTAATTATCTTCTTACCGTGGTAAATAAAAGTCACATAACTTGCATTTTCCCATCTAACATTCAACTGGAGCTACAGTTAAGATCAATTTCAAGAAGCGTTTCTTATATACACGGGTCATTGGTCAAAGAAGGAAATTGTGTACCACAAAGGAAGATCAAAAGAACTATTATAGACAGAATCAAGTCTAAGAACAGCACAGTCACTGTTACTGGGAAGAACTACTGAAAACGACCTAGGAATGAATGAAAACAAAAACTAATCCCCTGCCAAAAACCGCTACATGTTTTTAAGTCAGCTTCACAGGTGCAATTTTGCCTCACTCATTTCTTAAATGAGTGTTTTTTTTATTAATGAAAACTTTGCTTCACTGCCTCACTCCCAATTTAATGAAAATGCATTCTTCTGAATTCAGTAGGCAGTTATTTTCAGCTATATCATTTTACATATCTGGTTGGATCTCTATGTCAAAAATGCTGCCTCTTTGCATCCTTGTAGCATCTTAAGCCTCAACAAAGTAATAAAAGACTTCCTGAGCAAGGTGCAATTTCAAATAGGTGTTGTTTACAGATTTTTCTTTAAATATTAGGCCATAAAAATGGTATTTAACAATCTTTTTTTTTTTTTTTTACAACACTGTAGCACTGTAGTTGTTACAATCAAGGAGAGCAAGTTGAGTTCCCTGGGACATATAAAAATATATTTTCTTAGCTATTAAACACTAATTTTAAATCCCAAACACATTTCATTCTAAAAGGTTAGCTATAAAACCCTGATTATACAACTGAAAATAGTAATAGGGTTCACATGGAATATGACTCCAAATTGCATAGAGCAGTAACAATTTCACTTGTGGATAATCTTGAAAGAAGCTAAGTATACTAACAATATTAGAAAAAGTAATTCAACCAAAAAAGAGACTTTCATATATACAACTCTCACCATCAGTTCTCGGGAAACAGATATGAGCAATCAATTGATCTTTTCCCAACTCACTTTCAATAGTCATAAAGTGATTGCATTACACTATTGTACACTGGAAACTCATTTAAAATAATGTACCTGTCACACCACTTTCTGCACAGAGAAACTGGCTCCAATGCTTAATAGATTTTTTCAAATTATAAACACAGCAGAAACAGACTACTAATGGCTTCTTATAAAATTCATATTGTGTCAAAAAGATGCTTCCTCTATACTGAAACCATCGAGACCCTTTCATACTCATGTTGTAAACTTACATTTCTAACACAATTGATATTCAGTATAATTTATGCCCTTTGGTTTTTCAAATTAGCCTCAAGAAATAATACCACCACATAATGGGACCATATAATAAAGACCTGATTTTTGGCAGACTCCAGTTTTTGTTGTTCTTGAGATTAGTGGACCAAAGACATCCCTCTTTTCCTCCTCTGCTGAGTAAATTTAAGGACAGAATCACTTTGCAGCTTCTCTAGAACAATAATTTACAGGAAGGAGCTTGGTACATCAACAAGAAATATCTCTTTCTGGTTTCTCTTCCTCCTCTCCTTTGCTTCCTAGTTTCTTCAGTGCATCGTAAATTAAGTATCACTTACTAGCTGCAAAAATATTCACTGTCAGGATCAACAAGATACAGCCATTTAAAAATGCTCTTTATAGTTCTTCTCCCCACCAACTTAAAGATGCCAAGTTTTCATTTTAAAATAGATTTCTGTTCTACTCAAACATAAAGCCTAAGCAGTAGAAACACCTGGGAGCAATTTTCTGCTGACAATATCCGGAAAATAAGTCCTCCTTTGACCCATGATACATTATCAATGCAGCAGAGGCACTTAAACCAAGTTTCATATATTAGTTTCAAAGCATGCAGAAAATGGAAGACCACGCAACGTCCAATCCAAAGTCCAGATTACACCACTTCAAAACTCTGGTTTGACAAACCAAAAAGAATTTCATAACTCTCCCACAAGTTGCCTAAAGAGCAAGCTTCTCGGAACAAACTCTACAACAAATCAACAGCTGTGTTTCCCTAAGTGCTCTCTCTCAAAAGCCTGCCATGTTGGCACTACTCAATGATTCAAGATCAAACATTATGCCAACAGACCACAAGGGTCCACTGTTGATCAGGAAATTCTGCACTTACCTTGCCCTTGTGCGCTCCCCCAGCCGGTCCATACCATTAGAATTACTGTTAATAGTCCATGGGTCCACATCTTCCCACTTCTAGAGCTGTATCCTTGCCCTCCAGCCATCACATTCTTAAGCTCTGTGTATTAAAAGCAGAAAAGAAAAAGAGAAGATATTCCATTGTTTGCTACTTCTCCTTGCCATTTAGCCGGGCAGGTCATTTAACTGAACAATTGTCCAAAGAAATTCTAAACTGAGTCAGGGAGCAGTACATAAATTGGATTTCAGCCAGCCCATAGTGGGAGTTAATAATGATAATTACTTCAGATGATAATTGCATAAGTCAAACATAAAAGGCCTCTTGTTCCTACTATGCACACAAACACTACTATTTCCAAAGCTGAAAGTAGATAGGGGAAAGTAAGCAAGTCTAAAGACAGGTACAGAAGTGCTACTGGGAGTAGGAGGAAGGTAAATGCTGAAGTGCTTAAGGAGTGAAACTCAAGTGAATAGGTGAGAGTAGGAATAGAAAGATGAGAGATCAATCAGGGACTCCCTCTTGGAGGAGAAGACATTTTAGAAGGGCTTTTAAGATAGGGAGAGAAGTGGTCTGCGAGATGTTAAGGGGGAGGGAATTCCAGACAGGATGGAGAGTGTGAGCAAAAGAGTTGGTGGTGGGTGGTGAAAGATGAAATTTAGGCCCAGTGAGGTTGATGGCATTATTAATAATAATAATAATGTTGGTATTTATAAGGCGCCTACTATGTGCCAAGCACTGTTCTAAGTGCTGGGGCAGATACAGGGTAACCAGGTTGTCCCACGTGAGGCTCACAGGTAATCCCCATTTTACAGATGAGGTAACTGAGGCACAGAGAAGTTAAGTGACTTGCCCACAGTCACACAGCTGACAAGAGGCAGAGCTGGGATTCGAAGTCATGACCTCTGATTCCCAAGCCTCTGCTCTTTCCACTGAGCCATGAGTGAACTGCACCGGCTGGGTTGCAGTGGGAATAAGACAGAGAAATGTGAATTATGAAGGAATAGGAACAGAATAGCAGGGGGAGGCAGATGGCTCTCTTGTCAGTCTCACCAAGAAAGGGCTATAACAGCAGTGAATTGCTGATGGGACTGTGGGTATTTCTTGGCTCTCTATCCTTTAAGAATTTGCTATTCACGTCACCCTCAGCCCCTCAGCATTTAGGTACATATCCATGATTAATTTTAATATCTGCCTGCCCTTCTAGACATTAAGCTGATGGAAAGAGAAGGTGTTTACCAACGGTCATATTATACTCTCCCAAAAGCTTAGTGCAATGTTCTGCATACAATAAGTGCTCAATAAATACCACTGATTGATTATTCCATCTCATGAGCCAGGGATGTCTGGACCTTGAAATTAAGTGACGCCTCAATTCTTGAAGATTATCGATCAAATCTGAAGGTAAGTTGTCTAATGGTATGTAAACCATTCGAAGTGACTTGGGCACAGTGCCTTATTTGGAAATGCATTGTTTAATCTCAAGTGTTTGGATACCAGTAAATTCATCAATTTTCCATTAAAAGTCATGTACTCATGCCATAACTACAAGAGTAGCTTAGAAGTCCACAAAAACAGAACCAGAAATACTCTCAAAGGGGACTTTTCCCTCTGTAAAGCACATACCTGAAGCAGTTCTTGGAAACCTATAAGAAAATGTTGATGTAAATTCTACTGCTACTAACAACAACTGTGGTGTTTTTTAAGCATTTACTGTGGGCCAGGCATTATACTAAACCCTGGGATGGATACAAGCAAATTGGGCTGAACATGATCCCTGTCCCACCTGGGGCTCATAGCCTCAATCCCCATTTTACAGATGAGGTAACTGAGGCACAGAGAAGTGAACTGACTTTCCCAAGGTCATACAGCAGATAAGTGGTGGACTCGGAACTAGAACCCATGACCTTCTGACTCCCGTGCTCTAACCATGACACCATACTACTTTTCTACAATCTACAAATAGATGGCAGTAGAAGGCTAAGGATGAAATAAATAAAAGTAAATAAAAGTTAGTAAACAAGAGGTTTAATAGTCTCAGTCCAGAAAAACTCTATCTTGCAACAAAATATTCTCAAATTAAGAGTAAAAGTGTTTTAACAGTTGACTCATGCAAAGATTTCTTTGGGCTAGTCAACTGGTTGTCAGCATATTAAATGTCTCACACAGGAAAAACAAGTTGCTAGTAATGCTCAAGCAGGTATTGCTTAGATATTTCTTGAGAAATCATTTATGGCTATGCTCTACTTGCCAATTTGATAACCCAGCTTGAGTCTCACATACTTATCAGTTTCCTTCAATTGACAGTGTCTTCTCCCTCCTAATGGAGGATAAAATTTCAGAAAAAGTTCTTTTCAACTGACCACAGAGGGTATCTGATCTATCAGCAGGATCAGAATGTGCTTGCAAATGCCAATGGAATTGGTGTTTCCTCCAACTCTGACACTGATGGTAAGCAATTGCTTATCCTGCCTGACCCAGTGTGCACATGTAATATTTCCCTCCCACCCCTTAGAGAAAACCAATAAGAAAACCACAATTACAGGCCAGTATCTTTGGGTTTCATTTTCTAATCCTGAATGAACAAATTAGCAAGGGTACTCAGGTCCAACTTTGAAAGAAATCTGGTTAGATTGAGAAAAATCTAATCTCTCTGAGAACAAGATTTTAATTAAAATTCAAAAAGCCAGAGAACTAATTCCACATTGCATGATAGCATCCCTTATTTCCCTTATCAGAGAAGCAGCGTGGCTCAGTGGAAAGAGCACGGGCTTTGGAGTCAGGGCTCATGAGTTTGAATCCCAGCTCTGCCACTTGTCGGCTGTGTGACTGTGGGCAAGTCACTTAACTTCTCTGGGCCTCAGTTCCCTCATCTGTAAAATGGGGATTAAGACTGTGAGCCCCACGTGGGACAACCTGATTCCCCTATGTCTACCCCAGCGCTTAGAACAGTGCTCAGCACATAGTAAGCGCTTAACAAATACCAACATTATTATTATTATTTGTATCATCCTCACACCATTGGTAAAACATTAGAATAGTTGGTCATTTTTATTATGTACAAGTGTTTTTTTTTTCCTTGTCCCTTGGCATAAATTCAATTCTGTTCCGGTGATGTCCATCCAGAACTTAATTGTTAAATGCTGAGCTATTTAGAGAGAAATGGGCAGACAAAGTTTGCAATATTGAAAAGTCTTTCGTACCTTTGCAAAACTCACTTGCCTTTTGTGAGAGTTCTTTTAGGGCCATTTCTATCTATCCGTTGCCATATAAGTGACAGGTTTTGTTTGTTTTTTTTAAAGTTCAAGAACATTAGGAAAAGCCAATGTAGGGAAGTACACTATTTCCTCTCCTACTGCATTACCTGTGTACTTGAGTCCTCAGTCATAGAATGGACTCTATAAGCACATCAGACAAAACACTAAAAATTCATTTCTATATTCAGAAGCCTAAGGCCGCAAAACACACTTGGATTTGGAATCAGAACTAACTTTGGTGGTACTAAAGGCAGATACATTTGATACATTCCCTACTGATATGTGCTTAGTGAAGCAGAGATCACCCCATAAATCACAATGGGCAACTGTTTCGCTAAATTCCACAGCTGGATACTAATCACACTTATGTCAACAGAACATGTAAGACAATGGGAGATGTTTCTTGCTGAAAAGGTACATTAGAAGAGATTGTGGGAAAAAATAGTTCCTGTAGTACAATGGATTTGAGCAAACATTTTATCAGCAGCTTACAATTAAATATAGACAATCTGAAGGGGGTATTTCCAGAATGCTACACCAGAATCTTGTAGCAATTCATAATCTCAACGAATCTCAGTTTCCTTATCTGTAAAGTGGGTATAATGTGTACCCGTATTTCCTAATTTTTAGGGTCTAAGTCCCTCGTGGGATAGGTTCAGAGTCCAATCAGATTACCCTATTTCTACCCCAGTGTCTATTGGAATGCTTGGCAGTGAGTAATCACTTAATACCATAAAAAAACAAAGACTGAGTTGTGCTTTGAATTTTCTTGCTTCTAATTTCGAACCATTAAAGTTGACAAGCCTCTTTTAGGTTCAGGGATTCTGGAACTAGATGGAAAAAGCATGGGCTTGGGAGTCAGAGGACCTTGGTTCTAATCCCATCTCCACCATGTACCTCCTGTGTGACCTTGGGCAAGTCACAGTTTCTCTATGACTCAGTTTCCTCATCTGCAAAGTGGTTCACCACCTTTACACCCTCCTACTTAGACCGTGAGCCTCATGTGGGACCTGATTATCTTTTATCTACTGCATATCATCATTTGGTTATTTCATCAAAAACAACCCAAATTCACTGGAATACCAAGAACTGGTTAGAAAAAAAAAGAGAAAGAACATATGGATGAAGTCAGAGAGCTCAGGAAGGGAAACCTACCAGTATTTAATAGGAATTTCATGCTGGTTCTTAAATTTTCCTCAGTATACAGTTCATTCAATAGTATTTATTGAGCGCTTACTATGTGCAGAGCACTGTACTAAGCGCTTGGGATGAACAAGTCGGCAACAGATAGAGACAGTCCCTGCCGTTTGACGGGCTTACAGTTAACCTGAACTCCTTATACCCAATTATATGCAAAACCTACCTTTCTGTTAACAGATAAGAATCAATAGAATTGACTTCTGGAGCAAAAGCCCATTTGTTTTCTTTCTTGTTTGTTAATAACATATGCTTGCAATACTGCTGTAATCCATTAAGAATATGTGATAGTTGACCAAGGTCAATAGACTATCACATGGAAGACTGGGAAATGGGGCTTTCAGGGATAATTAAAAAAAAAAATTTAATAGAGTGCCAGGAGATTTAAACTACTCAGTAGTATAGCCTACTGGAAAAACCTGTGAACAACAAAAGTTTCCAGCCAGTGGACAATAATACTGGTGTCATGCAATTACCATTACCACTAATCTTTTATATTTACATCACCAAATATTCCCTGCACCAACCTAATGATGACTAATAGAACAATGGCATTGTATTTGAAATGAACCCTTGCACAAAAAAGTTATGCTGAATAACATTCAGAAAAATCTCTCAAAAACTTGGAAAACTATCAATTTAAGGTTAGTAGTGAAAGTTTAGAATTGTTCTTAACCTACTGTGCAATAGAAGTATAGAATTAGAACATGGATTTCAGATTAACAACACATTTAGTGCAAATTCCATGTATCAAAGAGAGTTACTTCTCAGAAAATGAGTTTGGAAAATTATTTTCTGCAGTCAACTGGTCCAGCCCCCTACCTTTAGGCAGGAGAATGCCTTAATAAACTATGATAGTTGGATGCCTTCTTTCCTTTAAAATATCCAGAAATTGAACTTGTTCAGTCTTCTTCAAAAACCTAATGCAAATGTTAAGTAAATTCTTTCTTTTAACCAAACACACTTTCTTAAATTTTAATCTTTTTTTTGTGAAAATTGAAAACAACTGGTTTTGCATCCACTCGAACACTGGACTAAATCAATCATTTAACCCAGGGATGATCATTCTTATTTTCTTAGTTTAATGACTTTCAATTACTTTTTTTGACTTGCTAATGGTAGATTAATTCTACAAATTTTGCTGTAGGGTACTAATTTAAGATAAACCTCACTGCCCAAAGAAATTGAGGGGGAAACCAGGAAGCTAAAGACATAGCCTCTTCTCTGGAAATCTCCTTCAGATTTGGCAAGGTGGAATTTATTTATTACCTTAGATTGAATATATTCCACTGAGAGCTGGCTGCCAAAATGCTATATCCAACCCACTTCAGCCAGATGCTGTATAATGCCAACATACAGCTTATTCCACAGCCAACATTTCTCTGTGATTGTTACGGGAGGAGTCAGTGGGCAGTGAAGCAGTGACTCTGTAATCTTTTTCTTTTTTTGTCCTCTTACAGCTCTGTTGAGTGGGTGGTGAGGATGAACCATTAGACTGTAAGCTCCTTCAAGGGTAAAGGTCATTTCTGTTACTTCTATTGCATGTTCCTGAGCACTTACTACATGTCTGAGTACTCAATTCAATACATGCTTAACAACCAATGGTGATAACCACAAAGAACACAGAGAGGCAGAGTAGGTAAGATCTCGCTCATTCTGAATGATTTGATGTCTACCCAGAAAAGTTGGTTGTGGCAAATTGATTTGCAGGCCTTACTTGTTACATTTAGAAAAAATTTCTTCCAGAAACCCACACACATCCAGCTAATGGCTAGAACACATGCATAGCCCATTCTAACCTGTGAATTTCTCCCAACCATCATTTTTTTCCTGCAACTGTTCATTTCATGCACATTCTCTCAAGTGTCAAATTGTCTATTCTTTAATTATCCTGAGCTAATTTTATGCTATCAAGGCAGGTCAATTTTTATTCTCAGCCCATCCTCTGGATGAATTTTAATTACGTGTTTTTTTTTCCCTCCCCTAGGTTAACACCTTTAAAATGAGTTTTTGTCAACTTTACTCTTCACACAGACTCTTTCAGGGAAATCGGTCATTCAATGTCAGAATGAGGCTCTCCCAGGCAAGGATACAGCACAGAGGAGAAATCTGCTAGTCTCTGAAATCTCAACAAGGTTTCTCTTAGGAATATCCCCAACTGAAAGGACTATTCCTATTTACAGAAATTTATGGCTTTCAAGGTCAATCTCGGTCCTGGGATCGGATAAAGTTAATTTGCTTTTTTCTTAATGGTTTCATTTTGACAAATGAAGGAAGGAACTTTTAGTTAGGACAATGCTCCCCATACAACAACCAGTAAAGCATATCCCATTCATTCAAGGCATCATTTGAAGAAAAATGAGAGGAGACCTTAACAAGGCAGTAAGAATTTATATGCGCTCAATTAATTCAGATCGGTTGGCTTAAGTTTTTTCAAAGGAAAGCGCTATGATTATGGGGAGGAAAAGGAGAGGAAGAATTAATCCACCTTGTAATGGTCGAATGTGATTGAGGGGAGCTGTAACAGTGTGAAGATGCCACCTTCTTGCTGCTATTTTGAAATGAAGTGTTAACCCAGGTGTAATTACTGGCCTTGAAGGATGAATGTGCCTGCTTTGTCCAACTCAAAAAAAAAGCCACATTCAGGCAACAAAGTGTCACCTGCATTGCATCGATCCCTCAGGATTCCTCCAAAACATGGATTTCAGTTTTAAAAGGGAACTTTGTGGGGGATTATAAACAAATTCAGGTTGCATGATTGTTTGACTCTGGCTTCATGTAAGATGCTACCTGCTGGTCACTGCAGCAATTGAGGCCCAAATACTCATTCTACTAAGGAATTAGCTCAGGCAATCCCTGACCCTTACTTATTGACTGCATGATATACTATTTCAATAACACCGAAGTCAATAAACAGACAAGTAGCTGGAATTAAGAGGGGATGACTACAGCAATACTCTCCTTCCACCAAGGATTTCTTCTTACCCTAAGGAAATAAATAACTTAAAATGTGCACAATTTTTCCCATGTGATGCACCCCTTTATTTCAAGGGTCACAAGGTAAAGTACTGTTGTGCCTATTTAAAATGAGGAAAATGAACTAAATAGCAATAGCTTATAAAATCATTCCCCCCTCAAAAAAAAAATTAAATTGAGGAATGAAAACAGGTCCAAGTGGCCAAGAGCTCACATTTTCTCAGTGAAATCAGGGCGATGAAAAGGTAAGGAGGAGAATACCGCCTTAGAAAATTTAGAAAATTATCTAAAATACCTGGATTCAAAGACCACTACTCAATTCAGGAACTATAGTTTTCCACCCTGGAGGTGCAAATAGACTCATTCACAGATTCACAGAGAGTCAACTGGATGAATTGTGTTCATCATATCACAACAACTACATGTTTTTAAGGTTAAAAAACCCTAATTGTAGCTTTGTTCTCATCTGAAGTAGCCCAGACTCTGTCACTCAAACCATAAATAGAAAAATGTACCATGCAAATAGAAAACCTGCTTAATTGCCAACAGGACACTACTCTCAGTGATTGGTTAGAGAATATGATTATTTTATAGCCCCCAAAACCTATTTTCTATTACCAAGTCCTTCCCTGGTTACTAAGCATGCCCTCTCTAGATGCTTGTTGTGGGCAGGAATTTCTGCATTTGTTGTTATACTTTACTCTCCCAAGTGCTTAGGACAGTGCTTTGCACACAGTAAGCACTCAATAAATATGATTGAATGAATGAATATTAATATCTTGAGTCACTATAATGCTTTGAGATTTTCCAAAGCACTTTCACATCGTGTCATTTCAACCTCATAACATCCCTGTGAGGTGAGAGGAGGTAGGTGTTGTTATCTTCATTTACAGGAGGGAGAACTGAGGCACTGAGTGGCTAAGTGACTTTCCTGGAGTCACCCAGAAAGCCAGAGGCACATGAGTGAATAGAACCCAGGTATTCAATCTCTCAACTCTTTCCTCTATGTGACTGGTGGTTTGTCTGGTTCTGCCTCTATTATATATACAGGACACCCAAACACACAGATCTGCATTTCTTACTCAAAGATGATGGTAAATTGCTATCCATATACAGATGGACTTGAGAAGACAAGTTAATTCTCTGCTTGAATTAAAGCTCTAATGAAATGAATACAAGTCCTGTCCTGTTGACTTGGAATAATTCAGGACTCTACAAATCAAGAGACACAGTGTTGGCATCTCCATGTTCCCATTTTCTCCATTTCTTCCATGCCCTGGCCAGGTCCCTTGGACTCAATCTTTGGATTGAACCTAAGTTTCTTTCTTCTCCTCCTCCTCCTCTTCTGTGGTCCTGAGGAGAGGGGACTGAGCTTCACAAATTCTTAAAACCAGAGTTGTGGCAAAGACAGATTCTTGTCACGTTAAGCTAACTCTGTCACTCTGAAGAACTCAATGGATATAGCCCTGATACCACCACCCACAACATCTCAGAGGAGGGTATAAAGACCCAGGTAGCTAAGTGATGAACCAAGGCAGTAGTTCAAAATTAAGCTAAGGGCCCAGTACACTCACCTCACCACCACACCATCATTAGAGACCAATTTTTCCTGTTCCTGAACTCTACACCAAGTCAGCCCAACATAATGCTCTTTTCCACCTTCAAAGTTCTAAAAAACACTACATCAAAAGAGCAGTCATTTATCACTTGGCATTTGATGAAACTGGTGTCCTTTAAAACTCTTGTCCTACTCTTTTCTTATATTTAATATTACCCAGAGGCAGAGTGAGTGAAGAAGAAACAACAAGAAGGAGACAGTGAGGAAGAAGCAGGCTGAAGGGAGAGAGGGAAAAAGAAGGGACAGGAATGAGAGAACAGCAAAGAAGAAAAGAAGAAGAAAAGCATACATAAGTAATGATGAGTTAATTTTATTTTCACTGTTCACTGAAAAACAAGCTCCTAATGGGAACATAGAAAGGCCAGGCCCTGGCAGTGCCCAGTCCTCTTGCTTTGCCATGCACCCAATCTACCAGAGGCCAGAGGACTGAAATGCCAAAATTAGGAACAAAAAGAGGGCAGGGGCATCTGGTAAAGACCTTCTGCATGTTCCCACAGCTGCTCCCCATGCCAGCAGTCAGGACCATATGTCCCAGATTCCAGAACTAGGAAAAAAAATCAAGCTTTGTCACAATGAAACATGAACACTTACGTCTCAACTTCTCACTCTGGCATGCTGTGTCATGGATGGATGCTGCAGGCTGAAGATACACACTGGCCTTCTTTCCTCTCAGAAGGCTTTTTTCAGGGCTCAGCCAGTCATCTGACAGTATAATCCTGTGCAGCAGAAAATAATAAAGAGGCTGTGATCGCTCAGGAATCAAGTTCTCCTTGGTTCCAGAAATTGTTCAGAAGAGATTGTGGGCCAACCAAGCCACGTCACTGGGGGTTCTGGTAGGAAATGGGAGAAGACGGTGGAGTTAACTGGTGGGTTTTTCCCGGCAATCCTATTAGCAGCCCAGACAAGCATAGTGATCTGGAGTTACCTGAGGGTCTGACTATGTAGGCTTCTGAACTACATTAAGGTAGCCAATATTTCAGACAGCTGGGTTTGCCAGTCAAATAACTCTTCTACAAAGCATCTCCCCAAAGCCTCCCCCAAAGTGTAGGATTGTGGTTTCTGCTTTGCTCATATAGAGGCTAAGAATGGTGCTTTTGATTAAACTTGGCTCCCAATTCTGTCTGCTTCTCACAGCCCACGCATGACCTTACAAGTGTTGGTTGTCTATATAAGAGGCTAAGGGAGAGCAATGGATGATGGGATGACAACTTGATTCTCCAAAGATTTTAGGCAATACTTTCTTCCTTTGAAAGTCAGAGAAAGAAAGCTGAGACTATCAGGTCAGGGGTATCCCAGCTTGTGCCCCAAAGTTTTCAGGCAGGGTAGCATGATTTAAATAACATTTTGAACCAAGCCGAAGGATTTCACCCAAATCTCTTCTCTTTCTGTAATTGCATGGCATATAGCCACGCTTCAATTTTTCACAAAAGCTTAGAAGTTTATTCAGTGTGAAGTTTGGCAGTTTACCCTGAAAGCAGCATGGTCTAGTGGAAAGAGCACGGTGTTGGGATTCAGAGGACCTGGGTTCTAATACTGGCTCCTCCATGTGACTGTTGTGGAACCCTGAGCAAGTCACTTAAATTCTGTGGGCCTCAATTACCTCATCTGTAAAATGGGGATTTAGTGAGCCCCATGTGGATCCTGGACTGTGTCCAACCTAATTACCTTGCATCTACCCCAGCACTTAGTACAGTGCCGGACACATAATTAGCGCTTAGCAAAATACCATAAAAAAGCAAACTATAATTATTTTAATTCACAGAAGTAAAAATTGAGGGGGGAGGTAGAAAAAGAAGGTGAGAGTAGAGGAAAAAAAAGTTTTCTATAAAGCACTGATCATTTGACTGAGGAAATAAACATATATATATGTAATTGCCTTGACTGAGGTTCCAGAAAATTCTTCACATGATATTAAATTAGTAAAGCCTGAGACTGAATTTAAGGGAAAACGAGGACACATAGAAAATTGCATGTGCCAGAGATGTCTTTATCTGGAACCCAGAAACCCTTGGTTCCATTTGTGAAACCTAATGTCCAAAGGCCCAAACTTTCAAGTTTTTGCACAAAAGAGAATTAGCCCCTAGTATCTGTGGATATTTAAGTGGCTTTTGTTTTGTTTTTCTGGAAATGTAAGGTAAATAGACATGAAAAAGGTAGTTCTTTCACCTAACTTCCCAAATACAGATGAACTTGTAATTTAAAGAACAAACTATTTTGCATACCTAAAAACACTAGTGAAGGCTTCATTCTAGTCATCTGGATGTTTAATTCTTTGAATGACATGTTCCAATTTTGTTGCTATGGATGTTTCACACCCAGACAATCCTGAAACCTGCACAATTACATGCCACATGCTTTTATAGTACTGTCAAAATGATACACATTCATCTCAATACTAATCCCAATTGCGCTTTAACCTACCATATCATCCTTCCTGGTAGCACCACACTTTGCATATGCATCAGTTCCCCCCCAAAAAATAAAATGCTTACTGCAATCCACTATACTGTAATCATATTATGAGCTATTATGTTTTATGTGTTGAAACTATAACTTTATAACCCACAGACTATTTCTCCCAAGAAGCACTTGCTAACCCAGAATTAATAACACAAGTCCTCAGAAGAGTCAGCCTGCCCCTGCCCTATCTCCACTCAAAACACGACCCATCGGTGAAAATTAAAATGAAAAAAAAATACTTGAAGGATATATCCATCCTTTCATTTCCAAGACTACCTCAAGGATTTCTTTCCCTCTACCTTCAGTGAGGGTATAGAGGGACTCTCCAGAGCAAAAAGAGTCACTATCCCGCCCCCACCTCCCCCCCGCCAAAAAAGCTCCCCTTGAAAAATACGGTTTTCCCTATGAGGACTGCTTCATAGCTTGTTCTTAAGTTTTGCCGTTTACAGATAATGGCGGGGGAAGGGAATAATTTTCGGAGAGATGGTTGAGGAAATGAAGTGAATCCACGAAGCATTGAGACCCAATTATCGGCATATTCAGGGGCCGTCGAGAGAGGAAGCCTCCCTCTTCCCCATCCCTCCCTTCCTGCAACGGTCATCAGCTACGCCCCCTAGGTCCTTCCCAAGTTGACCTGAGTCCCCGCCCAACCCCTTCCCTCCCCCTTTTTAGGGACGATGTGACCCCGCAGTTTTCTCCCCTCGAACCTCCAAGTGCAAACGGCTACCTCCCCCCTCCATCTCCCTCTTCCCTTGGAGCAGATGCGGCGTTTGGTCCTCGTTGGCCCAGCCTGGCTTGGCCCTCCTCCCTGCATGGGTGGTGCCCGAGACCCTCCCGGGACGTTGGGACCCAGGAGTCCCTCCTCCCCCTCAGTCTGAACACTCACCTGGGGTCTTCTGCATCTTCCCCCAACCCGAGGAGGAGCCGATCCTTCTCCTCTCCCTTGCTCTTGCCAGCAGCGGTGCAGAGCGCAGGTCCTCCCGCCCCCTCCCCAGCGGTGCCCCCTCCCCACCGCCTCGGTTAGCCACCTTCCCTCGCCACCCTCCTCCTTCTCCTCCCCGGGTGCCAGGATTGGATTCTACCACCTCTACTCCAGACACATGCAGGATAACCCGTACTGAGGTCTTCCTCAGCTGCTGCCAGTCAGCTGAAGAATTCGTGCAACGCTTGCTAGTCAAAGCCGCATCCTCCTTATTGCTCTAATCTTGTTGCCCACAAAGTTGGGCCCAGCTCTGGGAATCCGGCCGCCCAAACTTGATGGGCACCGTTTCCAACGTCAGCAGCGAGGAAGCTTTGGTTAGGGAAAGAGCACGGGCCTAAGAGTCAGAGGGTCTGGGTTCTAATCCTCATACTGCCACTTTTCTGCTGCTTGATCTTGGGGCGTCACCCAACTTCTCTGCGCCTCATTTACCCATCCCTAAAATCGGATAAGGCGGATCCCCATGTGGGACGTGGACTGTGTTCATTCAATCGTATTTATTGGGCGCTTACTGTGTGCAAAGCACAGTGCTAAACGCTTGGGAGAGTACAATATAACCGGCAGACACATTCCCTGCCCACAACGAGCTCACAGTCTACAGACGAGCTCACAGTCTACAGACGAGATCACAGTCTAGGGATGAGCTCAGCTAATCCCCATTTTACAAGTGAGAAAATCAACAGCACAAAACAGTAAAGTGATTTTCCCAAGGTCACACGGCAGGCAAGGGGCAGAGATGGAATTTAGAACCCAGGTCCCAATTCACCTGGGTTCTTTTCCACTATGGAATGATGCTTCTCATTATAATGGGAGAGACAGGGATGAATGATATAAAAAGATAGTGAAATTAGAAATGAAATATCACTTTGAAATTATGTCTATACTGCATGGTGGTGAGGATTGATCTGAATAGATTACATGAGAGTAAGGGTTGGCTGGCAAACTTTGCCGCAGTAGCTTCCAAACTGCTCTCTGGGTGGATTGGAAAATCAAGATCTGACAGAGGAGTTACATGTGAAATTAAACAGGTTCAGGTGCAGATTTCATGTCTCCATGATAAGTGGCAATAAGGCGTGAAAACTGAAAACGGATTCAACAGTACATGTGATTTTCGTTAAACAGGCATTGACCATGCCATTTTACTATGTACTTTCAGGCAAAATTGATATTCACCAAACAGGTGTCACTGTTCACTGAGTTCTTGCAGTTTGCACCTCTGCTTAGTGACCAATTGTGAGAAAATAATGTCACTACCAATGAAGCCCATTTTCAGGAGGCTCTCTGCTTCAGATAACACTGCATCAGGCATACATTAGTGAAATGAGAAACCATTGGTATGTAACTCAGAAGTTTGAATGTGGCTTCATCTCTGCTCGTTAAGAGTCGAGATGAGGCTGCCAAGGCCACAGCACCAGGAAGAGCTCCTACCAGCCTGCTTTGGGTAGCTCACTTGTTTTTCTTATTTTAGAATCAGACAATTGTCTCTCTCATTTAAGGATAATCTATTCCTGTCAACAATATTCCCTGTGCTGAATCTCCCACCTCTTCACTTCAGCTGGTTTACTAATAATGATGATTTCTTCCACATCTACCCCTCTGCTCTGTAACACAAGAACCAACAAAACAGATCACTGAATTAGGTCAGAAAGCCATGGCTTTAATATTGCTAGGGAGTGAAACCCCCACATCCACACTAGATCTTCTGCATGGTGTGAAGTTACTGTCTTTCCTAGTTTCAGTCTCCCAAATGGCTCAACCTTGTTTTAGTGCAAGAAGTCCACAAACTATCCCCTGTTGGTTAAAGCTGAAACTGTATTTGGAATAAGACTAATGGTTTAAAGGTCACAAAAACGAATAAAAGTGAAATGCTGAAACTAGGTAACAACATTTATTTAGTGCTTTACTGAGTTCAAAATCCCATACTAATTGTGCTGGAAAAGAAAGTCATCTTTGAGCTCTAGTATCCTCATATAAATTTCTTCCAATTTTCCTACTTGCAAATGGCAATAGTAAACAAATATCTGAGCAAAAGTTTCAATAATTTGATATTAAAGCAGTTCCATAAATCCTTCTTGATTCCAGGCTGCTTTTTATTTGCTTTGACCTTCCTTTCTTTTGACTTGGAAGAGACACTTATTTAAATGACATTATCAGCTGGAAATCTTTGAAGCAAAAGGGCCCATGGAAAGGACACAGTCAAAGCAATCCATGGCATTTATAATATAAAAATTTATACCAAAGCCCATTTCAACATAACTTATGGAGAACACCAAATAGCACAATGCCTATTAAACCTCAAGGGTCTATGGAGGCATATGCTAACCTAGAGGTCCAATAAGCAAGGTTTTTTGATAAGAAATAAAATTAATATTTCACAAGAAAAGCTGGAGGCACTGGTATGGATACCCCTCTCCCCATAAAGACAAGTTAGTGGTACCAAATAAATACAATTATATTGAATGTTTACTGCATGTAAGACACTGTAGTAAGCACTTGGGGGAGTATAATAAAAATAGTAAACAAGATCCATGCCTCCAAACAGCTTAAAATATAATGGGGAGGAGACAGACAAAATAAATTCAAGTAAGGAAAAAAATGCTGCAGATTATTATGCATAACAATAATGATAGTGGTGTTTGTTAAGCAGTTACTATGTGCCAGGCACTGTGTTAAGCACGGGGTAGATATAGGTAATCAGGATGGACACAGTCCTGTTTCATATGGAGCTCACAATCTTAATTCCCATTTCACAAAGGAGGCAACTGAAGCACAGAGAATTGAAGTGACCTGCCCAAAGTCACACAGCAGACAAGTGGCAGAACCACGGTAAGATTCCAGATCCTCTGACTCTCAGGCCTGTGCTCTGTCCACTAACCCATACTGCTTCTCCAAACATCTCTAACTCTAATTTGCTACTTGCTCAGAGCCCAGGTGAAAAGGGCAGAAGGGAGAGGGGAGAAGGTTTTAGGCCAAATAATAACAGAGAACCATTAGAAATCCTTGCTTGACAGAAATAGTTTAAGAACTAATCCCCAGCACCACTTCTGACTTGTTTTGGGAACCTGAAAATATCCTAACACCATTCTTGGCCAGTAGTATCCTTGTCCAAACACCAGCAGGGAGTAATGAATTGGTCAACATTAACCAAGTGCTTTGGATCCCACCTTGAAAGAAATGGGGTAGAAAATTAAGAAAACTGCAGAACTGTCCTTTTAGCAGAGGTAGAGGGCTGAGATCATGGTCAATACCAGGGAAGATTTCTAAAGACCTGAATTTTACAGTAACCCAAAGTGCATTTTACAGAACTTAAGCGCAAAATAAAATTAGTAAAGGAGGATCCTGTACCTGCATAACAGAGGCTAGAGAAGGGATAGCATAAGCACATACTCCTTTCAAAAACAGATGAAGGATAAAAGTTCCTATGGTGTTCTTGGTGAGAGTTCTAAAGACTCTAATCATGAGGAAAATGAAACCTGGAGTTTGAAGTCAAGAGGTAATCTTTCAACACAAATATGATTGCTGTCCATCTTTTGAAAAGCTTTTAGAGAAGATGGAGTTGTTTTATTATGTACTCAGTAAAGTGCTTCTGCTGTATTTTTGTACTATCTACCATTAAACAAAATCTCTTACAATTTTGCAGAAGAACAAGTTGCATGAAGATGGAGAAATATGGATATGGAGGAATACTAGTATATTAAAAAGATTGTGATACCATTCATTATTATTATTAGGAATTATTTCATCCCTAAATTACTTCCTGGCACCCTTAGGTTAATCGTATTGATATGTATTTAAGCTTTATTTTCACTTAACACTTGACAAAGCGCTATAGCCATGGACACAAGAAAATGGATCTCTCCTTTGCTATAAATCCATTTATTCTAAATGATGACATTGCAATACTTTCAATCTCATTGTTTGGGGAATAATGTTTCTGTAATTTTTGTCTTGCAATTTCTCACCCAGGTATTTCTTTAACTATTCTTTCCAGCTCTGCCCAAGTCTTTTGCTTATGATTTGGCTCCCCCAAAATAAAGAGAGATTTTTCCTTAGATGATCCCTAGTGAATCCTGCCATATTTAACAACAGTTAATGAAAGTGTACCTTTATCATCCAAATACGTAATTAAGGATTGTAATGTACCATCTGCCTCATTAGGGCAACTTTTTTCCATGCTTTTTTTCTTTAGTACTCAATTCTTAACTAAATCTTCACAGAATTATTCCAAATTCGTACTTTGCCAACTTATTCATAGTTTCCAGTTGTGTGCAATTCGGAAGAACTGAGGAAGCAGAGGGGAAAGGTGTTATTGTCTCTAAAATGTTGCCAGTCTCCACATGAAAAGAAAAATGTGATGGGAATCCAATATGAATATAGTTTTAAGGTTCATATGTGCTAAGCCTTTGTGAGTAACTGTAATGAACTTAGATTTTCAATTCCTAATTCTAGAGAGTTCAAATACTATACTTAACACTCCCAGAGTTCATTGGAGTTATTTTCAGTCCCAATTAAACTACTGAGGACAGTCATAAAGTAGGAACACATTATAACAGTTCTCAATCTTGAAACAATGGAAGACGTTTAACTACAAGGAAAATTATTTCATATTTTAAATAGTTCGAATATTTACCATTATTGCTTATCCAAACCATGAAAGCCCTAGCATCTACCAATGAAGAGTCCTTCCAAATAATATTAAGTGGGGCTAAAATTGCTCTAAAAGAGAATTATACTGTTGATTAGATAATCTTAAAGAGATGTCTTAAATGTTAATAACAGGAAATGCATTATCTGACTACAGACTCATCTTTTCATCTACCTCAACTTGATTTGCTTACCCTTTTTGTGTCAATCATAATTCTAACTTTTTCATTCAATCACATTTATTGTGCACCTGTGTGGGAAAGCACCTGTACTAAGCACTTGAATTTAAAAACTAAATCCTCATTTGTAAATTAATCTGCAAACTAAGTACCTACAGCAAAGAGCATACTGAATTTTACTTGTTTCTAGTGTTTATAGGAGCCAATTGAATATAATTGTATATTAAAGGAAGGAGATTATATATTTTCATCCAGTTTACTTTTTGAAGATATTGCGTATCACTCAAAGATTACTTGTTATGGGTTTTTTTTTACCTGCTCAAAAAGCATTTTCTCTGTTTTTTTTGCATATTGGCAACTTACTTCTTTAAATCATAGAAATTCATGTTAGATTGAAATATTGACACAGCTCATATTGATCACCACACAGTTTCTCCAAGATAAACAAGATAAAAGTATTATCACTTTCAAACACAGTCTTTTGGTCTTTACTTATGGCTTACAATCCATTGCTAAAAAGGTGATTTGGCTTATTTAATAATTTCAGTATTTTTTAAGGGCTTACTAGGGCCAAGTACTGTACTAAGTGCTGGAGTAGATATGAGATCATCAGAACAAGACACAATCCCTATCCTGCAGGAAACTCACATTTAAAGAGGTAGGGAGCAACTACCTTATGGATGAGGAAACTGATGCTCATAGAGGTGAAGTGATTTACCAAGGTCCCAGAGCAGGCCAATGGCAGACCTGTAATTAGAACATTGGGTCTGTCAACCCTCCAGGTCATTCCTCTTTTCCACTAGGCTATACTGGCATCCCCAGATCCCTCAAGCAGTAGAAAAGAACTCTGCGTCGGGATCTAAGCCGTATCAAATGGATCTAATTCTGAACAATAGAACACAGTAGGAACCATTAATATTTGTTTTTACAATTTCAGTGGAAGTATGAAACAAAGTATGATATAAAATTTAGTAGAACAATGACGGTAAGGTTTTAGGAAAATGTAAAATGAATGCCACACAGTCCCCAAATGAGTAATAGCCTTAGTTAAATTATACTTTTTACATACAGCCTATATATTTATACTGCAATTGGTGTGGAAATATATGGAATTGTATTTAAATACTCCAGGGAAGATACAGCATATTGGCTTGCTTTGTTTATAGACACAGAGATCACTTTTTCAGTTAATATATTTCACACTTTCACCTCAACATAATCTGTTTGGGGCTCAACTGGCCCATTATCTTGTTCATACCTGTAAAGACTCAGTAGAGAATTGCTGAAACATATCACCAATTATTTGTATCATATCTTTATTTTCTATTTTTCCTTTATTTTTACACATTCAAATAGACATTTATAAATTCTAGATTGCCATAACTCTGGGATGAATCTATAAGCCAGAGACTACAGTGCATATACAAATGAAGTTCTTTTCCTCATGGCAACTACATGCCTAGTGGTACATCTGAACAGTTCCACTTATCTTTCCAGGTAAGTAAACTTCGTGGATACCAAGAACTGGAGGAAAAAAAACCTATCAGAACAGGGTTAGTTTGATTCAGCTTTTTCTGGGGCACAAAGCGAGTGAAACAATCGATCTGATAGTACCTTCTAAATAAGTAGGTTGCATCAGAACTAATAAATAATTCATGGAAAAGAAGCACACTAAATTTTGGGTTTTAATATTTCCAGTGGAGCACTTCACTCTTTCCTCTAATTCAGCACTAGAATGTTTCGGTGCAAGACAACTCAGCCTATTCTTGCAAGGCAACCAAAGCAGAAGCTAAGCTGAACCCGGCTGAGAGAGCAAAGAAAGGCCTCAAAAATGGAGAATCAGGGTGAACAAATCTCTTAAATCAAATGCTTTTGACTAAGGTCTCTTGACCCAACTCCCCAATCTCAGGGAAATAGCCTTGTTGGACTCTGCTAAGTCAATCAAGACAAAATTCAAGAGCGTAGAGGGGGAAAGGAAATGAGAAGCCTGGAAGAGGGTCCATTTTGCATTAAAATGATTTAGTTACAACTTTGTTTCAGTTGGCATAGCAGCCACTAAACTCTCAGGCTAAAATGCATCCAAGAATTCTCTTCAGCAGTTGGCAACGCTGCAGCCAATATGCTGATATCTTGAGCCTTTTCCAATCACTGCAGAGTGAAGCAAGATTAGCCAATCACACTCTATGTGCCTCTCAGAGGAAAATCTACTTTAACCAAAATAGAAAATTTAAACCACTACTCTTTACATAAGATGATTCATTGTTCTCGTGTCGGGGAGTACAGTCATACCACTCTTATTGACTTTGAAGAGAAGAAATGATTCAAACATAATGGTCAACACTCATTCACATCTGGAAACGTCTTAAAGTTCACACCTGTCAGTGCTTTAAAAAATTAAATGCTAAGAGATCTCCTAGGGGATTATGCCATGTATCATCTCCTAATTACTTGGAATTTCCATGATTCATTCTAAATAGTTACAACACTTAAAAAGAGGGTCTACTGCAAATTTGTTTGTTTCAGGGTAGTTACAGATCAGCAGAGCTGTGAATCTATGCTCACATATGTTCAGAAATGATGGGCCTGCCCACTGGTGGATAGGCAAACAATTGGCAATAACATTCATATGTTGCAAGGATATTCATAAAAGTGGTAGTCAATTTATACTGGCATCTTGTTGTCAATGAAGTAACTTAAATTAAGGCACTTTTAGATAAATATCACTCTCTTCTTCAAAAAGAAGATATACATAAAAAAAAACAGGGGTCATTGGATAAGTATTTTCTGAATCAGTCAGGAGTCATTCTGAAGCAATAGACATATTATATAAACACTAATACAAAAGGACCCAGGAATGTCAATGAGGTTAATAACTACAAAGACAAACAAGAAATTATCAAAGATTATGTTAAGCTCATTTTTTTATATCTCTTCAACACTGATTATAAAAGAAATCCAATGAGCAAAATGAGCTTGTGAAAAAACAGTTAAAAGAATCTGACAAGACACCCCTTTGTAGTAAGAGCACTGCAGTTGCCGACTCATTTTCAATTCAGGGATTGGGGAGGGTTGTTTCATACTAACACTACTCTGCAAAACACAGACCAACAGTTCTAACAGTTCCATGTCCTCGTGGCAAGGGTTCAGGCCTGGGTGTCAGAGGTCCTGGGTTCTAATCCTCCTGTTCCACCTGCTTCATGTACAACCTTTAGTGGGTCATTTAACTTCTCTGTGTCTCAGATTCCTTATTACTTTTTAATAATAGAATCACAGGAACTTTTGTCAAATGCCGTGAACTAGATGCTGTGGAAAGCAAGCAAAAAGACTGAAGCATAAAGCATAAAAGCTAAGGCTGAAGCCTTATGCAGCTTCCTTCTGAGAAAAAACAAAAGGGAGTTCCCCTGTAAATACATTTGAAATTATTTTATTTTTTAATCTTCAATTGTTTGAGGAAACAAGAGGGACAGCTTGGCACTATTCACCTGTTTAGTTTTAAGAAATTCTTGCTTTGATGAATATCATCATACCCATATTTGAAGCATATCAGCAATAAGTTTTTTAAAAATGCATTTAGTGCCACAAAGTCCTGAAATAAGAAAATGGGCTGAAGTTGGAAGAATTAGTAACACCTTCAAAACTGAGGAGTCTCTTTGAAATGTCACATTGATCTTTCTATTCATCCTTCTTTCCACCTAAAAAAAAATATCTCTGACCTCACAGGAATGTACTATAGAGGAAATACATGTGAAAGGGCTTTCAACTCCTTGAAACATGTCATGTGATCATGAGGCATTATTACCACCTCAGCTTAAAATACATTTTTAGACTTATTTTTTCCCTTCCACAAGTAGTTTTTCAAGAGTTCTTTGAAAAAAGATAAAGAGAAAATAACGGAGTGTGGATAAGAGACAAGAAGAAAAACTAGAAAGGAATCACTTTGGTTCAGGGAAATTGAACGCTGTTGCCAAATTATTAGCTTAATCGAGGCCTTTGGGTGAAAAACTAACCCATGTAGTAAAAGAGGCTGTAGTAAAAGGAAAGCATGTTACTGTCTTTCCACATATCTAAACTCCTGAGGTGACCCACAGACCAGAATTTCTTGGCAGTGCTACATGGGGCAACATGAAGGCTACTGAAGCCTTTATACAAATATGACGTTGCTTCTGCAGTTTCAGTCTGCCTGAAAAACGCTCCTTTTTGAGAGTTCTCCCTATGGGTGACAATCTCCAGGAAGAAAGTTTAAAATCTAAGGCACAGTTTAGTTTTATACTCCCCTCTTTGAACAGGTAAGGATGTGTGGCTCTTAAACATTGTTGGAGCTATAAAGATTGAACAACAGTATTTACAGTCTAGAGGGGGACATAAACAAAATAAATTCCAGTTACACAAGTGCTGTGGGGATAAAGGTGGGGTGGATATCAAGTGCTTAAATGGTACAGATGCAAGTTTCTTGGGCATCACAGAAGGAAGAGGGATTGGGGAAATAAGGGCTGGGTTAGGGAAGGCCTCCTGGATGAGATGTGATTTTGCTAAGGCTTTGAAGATGGGGAGAGTGGTGTTCTGTCAAAGATAAAAGGGGAAGAGTGTTCCAGGCCAGAGTGAGGTTGGTGAGATAGACAACATCGAAATACAGTGAATAGGGTGGCATTAGAGGAGTGGAATGAGCATGCCAGGTTGAGTAGGAAATCAGCTAGGTAAGGTAGGAGGGGGTAAGCTTCTTGAGTGCTTCAGTGGCAGTGATAAGGAGCTTCTGTTGGATGCGATGCCAGGTACTTAAATGCCAAGACCAAGCTTGAAAGCCCATCTTACCAAATATGTTTATGGAAATAGATTAAAAGATTCATAATTTTGAACAGCTATTTTAGAGAAAGTGCTAATTATTAGGGTCACACTATATGAGATTGTTGTAATTTTTTGTCTGACAGTTGCCTATGCTAGATCTGTAGCCACCTTGAAATGAAGAAGAGCTTTTGGGGGCCTTGGTTGGAAAAGGTTGAAGGGGCCGGATTCTAGTCCGAGAAGCCCATAATAAAGCCACTCTACCCACAGATTTCTGGGCACATCAGAAAAAATAAAACCTCTGATTGGTTTAACATTTTATTTTAAATCTGCAATCACATGGGGGAGAAATTTCCCACTAAAAAATAAGAAAAAAGTATCCTGCCTCCCTTAGTGGGTTAGAGAATATTTTCTCAAACTGGTAAGGTTTACGGGTTTCCATGCTATGGAAGCCAGGACATATTTTTAATTGCATGGGGCCTTCAGAGACCTAGAGCTTGTCAACTGTCTAATGATTAGACATATATTTTTAATGCAGTGCTTCAGTTCAGTGCACACAACATCAAAACAGTAAGATTGAAGAGAATACAATGTAGATTGGGATGGAATTTCAAAAATATAAGTAATTTACTCCCAACTTCACCCACCCCCCGCCCCTTCCAAATTCCCTCATTAGATATTGCTTTTTTTTAAAAAAAAGGATGCCTTGGTATTTTTCTAAACCCTATTCCTATTACTACTATAGATATTTTCTAGATTACTGGTATAGAATACTGAAACCCCGAGACCAAAGTTTAAATCTAAAGTCAGAGACAAGGCAAAAAAAAAAAATTATAGGGAGCCTGAGGGACTGATTTGCAGAGAATTATGGGTACCAGATTCATTTGCATGTAGATGGCTCTCTAATAGAATAAATCAATTACATGTTGAAAAAAATGCCTAAGGGTTAGAAAGACACTGCAGATAGTTCTGCAATTTAACTTTATTGTGCATGATGCAGAGCTAGATGATATAATTTTTTATCACAAAGTGTCAAAGAGCTGGACAGCCTGTACTCAACATCCTCTATCCAGAACAACTAAATGGGGAAAAAAGATCAGGTGGACCCAATTAATGACTTAGGCCATAGGGGAGATAGCAGCACTTCAAGATTAAATGAAGTTGCCAAGAACATAAAACTCATTTCCTGTGTGATCCCATGCACTTGACGTTTCAGTTCCCCTCTAAATGAACAGCTGCAAATCTGAATTCCAGGAGGAGAAAGCCGCCCAAGGGTTGCACTATTCTCATGTGTGGAAGGAGTTGGCTCCAGCCTTTCCTTTTCATTTCTCTACCCGAGTTTTGCTCTGACAAGATGGCTTAGAGGAATTGAAGCATTCAGAAGAAACTGAAATTCAGCTTATCCTCTTTCTGGTTTCAGCACCAGAAATAAAGCCATCCCATAGGAACCAAGAGACTGGTCTCAGGCACATTGAAATCTAAGTGAACTCTAGAGTAATAATTAAAGAAGCTAACATCTACCATGATATACATATAATGCTACTGAGACAGCAGAAACCTAGTGCAGAAGACAGGAGAGGAGAGGAAGAGAACAAAGGGAGGGCAAAAGGAATGGAAAGACAAACTAGTGGCTACTGATGACTTGGGCATCCTCCCCCTCCCATCTGATTTTGCAAGAGCCATGCCTTCCCCAGGAGGGCATGGAGACAGTCCTCTCAGTGCCTTCGTACCACTAGAGCTGCCAGTTGTCTGGGGAGATCTCTTTCCCATCTAACACCAAGTCTGCCTTCACGAAGTGTGTGCATAACCAACAACAACAAAAAGAACCCAAGACAGCCCCCACCCCTGGAAGGGCTTACAGACTATTTGGCATGGCAAACACACAAGATGGCAAATATTCAATAGCTCAGGGAAAGTGAGACTATATAAAAGAGAATAAGTTCATCACTACCAAGTAGAAAGAATCAAGGTTTAGGAAAGGGCTGCCCCAGCCCTTCCTATAAATAGCAAGCAATGGCAGAGGTATTGAGAGCCAGCAACAAAACAATAAATCAGAATGAAACAGGGCAAAAAATATGCAGATCCAGAGAGGCAAGGACAGATGAAAATAATTTGTCAATTCGCCCTGGCTTTTCCTGTTCAAATTCAGATTGAAATGCTACATTTTTCAGCTGAGAGATGATCTCATGTCAGATTGTCAACTAGAGGCATCTTCATATTTTATAAATAATGCACTGGATTCTGCTTCAAGAGGAAATTGAGTAGGATGTGGAACATAATTCTGTTGACAAGCAGCAAAGCATTTCAAAGGATTAACTTGTATCTAAACCAGAGCTTAGAACAGTGCTTGACACATAGTAAGCACTTAAAATACTATTAAAGAGAGGCAAAATGGTCAAGTGAAAAGTGCATTCTGACAGAATCCTTGTTTTCCTTTTTTTCCTATTTGAGTATAAGCTCCTTATGGGAAGGAAACCGATCTTATGCTGCTACACATTCCCAAACACTTAGAACAGCGTGCTGCACTCAGCCACTCAATCAAAATAATTGCTACTTCTTAACATTAATCCTGTTTGTGAGCAGAGGTAGGGTTTTAACCCCTCCATTTCAATCAACAGTGTGTATTGAGTGCAGAAAGCTGTAATAAGCACTTGTTTGATATATTTAACACCAAGGATGAAGTTTTCACATATAAGGTCATTTCTTGGAACACTAATGGACAACCTTGTACTTAGTTTAAGGGGGAGGGGGAGGGGGAGGGAATGGTCACTTTAAATCTTTAATTTTCCCCTCTCCCCCAACCATCTTTCCACATCAGAGCACCGATGGATAAGTGTCAATAATTAAGCTGGGGAGAAATGATTGACTGTTTTATTCCATCTTACTCAGAGCTTCATTTCGTTATGGCCAAGCCAGAACTACTGGCCATAGCAAGTTTTAAGGATGGTAAGGAATTTGAGGCCTTTATGAAAGGTAATTCCAAATTTTCATTACTAAAGTATGCAACAGTACAAATTTAATAATGACAGTACTTACTAAGCAATTTCTATGTGGTAAATGCTTATGTAGGTACAAGATGACCAGAGAGGGCAGACACGGCCCAGTCAGAGCTCCACATATTAGATGGCAAACAGGTATTTTCTCCTCATCTTGTACATGAGTAGTTAGAGGTGCAGAGATGGTAAATAATTTGCCCAACCTCTCAGGAAGAGCGGGATCTCCTAACTACCAGTTCCCTGCTCTTTCCAGAAGGGTCATGCTACCTCCCCAATTTACAATAGAAACTTAGATAATAATTGTAGTTTTTGTTATCCACATTCCACATGCCAGGCACTCTACTAAGTGCTGGGATAGATTACAAGGTAATCAGATTGGACACATCCCCCTATCCTACATGGAACTCCGTTTAAGGGAGAGGGAAACAGATATTTAAGCACTACTTAACAGATGAGGAGATAAGGCACAAAAAAGTGACTTGCCCAAAGTCACACAGCAGGATAGTGGCAGAGGACTCCTGGTTCCCAGCTCTTTCCACAAGGAGCAACTCTATCCTGGATGCATGATAGCGAGAAAGCCTGTTTTCTGGAAGAGAGAAGGGCTATCAAGTTTTGGTGTAGCCTGAGTGAGGACTGCTCTTTGTTGAGCAGCTTCAGATTATCCTTTGTCCAGATTTCACTGAACAGCTTCAGACTGACTCTCTGCACTGTGACTATGTGCCTTTCAGCCTTTCCCCTCAATTGAAGAAAAATCATTCAGGTGCCTAAAATATGCAAAAAAGTCATAAACCTCTATATCCCTCCATCTTCCCATACACAGTCAAGGACAGATGATACTGCCTTTGTGAAACAATGAAAGATGCAGCACTTTGAGGACCTTGAAAAGGGTCTAGTCAGGAATTACTTACAGCCAAAAATAAGCTAAGAAATAAACTTTCACAAACTTTGCATTTTTTCAGCAAAGTGTATTTATAATCCATTCTATACTCTCCCTATTTAATGATTCAAGACATTTTACAATTTCAAAGAAGGAACCAAAATAGAATATTAATTACAAAACAAAAAGAAAATAAAGAAGGATAATTGGGCAACTTTCTAAGGACACATTTGTCGGAGGACTTGAGAAATACTTCCTAAATATGAAAAAAATCTGCTAAGAGCTTAGTAATAATTCTGCATGGTGTAGTCTTAAACAAAGTGACTATATTAAGTGGGGCCTAGAACAAGAACATGTAAGATTTTTTTTTTCCTGACCCCAGTAAAATTACAGGAACTTTATTTTTAAAGCAGTACATTAGTTATGGCCAAGATATATGTCTTATAAGATTTTGGAGTGAATCATTGTGCACTAATTATTGGCTTGCCAACATATTTTTCCAATAAAACAATTCATGCAGAATTTTAAGTAGGCCCTTTCAATGCCAGAATGCAAGTATCTTAGTAAGGATACCATTTATCTACCATAACATCTGAAGTATAATGAACAGAGTATGATACACTACAGATTTAGAATTGGAGTGGAAAACAAAAGCAGCAAGTTTCAAGCACGTCAGCACAAACCAAATAAAGTAATTGCAGTGATGTGACAATAGAGTCTTTTGCTAAAGGATAAAAAAAGTTCAAGTCCAAAAATAAAGAAGGGTCAGTGACCCTAGCCTTTAATTATGGGTGTCATTAAGGCCAAATCTACCACCTACAGAGGTTCAGTCTTCAATGTGAATCACTGAATCACATCCCACAATAAGCTTGTGGGAAGGGATTATGTTTACCAACTTTGTTGCTTTGTACTCTCCCAACTGTTTAGTACAGTGTGTGCTCAATACATACCATTGATTGATTGATCAATCACTGGCACAGGTTAAGCATCTCTCTGATAAAGATGTCAAAATGCCAAGATTTCTTCTCTGCCAACTACTATATCACTGGCTCTCTCCTCTTCACTGTGTTGCTGGGCATGAGGATGTGGCAGTGTTTTAAGCGGGGGTTGGATAGATCCCAAGGGGTGGGAAAGTAGTCCCCAGTAGGTTACTAAACTGAAAATTAGGGATGAAGAAGGAAAATTGTGTAAACTTTATTAACAACTTTATTATTATATATAATATATATATACATATTATTAATTATTTTAGGATGTATTTCCTAACACTAGAAAGGGGGGTCAGAGAAACTGCTGTTGAACATATTACAGTAGGTATTACTACTGTATTTATTTAAGTATTTACTAGTGAAGCAGCATGGCATAGTGGACTAGAACACGGTCTGGGAGTCAGAAAGCCATGGGTTCTAATCCCCAGCTCTGCTACTTGTCTGTTTGTGTGGCCTTGGGCAAGTCACTGCACTGCACTGAGGTAACTACAGTTACCTCATCTGTCAAATGGGATTAAGACTGAGAGCCCTATGCGGGACAGGGACTGTGTCCAACCCAAAATAAATATCCTGTTGCTGAGGAGCCATATAAACACCTTCCTCTGGCTTCAAGCTATCAGGCATTAATTGCAATGGAGCATTCTGTGAAGTTGGAGCTCATTATCTACTGTTATCTTTTGTTCTGGAGACCGGGATTATGTTTGATCTGCTATACTGTATAAAAATAAAACTTAAACTATGTGCCAGTACTGTTCATAAGCCACTGGGCTAGATACAAGGTTATCAGGTTGTCCCATGTGGGGGCTTCACAGTCTTAATTTCCATTTTACAGTTGACTGTAACGGCCACAGAGAAGTTGTGACATCTAAAATCACAAGCTGGACAAGTGCGGACCCGGCGATTAGAACCCACGACCTCTGACTCCCAAGCCTGTGCCTCCTTTCCACTAAGCCATGATCTATCCCATTGCTCAGATACAGTGCCTTTTGGCGGTGTGTCTTAAAGGAAAGGGCAGCAGCGTTGAAGCTGAGGAGCAGCTCCCCATCTGACCAGGCCAGCTCAAATTGTTTTCTATGGCAATCAGTATGGCATCCATGTCTAACTGCTGAATAGCCATGTGAGGATGACAACAGCCTGGTAGACATCATCTTGCCCCCAGGCTCATGCTTCCTTCCATCAAGAGTCCATGTTTCAGCTTTCCAAATGCATGTTTATATATCTTGTGAGATCATCCTCTTCTACATCTATCTGTTAGCTTTTCTGGACTCTCACCTTCCCCTCTTATCTCTCACTTTTCCCTTGATCATACCTGGGATAACTCCAAGTGGCTTAGGGATGATTCTGACCTTCATCATCCTTTGACACAGATCAGGAGAGCTTTCTGAGATTTCTTTTGTGATTGAGGCCATGCTCTTTCCTTTCCTTCTTTCCAGGAGATGCTTTCCCTCCCATCTTGTAGATAATTTGACCCAGAAGCCTTTTATCTCACACACAAAGCCTGTTGACTCCATCTCAGAAACATACACTGGCCTGGATCTATTCTCACATATAGTCACAAAGCAGGAGGAATCAAGTTTCTTCACAGGGGAACAGTTAAAATTAAAAAACGGACCATTTAGGGTTTTCTCAGTGTTTTAAGCAATCGGTCCCACAGTGCAACCTTTTAAGAACACCCACTATAAAGGGATATATATTTATTAAACATAAAAAGCCAAAGAAAAGCATTCCTTTCATAGAGGTGCTGTCAATTGCTGCATAGATTTTCTTGATCAAACTAAGTGGACCAATGTAGTGAAAAGCAACCTGTTAAAGATTAAAGTGCTATCTGAAGTAATTATGAGCTAAAAAATAAGAGGCAAGAGATTTACATGCCTTAGGGAATAAATTGGGAAACAGTTAAAAGCTTACAGACATCACAGCAGTGATATTATGAAAGGGGAAAAGGAATAGGTGAAGAACAATTAAGAGAAACCCCTGATAGAGCAAAAATTAAAAAAAAAAACTGGATAGATTCAAAGAGGAGGGAAAATGAAGCTGGAAACAAGAAAGGCCCTAGAAATGCATTCCTATGGGAAATGTAGTAAAGATGTGAATTAGTAGAGGCAGGCAGGCAAGAAAGGACAACTAAAGGCTGTTAAGGTAATTAAAGAGAAAGAGGTACGATGAAAAGGAAATACATTACAGTTTACTAAAGGGTTGTCATTGCCACCATAAATGCCAATTTTTCATGAGAGCATAACTCAAAAATGAAAATTCAGCACTTGAAGGTTAGAATTCTCGCTTACCAACAAATTTAAATAGATAATAAAAACAGGACCATTAAGTCAGTGAATGCTCAGTTGGCAATGGAAAAGTCTGTAGTTAGAGTAGAACATTTTTCAAGGGAAGATATAGTTCTAGTTCATGCAGTATTTTAAGAAACAACTGAATTTTGAAGATTAAATCATTGGTCTGGAATTGGTTTCCATGTTGCCCTTTTCACTCACCCATAACTTGCTTAAAGAACTTTTCCAAGTACTGATCCTGAAGCTAAATAATCTAATTCACAGTTCCAGGTACCAAACGTTCACTACAAATGCCTTGCTTCTGTTCTGTTACATGTGCCAGTATAATTCAATACTAGTTTATTTGATAATCAAGTAGACAATATTTGTTTGTGATAATACAAAATATGCGGTAATTCTCCCAAAAATAAAAATGGGCCGGTCTCAGTCCCATCATGAAGACTGGAGGATGGAGAAGCTGCACAAAGAAATTGAGCATAGCATCAGTGGTGTGCATTGTACTATTCATGCTCTCTTGCCCACCCCTGGTTGTGTCCCCCGGGGTCATGGGTGCACAAGCACACTGCTAAACCCTTACAAGAATTTTACCTTCAAAACCCATTTATGGCCCAAGTGACCAGAGCATAGTGCTGATGCTGTGCCTTAGAGCCATAGGAAACAGGGCCTTCATAGTATGGCTATTAGATGGCTATTAACAGTCCTTCTGGGCCTATCATTCACAAGTCCCTAGGAAGTTATTTAATCTGAAGTTTTCACCCCTGATAGCCCAGCCACCCAACTGACCTAATAATAATCCTTACTCCGCAGGTGCGTTTATCATGGTTTTTGTCACATCAGTAAGCACTGAAGATGGTCACTGGTATTGATGCATGAATTAGAGCCCCAATTATGGGCATTTTGCTACTTACTGGCTGTTTCATACACCCTTAACCAATTGGAACCTTGAAAGGGCAAACTACACGGTGATCTTTCAGAAATCAAAGTGAAGAGGGCCATGAGCAAAAACTTGCACCCATCCTTGAAAAACAAACTTGAAACTATTTGGCAGGACAAGTGAATCGTACATAATTGCATGACAAGTTTTACACTAGCAAAGAATTGTCAAAAAAAACTCAAATTCAAGTCACTTCTATAGAAATAGAACTATTTCACACCAAGAAACATTTCAAGTGCAGAGTACTAATTAGTGTAATTTTTTGATCCATCAAAGAGTCAAGCCTTTTGGACATTTATGAAAAGGCAGGTTTGGATTTGGAAAGACAACAATCTAAAAAACTAGTCTTGGGTTTAGTTTAAATGTGTAATTTGTTCATTAAGTCTAGGGATACAAAATCAGATTAATCATTTTTTAAATTCTACACACCTTACTAAGTAACAGGACAGATACAACAATCTGGTTAGACAGAGTTCCTGTCTAGCATGAGACTCACAGTCTTCATCCTTATTTTACAGATGAAGTAAATGAGGCACAGAGAAGTGAAGTGCCTTGCCCAAGGTCACCCAGAAGACAAGCCAAAGAGTCAGGATTAGAACTAAGGTTCTCTGACTCTCAAACCTGTGTTCTTTCCACTAGGTAATGTCTCTTCTCACTTATTTACTAATCCTTGAATGTCATTTGAACTTGAACAGTACATTCAATCAGAAAATCGAACTTTTCCTACGTGAGAAATCAGGGTCATATAGAGGATAAGTGATTGCCCTCATCCTAAAGCTTCAAGACTGCCAGCAAGAGTTATTATTCAGGTTCAACACTTACTGCTCTATCAGACTGCCGCAGTCTACCTTGTTTAAAATAGCTAATTATAAAAGGATAGGGGATCTGGCTTCTAATCTCAGTGTTCCTATCTGTAAAATGGTAATTAATCCCTCTTCTCCCTCCCCCTTAGACTGTAAGATCCATGTGGAAATGGGGACTGTGTCTGGCCTGATTAATGATCTACCCTGATATTTACAGGGCCCAACACACAGTAAAGCACCAAATAGCACAATCATCATCAGATTGCTTTTAAGGAGCTATAAACCTTTTCTGAAATCTCTAAAATATGTGAAGTGTAGCCTTGAAAAGACAAAGAGAGGGTTTGCTTTATTTCTAAGTAGAAGGGTATAGTAAATCTTGGAGTGGGAAGACATGAAACAATGAATACAGAATTACTTTCATAATTCATTCTGTATGGAGCTTAACTTGCTTAAAAATGTGCTTCACTTGTGGATTATTTGCAAGACCACTGTCTCCAACCGTTTATGTAATGAAAAATAATTTAGGTTGATAATTTATTATTCAATTTCTGCTTTTTTGGTAAGAGTACACATGAAGTATGCCTAAAAGGGACAATGATTAGAGTTATACAAGTGACCTGGAAATATTCTTTCCCCCAACCCCCTCCCCACAACAAGCTATAGTCAGGCTGAACACAGTTGAAGAAATTCACTCCTAAGTGGGAACAAAGATAGTTCATTAACACCTTATCTTGTGGATGAGATGCAAATATAAAACCTTTTTTCTTGTGACAAATTGAAGTTGTTTGTGTATGTGGGGTGTGAATTGATATTCCCTATGCTTTGCTCTAATTGTTTGGATAGAAATCTGCAATTTGCACTTCATAGTCCCATTACAAATTAGTTGAAGAAGTTGTAGTTATGTGGAAGTTTAAAGATTACCTCATTAAGGCCCAAGAAGGTCCATGGCTCATTAAACTGAGATGCTTCTAAGAATTCAAGTTGAAAGCCAGGTTTAGATTGCCTTAGCCATTGGAGAAAGCTTTAACTTTAATTAGGGGTGTAATTCCAGAATACCGTTGCTACTCGATCATACTTTCATCTATGAAAATGCTTTAGAAACTGTTAGCTCTACCAATATTGCTGAGTATCAGATGGAGTAAGAATAACTTCCCTCTTTGTTCTCCAGAGTTGAGTCAAAATAAGTGATTTAAGAGACCAGGTCTAAATTAGATCTAGAATTAGATGTTTAGTGTTTGTGGTCTGGTATGCAGATGCAATTTCACTGCCACTGTAGCTAATTAACTCTTTCCATTTCTCTAGAACATGCAGAGAAGCATAGAAAGCTATTATATTCAAACACAAACCCATCAATCAGCAAGAATTTACTGAACTGCATTAGAAATTGGCATGAATTTTCCTTGCATCCATTTACTGGAAGGAAGGAGAGAGAACCTGGGTCTTAGCCTGCACACCATAAACACTTTCTTATGCAGACATGTGGGCAAAAGGACACTTGAACGCTTCTAGTAAAGAGTAAATGTATTTTTTTTCCTGTTTGGGAAGTGTGATTCCACTACTGGGACAATAAATGCCAATTAAATCTGTTTCATACTTTTAGCCCTGTATAGGCATTCAAATGCATGGATTTGCATATGAACACCACCTGAAAGTTCGAATCCCAGCTCTGCCACTTGTCAGCTGTGTGACTGTGGGCAAGTCACTTAACTTCTCTGTGCTCAGTTCCCTCATTCTGTAAAATGGGGATTAAGACTGTGGAGCCCCACGTGGGACAGACCTGCTTCCCCTATGTCTACCCAGTGCTTAGAACAGTGCTCGGCACAATAGTTAAGCGCTTAACAAATACCAACATTATTATTAAGTTATGGTAGTCACAAAACCCCAGAACACCTTATTTTTATTTTTAAATTTAAACCTCAAATGTGAATCAAAGAACCTGTAGTCTTTATGAGTAAAACAGTGTGAAACAGCAGTGATTGAATAAGATGAATAATGGGTCCTCAAAAAGGACTCATTCCATTACTCTAGCAAAGAATGCTCCCAAAGAAAACATGACAGGAAGTTTTCCCTCAATTAAATTTCCACTACCCTTAGTAATAGCAAAGCTTGAGCCACCTCTGAGATTTGGGCATTTCCTCGGGGAAGAAATATGTCGAGGAAGAATAATTCAAGTTCTTAAGCAGGCTGTCCGGTAGGAGATTGTAGATCTCAGCGGGTAGGCCATCTGGGTCCAGGAGTTTTTTCACTCTTCATAGACTGTTCCATTGAGCATGGCAGAGTGGATAGAACACAGACCTGGGAGTCAGACGGTTATGGGTTCCAATCCCCACTCCACCACTTGCCTGCTGTGTGACCCTGGGCAAGTCACTTCACTATGCCTCAGTTACCTTCATCTGTAAAATGGAGATTGAGGACTGTGATCCCCACATGGGACAGGGTCTGTGTCCAGTCTGATTTGCTTGTATCCACCCCAGTGCTTAGTAGATTTCAAGGCACATGGTAAGCACTTAAAGATCACAATTATCATCATTATTATTTTTGAGTTCCCAAGGAGTTGAGAAACAAGGTTGATAAGCTACCTAGAAGTTTGTGAAAGGGCTGGCTTCTCTACCCAGGGCTGGAAGGGCTCTGGCTTATGGGCTCCGTCTTGGTTGATAGAGGGTAGGATCAGAAGGAGGACAAAGAGCAAAGAAGTGGAGAAAACATGACTAGATAGTACAGTGCTCTGTACATGGTAAGTGCTCAGTAAATACAATTGAATAAATGCAGTGCTCTCGATCTCAAGCTGCCTCTCCTCCGACCCTGCTCAGATTGGCCCAGTGAGCCCTTGATTGTGTCCTGCAATGACTGACTTCTCTCAGATCAAATGACTATACCATTCCAGCAGGGAGGGGAGGGTCCTTAGAGTGTGGGGCAATTGCTTGGAACTATTCTATAGGAGAGGGACAACCTTGCCTCTGATCTCATATGTTGAAACCATTTCCACCCGATAAGCCAATCCAATTTCTCAACGCCAGGTCCTCAGGGAGAGCTTCAAGGAGTGAAGTGTCTGGGGATTGTTCACACTTTTCAAAGTATAGCTAATTCCTTCCTCCCTCTGAAAAAGTGCAAAAGACACATTTGGCTCTAAGTAGCTCTAGACAAATGCCCTCTAATGTAATTTAACCAGTTAAATCAATCAGTGGTAGTACTTGAACAACTGCACAGTTAACTAAAACAATGCTGTACTCAACACCTGGGAGAGTACAATAGAGAAAGTTAATCTCAAGGATTTGACATTCTATCAGGGAATCCATTCAACGCAGAATATACACCAAGCAAACTAGGTTTCTGGGCAATTTTTAAAAGTTTGTTTTATTCCACATTTATTCCCAAGAACATAAATGTTCCCAACAACTTTGCAATCAAATATATTGATAATCAATGGCATTTACTGAGCACCTACTGTGTGCAAAGCACTGTATTAAGCATTTGGAAAAGTACAGAGTTGGTAATGGAATCCCTGCCCACAAGGATCTTACAGACTATTTTAATTAATAGATATGAGATAGTGGACATGATAGAGTATAAGACTATTTGAATAAGTACTGGGAGGCTGGTGTGAGAAAGTGCTTAAGGGGCACATGGCCAAGTGCAGGACAAAGCTAATTAGTACTATTTATCACAGTATGAGGAGGTAGAAAAATGAGATTCAGTTTGTGTAGAAAAAGACAGCCATGCCTTGGGGTTTCTTCTCCAAACCTGCCTCAGTGGCCTGGGTTTCACCATCCCTATCTGCAATCAGGGATGTAAGAAGCCTCCAATTCTTCTCTCAGCCCATCAGGATACCAGAGGCAACTGGTGAGAATCCCAGATCAGTAGTAGAATGGACAGAATGGGACAGAGGGAATACTACTACTAATCAATCATATTTACTGAATGCTCACGGTGTGTAGACCACTCTAAGTGTTTGGGAGAGTGCAATGCAACAGAAGCAGTCATGTTCCCTGCCCTTAATGATCTTACAGTATCCTAATAATAACTGTGGTGTTGTTAAGTGCTTACTCCATGTCAAGTACTTTAATAAGTGATGGGGTAGGTACAAGATAATCAGGTCCCACAAGGGTTGCACTGTCTAAGTAGAAGGGAAAACAGGTATTGAATCCTGATTTTGCAGATGAGGGAACTGAGGCTTATAGGTGAGTAAAGAAAAAGAAAACACTCCTCCCACCTTGTACAGGTTTTCCCCATGATCACTACTATATCCTTTTAGACTGTAAGCCCATTGTGGGAAGAGATTCTCTCTCTTTATTGCTGAATTGTACTTTTCAAACACTTAGTACAGTGCTCTGTACACAGTAAGAGCTCAGTACAATTGAATATGATGTATGATTTGAAGTATTTCAAGAATCATAGAAATGGGGTGTGGTCTGGTGAAAAGGATGTGCAAACAGTGGTGAGTCTGACTCCATCTTGGAGATAGTATTTTCTTTCTCTGAACTCCAGTTTCTTCTACAAAACCAGGAGGTGACAATAACTGAAATACAGTTTTTGAGAAGCAGTGTGGCCTCAAGGGAAGAGCAATAGCCTGGGAGTCAGAAGACAAGAGTTCTAATCCTGGCTCTGGCAGTTGTCTGCTTTGTGTCCTTGGATAAGTCACTTCACTTCACTCTGCCTTAGTTTCCTCATCTGTACAATGGGGATTCAATGCCTGTTCTCCCAGGTAGACTGTAAATCCCATGTAGGACATGGACTATGTCCAGTCTGAACAACTTGCGTCTATTCCAGAACTTTGAACACTGCTTGACACATTTTAAGTGCTTAATACCATAGTAATGACTCGGGCAGGGGGCCAGGATAAAAATGAAGCAATTTATAAGCAATCCCTTTACAAGAGTGTAGCATATATACAAGCTATTATATTTTTTTTTTCCATTGATGAGCAGTTGTTTCTATATTGGGCTTCTAAGGGAAGGCCCAAGTTTAAGTGCACAGCCACTTGAAATGGTAAAAACACATTGACAGTCATTTTCGAGAGTAATTCTGGATCAGAGCCTCAATGATACTAATCAACCAGGCTTTGATCATGGGTACCTGGGCATGGAAAACTACTGATAGCATAAACTGACACTGAGAAATATGGTCAAGTGTTAAAGTCTGGCATAGACTATAATAAACTGCAAAACAGAGAACATTCCACCACAGGCCACTCTCAATTCTGTCTCAATCTTTTTTTAATATATATGGACATGGATTCTAATCCCTGCTGCACCCCTTGTCTGCTGTGTGACCTTGGGCAAGTCACTTAACTTCTCTGTGCCTCAATTGCCTCATCTGTAAAATGAGGATTAAGAGTGTGAGTCCCATGTGGGACACCCTGATCCCGTCTATCCAAGCGCTTAGAACAGTGCTCGGCATATAGTAAGTGCTTAACAAATAATTTATTATTGTTACACATAAATAATGTAAGTGCATAGTGTGTGCCAGATACTGTACTAAGCTCTGGGGAACATACAAGGTAATCAGGTTAGACCCAATCTCTGCCCCACAGAGGACTCACAGTCTTAACCCCCATTTTGCAGATGAAATAACAGGGGCAAAGAGAAGACAAGAGGCTTGGACAAGGTCACACAGTAGACAAGTGGTAGAACAGGGATTAGAATCCAGGTCCTCTCACTCCCAGGCCCATGCTCTTTCCACTAGGCAACACTGCCTCTCAAAACAGAAGCATCATGAGAAGCAGGATTGTCTAGTGGTAAAAGCATAGGCTTTGGAGTCACAGGTTGTGGGTTCTTATTCCAGCTCTCCCACTTGTCTATGTGACCTGAGGCAAGTCATTTAACTTCTCTGTACCTCAATTACCTCATCTTGTAAAATGGGGGTAAAGAGTGGGAGCCCCATGTGGGACAGGGACTATATCCAAGCTTGTATCTACCCTAGCACTTAGAATGTTGCTTGGCACATAGTAAGTGCTTAAATACCAAAATAATAATAAACCCTGCTGTTTTGCAGGGAAAAGAACACAGCAAGTCAAATTATCTCTGCTCTTTCACCACACAGGGGACAACAGGAAACTGTAAGCCTGCAGATGGATGCCACAGTGGTTCCAGGAACAGTGGATGTTCCAGGGAATTTTTCCTCAATACATATCTGCTTTCCCTAAAGCACCTGCCATTAATTCCTGAGAAGCCTGGGGTTGGCATGTGGGGTTCTACCCATTAGGAAGTAACAGCCCGAGGAAGGAATAAGGGCTTTGAAACTGAGAAGGAGGAATACAGGGAGAGAGGCCGCCCAGAACACTTAATAAAAAGGGAAGATTCACCCTTAAAAAAATCTTGCATCCCACTCTCAGTCTAAATCAGAGTAGCCTAAGTTTTGTACCAAGGTAAAAGTGAAATCAATTTCTTCCTTTGTAATAATTTGAAGCTTAAGTGGTCTAGCCCAAGGTGTACAACCACTTGACTTCATCTAAATAGGTACTTACAATTTGGCTTGCAATTTATGTGGAAAGACTGTCCTCTAGTGGTATTTCTATAGAACACCCTTTACGTTTTAGCTTTTCCCCATGCTCTTTTACCTAGAAAGAGAGACTAGAAAGTAGAGCAACATGTCACACTTGCTTGCCTTTGCTCAGAGTAAAAGGGCAAGGTCTTGAGAGAACAGTCAGCACCTAAAGGCTCTCTAAGATCATACATACTGAGTCAACATTGAGGACAATAAATATCCTATCAAATAGAAACAATGGCTGATTCAAACCTTGCTGGGTGAAAAGGGAAAAACAGCAATCCGAGTCTGCTATCACAAAATAAGTGGGAAGCAAGATTGTTAGCAGGTCTTTACAGTTCCGTCATTCAGCAATTTCACTCTTCTTGGGTGTTTTCCACTATCATGATTTAACAAAAGGCAAGGAAGTAACGAAAACTGCTTTGTGGGAAGTTTACCACAGCACATTGATATAAATAGAGCCATTTTGGATTTTTAATCCTTTAAAACTGACCCCAACAAGGGCGTGAGGGAGGAAATGCAAGAGGTTTGCTAATCCCTTGGGGAAAGCAAGATCATAATAAAGGGTGAGGAATTGACCTTTCACTTCACTTTTTCCACTTGCACATTTCAGTTTCACCTTTTTCAAGCTTCGCAACCCCAGAAGCTGATCAGTTGTAACCCCCAATGTCCAACCTAGTGAGTCAGGCCTACCCAAGGGGTCCTTTTCAGGCAACCACCCCTGGGGACTGAGATCAACTGTGCACCCCATAACATGGACTAGTAGGAGTCCGGACCTGGGTTCTAATCCTGACTCTGCTAACTGCCTGTTGTGTGACTTTAAGCAAGTCACTTCATGTCTCTGATCCTCGGTTTACAGTAAAATGGGGATTCAGTACCCATTATGGTATTTGTTAAGCTCTTACTATGTGCCAAGCACTGTTCTAAGCACTGGGGTACATTCAAGGTAATCAGCTTGGACATAGTTTCTGTCCCACATGGGGCTCACACTCTTAATCCCCATTTTACAAGATGAGGTAACTGAGACACAGAAAAGTTAACTGACTTGTCTCAGGTCACAGAGCAGACAAGCAGCAGAGCAGAATTAGAACCCAAGCCCATGCTCTTGCCTCTAGGCCCACGCTGCTTCTGCTTTGAGAAGCAGCGTGGGCCTAGTGGAAAGAGCATGGACCTGGGAGACAGAGGACCTAGATTCTAATCCCTGTTCTGCCATTTATCTGCTCTGTCACCTTGCCCAAGTTACTTATCTTCTCTTTGCCTCTGTTACTTCATCTGGAAAATGGGGGTTAAGACTGTGAGTCCTTTGTGGGGCAGGGGCTGGGTTAATTCCCTGGGCAAAGTCCCTCTCCTTTATGGGACTCACAGTCTAAGTAGGAGGGAGGGCAGGTACTGAACCCCCATTTTATGGTAAACTGAGGCACAAAGAAGTTAAGTAACTTGCCCAAGGTTACAATAGATGATTGGCAGAGCCAGGATTAGAACACAGCCCCTTGGACTCCCAGTCCTGGGCTTTTTCCACTAGACCATGCTGCTGCTTTTCACTTAGAGATTTTTTTTATGTCCTTCTTTGCCCTCAAAATTTTATTTTTATGGTATTTGTTAAGCACTAGCTTTGTATCAAGTACTGGGGTAGGTACAGGTTAATCAGGCCAGATTCAGTCCCTGTCCCACATGGGGCTCACAGTCTAAGTAGGAGGGAGGGCAGGTATTGAGTCCCTATTTTACAGTAAGCTGAGGCACAGAGAAATGAAGTGACTTGCCCAGTGTCACACAATAGGCAATTGGCATAATAATAATAATAATTTTGGTATTTGTTAAACGCTTACTATGTGCCGAGCACTGTTCTAAGCGCTGGGGTAGACACAGGGGAATCAGGATATCCCACGTGGGGCTCACAGTCAATCCCCATTTTCCAGATGAGGTAACTGAGGCACAGAGAAGTGAAGTGACTTGCCCACAGTCACACAGCTGACAAGTGGCAGAGCTGGGATTCGAACTCATGACCTCTGACTCCAAAGCCCATGCTCTTTCCACTGAGCCACGCTGCTTGAACCCAGGTCCTCTAACTCACAGATCCATGCCTTATCCATTAAGCCACACAGTTTCCCATGCATATTCAGTTTTTTTAAATTTAAATTATTCTAATTGTAAATTATTTTATCTACCCCATTTCCCTGTAATCTCCTTGTGGGAAGAGAATGTAACAATAACAATAATGTTGGTATTTGTTAAGCGCTTACTATGTGCAGAGCACTGTTCTAAGCGCTGGGGTAGATATCAGCTGGGTTATCAGGTTGTCCCACGTGAGGCTCACAATCTAAATGCCCATTTTACAGATGAGAATTGACTTGCCCCAGGCACAGAGAATTGACTTGCCCACAGTCACACAGCTGACAAGTGGCAGAGTAGGGGTTCGAACCCATGACCTCTTACTCCCAAGTCTATGCTCTTTCCACTGAGCCACGCTGCTTCTCTCACTTCTTTACTCTATACTTGGCAAGAACCTACTGCAGTTCACGGCACCAAGTGGATGTTCGCTAAAAGCTACTACTCATCAATCACATTTGAGTGCAGAACACTATATTCGATGCTCCTATTTCTACAATGAGACCTTTACAAACCAAAACAGATTCCTGGAGCCACCTCTCCAGGCTTGACTACCCCCTATTTCCCTTAAGTGACAAAATGAATTTACTCTTAATTCCTATGTATGAGACAGCCCAGCGATTTTCAAGTATCACTTGATGCAGATATTATAGACCCATTTGCTTTAAAGCAATTTTTGCTTCCCACGAACTAGAAACAAATGGTTTAATTTGTCACACATTAATCCTCCCAAATCTCTTACCATATGGGTACTTAACAATTTAAACCCATTTGTACAAATAGCAGACCTTTAGCACAACTGTAATGTACTGGTTAATTGTAGGTTTTACGTGTACAGTGGGAATGCTCTCAATATGTGGGGAGAGATAGCAGTTCAACAGAATAATAATAGGAGAGAAAGCCCAAGAATAACTTGTATTTATCAAAGTTCTACCTACTTTAGTTTTGACTATAGTTTCAGATGGTTAATTTTATACTCTGGCCTTGAAATGTTCAGTAAACTGCAATGACAATAACAACAATTACAATGACAATAGTAGTTGTTAATCAGTAACTATGTACAAAGCAGTGGGATAGATTAGAAAATCAGTTCGGACTGTTCCTGTTTTACATGGGGGCTCTTGATGTAAGGTGAAGGGAGAACAGATATTAAATACCCATTTTATGGATTAAGAAACAGGCACAGAAAAGTTTAGTGACTTGTCCAAGGTCACAGAAGACAAGTGGTTTTTAGAAGTTATTTAAATCGTAAGTACTTAGCCAGAATTTAGTGACAAGCTGATCTCCAGTCCACCTGTGTGCTCTCAAAGACTTATTTTGCATGTTTTCAAAGATCTAGTCTTGGTGACTGTCCCCTCAAGGATAGTGGAAACCAATAATTCCTCTCAGTCTTTTGGCTACTCTTCTTATTTTTCCAAAAGCACTTTGGATAATGTGGAGTAAAAGAACTCAAACATCAGTCCTGAAAGATGAAATGCTGTTCATTTTTTATTTTCTGTGCTAATGAGGGAAAACAAGAGCAGTGAAAATCAAACTTCCAGTTGAACCAAAAATTTAATCTAAACCTGCTGTTTGGACTTCCCTCACCTCCAAACCTTGTTATATCTTTTCCCTTCCTCTCCCACCCTCTGATGGAGGAACCATTGCATAATGAAATGGCTAAGGAGGTGCACTAAGAAAAAAGGCTGGATAATCCACTAGATGGTGAATCAGCCTCCATATGTGCTAGTTGTTTAGCTGTTTAGCATTAGGAGTACATCAAAAATTATTTATATCAAATGTTTATCTCCCCCACTAGACTATAAGCTTGTTGTAGGCGGGGAATGTGTCTGCTAACTCTGTTATATTGGACTCTCCAAAACACTCAGTAAGCACTCAAAAAATAAGATTGATTGAATATAAACCAAGTGTTAATCCATCTGAAGTTTATGGCTTGGAATTAACTTCAGTATTTTTTTCAGGAAGAAATATTAACCCCAAAATGAACCTATTGGTTGCAGAAGAGAAACTTGATTTTGCAAAAAGGGATTAAATTCTGGAAAATGCTTTTTGTTACTTTCACCTAAAATAATGGGGCAGATCAAGTAAGATCATTAAAACTCAAGTGTGAAACAACCCAAGAGAGACCATGAAGAAAATTATTTGGCTTTCACGTTGAGATTTGGTCATTCGTTCTTATTCACTCAGTCATTTCTGTGTCCTCATTTCTTTAAAGTTCTTTGGAAAAAGGGTAAGGGGGGAGAAGGGGAGAGACTTGGCTTGAGAGCATCAGCTATTAATTCCTTTGAAATTTTTCTTCCTAAACACTGAAACTTGAAGACTATTGTTACATTTATCAATAAGGGCACCTAGGTTTTTACGAGCTTTTAGTCCTACAGTAAATTTCTTCCCTTAAAACCTTCATTCCATACCTCAGACTTACAAATGCCTTAGTAGAAGTGTTTCACTTGCAAAGATGATTTTCTCAGCAACTATCTTCAGTGCAGTTAGGTTTGTATTATGATGTACTCTGAGGAGTTTAATACCCTCTGAATATAATCCTGAATCACACTAAGATATGAGGCTATAAATGAAACAAAGAACAGCCACTGGTTGACAGCCCCTAGTTCTACTCAAGACAACTACTCATAATCACACAATTCTGAGATTTAATCATTCCATTTCTTAATAATATAGCTTCTCTTGAAGCTTTTCCCTAGCTCCCACTCACACCAGAAATAGATTAAGAACAAAGCTTACCTCCCAGGAGAAGTGCAAACTATATCATTAAAGAGACATATAGCATCAGAAAGCAAGAGTAATACCTTTTAGCCATTTTCTTGACTGAAGAATCCATCTTTTATCTACAGCAAGCTCATGGTGCATAAGCAATAGGAAAAATTTTCCTTACAGTATAGCTGGCTTTGTAAGCCTGTGCAGCTCAGCTGAGTTCGAAAAAAACAGAAAGAAAGCTACCAAACGACTAAGTAGCTTCATTTTAAACTTTCTTATCTGCAAAACTGGCTTAAACAAAGTCCTAAACCAATCATTTTTCCTAGTTGCACTGCTTAAACCATCATTTTACCTATTTGCCCTCTGCACTGAACTGACATGATGCCACACTGAAAGTCTAAGAGGAAAGTGAGGACTCATGGCTCAAGGCAAGCCTTAACACAGGTGCAGGTCCTTAGTTACTAACAGCTGCTCATCCAGGTGCATCTAATTGGACCAAATAGTCAGCCACAGCTGAATTTATTTCTGATCTAGGAGATGCAGACTTTAAGTAGGAAATCTATGTGCTAGGTCTGTTATATTGTAATCTCCCAAGCAATTAGTACAATGTTCTGCACTTGGTAAACACTCAATAAATGTGATCGATTGACTGATAGGAGATACTGGTGTTCTGAGGAACTGAAGCTCATTTGAACCATACAAAGATAGAAAAAAATGACCTGATGTGGTTATCTAGTGTTTCTTGAGTTAAATCTATCCTCCATTATGGCAGGGTATGTCCAAAGGTAGAGAGAGGGAGAGTGTTGTAACAGCCTATGGCAGTCAGCTTCTCATATTAGAGAAGCAGCATGGCATAGTGGAAAGAGCCCGGTCTTGGGAGTCAGAGGGCATTGGTTCTAATCCCGGCTCCACCACTTATCTGCTGTGTGACCTTGAGCAAGTCACTCAACTTCTCTGTGCCTCAGTTACCTCATCTGTAAAAATGGGGATTTAAAAAATATGAGCCCCAAGTGGGACAGTCTGATTACCCAGTGTCTACCCCAGCGCTTAGAACAGTGCTCTGCACATAGTAAGTGCTTAACAAATACCATTATTATTATTATTATTGTTATATTTTAAGCTTTTCCTCAACCACTCTACTTCATACATGTGACTCCTCCATGCTAGTAAGCAGGGGTGCTGGATGGCTTAAGCACTCAGATTAATGGATCATAACATCTGAATAGCTGAGATAGCCAGGATTAGGGTGTGGGTATGTACTATCTGAGTTACAGAGTCAACTTGCAGTTGCTTGAAGAATCTTGTTCAGAATCATGGAGGATTTTATGTGCAATCTAGATTTCAGAAGAAGCGAACTAGGGAAAGCCATGGATATGGTGGTCAAATACATTGTTAAATTAAGGATGTTAGACATAGCCTATCTGGGGTGGGTGGGTTCAGCTCAAAATCCCAGCTCATATTGTTGTGAAAGAACAAAGAGATGTGAGGCAGAGAAATAGTTTAAATGACATTTCAAAGATATAGTTCTGGGAAAATAAAGACAGCATTCATTCATTCCTTCAATAGCATTTATTGAGTGCTTACTATGTGTAAAGCACGGTACTAAGCGCTTGGAATGTACAATTCAGCAACAGATAGAGACAATCCCTGCCCAATGACGGTCTTACAGTCTAATCGGGGGAGACAGATGGACAAAAACAAGGCAACATAATCACAATAAATAGAATCAAGGGGATGTACATCTAATTAACAAAATAAATAGGGAAATAAAAGTATATACAAATGAGCACAGTGCTGAGGGGAGCAGAAGTGAGATGGGGAGGAGCAGAGGGAAAGGGGGCTTAGCTGAGGGGAGGTGAAGGGGGGACAGCATCTTAGAAAGAGTGAGTGGAGCATGGTCAGTGCCTAAATTGTCTTGAACTAAAAGGAGAACATGGGAAAAAAATGGAAAACAAGGAAAAACATGCTGTGAGATGATGTAAGATGCTAAAGCAATGCCTACAGAGGAATGCAAAATGGAGGCTTGAAAGATTGTATGGTAAATCAATTCAGTGTAGAGAGATTGTATGGATAATTCAGGTAAAAGATATTTTTTCCTATATAGCAGGTTTTTTATCTGAATTATTCATATCATTGCTTCAATCCTCCCTTCAAAGAGCCTCTGCAAAGAGCAGCCAAAAATGATTTAGGGGATAGGCTAATTTGTGCAAGAAGCACAAAATAGAAAAAATGTGGAAGTAGGAGCAACACTTATAATGATGTAGATTTCATCCTCCAATTATTCCTAAAAAGAATTATTTTATCTTCCCAGCTAGAAATATGAAACTTCAGACAGCAATCATTATTAACCTTTATTATGAAGTCACATTCAGACACATAATATTATAGACTTAAATAGCAAGTAAACAAACTACATGGGTTCAAGTGAAGCTTTATTTATTCTCATGGTTTGTCAGGAAGTCAGCTTCCCACTAATGAGAAATTTTATTCATTTATTTCACTTTTATAAGATGCCAAAAGTTGCCACACAGTAGTAAATCTGTAAATACCTTTGTCTGAATTCTGCATTGTCTTAGATGAAGTTAGGAAGGGCTTGATTTCTCATCAGCCAAAGATTTCCTTTCTTAGAAACAATGAACAGTGAAGACAAACGTATAATGAAAAAGCATTTTTTTCAGTGGGCACAAAAAAATCACCAAAAGTTAAATAGTTTCCCAGAAATTGCCTAGCTACTGCTGTTGGAAATTTTCTTAAAAAATATTGCATTCTTCAAAGTTAAGGCAAGCATTTAAAATACGAGTCCTCTTGACCCCACACTATTATCATGTGTCATAACCATGAGTTTTATAGCAGGCAGATTTTTTGCAGCAGATCATTTTCTTTTTATTTTTGCTTTAGACATGAAATCAGTTTCAATGTTGTTTCCACATTTTCCTTCAGTATAAAATCATATCTGCAAAGTGGCGGCCTGTGTCGAGAGAAGGTACAAGGGTTAAATTCAAGTTTTATATTTTATTCTCATATAAAAATTAACACAAACCAAGGATGATTCTACACAAGGCAGATTCAGGAGAGCATTCTAGGTCTCTGAGAAACTGCTGTAAATTAGGTATTAATAATAGCATTTGACAAAACTGTCAAATCCTTGTGGGCAGGGAACACTTCTATCAATGTGTACAAGCAATCTAGTCTCCTGGAAAGACCATGGGCCTGGGAGTCAGAGGTCTTGGGTTCTAATTACAGCTCTGTCACATATCTGCTGTGTGACTTGGGGCAAGTCATTTCTCTGTGCTTCAGTTACCACATCTGCAAGAAGAGGATTAAATTCCCTTTAGACTATAAGCCCTATGTGGGATAGGGACTACATCCATCCTAATTAGTCTTTAGCTCAGCAATTAGACCAGTGTTTGGCTCATAGTGAGCACTTAAGTACCATAAGTACTAACTATTGAACTTTACTCTCCCAAGCACTTAGCATAGTGCTCTGAAAACAGTAAGCATTCAATAAACATTGTTGATTGATTGATTGGTGCATCCAGTTCTAATTTTTATCTTTTAATTCATTTTAAGGCTCTAAACTCTAGCTACTGCCATTAAAAGTTGAGGTGAAGAAGGGAGGTCCAGAACTTCAGAGTTGTTCACTGTTTAAAAGAGGGGTGCAAACTCAACGCTTGTTCCTTTCTGCAGGCCTCAGTCCTGAGCTCTTTGTGACTGCATCTTCATACAAAAGACTCCAACACAGTCTGATTCCATAACAACTAAAGAAGGGCTACAGCAGGCCACAACAAAACGAGGATCTTGGGTTTAATCTTGTGTGTCTTTTGGCCCCTAAGCAGTCAATGTTTGTGACTCATCATATTCTCCCAGCTTCTGGTGAAACTAACGAGTTACTGTTCAGTAAAGCTGATGTGAAAATTATTTGTTTCAAGCACTCTAGTGTCCTTAGGAGCTGTGTCCCCACAGCCAAAGGATTGAGGTGACCAATTAGGAAAGTAGCATGGCCTAGTGGATAGAGCATGGTCCTGGAAGTCAGAAGGAACTGGGTTCTAATCTCAACTGAACTACTTGTCTGCTATGACCTTGGGCAAGTCACTTAATGTCTCTGTGCCTTAGTTACCTCATCTGTAAAATGGGGATTGAATTTGAACCCTAAGTGGGACCTAGACTGTGTCCAACCTGTCTTGTATCTACCTCGTAACTTAGTACACAGTGTCTGGCACATAGTAAGTGTTTAACAAATACCATAAAAAAATACAGTGAATTCAGGCCTATCCACACAACCAGTTTAGGTAATTCCGGCACAAGGAGAATTTGTTTTTGCTTATATTGAAATAGCCAAAATGAAGCATCACTGACAAATGCTACAAGCATATTATAGTGCAGAGAGTACAGGTCTGGGATCAGAAAGTCATGGGTTCTAATCACGGCTCCACCACTTGTCTGCTGTGTGACCTTGGAAAAGTCACCTAACTTCTCTGTGCCTCAGTTACCTCATCTGCAAAATGTGGATTGAGACTGTGAACCCCACATGGGACAAGGACTGTGTTCAACTTGATTTGCTTGTATCCACCCCAAAGCTTAGTACAGTGCCTGGCACATAGTAAGTGCTTAACAAGTACCGTAATGATTATTATTATTATTATTATTACTTAGACTATGAACCCCTTGTGGGGCAGGGACCGTGTCCAACCTGATCATCTTGTCTCTACTCCAGTGTCTGGTACAGTGCTTGAAATATAGTAGCACTTAATACATATCATAATCCCTACTATAAAACCAAAAAATTTGTTGTTTTATGTCCATCACAGTATGTTGGTGAAGGAGAGTGGGAATTACAAGTAATATCCTGAATATTCAAGCAAAAAATTAAAGTCTTTCATTACACAATTAAGTGCTAGTCTTTTCGGCCACACCTGCAAGTATGGATACATTTTCCACATTAGTAGCACCATTTTCCAATGTGAAGGGTAGGTAGTCTATGAAGATGAAAAATGTTCAACTGATACACTGGTATATGCCTTAAAGAACCATGGATCCTTATGCTACCAATGAATGAGAAAATGGTATGCTACCAAGAATTGAATGCCAACCTTCTTTTCATACAGTTTATGATGCTCTTTATCTGATTTTTTTTGTTGAATGAATATGGTATCAGACTTCTGTTGATTATCGAGTATTTTTGTAATTAAAGTAATTATGTCTACATGTGTAGTTAGTGAAAATACATACACAGTAGTCTTCCTAATTACAACCTGGAAGTTCTCGATTAATGTGTAATTATGCAATTATGATGGAATATGATGTCATAGTAATTTCTGTGAACCCAAGCCATTCAATAAATTAAATATGCTTACCATTAAAAAGTGATATTACTGAAAATACCTGATTATCCTATGTTAAACCACAAAATTTGATTAAAAATAATTTATAGGTTGAGAAACATTCTGAAAATGCTATCTTCACTTTCACATCCTAATTAGAAATGTTTCTTTTTGTAAAATAATTATGTTAGTAATAGGTGACTGCTATATTAATTGCTGGGGAAGAATTCAGGTGAGAAGTAATTATGTCATTTTTGTGAAATGGGGATTAAAGCCTACTCCTTCCTACTAAGACTGTAAGCTTTATATAGGACAGGGACTGTTTCTGACCTGATTAAACTTGAATTTTCCCCAGTACTTAGTATGGTGCTTGGCGCTTAGTAAATGCTTAATAAGAACCATAGTTATTACATATTTATTATCTGGTCCTTAAAGTGCTCACAGTCAGAATAAGGGAGTTGTGGGAAGGTTGACACATCGATTAATCATTGACACTTATTGAGTACTTACTATGTGCTGAGCACTGTACTAAGGGCTTGGGAGAGTACAATACAACAGAATTGGTGGATCTGTTCCCTGTCGTTTGCACAATGCCCCTTGGGCATTCTATTCCCTGCCAGGGAGGTTCCCACTGTGACTTTGGGTGCAGTGAGAAAATGGGCAGACAGTGTAGTACCACACTGAAGAGTGCATGCCAATATCTTTGCATGTTGGATCCATTTAGGACACTAGTGACCTGAGCATAAGGGTAAGGCTGTGCTGTAGCAAAATGAACCAGAAGGTAGTTGCCTTGATAAGTCTTTTCCACTTAGGTCACCCTGATTTTGGTCAGGATATTCCTGATGAGCCTGTCCACATTTTGGGATACCCCAGGTACTTCTTGGGTCAAAAAAGTTCCCTGCTGATAGCACAGCCCCATCAAGTTAGAATGGGATCTAGAATCTTAGTCATTTCAGGGCTTCCACTTGAATCAACAGCAGAAGGCAAAAAGAAAAATACACAAAACACCAAGGTCACAGGTGTGATCATAGTCACTGTCTTACCTTTCTGGATTTGTGAGGGATTGCACCTTGAGTAGGTAAATCTTATTAATACAACTGGAGCCTCCTTTCTGAAAATACGTCAAGGAGATTTTTGAGATATCTTTAAAATCCCGGTAAAATGCAGCAAACAATCGGATTTGTTTAAATTTTTCTAATGTCACGTAGTCACTAAAGAGAAAATAGGACATATTTTAGCATTCTTGTGTTGGAAAACTGATACCTAACAAATATATCTTTGTTGTAGAAACCTTAAAATATGGGATTATACTTTAAATTGTTGATTTAAACCTTCAGAAACAATGGAAAAGTTTAGGTAAGGACCCTTACCCTAAAACAGCTTTCTAAAAGGTCACTTGTCTGGAAAAGTACTTTTCCAGACAAGTATGTGTGTGTCCATTCCAGCCCTAAGATGGGCAGTATGCCTAGGAAAAAGAATCGGGGGCTGGGTGTCCAGGACCTGGGTCTTAGGCTTTCTGTGTCATCTTGGGCAAGTCAAATTTTTAGTACAGTGCTCAATAAAGTAAGTAAGTGCTCAATAAATACGACTGAATGATTGAATGAAGTCAATGTAAGCTCTCTGAGCCTGAGTTTCCACAGCTGTAAAATGAGTATCTCCTCCTTCCCTCTTAGATTTTGAGCCCTATCAATCCCTGGTATTTACTGAGCAATTACTGTTTGCAGAGCATGTATTAAATGCTTGGGAGAGTACAATACAACAGAGAGGGTAGACATCATCCTTAACCGCAGCCTAGAGGTGAAGGGCCCTGAGGGAGAGCTCTAAGTGAGCCCTTAGATTTTGAGAGACAATGTCTGATCTGATAATTCTGAATTTACCCCAGTGCTAAATGCAGTGCAGGACACAGTACTTAATAAATACCAGCTAACTGAACAGAAAGGATTGAATGGAGGTGCTTCATAATCAGTCAGTAGTATTTATTGAGCACTATTGTAATTCACCTAGTACAATAGCAAAGTAAATTTCAATTCCTTTATAAGAAAAAAATCAGAACTTACCCTTTTAGTTTTGATTCTCTAGAACTTACCCTTTAATTTTTGTTTCTTCTTTCTCCCCATTTTTATCTATCAATTTAATTTTAAAATAGCCTTTCCCTGTGGGTTTGCTCCAAATAATAATATCCACAATGAATGTATACACTGAAAAATGGAAAACACATAGATTCCAATTCATATTATATTGATTTTAATGTCCCCTGTTAAAAATAAACTGTTGTTGAATTTGCTAAATAAACATAAAGCAGTTCCCTTCTCGTTTACCAATTTATATCTGGCCATCCTTAGCACTAAGCAGATATATACAGCAGTTATACTACAACTGGGAAGGCAGGTTGAGCGGATATCCAAAAAGTCCAGATTGCATAGGTAAAGTGTAGGAAATTCAGTTCCAAAACCCAACTTTCATAGATGGATGTGTAGTTGGCTTGCAGGCTAAGGATCTCAGTTCTGCAGATACTAATGTAGAATGCTTTGGGCCTAAAGAAGAATGAGAGAATGGGCTCAGGAGAATCTCTAGTGGAAATGGCCCGCATTTCAAAGCTGTCACCGAAGTGATTACCATCCTTTATAGCTCCACTAAGGCAATAAAATTAAAAGGGAAATGGACACTGAACAGTGGCCCTCCTGAATCCCGATAAAACAGGGCAGGGCAGGAACTTGGTTCTTTCCTCTCCTTTACTGAACCAACTGAGACAAAAGATCATTTTCTATTTTATGACTCTAACTGGCTTGCCCCTCTTCTCTCGTTTGCATGGCAGTTTTGCTATTTTTTCTGTTGCTAATCCAAGAAAAATAGAAAGAAAATCATCATCAGGGCCATCACACAACCTTCATTGCTAGGATTCTACTCTCTCAGTGATTTTCTCAACGTTTGGTTTTTTCTTCTTTAAAGTTTGCCTCTTTAACCCTCCCTCTAACTGCTCCCCTTATTCCACTTTAGTTACTTCCTGGGAAATCCTGCTGGGAAACTGGGCATCTGGGGAAACTGAAATCAACATTCAGTGAAAAAATAAAGATGGAGATTGGAAAAAGTTTCTTTAAAATGTTACCAACTCACTACAGAAAGGATCCTTGTTAGTGTCAAAGTAAATCGTAGTCCCCTTTTCACTTATATAGTTTTTCCATTTGTCCACATAGTAACCTGAGATTTAATAAGATTTCAGTGCAAATAGTGAAAACACAACAGCCAAAGTGAAGAGCAGTTAATATATAAATGACCCAACCTGAAGTCAACACTATTTAAAATTTGATCTCTGCACCCAAAGAAGCCTCTAGGGCTGCTAGTCCGTAATTGGCCCAGATGAAGAAATAGTCTTCGTGATTATTAAGTCAATTCTGGATCCTCCTAGTAACCGCTCTGGAAAAGCCAAAAGAAAAAAAAAGATTTGAGGACCCATCTGCAGTCTGGTTATGAAATTGCCTAGAAGCTCAGACTTGAAGTCATCTTCCAAATGTGCAATTCCCCACCTTGCTTTAATGGCAGAGAGAATTTTATGGAACAGTTTGAATTACTCCCCACCTCCACCCCTAAAAACCTGTTGTGAAATTCTTCTCAGGATCATAATTATGATATTTTAAAAGCATACCCTAGGGGTTAAAGCACTGCTTATCTTGTATCTAGCCTGGACAGAGTGTGGCACACAGTAGACACTTAATAAATCCTACACTTATTATTATTATATTGAGTGAAGTGTTGGGGTTATTGCAGATAATATTATGGGTCACAACCCTATCCATGCTTGACATTCATCTTCATAGTCAGGGCTGAATCATCTGACATCTTTTACTATTCTTTAATTATTCTTATTATTTCAATCAATGACATTTATTGAGCATCTACTGAATATAGAGCACTGTACTAAGTGATTGGGAGAGTACAATAGAGTTAGAAGACATGACATGATCCCTGCCCTTGAAAAGTTGAAAATCTAGCAGGTTTTATGGCAGTATTTATATATTTTGAAGTACTTATGGGCTAAACCCTGAGATAAATACAAAAGATAATTCCCATGATGGCACATCATTGATGTGTTATCCATTAATCTGTTAAAAAAAACCCCTTTTTGAACCTTCTACACTTTTCATCTAACATCTTGAACATTCTGTTTGGTAATCCATAGCATTCCTACCGACTATGCATGTAGCAACCTTTCTTTAACTTACTGATAATAATAATTTAAAAGTGTTTTTGCTTTGCTTTGTTTTTTATGGTATTTGTTAAGCATTTATTATGGGCCAGGGATGTACTAAGTGCTAGGGTAGATATAAGATAATCAGATTGGCCACAGTCCATGTTTTACATGGAGCTCACAGCATTAATTCCCATTTTATAGTTGCGGTAACTGAGGCACAGAGAAGTTAAATGACTTGTCCAAGATCACACAGCAGATAAGTGGCAGAGCTGGGATTAGATGTTGTGTTGTTTTACTTCCAAACATCTTCAGCAAGTAGTCATATTCCATAAATCCTGTGGCTATGTGCCGCCTACTGGTAAGAACTTAAAACCCAACCTTGGTGATGTCTTCAACAAATAATCCATCACTCCAAACCACAATATTGGCACCCCACAAATCTTACCTAGTTGTGGACAGGGCAGTGGCTTAAAGACTTCATAGTTGACACACTGACCGTTCCGGAACGCTTGTTGCGAACTGCAAGGACATGCAGTTAAATTGCATTTCCCTTCCAAAGATGACAAGAACAGGTAGACTGACCTCTGATGGTCACATTTAAAAAATGAACTTCCTTCACCATCACAGTTAGGGGGAAAAAATGGAGATCCATTTAATTAGCAATTTAGTTAATTTAAAACACTGTCATTAATGAAAAACCAAAATGCTTTATGTCAGCAAGTTCTTTCAGTATATTTAATAATATCATAGCAAGGTCACATGAAAATTCTCCAAATGGACCATGAAATTCAAGTCAATCATAGTTCTATACCTCTAATAGAGCAATCGTTTATATGTAATTTATCCACTTGTGTTTTATTTCATTTAACTGCTGGTGAAATTCAGATATGGATATGAATTATTCAATTCAATCGTATTTATTGAGCACTTACTCTGTGCAAAGCACGTACTGAGCATTTGGGAGAATACAACAATAAGCAGACATATTTCCTTCCCACAACGAGCTTACAGCCAAGAGATGTTAATTATACTTAATCTGCCATTCATTCAACTATTTTCCATTCTCAATCTATGTCATCTTACTTTCCCATCAGTCTTCAAGCTCCTTGAGGGTAAGCACTGCATTTTAAGTATGTTCCTCAATTACTGAGGATGGCACTCAATGCCAATTTGCTGACACCAATTGATAGTTTTACAGAGAAATGTTGGCAGGACATGAAGCTAATGAGCTCTTGAGATGCATGTTCTTTTCAGGGAGGAGGGAGGTTTCCTAGAGGAGAGAACCCTCCCTCCAATCCCCTCCTGGCAGGTGCAGGACCACTCATTCATTCATTCAATCGAATTTATTGAGCATTTACTGCATGCAGAGCTCTGTACTAAGCACTTGGAAAGTACAATACAACAATAAAGAGAGACAATCCTTGTCTACAACAGGCTCACAGTCTAGAGGGGGGAGACAGACAACAATACAAGTAAACAGGCATCAATATAAACAAATAGAATTATAGCTATATACTTATATACCTAAGTGCTGTGGAGCAGTCCTACTCATGGGTCATGTTCTTCTCCTATTCCCTCCCTCCCTGTTGTCCATCTCAACCAGTGCTGACCATGCAGCATCCAATTACACCAAATGATGCTCACACCCACTGCAGAAGGGAGAATCAACCTGGAGATTTTGGTGGAAAGCTACACTAAAAGCCATAGGGTCAAAAAGATCCCTTTGTAATAATGTTGGTATTTGTTAAGCGCTTACTATGTGCCAAGCACTGTTCTAAGCGCTGGGTTAGACACAAGGGAATCAGGTTGTCCCACATGGGGCTCACAGTCTTAATCCCCATTTTACAGATGAGGTAACTGAGGCACTGAGAAGTTAAGTGACTTGCCCAGAGTCACACAGCTGACAAGTGGCGGAGCAGGGATTCGAACCCATGACCTCTGACTCCAAAGCCCGTGCTCTTTCCACTGAGCCACTCTGCTTCTATGTGCCTTTGTGCCTGGAAGTGTTCAACAGCAGGTTTCACTGCATACCACTGCAATAATCAACACATCATGATCGGAACTGCTTATTAGTTAGTCCAGTTGTCGCAATTCAATGTGAGTTTTTCAGACTAAGCATTCAACCTAATGGACCTATGCATGAAAGCATGCATTCATGAGCATTAGACTGAACACAGTCCCTGTCCCATACAGGGCTCACAATCTAAGTAGCAGGAAGAACAGGTATTAAATCCCTGTTTCGCAGATGAGTAAAATGAGGCTCAGAGAAGTTAAGTTACTTGCTGAAAGTCACACAGCAGGCAAATGGCAGAGCCAGGATTAGAACCCAGGTCCTCTGACTCCCAGGCCTGTGTTCTTTCTATGAGGCTACACTGCTTCCCCTACATCCGGTAAGTTAGAAAACAAATATGAAACTAAAGAAATATTATCTCCTTAAAGACAGAAAGGAGGAAAACAATTTACCTGCAGCATGGTACAAGCACTACTGCTTTATTTTAGACAGTTTATAATAAAATGTTGAATTTGAATAAGTGCTTAGAGCACATCACAGTAGCTGCATTTACCATTCAAAAATTAAAAAATCAGAAATTTCAGGAGATTTACTTGTCCTAAAATGAATTTGCAAATTGGCTTGGGTTCCCAATGCTTGTAAAACTAGATATGAAGAGATGCATACTAGGGTCATCCTTTATTCTCTGCTTCCTCAGTCCTACAGAATTTAGGTACATTATCCATAATTTATTTATTTTTACTAATGTCTGCTGTGTGACCTTGGGCAAGTCAATTCACTTCTCTATGCCTCAGCTACCTCATCTGTAAAATGGGGATTGAGACTGTGAGCCCCATTTGGGACAGAGACTGTCAGCCTGATTAACTTGCATCTACCACAGTGTTTAGAACAGTGTTTGGCACATAGTAAGTGCTTAACAAGTATCACAGTTATTATTATCATTAAATATGATTGACTGGCTGAACCTGGTCTATTTATTTTAATGTCTCTATCGACTGTAAGCCCCTTGTGGACAAGGAACACGTCTACCAACCCTACCATATTGTATTTTCTCAAACATATAATAAACGCTCAGTAATTACGATTGCTTTATAATAGGTAACTGTCCGAGTGTAAGTGTCATGGGCAGAGAGTAAATGTGAATTGATGACGGCAAGGAGGATGGTAATGAAGCTTGCTGAATTGTCATTGATGTTCACAAGTCCAGCATCACTCTCTGCATCAGCTCCTCAAACACTGCTCCCCCTAACTTGGAGACTGCTTCTTGAGAAAAATCTCAGCGATGTGTCACACTGCTGAGAACTCCCGAGAACCTAGAAGCGGTAGGTAGTGCTGGATTGCTTTGAAGCTCAGCCAAGTGAGTCGATTTCTCTCTCCTAACTGTCAATTAAAATGAGATCCATTTGGTACTTCTGATACTCAATCATACTTACTAGAAAGCAGGGCAAAGGCTTTACCTGAAAATATGGTCTTGGGACAACCTGGCTGCTTAGACCCACCGTTGGGATAGAAATCTATGTGGCCCATAGGATTTCTGAAACCTAGAGCTAAAGCAGAACAGAAGAATAAAATATATATTAAAATGATGTCCAGTTAATTCTGTATTTTTTTAAAAATCAACCTATATGGCTTCGGTAGCACACATCAGAAGATACATTCTACAGAAAATGGAACCCGTATTGCTACTAATGGTTTATATTTCTATCATTTTTCACCAACTATGCCATATTGCTATAAGGATGAGTTAAGGGAAGCCCAAGTTAAATTTAGGGGATAAGAAAGAACCTGAAATATACTCTAAGAGTACTTCCCTGATTCATTCACAACACCCCAAACCACCCTCTTCTCCTGAAATATTATCTAACTTCATGTTCACTGATACTGATCTCTCCAGGTTCTCCTCCTCTCTGGCCACTCATTCTCAGTCTTTTTGGTGGACTCTTACTTTGCTTCCTATGCCCTAATTGTGGGTGTCCCTTAAGATTCAGTTCTGGGATCCTTTTATTCTCCATCTACTTCTACACCCTTGAAGAACCCATTCACACACATGGTTTCCCCTACCACCACTAGGCGGATGATACCCAAATCTCCATCTCCAGCCCTGATCTCTCTCCCTCTCTGCAGTCTCTCATTTTCTCCTGCCTTCAAGACATCTCTACTTGGATGTCCTCCTGTCACCCCTAACTTAAGTCTAAAATAAAACTTCTTATCTTCCCACCTAAATCCCATTCTTCTCCTGACTTTCCCATCACTGCAGATGACACACCATCATTCATCTCACAAGCCTGTAACCTTGGCACTATCCTTGACCCATCTCTCTCATTCAAACCACATATTCAGTCCATCACTAAATCCTGTAGATTTGATCTTCACAACATTGCTAAAATCCATGCTTTCCTCTCCATCCAAATTGCTACTACATTAATCCAAGCACTTACCCTATCCCACCTTGATTACTCTATCAGTCTTCTTGCTGACCCCCAATCCCCCACCCCCCTCAGCCTCGTATCTCTTCCCACTCCAGTCCATACTTCACTCTGCTGCCTAGATCATTTTTCTACAAAAATGCTCAGGATATGTTTCTCCATCCACCTCATCATCAAGCAGAAACTCCTCACCATTGACTTTAATAATGTTGGTATTTGTTAAGCGCTTACTATGTGCCGAGCACTGTTCTAAGCGCTGGGGGAGAGACAGAGTCATCAGATTGCCCCACGTGGGGCTCACAGTCTTATTCCCCATTTTACAGATGAGGTCACTGAGGCCCAGAGAAGTGAAGTGACTTGCCCACAGTCACACAGCTGACAAGTGCACAATCACCTTGCTCCTTCCTACTCACCTCCCTACCTTCTTACTACAATCCAGCCCACACACTTTGCTCCTCTAATGCTAAACTTCTTGCTGTAACCTCAATCTCATCTATATTGCCGATGACCTCTTGCCCACATCCTGCCTCTGGCCTGCATCACCCTTCCTCCTCATATCTGACTGACGGTTATACTCTTCCCCTTCAAAGCCTTATTGAAGGCACATCTCCTCCAAGAGGCCTTCCCTAACCAAGCCCTCATTTCCTTTTCTTCAACTTTCTTCTGTATCTCTCTGACTTGCTACCTTTATTCATCTCCAGCCCCTAAGCACTTATGTACATACCTGTAATTTATTTATTCATATTAGTGTCTGTCTCCCCCTGTAGATTGTAAGCTTGTTGTGGGCAGGGAATGTGTCTATTATATTCTACTCTTTCAAATGTTTAGTACTGTGCAGAGCACAGTAAGTGCTCAATAAATATGATTGACTGACCCAAAGCAGCCACAAATGTGGTCCCATAGGGAGAAAACAAGAACCTTATAAGGGGAAGAGAAGAGATTGGAAGCCTAGAAAGAACAAGAAAAACAAATAGGATGTAATTCAGAACACAAATAGAGGAAACACAGACTAGGAGGGAGTGGTTTGAAAGTTAATTTTACAGCTTCTGAAGGTTTTTAGAACTGATGAAAGACTACCCACCTAGAAGCTGGTGGATCATCAGAGCATATGATTATTGATTAAGAGATCAGAAAACCTTGTTTATGAAATGATCCATATATTATGGGTTTTTAAAAAATTTGTTAAGCACCTATTTTGTGCCAGGCACTGTAATAAGCACCAGGGAAGAGACAAGATAATCAGGCTGGACACATTCCATGTCTTAAATGGGGCTCACGATGTTAATCTCCATTTTACAGATGTGGTACCTGAGGCCCAGAGAACTTAAGTGATTTGCCCATGGTCATATGGCAGAAAACTAATGGAGCCAGGTCTTCCCAGGCCTGTGTTCTATCCACTAGGCCATGCTGCTTCATTTATAACCAAGTTAGCCCCAGGAGCCTCCCATTTTATCCAAGATGCAGCTTAACTTATCTTATGCAATGGACCAGCCCTTAAGTCAATCAGTGGAAGAATCAGACCTCTAAATCATTCCCAGCTCTCCCATCAAAGGACTAATCTACATCTTTTTAAACCCTTTCAGAGCTCACTTTTGCCCCCCAAAATATGTAGGGACTTTCACCTTACTGATCTTTCATAACTACTCTGGCACTTAGTCCAGCGCCTGGCATATAATACGTGCTTCACAAATACAATAAAAAATTCTCCAGTTTGCCTAGGCAGAAATAGACTAAATGGTTTCTGATTATGTTTCTTGCCCAATATAATCTAAACAAGCCTCACTTACTTTCTCCTTTTTATCTTTCTAAGTTTTAAGCCTGAGAGAGGTCAATCTTTTGAAAGCCATCTTTTGCTAAATACGGTAAGTAACAGTGTGGGAATAAACTATAACTGCCTACTGACTTTTCACAGCTTTCAATTCCTGATTGCAGCTCTTTGTTTTAATCTGCAAATTTCACTTCCTGAGAGAAAATAAGATCCAGTCATTATATTTACTGAACTGGCTCCACTCAACCTGCCTCTCTATCACTTTCTCCTTCCCCTTTCCTGCATTTTTCTAGGGTTGTTATTTCACAACCCTGTCTCCCACCCTCAGAGAAAAGTGAGAATTACTAGGTACCATCAGCATCAGTATGTATAACGTCAACAAACTTGGCATCAGTGCGATATAATCTTTCATTTGGTGGTTTCCCAGTGAACTGGGGACCAGCAGGATCAAGACCTGAAAGGCAAAAATGAATATTCATATCATTCTAGTTCTGAATATTCACATCATTCTAGTTCTCAAATTCTACGGCAGTGAGCTTTGGTGTTTTGGGTGGAAAGCTTATGCTATTTTCATTTGCGCAAAATGCATGACATTGTCCCTCAGGATAAAGCCTTATTGAGAAGATTCTGGAAAAGGAATGGTATTTGGAAAGTACAATTCAGCAACAGATAGAAACAATCTCTACCTAACAACAGGCTCACAGTCTAGGATTCTGTGTCCAAGTTATGGCATGCTCATTTCACAATTTGGGCACTTGTAGAAAGCTCACCCCTAGAAGACACACCATTTACTTCCCTCTCCTCACTCTTATGGTGACTGAGCAGGATCGGGATGGGCTATAAGCTTGCCCTATTGGACCAATGTTCCATTTCTCAACAGAAATAACACGTTCCACCTCAAGTCACCCAGTAAGACCAGTTTGGTTCCAGGAAAATGGTGGGTCCTCGGGACCTTGATTGAGTTCTTCTTCAACCTAGGCAATTACTCAGACAGTTCCTTAGTCTTCATTCTGTTTACTGTCTGGAGAAAACTGGTTGCGTTGAAGTAAGTTAGTTTACTTATAACAATCTGTTTATTCAGCAATCTTCTTTTAGTTCCATGGGTGGTGACTGGTAACAGGGTGTATGTAATCATTTGGTTTTTAGGTCTATCATTCCCCCTTTATGTTTGTTTCATTTTAGGTCAACCGGTCTCGTGGTTGGCCTTTGGGATATTATATGAAACTCTGTGAGTGCAAACTGGATGAAACATGGCCTTATACTAAGGCCAATCATTTTTAGTCAGAGGGTGAGGGAGTTTTGCTGATTGTCACTCTTAAGAGGGTATGTTACCAAAATTATTCAGCTAAATAACTAATTCTATTCCTTGGTATGGCTATACTTTGGCTTAAACTAACTCCTAAATATGCTCCAAGTTAGATCAGCTCTATAATTCTAATACCAATAGAACTCTGTGCATAAACACAGCATTCCTTTCCATTTTCCTGGCCACATTATTTCCTGGGGTCTTTTTTTCCTCACCACTGGAATTTCAAAAACTTAAGATAAGCAATATGGAAAAACACTCCTTTGGTATCTGAACATAATACTAATGAAGAAATGAATTTTGTTTTCACAATGCCATGAAAATGATTGCAAAAAGAAAGGCAAGCAAACTGTATCTCCGCAGATGGAGTTCAAAATGTGTGGATGGAGTATGTCTCTGATAGCTGTTACAAACATAAAAGGCATCGACAATAAGATAAAATAAGTATTAGTGATTTACTCATATTTTCATGCAATTTCAAATATGACTTTCAAAGAAGTTAAAATCAGCTATTCTAAATTAACATCCGATGATTAAAGTTATTAAAATAGCAGTTCCAATTAGAACCTTTACCTGAAATTCTTCCAAGAGAACCATTGAGCCTTTTTCCAACAAATCCACATATATGAGCCCCCAAACTCAGTCCTATCATATGTATGTTGTCAAGAGAAACTCCCTGTGTCTGCAAAAGAAAAGTACAATGATGGGTTATGGCAAGCATGCTAACTACCAGGTCTGCAATATGGTTGGTTGAAAAAGTCTCAAGCACCAGGATTCTTGAACTCAATAATTTTTCTTCATAATATTCCATTCTAACTCCACCCAAGAAAAATAGTAGACATTTCTGATCTTTTCTTTTTGGTGAAGATTTCAAATCACATTGAATAGATTAAGGCACAGACTTTGTCCCATAAAGGGTTTGAAGTCTAAGAAGGCAGGAGAGGGGGAAGTTAATCTCTATTTTGCAAATGGAGAAACTGAGATATAGAGAAGTGACTTGACCAAGATCATGAGCAGGCAACTGGCAGAGCTGCGATTAGAACCCGGATCTCCTGACTGAGTCCTGTGCTTTTTCTATTAGGTGATGTTGCTTCCTTATGCCTGCTTCCTGTTAGACAAGTGGTAGTTCTGATGGATAGATTCTTCCTTGGAATGTTTAATGAACTTCCCTATCCATCCTTGACCCCACTTCCAGTCTGTCTGATCTCTGGAGGTGACTCTGAGACCACCTAAACCAGTAGTGGTTCTAATCCCAGCTCTGCTACTTGTCTGCTATGTGGCCTTGGGCAAGTCACTTCACATCTCTGGACCTCAGTTCCCTCATCTGTAAAATGAGCATTGAGACTGTGAGCCCCATATAGAATAGGAATTATGTCCAACACGATTTGCTTGTAACCAACCCACTGCTTAGTACAGTGCCTGGCATAGTAAGCACTTAAAACAAATACCACTATTTTATTATTATTATTAGTGGGACAGTAGTCCTGGGCAGGAGGGCAAAGAAAGCCTGAAACAGTCTCTGGTAATTAGGTGGTCATGCTGATGTCAGAGTTTTCTGGGACTGGATCTAGGAACCTCTTTAATGGTGCTTCGGTCACATACAGTGATGACCCATGTGGGACAGGGGCAGTGTCTGAATTGTTTATTTGTATCTCCTGCAGTGCTGAGAACAGTGCTCATTCACATAATATGGACTTAATAATACCATAATCAGTCAACAAGCAAAGCACTACTAATCTTAATTAAAACTCATTCAGGACTGATAACCTTGATGTAATTTGCTGAAAATGATATTCTGTAAAAAATAGTTTTTAAGTTGGTCCTTGGTGGTGTCATGAAATCAAAGTAAGCATGGATATTTCCAATGAGAAACTTTCCCTCCTTCCACTCACAAACACTACTCTCAAGCGGGCGTGTCACCATTCTGCAAAACATTTTGGTTTCCCCCTTTCTCCTTATCTCTCTGAGTTGCTTTTAATTCAAATCCTGAGGTCAACTGTCTGCCTTACCTTCAGTTTTAGAATGTATTCCGCCAAGATCTCTGAGACATTTTTGGTGTTCTTGACCGCATGTGGATAATATAGAGTTGTAGCACCTCGGACCCAGTCAACAACAATGACATTAATATCGTCTGCCTTAAGCAGGAGTTGGACCATGGAGGGTAGCCACTGGGGCTTTTGGCCTTTTCCTCTGTAACCATGAACAATCATGACTGTTTTCTTGACTTGGGTGAATCGTGTGTTCAGGGTATAATTGGATTGAAACAGAGGTTCAGCACAGTTTCTGAATTCCCTGGTGTACAACAGCATTTTTACATCCACGCTGGGGTTAAAAATTTCAGCAATAGCATCTGATACATTAAGATCTGTAAGTTCGAGACATTTCTCTTCTGCATCTGGAAACCAAAGCAATAAGGTCAGTCAGAGAGTTGGGATGATCTCTGGCCTTAATCCATCCCCAGCCTTTTAGAAGAGAAAACCCATCAAAATTCAGTGTGGGGTGGACTTTCCATTGGTCACATCATGGCTCTTTTACTAGACCTGAGCTGAGAAAGAGAACTATTGAGTAAACCACTTCTGAGAGACTTCAATGAGTCAGGCTGGCTGTCTACACTGCCCAAATTAGCTGGATAATTTCCCAAATGTTCCCCTTCATTTTGAGTATGCAGATCCACCCTAAACCTGGTCATTTTATTATTTAGAAATTTTCTATTCATTGCTTTTAGCAATTCTGGATGGGAAAAAGTATTTTCTCCCCTACTAAGTAAGCCTTTATCTGCTAAGTAGAGTGAGCCTCACACAACCATGTACTATCTTAGCCAAAGTACACTTGCACACATTTACAGCATGCAAGGGATAAACCATCTCTTCACCCATTAGCTGAGCAGCCCTATCCAGTTCTTGGGATGCACATCCCAAAAGACTTGTGGTATGGCTGGTGTTCTATGGCCAGTTTAAGGGCCAAACATTTCAAGCTCCCCAATCGGATATTTTCTTGGTTCCAAGAATGTTGAGGAGAAAGCTTGACAGAGTTGTTCAGCCTAACTGAACAGCAATCAGTGCTTCTGTAAGATATTGTCTTCATCAGGAAGCAGTGAGAATTCAGAGTAAGAGCATAATGCATGAAACAAAAACAAGTGCCTTAGCTGGCCACAAAACAACTACTCTTTTCTGAGTATCCACCCTTCTACAATAATCTACCACCCTGTCAGACTTGGTGAGATTCACAGGACAGTGTAGAGTCAACAGAGAAGCAGCACACTCTCTGACCAGCTTGTCCTGTGGCCCGGTTACAACTTTGGTGGGGACAAAGAAGACTGAGAAGGAGAAGGCAGTGAAACAGGAGAACCTACAGAGTACAGTGTGAACAGATGTGACTGCTCTGGATTTTTGGCATCTGAGCTATCTTTTGCTTCTGCTCTGATGATCTGCTTTCTTTTGCTGCCCCAATCCTGTGGCTGTGTGGCTAAGATATGGTAGGCTCGCAAACATGCTTGTTTATATGATACTTTGTCCATCACTCAATGGTATTCATTAAGCACTTACTATGTGCAGAGCACTGTACTACATATTTGGGAGAGTAGAATACAATATAATAGGTAAACATCATCCTGCCCTTTTAAGAATCTGCTTTATAAGGCTATACCCACCGAGTGATTTTTGTTGGGTGCCTACTAAGTGCAGAGAGAATGGTATTAAGCAGTTGTGAAATACAGTAGAAGAAAAACAAGTGTTCCCTTATGATAATAAGAAAGCGTGCACTTTGGGTGTAATTTGGATATGATCTTAGTATTCCTCTCTTTTGTTATACTTTGAAATTAAGCTACTTTGTGTGCCTCATTTCCATTGTGTTTGGGAATGCTTAGCAGGATAATGGAACTTTCTCAGACTCCATCCCAGAATCCCTAGAATCCCTAGAAATTGACATCCCCAGTTATTGAGGTGCATGTGACATCAAATGCATTAACCAAGCCACACAATGGTTGATGGAGGTGGTTGATGTTAGTGCTGGAGAAAAAGCAGTTGACTTCCTCCATGTCTTTCTCTCCCCTCTTGTTCACTCTCCTCCTGCACTCTTCCCCTGCTATTTCTTCTCTCTCTTTCCTCTTTTCCTCACAAACATGCTTGTTTATATGATACTTTATATGATCCTTCCCCCTTCATCCTTTCTCTATTCCCTCTCTTTCCTCTTAATTTGGTTTGTCTTTCATATCCCTTTCTTCTCTTTACTTCCCTCTTGCTTATTTCTCTTTCCCTTTCTGCCTTTTGTCTCTCTTCTCTCTACCTGCTTCATTCTGTCTCCTCCTCCTCCTCCTCTTCTTCTTCTTCTTCTTCTTCTTCTTCTCCTTTTTCTTTCTCTCTTTCTCTATCTCTGTCCTTTTCCCTAACACTTTCTTCTGAGCCCCAGGATACTCTGGTCACCTTACTTAGTAGATTCAGCCTGAATGTTCTCAACTTTTCATAATGTTAATGTTCTGAAAGCTTTTAAAAGCCTTGCACTTGTTTCCTTCCCTTCTCCTATCAAAGTGAAGCTGCTAATAGGGTCAGAAACATAATAGAAAACCCCCCAACAACTTTGGAACCCTAATTTATCTAAAAAAGTTATACTCTAAAGCCTACCCTTTCCATTGTATTCATTACCATGATATTTGATGCTCTAAAAATTGCTCAGAAGTTTGAACTTTTAGCTTGAAATAAAAAAAAATCCATGAAGAAAAAATCCTAATACAGACATCTTAAACATACAGATGCCAAGCATACATACAGTGCCAAATTAAAAAACAACAACATTCAATTAGGAAATGCTCACTTTTCTGTCATCAACTTGGAGGTACTGTTATACTTTCACTGAGAAAGCTTTGGCGTTTTAGCTAAAACATAATTCTCAATTACATGAATGAAGTTCATTTCAAATCATTTCTCTTAACAAGTTTGGTAAGTGTTCCCTAGACTAAAAAGAATGTTAGTTTCCTAAAGAATATTTTTTCAGGTAACCACAAGTTAAATTGTTAAAATCTTACCAGACTTTGTCCAGGGTATCAAGATGAAGAGTAAGTATAATCGCAACATTTGGAATCAGAGTAAAATAACCAGAAACAGTTGAATTTTCAAGAAAAGGGATCTGCCGTTAGTTCTCTCCTCCAGTAATTTTTTAGCGTGTTCTGGGTTTCTCCTTGAGATGACCCGAGCTTTTTATAGAGAAACGGTGACTTTCAGGAAATGAATTTAGAAACACTGAAACAAGGTTCCTCGACCTTTGGCTCTACCAGGCTCCTCCTCTTCTTTACTTAACTAGGTGAGGTAGTTTCCTCAGTGTTGCCTCACTGTTATATTTGGTCTAGGACAGTTTCTTATTCAGTTCAGACATTGATGTGGATTTAAACAAGGAGTTCAGCTAGATGTGTAGAACCAAGGAGAAGGGAAAACTAATTACAAGTCTCTTTTATTTTCCCATCCATTGGATCTCAGATGTGATCAGGAGAAGCGTGGTTGTGGAGAAACTGGTACACATCAGGAATCGTGCCCATCTAGAATTAAAAGGGGTTCGAAGAGCCCACAGTGGACAGCCCCTCATATTTATAAACTTGGCTCCTCCAAAGGATAATTTCTATATTCACATCCATGAACCCTCCTTCTAGATAATAACACCTTGCCATCTTCTAGAAATTTGGAGAGAAGCAAAAGAGCTATTTACCAAAAACTGATAAATGAGATCCTTCTTCTTATTTGGCTCTAGGAAAGAGAAAACCAGATAACCTCAGTCTTTTTTTTTTTTCAAATGTGGACTAGGATAAAATCCAAACCCAATCCTTTTTTTTCTTTCACATATTTGTTGATTTAAACCTCCTCTTGTTTGTCTACAAACAGTGCTTTAAAATAGTCGTGACCCTTAAAAGAGTGGAATGGGTAATTATACTAGTGTAGAATATTGTATGAGCTAATCTAGAGGTTTAGTGGGTAGCCAGGTTAATTTCTCTGAGTAATCCAGAGTCGCCAGCAATTGAAAATGCTCTGTTATAGTTCTGCTATAAAAACCTCCCCAAAAGGACAAGTTGCCCTTTAATTATGGTCATTTAATTATGGTATTTATTAAATGTTTACTGTGTGCTAAGCATTAGTGTTGCCAGGAAAAGCACTCCAGGTCCTGAAGGAAACACCCAAGAATGCAATCTTTTGTCTCCTTCCTATTTTCAGAGTGCTGCTAGTGAATAACTAAATAAATTCAATTTTAAAATAGAACTCTAAAGGTGAATATATACATAACAGATCCTTCTCAACAAGAGTATTCTTGGAGCCCAAGAAAGAAAACAAACTTTCTTACGTGGCATATAATCACAGTTGTTCTTTGTCTGTGTACTTTGGACAGTCACATAATCTGTCTTCCATAGGTTCTCTTCATATTCACTGTCCTCCTGAACTAAATTTACTATTATCTTTGCACTTTGGATGATGGATAAAGTTGAAAGTAATCAATCCCAACTTATTTTTACTCACAAAGTCCTGCTTCCTTGTAGACCTTATATCCTTACTAAACAGGAAGTAGAGCATAAGAAGTTCAGTGAGTTTATTTGCTCCGCATGATAGTATAATGCAATTGTGATGATGAGATAACATGCATTCTGTAAAGTACTCTGAATTCTTGGAGGTAGTTGCTTTATAAAATAATAGATATTACAATTATTGTTGCACTTTTCAAATTGTTTCCTGTTCACCAATCCTAAAGACTGCTTTTGTGAAATGAAAAAAGCAACATTTTGTATCCTAAATGTAACATTTCCAGTAAATGCAAAAAGCCAAACATATGGGGCTCACAGTCTAAGAGGGAAGGAGAGCATAGGAGGGGGGAAAATATATTTAATCCCCATTTTACAGATGAGGAAACTGAGGAACAGATAAATTAAGTGATTGCCCAAAGTCCCACATTACACAAGTGGCAGTTCTAGGATCAGAACCAAAGCAGCCTTATACCCAGACCTGTGCTCTTTCCATTAGGTCATATTGCACAGGTTTGATCATTTGGCAAGCCTAAAAACAAGTCACCATGAACAAATACTGTGCACATCTAAATATTAACCACATGTACAGCTATTTACAACTCAATTCTCTCCACCATGAGTCAGAGTCCTACTGGCTCTCTCTCTCATGCACCTTGTTAGAAATCATGTATTTCTACGATGGAGGGGCAGCATGTCAGAGGCAGAACCTGAAGCCCAACTAGCTCTATGGGGTCTGCCTTCCCTCTCCTTGACCTTCCTTAGGCTCTATTGTCAATAGGAGGGCCATCAGCACCGCTTCCCCCAACCGCACGTATCATATATCATTTTCTGGTTGTAAAACTGGATCTCTTTGGAGCAGCTCTTACATCTGATATTTTATCCCAATTTTACAGATGAGGAAACTGAGAATCAGCATGGCTTAGTGGAAAAATCAGGGACCTGGAAGTCAAAGGACCTGGGTTCTAATCCTAGCTAAGCCACTTGCCTGCCACATGACATTGGGCAAGTCACTTAACTTCTCTGTGCCTCAGCTTCCTCAACTGTAAAATGGTAATCCAATACCTGTTCTCTCTCCTATTTAAACTGTGAGCCCCATGTGGAACCGAGACTCTGGCTAACCTGATTAATCTGTATCTACCCCAGTGCTTTAAACAGTGCTTGACACATAGTTAGTGCTTAAGAGATATTCAGGAACTCTCAGTCAAGCAATGGTTTGCATTGAGTGCAGAGAAATAAGCTAAGGGACTGGGAGAGTTAAATAGAATCAAGTCACAATATTATTTGGCCTGCAGTTTCATCTCACCACTAAGTCTGTTGTGTGACCTTGGGCAAATCACTTCACTTCCCTGTGCCTCAATTACCTCATCTGCAAAGTGGGGATTAAGACTGTGAGCCCTATGCGAGACAGGGACTGTGTCCGACCAGATTACCTTGTATCTACCCCAGTGCTTAGAACAGTGTTTGTTACATAATAAGCACATAACAGATACTATTATTATTGTTATCTTGACCATTTCAGGGATTTTTTTTTAACTTTTCATATTGCAGTCTATGTGAAGTACACAATAAAGAGAAGCAGCGTGGCTCAGTGGAAAGAGCCCGGGCTTGGGAGTCAGAGATCATGGGTTCGAATCCCGGCTCTGCCACTTGTCAGCTGTGTGACTGTGGGCAAGACACTTCACTTCTCTGGGCCTCAGTTATCTCATCTGTAAAATGGGGATTAACTGTGAGTCCCACGTGGGACAACCTGATCACCCTGTATCTACCCCAGCGCTTAGAACAGTGCTCTGCACATAGTAAGTGCTTAACAATTACCAACATTATTATTAATAAATACCACAGACTGATTATCCAGTCTATCAGCCAGACAAACACCCTCCCCTGCTTCAAAGCCTTACTGAAGGCACATCTCCTCCAAGAGGCCTTCCCAGACTAAGCCCCACTTTTCTTCATCTCCCACTCCCTTCTGCGTTGCCCTGACTCACACACACCCTTTGCTCTTCCCCACCCCACAGAACGTATGTATATATCTGTCATTTTATTTATTTATACTGATGTTTGTTTGCTTGAATTGATGTCTATCTCTCCCTCTCTAGACTGTGAGCTTGTTGTGGGCCGGGATTGTCCCTCTTTATTGCTGTAGTGTACTTTCCCAAGCGCTTAGTATAGTGCTCTGCAGACAGTAAAAATAATGACATTTGTTAAGCGCTTACTGTATGCAAAGCACAATAAATACGATTGAAGGAATGAACAAATGATTAACTACTCTCCCAGGGGAGCTGGAGAATAAAGGTCGGTGATGGGAGGGGAGAGAGAAAAGCAGGACTGGGGGAAGAGCAGTGATGAGGAAATGGGGGAAAGAAGCTTGATGGAGGAGGAGGGAGAAGAAATTAGACGAAGAGGAAGGGGAGAAAAATTCCGGACGTCTATGAGAGCCCTGAGTGCCGAGAAACCAGGACTTGGACTGGATAAGGTCCCTCAAGGAGAGGCCGAAGGCCTACGCAGGGGAGGCTTGGTTACCAAGGCAACGGGGATGAGCGGTTCCCGAGGCAACGAGGAGGCGCTGTTACCGAGGCAACGGGGACACAGCCGTAGTGCAGGTGTTTCGCCTGCCCACGTTGGGACGGGGGCTTGAGAAGGCCGTCGTAATGCCGTCGTGATGCCGAGCAGGGTTGGTTGGCGACAGCTGGGAGGAGGCGGGGAGAAGGGACAATGACAGGGAGGGCCAGGTGATGCTGCAACTCCTGCAGAGATGTTCCCGGCTCAGGAGGAGGCCGACAGGACTGTGTTTGTGGGGAATTTAGAGAGCCGAGTGAGAGAGGAGATCCTCTATGAGCTCTTCTTGCAGGTACCCCCGAGGAAGAGACGGGAGGGAGGAGGAGGAGCATGAGGATGGGGGAATGAGGGAGATGGGGGAGTGGGTGGGTTGAAAGGAGGGAGAGGTGGGAGTTGGAGAAGAGGTGGCATGATGGGCGGGGAAGAGGAGACCCGGGAACCCCTCTGATGCCAAGTCATCGCCGGTGTTTGCAAACACTTTGAGCAACAAGGCCGGCAAACCTCCAACCTTGCCTCTGAAAAAGACCTAGACACCTCAATCCCCCGCACCTGCATGAAAGCAGCAAAGGCAGCTTTCAGATGGATAGGGATCCATGCACATCGCAGTTAATAATAATAATAATAATACTAATAATAATAATGGCATTTGTTAAGCACTATGTGCAAAGCACTGTTCAGAGCGCTGGGGAGGATACAAGGTGAGGTTGTCCCACGTGGGGTCACAGTCTTAATCCCCATTTTATAGTTGGGGTAACTGAGGCCCAGAGAAGTTAAGTGACTTGCCCAAAGTTACACAGCTGACAAGTGGCTGAGCAGGAATTTGAACCCATGATCTCAGACCCCCAAGCCCGTGCTCTTTCTACTGAGCTATGCTGCTTCTAGTTAACCTAGAGGAGTCATTCATCAGGACTGCATTTAAGGTGGTCTTTTATATTTGGCCTGCATTTGGCAAAAGCCTTCATTGGATTCATCAGTAGTCATTCAGTGCAGTAATGTTTATTAAGTGCCTAGTGTTTACAGCAGTATAGTAGGTGCTTGCCAGAGTGCTGCTAATCCTAGGAAAATTTACAGTTTTCTAATTCCATCTTCTACCCTTTCCTCATCTCGACAGCTCTTTGTAACTTTAATCTTAGAACCCAGATACCTACCATCCGAACCGGGCCAGTTTGCCTTTGGACCACGTAACCAAGGAGCTGCCAGGGCTTGTGAGGTCCTTACTGAACTCTATCTTGTCATATGCTCCCGGTTTGTTTTCATGACTAGGTAACATGAACTGTTTATTCTTTTACTGTAAACAGCAAAGGACATCCCACAGAATACTTTTCAGCCTGTGCAGCTTTGTTAATGCTTAACCTGAGTTTGTTTTGTAGTAGCTTGAGTTGATTCCCTCTTGCTTAACCACAGATGGTCATAAAAAGCAGCTGGTTATCAGCACTATCCTTTACTATAGTAGAAAAGTAGTATTATAATAATAATAATAATAATGTTGATATTTGTTAAGCGCTTACTATGTGCCGAGCACTGTTCTAAGCGCTGGGGTAGACATAGGGGAATCAGGTTGTCCCACGTGGGGCTCACAGTCTTAATCCCCATTTTACAGATGAGGGAACTGAGGCACAGAGAAGTTAAGTGACTTGCCCACAGTCACACAGCCAACAAGTGGCAGAGCTGGGATTCGAACTCATGAGTCCTGACTCCAAAGCCCATGCTCTTTCCACTGAGCCACGCTGCTTCTCTTCCTAATGCAGTGTCCTACTTCCACTCCTCCAGATTTCCCACTCCCAGTCCAAATACATTCCTAGGATAATAATTGTGGTTTATTAAGCATTTACTATATGCCAGGCACTGTACTAAGTGCTGGGGTGGATGCAACCAAATCAGGATGGATACAGCCCCTGTCCTGCAAGAGGCTCACAGTCTTAATCCCCATTTTACAGATGAGGTAACTGAGTCACAGAGAAGTTAAGGGACTTGCCCAAGGCCACAAAGCAGACAAGTGGCAGAGCAGGGAACAGAACTCAAAACCTTTAAGGTCCCAGGCCCACTCTCATGTTCACTCCTCCAGTCACTCCCAACACCAAAAAAAGGATTAGAAGAATCTTAATACTTACCTTGAGCAGCTCCTAGTTATGGTATTCATTAAATGTTTACATTACAGTGTGCCAAACACTGTACAATGAACTGAAGTAGATAAATAATGAGTTCAGATACAGTCCCTGTCAAACGAGGGTCTCACAGGCTAAGTAGGAGGGCAAACAGGAATTGAATCACTTTTAAAATGAAGAAACTGAGTCCCTGAGAAGTTAAGTTACTTGCTCAGGCAGGCTGCATAGTGGGATTAGAACTCTAGTCTCTGACTGGATCAACTGTATTTATTGAGTACTGACTGTGTGCAGACCACTGTATTAAGCCTTCAGAGGAGTACAGTAGAGCAGAATTAAAGGACACATTCACTGTCCCCAAGGAGCTTATAGCGTTCAAATTGTTCAAGGTCAGGTGTGGATAATCCACCAAGGTATTAGCCAGAATACACCTCCAGAAACTATTGTTACATGGTAATGGAGCCTCATCTTTTCAGCCCCTCTAAGTTTCTCCCAACTATGATAGTTAACTCTTGGGGAAAAGCTACAGGAGTCCAGTTCTCTCCTTGTTTCCATTTCACATCCATCTAGAGGCTGGAGTGAAAAAATGTTTTTTAATTGTGAACAGTTATATTTTTGGTTGGTTTTTTATTTCACTGTTTTCCCAAATTTCAATCAAATTTCTTGTCAACAGAGTAAAACTTATTTTGACTGAAAGTGCTGGCCTTGGTGAGAGTTTTATTGGCATTTATTTTCTGATTTGCCATCTGTATTTTATTTTGTTCTTGACATTATATTACTTCTTCAGAACTTATGATAGGATATTGGCCATGATGACCTGGGTGATCAGTGTTCATGAAAGAGGAAAAACTATGGGCCATGTCACAACCATGGCCTGCTAGAAATCAGTTTCCACTTTGAAGGGTACTTCTAACTTTTTCCTCTTTACTTCTGCTCTCCCAGTTGGGCTATCAGTTTATGCCTCCTGTAGAGGTGTTTTGCCTTTTCTCCTAGACGACCAGAACTGTACTAGAGAACAGATGGTGGGAGGAGACTGGGCTGGTTTAATGTGGTTTCTCCTGGTGAGGTGTGAAAGGCCAGTTTCTGTGTAGTGTTCTGTTTTGGATTAATTAGGGCTAGAGGCCCCTCATTTGGGAGCTAGCTGGTTTGGGGTGGGTAGGATCGGAATTAGAACTGGAGGTCCCTGATGAAAAGTCCAACCTCCTTCCTTTCGTCCTACCTCCCTGACTCACGATCTCCTTTTAATACCCTCTAATGGATGCACACAGTTTTGTTTTTTTTTTAACTATTTTTTCAGAGGCCCTTGTTGTGCTTTAAGAATGGGCAGTTTACAAATTAAGCAGCCTTCTTATTTCCAAGGCTATTTCTCCCAGCCTTGATAAGACTTCCCAAGAGTATCTTCTGGGTTTTGTTTTTGCCTTGAAGATTGATAAATAGAAAACACATTGAAGGGGAGGAACCAAAGGGAGCCATTCATATAGGTCACAACAGTGAAATATTTGAGAACCACAGTAACACCTTTCACTAAAAGATATTGAAGGTTGGGAGTGGGAAGAGGTTTCAGTTGGAAAATAATTGTTGAGCCATATCTTAAGTAGTTTACCATTTTATCAAATACAGTTTACATGTGTACCATGAATCATTAAACTGAAAATTCCTTGGTTATTTGAAAACCAGACAAAAATGTTGAGTGGCATTGACTACAGATAACTTGCTTTGTTTCCTGGGTTCTTCTCAAACCTGGCCATCTTAATTAGTCATTTCTAGTGTTCCATTGTGGGAAATGATTTTTTTTCAATAGTTAATAATAATAATGTTGGTATTTGTGAAGCGCTTACTATGTGTAGAGCACTGTTCTAAGCGCTGGGGTAGAGACGAGGAATCAGGTTGTCCCACGTGGGGCTCACAGTCTTAATCCCCATTTTACAGATGAGATAACTGAGGCACAGAGAAGTTAAGTGACTTGCCCACAGTCACACAGCTGACAAGTGGCAGAGCTGAGATTCAAACTCATGACCTCTGACTCCAAAGCCCGTGCTCTTTTCCATTTGCAACTTAGTATATGTGAAAGATTGACGCTCCAGCAAAAAAAAAAAACTTTCTTTACCATGATTGAAAGGACTGTTGGCTGACATAGCTATTACAGTGGATATTTCTTACAGGTGAATTCCCCTCCTAAAAAAAAAAGTTTCAGCTTATGAAGATCATCTTTATGAAGACTCCACAGGTCAGCATATGCTGCACCATTGTCATTCAACTTGATCAACATATAGCAGTGGAATAATAATTGAAAATTGGTACTTTTTTGGTTATTTCAAATTCTCCTCAATTTTTTCCTCACTTTTAATTATTGCTGTCCTTTCCCCCCCTTTCAGAACCAGTCACCTATTTGAAAGATGTTGATCTCATTGTGTGAATCTGTTAGCAAATCCATGTTACAGTCAGTAGCATGGTCACCTGACTTTGACTCTTATTGCCATATGTGCATAAATTACCACCGTGAAACAGTAAATCAAACCAGTTAGAATGGTTTGTCCCATAATGGTCACTTGAAATGCTAGAAATAAAATTTAACATTTGGAGTAATATTCGACTATTCTGCCAAATTGACTCCCCACATTTGCTGGCCAGTGAAAAGTGAGAGAGATTTTTGCCCCTGACCTTGAGCCAGTAATGCCCTCCACTATCTTGGACTTGCCCCCTTACCTCGGTCATTTATCTGGGATCTCTGTGAGCACTGAAGTAGTCAGATTTCTTGGTGACAGTGGAAGGAAGAGACGACAGAATCTGTCAATGCATTGGAACCAGGTCCAGCAAAATAGCTCTTTATTGCTCATAGGTCAGGATTTAAAGGTTGTTCAGTGAGGGCGTGGGGAAGTTGTTAATTTTTCTGCTTCAGTGAGTGTGGAGATGAGGGGTGGGGAGACCAGAAGAGGGGTCACCTTCATTTCTGGGGCCTTCACCTTGGAGAAGGGTTGGAAGCAGGATGGGAAGCCAATCCCAGCCTTCTTCACCTCCAGTATGTGTCTCGCTGAAGTGGGCAGAATCACTTTAGGGGGTTCACAGGCTCCCCCAAAAGACTCATTGGACCACATGTAATCCACAGGTTGTCATGTGGACTACATTAGCTCATGATATAATGCGATGAAAAATAAGTATTAATTTGTGCAGAAAACAGCCCTTCTATTTTAGCGAAAATGATTTAAATTGGTTTATTATTGGCAGGGAACTTAGGGTTACCTTGCTCAGCAGGATTTAGAACCAGATAGGATCTAGATTACAGATTAAGCTCATTAAGGTCATTTATCTAACTCTCAAAATTTTGTCTTGTTTCTCCTTAAAACAGTTTTGAAGATGGTCTGGAAATAAGTTTGACAGCTAGGTAGGGCATCAATAGCTTCAGTTAGGCTCCTATATTTAGCTCTAGGAAATACCTTCTGTCAAAATGGATTTTACTAGATGAACATGAGTTAAAAAAAGTTTATGGGGATTTATGGAGAAAATAATGTTTTAAGTTTCTTACAGGCTGGACCATTAATCAAGGTGACCATATGTAAGGACAAAGAAGGAAAACCCAAATCTTTTGGATTTGTCTGCTTTAAGCACACAGAGTCGGTGTCTTATGCAATAGCTCTGCTGAATGGAATTCGTTTATATGGAAGACCAATAAATGTGCAATATCGCTTTGGTAGGTCTTGCAAATTTTAAACTCAGTCTGTGATATTAATGGGAAATCCTTCTTCACTTGATAATATGAACTTTATTCTAGCCTTTCAACCTGACCTTGCTTCTGTTTTATTTTGCAGATTTGAAATTACATTAACTACTTAGAAAGATGACTTGCAGTTCAACAAAGCACAGTGTCTTCGCTAGTTTTCTGGTGAAGATAAAAAAATCTTTTATTTTTGAATCAAAAGCATGTTCACGTAGGTGGAAGCTTTTGTAACACAAGTCAGTACACCACAGGTATAGATTACCCTTAAAAGTCAAGGATGCTCACTGCCCACAGGGGTAATGCATTCTCTTCTTGGGTAATTTTTATGGAACTATTTTAAGATAACAATAAGGAAAGCAGTTGTAGATTTTTCTTAGCCATTAAATATAATCCAGATTTGGACTAAGGAGTGCCTCTCCTTAATGGGGAAGAGACACCCACATTCATAAATCTTCTGCTGTGCCTCAGGGTGGAGAATGCTTGGTTTGAGTTGAGAGGTTTGAATCCTGGATGAGATTCTGAGCCCTCCAGAGGCTGTCCTGCTCTGACATTTTCAGTCTGAACTAGTACCAAGGCCAGAGGGACTCTGCAATAACAGTACAAATTAGAGAAGCAGTGTGCCCTAGTGGAGAAAGCATGGGCCTGGAAGTCAGAAAGACCTGGTTTCTAATCCTGGTTCTCCCACTTATCTGCTGTGTGACCTTGGGCAAGTCACTTAACTTCTCTGTGCTTCAGGTACCTCATGTGTAAAATGGAGATTAAAACTGTGAGCCTCATGTGGGACAAGGACTGTGTCCAATGTGATTACCTTGTATCTACCCCAGCACTTAGTACTGTACCTGGTATAAAGTAAGCACTTAAATACCATTAAAAACAAACTGTTATTTGTTAAGCCCTTCTTATGTGCCACATACAAAGTGCTTCAGGGAAATTCAGGATAGTCACATCAGCCATGGTCCCTGTCCTACTATGGGCTCACAGTCTATTGATATTGAATAACAGTCTAACAGATATTGAATTACCATTTCAAAGATGAGGATGAGGGAAGAATTCTAATGTCCAAATTTGATATGTATGCTTGTCATGGCAGTCACTTTTAACATCCCCTTCCTGAGTCACTGCAGTGGGAGGAAGAAATACTGCTTCCATCATTTTATCCCCCTGAGAGCCTAGCACTATGCTAAGCATTGGAGTACTAAGTCTTAATAAGGTAATAAGTAAGGGGCTTACAGTCTTCAAGTGGCCCTTCGTGCAGCAAGATCATACTATCCGTCTGGCACTGATCAGTCTGTGGTATTTACTGAGTGCTTACCATACTAAGCACTTGGGAAGGTACAGTACACCAGAACTGATATATATGACCCCGGCCCACAAGGAGCTTTACAGTCTAGAGACCTGAGGACGTTCACTGCCATAGGTTAGGATTCTCGATGCCAGTAACAGGTGCCTGGCTCATCCCTGGGCTAATTATTAATGGAATTCTCAAGAACCAGGGGTTGGGGAAGTAGTCATAGACATCTGATACATTTACCTTTCTCCAAGCAGGTGGGTGACTAACCTGTCCAGGATAGAGGTCTTTGTTTTGATTAAAGAGTGTATGGGTGGAAAATCCACAATTTTCCTTAGCTGGCCATTCCAGTGTTTCATCACGCTGATTGGAAGCTCCTTCCATATGTCCAAAAGAGATCTGCCAATGTAATTCCAGCTCTCTAGCTGTGTTCTGTCCTGAATATCCAGATAATTTAAGATGACTTAAAAATTGTAATTTCATCATGGTTTTTACTTCCTCAACAATAGCTTGTGATTGCTCCCTCAGTCCCTGTGCTGATGTAACTTCCTGAGGTGCAGTTCAATTGAACATGTTGTGCTTATAGTTCAATGGGAGTTATGTATACTTGAGGGATACAGGCCAAGAATGATTTTTTTTAAATCCCTCAAAAATAAAATAACCACATATCCTGAAATAAGAGATTATTTAATTGACTTCACATTTTTCATATTCATGAATTAAACATTTGTACCCCATTTAAATCAATACTGTGCTGTTCCATGGCAGTCTTTTTTTGAAGCTCATCCATCAAAAAAAAATATGAAGCAGAATCAGTAAAGTTGTCATCTTTTTGTTTACAGGGAGTTCCCACTCATCAGAATTGAACAGTCAAAGTGTGGAAAACTACTTGGATGTAAATTCACAGAGCTACAGGTAAGGGAAAACAATTGTGAGGCAAAAAAGTATGGGCTATTTTATTTAGGGCAAGTCTTCCTATAAGTGGAAAAAACTCATCCTTCATTAGGGCAAGTCTTCCTGTAAGTGGAAAAATCTCATCCTTCATTAGAGTATTTGTATTTGGATGTGATGTCATTCAATCAAGTAGATAGGAGGAAAGTTCTGAGAGCCAGAAATCCCTTCTCGAAGGAGCCTGTGGTACTGAGTGCAACCAGGCCTAGTTTAAAGCTTCCCCCAAAATGCAGTAATGGGCCTTGGACTTCCCCGCAACACCAATCCCCACCAACCCCAACCTACAGATTACTCCCTGTTGAAGAGACAAATTCTCAGCCTCTGGCAACAGGACAGAAAAAAAAAGCCTCGATGGGCCCCTCCTCTCATCCAGCCCACCTATTTTCTAAACAGTTCTGGAGGGAACACCAATGGTAATGCGCCACCAGCCCAGAGAGTGGAACCAAGCTCAGCTCAAGTGAGTCATTTGCCACATGTGTTCACCTGGGACTACTGAGTCATATCTCACTGAGTTCATCCTCAATACCTGCACTTTGGCACAGAGTAGGCCCCTTCCAAGGTCTCTAGTGGGGGGATGGGAGCGGTTTGGGGATGATTGCACTTGTAATGACTTAAAATTGGAGGAAAAGTGTGGGTTTGGATTTGTTGGACATTTGGCTGGTGGGAGAAGTCCAGCAAGCCCAGAGGAATGGTTCCTGATCCGATATCCACAGAGGGACTGGACAGGAAGTAAAAGCTGGGGACCAGGATGAAGTACCCTGCTGCCACCGAATGTGGGGCACCCTTGAAAAATAGTTGGGGGTATTTGGGAAGACTGAGGGTGCTGGTGGGCCGAATTTGAAAAAGAGCCCAATTGTTGGTTCATCTGCCAAATTTCCAAACCTGCCCTGCTGCCGAGAAGGACCCGACTCCATCCCTCAAATCCCCATCCTTGTTTTTGAAGGAATGAGGAGCCATGGGACCGACCTGCATTTCCCATGAAACCCTTTACAGCGAATGATTGTACTTTACCTCAGGAATATTCTTTCTTTCAAAAGATGGTGAGTTGGCCAACTTCTTTCTCTACCACTGTCGTTAGGCTGCGTCATTCAGAATGTGAAACCAGAACATGATAGAATCTATTGCAGTGTTGTAAAGAATTTTAGGGGAAGCAAAATTCACTCGGAGCATATGCAGAATTCTGCTGCCACCTAATGGCGATGCACCTTCTCATTGTTAGGATTCTGCCACTCACTTCCCCTACTCTTTGAAATTAAAGGCTTGAGCAAAACAAAAATCTTGGGGCCTGAACGTACACCCAGAGTAAGAGGCCTGTGTTGAACTTGACTACATCAGTAAAATGCTCTCTCCCCAATAAGTGCTCAATAAATCCCTTTGGAATTGTAGCTGCTCTGCTTATCTAGCCCCAGGTGTCCCCCATGCTCTTTCCAGCTAGAGGAGGCTTGAAGTGAGGGAGACAGCATGGCCTAGTGATTACAGCACATGTCTGGGAATCAGAAGAACCTGGGTTCTAATCCTGGTCTTGCCACTTGTCCACAAATCACTTAACTTCTCTGTGCCTCAGTTACCAAATCTGTGAAATGGGATTAAGACTGAGAGCTCTGTGTGGGTCGTGGACTACATCCAACCTGATTAGCTTGTATTTACCCCTGTGCTTAGTCCTGTACTTGGTACATAGCAAGTGCTTAAATCTCATTTAAAAAAAAGGGGGGAGGAGCCTATGATTCCAGAAGGTGCAGACCCTCAGGTCTTGCACTGCTTTACCTGGATACCAAAGTTCATTCAATAGTAATTATTGAGCGCTTACAATGTGCAGAACACTGTACTAAGCGCTTGGAATGAACAAGTTGGCAACAGAAGTTGAGCTCCAAGTTGAGCTCCAACCTTTGAGTTAGGACCTGCCATTTCCAAATCTAATCCAACATTCCTTGGGGCTGGAAGTATTGACAAGTGATGCTTCCTTTCACCTTGGGAGAATTGGAGGGGGAGACCCGGTGGCCACAACTCACCTCTCTCAGACTTCTGACTCCCACTGGTGCTTTATGACCAGGCAGCTGATACAAATGAGCTTCCAAGAAGGGGAGGACAGAGAACAAGGGGGCTGTTATATAAAGATCAGTCATACATTTTAAGGGCATAGAATGTTTACAGAACATAGATCATGTTACCAAGGTCATTGATAACATGATCCATATTCTGCTGGGAAGTATTTGCCAAAAAATAAAGGGTTTTGTCTGGAAAACCTTTTCACAATGGAGTGAAGTTTTTGCAAGCAATCACTTTCAGTTTAGTAGTGTATAAATTACAAAAGCCACAAGATTTACTCAATTTCCCCTGTCTGCAGAGAACTGCAGCAGAGCCTGGTGGGAATTTCAAACAAATAGCTAAGCATGCTCTTTTCTGTGAGAGAGTTCAGTAGACAGGAACAACACACTTAAACAAAGAGGGTTTAAACATAGCTGATAGAGGAATAGAACCCAAAAGGTATATAAGTGAAATCTCTCCATCCAATTACCAAGGTATCATAAATGTTAAGGGAATCAGAGTTTTCAAGGATCCAGAATCAGATGGAGTAAATCTGAAAATGGGATATTCTTCCAGTATTAATCTTTATCTGAGCTACCATTATCTCAAATTTTTAAAAAATTCATGTCTGACTCACTTGGTTAGGATATGTAAAGTCTTACCTTCTCAAATTTCTCATAAGTAGAAATTCTGATTCAAAACTAACTTTAAATTAGGACTCAAGGGTATATAGATTCTTGTCCTTCAACCCTGAAGAGGCCACCTATGGGTATGAAGGTGGTGAAAACACCAACAGGGGAGTCAGAGCCCTTGAACACACTGCACATTAACTAGACTGTAGGCTCCTTGTGGGCAGGGATCATGCCTACCCACTGTATTAATAATAATTGTGGTATTTGTTAAGTACTTACAATGTGCCAAGCATAGTTCTAAGCACTAGGATAAATAAAAGGTAATCAGGTTACTGCATTGTAATCTCTCAAGCACTTAGTAGAGTGCTCTGTAGATAGTAAATGCTCAATAAATACCTTTGATTGGTAGTAAACCAGGCCTTATAGTGTGAGGGTTTTGTGAATAATCATTCAATAGTATTTATTCATTCATTCAATAGTATTTATTGAGCACTTACTATGTGCAGAGCACTGTACTAAGCCCTTGACCACAGTAACCAGGGTTAACTTTTCTCAGTTCTCAAGAAGTGTTAATGTCCCATCAGTGGTCAGTAACCTGCACATTTGCAAATGGAATTTACTATTTTTAGTCCTATAAAAAGCAAATCTAATGGTATGTCCAGCTGATTTTTTCCCCTTGCCCCTTTTCTACAGCATTCCACCTGTTTTAATTGTCTTTTTGTCTTCTTTAGATGAATTTATTTTTATCACAGCAATATCCCATGCATAATCCAGCGGAACAACCTTCCTATGGCCAGATGGCATCAACGCCCAGACCCGGCTTGCCCATGTCTCTCTCACTAAATCCTGTTTCTGACCTTGAGGCGGGGCCAAGCTCTCTTGAGTGGGTTCAACCTCCACCAAGTGACAGTGGCTTGTACCAAATAAACAAAAGAAAAAGACAGCAACAAACTAGTGATAGTGATAGTAGTACCGAAGACAGCAAAGGGAAACGAAGATGTGGCCAGAAATACAGGAAGTGTAGGAAGAAGAAAAAAAGACATTAATATTGTGTTCAAATCCAGGATTTCTCAACATTGCACTCATTCTCTTAAATGAAGAACACATATTTGCACTCTACCAAAGTGAATTTGATTCATGGTACTTAGTTTCTAAATATATTCTATATGGCTACTATGACATTTAATCTTATGCCTTGAATGAGGAAATTTTGCACAATTTATGAAGGATTATTAGTGTTGCATGATTTTTTTTCTCAAAGAATGACTATGTGGGCTTTTGTTCCCCTCATCTGTTTAGGTATTTATTGCTTACATTTTTTTAATTTATTGTCTCAGGCTTATGGGAGCTTAATTTGTAAAGAGGTCTGATGTGGCAAAGGGAAAGGTGGTCTTGATCCTTGTAAATGTCTGTCACTAGTTATTAAATGCTTGGACCCTAAGGTTAGGGTTGGACCTGACCCTTTTTTACTCATTAAAGTGGTCTAATACAAAGCAACATCCTGTATGCAATATTTATTTGCTTTCAAATGGATTGGCTTCCTTAACTTCCCCTGTCTTACCCAAATTAAGCACAAGCCTATTTTTCTTTTCATTGTTAATCCTAAATACTTAATTTTTTGCCTTGTTTTGTGCTGTTGAGTCAACTCCAACCCATAGCAACATCAGGGACACATCTCTCCCAGATTGCTCCACCTCCATCTGCAATCATTCTGGTAGTGTATCTATAGAATTTTCATAGTAAAAATGCGGAAGTGGTTTACCATTGCCTCCTTTTGCTCAGTAAACCTGAGTCTCCACCCTCAACTCTCTCCCATGCCGCTGCTGTCCAGCGCAGGTGAGTTTTGACTTGTAGCAGATTGCCTTCCACTCGCTAGCCACTGGCCATGCTAGGAATAGAACGGGTATGCCTCTGCTTGACTCTCCCTCCCATAGTTGAGACTGATACAGTACTAGAAAATTTCCAGGTGTGACGCTGAGAGGGGAAAGAGTTAATCACAAGAGTTCACTGTTCACCCCAGGTGCCAAAACTCTTCCTTAGAAAAAGGCATTTAGGGAGGTACATAATGAAGATAATAATAATGATAATGCTTTTATTTGTTCACACATCAATGAACCAATAATATTAAATGCTTACTGTGTGCAGAGCACTGTACCAAGTGTTTGGGAGAGAACAATGCAATGTAACAAACATTCCCTGCCCGCAAGTTCATATTTCCAAAACTGTTTTCATATTAACTGTAGCATTTTTCTCCTGAGGAAACCCATATGGAAGGGTTAAGTGACTTGCTTGAGGTCACCCAGCAGGTCACTGTCAGAGCTGTGAATCCATAAAATGCATTTTTTGAGCACTTTGTGCAGAGCACTGTACTAAATTTGGGAGAGTACACTATAACCAAGCATTGTTCTGAGTACTAGGAAAGAACATATTAATGGGAATTAGAAATGAGCCCTGACCCCTGGAGGTAGCTAGTAAAGGGCCCTTGATTAAGTTGCTAGCGCAGAAATTGAAACTCAGCAATCAGACCCTTTATATTATGGCCTAAAATAATGTTCATCTGCCACAATGTTGCCAAAATGAGAATCAGAAAAGAAATAGATAAAATTTCCCTAGCATGGTTTGAACAGAATGGCAATGCAACCTACAGGTTCAATGGCCTTTTTCCAGTAATAGCTTAGTGACTAACAACTTCAAGATGACACCACATCCAAAATTGTTAGGGTGGGTTAAGAAATTCTATCAAGTGCTTTGTTAAAAAAAAAAAAAGCAACAACTTCATTTGTTGCACTACCAGAGTTATTAATTTATAGTGACAAACTCATGCATGAATTAAATCTCATGGTCATAGCAAGGAGGGGTGGGGGGTGGGGGGTGGGCACTTGTCTTTGGATAATTTAATCTGTTCTCTAGAAGAACTCTAAATTATAAACTAATCTAGATACTATAAATTTAGCTTAGGGGAGAAAATATAGATCATGCATTGTATGCTTGCAAGATTACTAATCAGTTGAATCTATTTGTCTTCACTAGTACCTTAGAATATAAGTACTGCGATACAAATGAAGGTAAATAATTCACTAAGATAAAGCAGTATGAATTTCAATTCAGGAAAACTACATTAGAGGCAAAGCTGTGGGATAATTTTTGAATTTATATGATTAGACAAGAACTCCCAGATTATTTAGTAATGCATAGAGATTAGTCACAGGTCACAATCTGTATTTTCAAGATACTTATATTACAGATTATACAGACAAATACATAAGCATTTCAAATACTATCATGGCTGCACTAAGTTTCTTACTGATTTTATCTGTATAAAAATACTTAAAATTTGTCATTCTTGTCTCATAGCCTATTTTCATTCATTAATTCAGAATTTATGTGGAAATTGAGGTAAGATGGGTAGAGTCAAAGCTCAATAAATACCATTGATCCATTAGAGAATGACTATGTTCAGTGTGATGTATGCCTAGTATATGGGTGACTCTTCAACACAAGAGTCACTGCCCTTTCCAACACACCTGCAACCTGCAGTCCCCTCCTTTTTATTTTTGACCCACCCAAACGTTCCAGACCATGTTTTCAACTACTCCTCCATTTGGTCATTTCTTCTGTGTCCTTCTGTCAACTAAACTCTCTGCCTGGGGTGGCTTCAGTGTTGTTCAGAAACAACTCTGAATATCTCTCATAACCTGTTGGAAAAGATGGAAGTCGCTACAGATGGGATTATGTGAAAGTGTCTTAGGTTACAGCACAGAACTGGCCTATTTTCATGTAGCGATTTGTAAAGTAGCCATGTGCTTGGATATCAGCTAGCGGCATTACCCTGGCATTGGCTTTCCACCAATGTCAAAACATGGGCCATGTTGCAGTTCTGGCTGAAATATTTGGTCAGGATGGGGAGATAATTCAGCTAATACCTATAAATTCTAAAAATCTTTCATTTTCCTCCTGCATCACAGTATGAAGAGAGGTGATTATGCCCATTTTACAGAAAAAAACTGAGGCTTAAGAGAGTAAATGATTTTGCCAAGGTTGCAAGGTCAGTCAGAAGAAGAGCAGCAGCTTGGAGAAGCAGCGTGGCTCAGTGGAAAGAGCACGGGCTTTGGAGTCAGGGCTCATGAGTTTGAATCCCAGCTCTGCCACTTGTTGGCTGTGTGACTGTGGGCAAGTCACTTAACTTCTCTGTGCCTCAGTTCCCTCATCTGTAAAATGGGGATTAAGACTGTGAGCCCCATGTGGGACAACCTGATTCCCCTATGTCTACCCCAGCGCTTAGAACAGTGCTCGGCACATAGTAAGCGCTTAACAAATACCAACATTATTATTATTATAGTCAGAAGCCTGGTGTATGACCAAACTCATTCAACTGTGCACGTGGCCAAAACTCAAATACCTATTAAAGGACTGATATTCTTTGTGTCTTTGCACTAGTCACGACCTTTTACCCTTCTTTAGTAAGATCCTGTGTAACATTAACCAAACCAGTCATCATTTGACTGTGGCCTCTGTCCTACTTACCACCTGATAATATGCTGCAAAAATCAGCTTCTCATTATACTACCATTTTACTAGTTGTTTTATCTAGAAGTGCTCCCCTAGGCAAGATTTCACCTTTGTATGGTTTGGGCAAGAATAATAAAAACAGTGGTATAAAGATAGTCATGTCAGACACGGTAACAGCCCCACATTCTAGTACCTCTCAATTCTCAATAAGTATCTCTGATTGGTTGATAAGTTCACAGTATGAGGCAGGGCATTTTTATCCCCATTTTACAGGTGTGGAAACAGCTCCAGAGAAGTTGAGTGACTTGCCTAAGATCACCCAGCAAGCAAAAAGCAAAGCTATGACTAGAACCTGAGTCTCCTAACGCCCTAGCCCATGCTGCTAGCCAGGATGATTTAATAAAAATAATGTCCTATTTTCTTCATTTTCAAGTTGAAAAAGCACTTAGACGGTGCTTTGCAAAGCGGAAGTTTTCCATAAATGTAACCGATTCCACCCCTCCTATATTGTTGGCCTAGGGTCTATTCCATGAGCATTTGAGAACTGCTGATGAAATTCACGTGGCCAAATGTGGTTGTTATACAAAGTAAAATGTGGTGAACTTCTTGTGCATTGGGAAATGGGTGGTGAGCAGAATAACAGGTGTTTATCTTATTACCCCTAAATTCCCTTTTAATAACAATAATAATAATGTTGGTATTTGTTAAGCGCTTACTATGTGCAGAGCACTGTTCTAAGTGCTGGGGCAGATACAGAGTAATCAGGTTGTCCCACGTGAGGCTCACAGTCTTAATCCCCATTTTACAGATGAGGTAACCTTGAGGCACAGAGAAGTGATTTACCCACAGTCACACAGCTGACAAGTGGCAGAGTTCAAATTCGAACCCATGACCTATGACTCCCAAGCCCGTGCTCTTTCCCCTCAGCCAAGATTGCCATGATCCCCTTCTCTGGGAAGGGAACTGCTGACAAACAGATTGACATCAAGCCTGAAGCGTGCAACCTAGGGTGGATTCAAGCAAATTGGGTTGGACACAGTTCCTGGGATATGCTTTGTTCTCACCCCGACACCATAGCTGGTTATCCTTTTTGGAGCTTCCTAAATCAACTGCAGAGCTGTTTATGTGGGTGTTGATTAATGGCAGGAAACCACGGGGTGATTTTTGGGGGCAAACCCTTCTGGGAGCACCTTCTGTGTCCAGACCCAATCTCTGACAATGGAGGAGCAGTCTGACCTAGTGGAAAGAACACGAGCCTGGGGGTGAGCGGGCCTGTGTTCTAATCCCGTCTCCACCGCTTATCTGCTGTGTGACCTTAGACAAGTCTCTTAACTTCTCTGTGTCTCAGTTGCCTTATCTGTAAAATAGGGATTCAAATTGTGAGCCGCGGGTGGGATGGGGACTATGTCCAACCTGATTATCTTGTATCTGCCCAAGTGCTTAGAACAGTGCTTAGCACATAATAAGCGCTTAACAAATACTTTAAAAAAAACCCTCCCTAATGATGGCTCTGGAAGTAGCTGCAAAGTGGGTGGCATCTCTCAAACCTGGACAGATGAGATAACAGGTTGGAGGAGATGGGCTGAAGTGGACGTGCGGTTGTTCATCTCCGGAAGTCTGAATTAGGTTTGTTCAGATATTTCTCAATTGTGTCCTGAAACCGCATATATGGTAACGCAGATCGGAAGATAAAATCTGAGAACATTCCAGGAAGAAAAACAGAGTAGCGATTGACTATTTTCCTGCCTGATATTAACCCTAGCCAGTCCCAGATCTGTTCATACTGAGGTGCCCGTAAAAATTGGGGCAAAATTGGGGTAGATCAGAGACGGTCCTTGGGTCCCACAAGGGGCTCAGAACGTAAGGCAGCAGGAGAGCAGATGCTTAATCTACTTGTCAGCTGTGTAGCTTTGGGCATCTTAATTTCTCTGCACCTCGGTTACCTATCCTGTAAAATGGGGATTAAGACTATGAGACCCACGTGGGTCTGAATATCTTGTATCTACTCCAGCGCTTAGAACAGAGCTGGGCACATAGTAAGCTCAACATGGCCTAGTGCAAGGAGCACGGGCTTGGAAGTCAGAGGTTGTGGATTCTAATCCCACCTCTGCCTCATATCTGCTGTGGGACTTTGGGCAAGTCACTTAACTTCCCTGTGCCTCAGTTACCTCATCTGTAAAATGGGGATCAAGATTGTAAACCCCATGAGGTCCAAGAACTGTGTCCAGTCCAGCCTGATTACTTAGCTTCTACCCCAGCACTTAGAACAGTGCTTGGCACAGAATAAGCACTTAACAAATACCACGATTATTATTATTATTAAGTGCTTAGAACAGTGCTTGGCACATAATAAACGCTTAACAAATACCACGATTATTATTATTGTTATTATTAAGAGCTTAGAACAGTGCTTGGCATATAGTAAACACTTAAAATACCACAATTATTATTAAGTGCATAGAACAGTGCCTGGCACAGTGAATGCTTAACAAATACCACAATTATTATTATTAAGCGCTTAGAACAGTGCTTGACACATAGTAAACACTTAACAAAATACCACAATTATTATTATTAAGTGCTTAGAACAGTGCTTGGCACATAGTAAACGCTTAACAAATACTACAAGTACATCCCCTTGATTCTATTTATTGCTACTGTTTTTGTCTGTCTCCCCCGATTTGACTGTAAACCCGTCAGTGGGCAGGGATTGTCTCTATTATACATTCCAAGCGCTTAGTACAGTGCTCTGCACATAGTAAGCGCTCAATAAATACTATTGAATGAAATACCACAATTATTATTATTATTAAGCCCTTGGAAGAGTGCTTGGCTCATAGTGAACACTTAAAATACCACAATTATTATTAAGTGCTTAGAACAGAGCTGGGAACATAGTAAACGCTTAACAAATACTACTATTATTATTAAGCGCTTAGAACAGTGCTTGGCGCATAGAGAACACTTAACAAATACCATAATTATTATTATTATTAAGCGCTTTGGACAGTGCTTGGCACACAGTTAACGCTTAACAAATACCATTATTATTATTAAGCGTTTAGAACAGTGCTTGGCACACAGTAAACGCTTAACAAACACCGCAATTATTATTATCATTATCGTTTTGTAGATGAGGTTAGTACAGTGCTATGCGCCTAGTACAGTGACCTGCATATCGTAAGCGCTCAATAAAAACGATCGAATGAGTGAATGAATGAAAGTGAGGCACGGAGAAGGAAAGTGACTTATCCAAGGTCACACGGTGGGCACGTGCCACTTGTCAGCTGTGTGACTGTGGGCAAGTCACTTCACTTCTCTGGGCCTCAGTTCCCTCATCTGTAAAAGGGGGATGAAGACTCTGAGCCTCACGTGGGACAACCCGATGACCCTGTGTCTCCCCCCCCCCCCCCCCCCCGTTTAGAACAGTGCTCTGCACATAGTAAGCGCTTAACAAATACCAACATTAACAGCGTGGCTCAGTGGAAAGAGCACGGGCTTGGGAGTCAGAGATCATGGGTTCAAATCACGGTTTTGCCACTTGTCAGCTGTGTGACTTTGGGCAAGTCACTTAACTTCTCTGTGCCTCAGTTACCTACCTCATCTGTAAAATGGGGATGAAGACTGTGAGCCTCACATGGGACAACCTGATGACCCTGTATCTCCCCCTAGCGCTTAGAACAGTGCTCTGCACATAGTAAGCACTTAACAAATCCCGTTATTATTATTATTTATTGCCATTGTTTTAATGAGATGTACATCCCCTTGATTCTATTTATTGCTATTGTTTATTGTCCGTCTGTCTCCCCCGATTAGACTGTGAGCCCGTTTTTGGGCAGGGATTGTCTCTATCTGTTGCCGATTTGTCCATTCCAAGCGCTTAGTCCAGTGCTCTGCACATAGTTAGCACTCCATAAATACTATTCAGCGTGGCTTAATGGAAAGAGCCCGGCCATGGGAGTCAGAGGTCATGGGTTCGAATTCCCGCTCTGCCACTTGGCAGCTGTGAGACTGTGGGCGAGTCACTTCACTTCTCTGGGCCTCAGTTCCCTCATCTGTAAAATGGGGATTAAGACATGTGGGATAACCTGATGACCCTGTATCTCCCCCAGCGTTTAGAACACTGCTCTGCACATAATACACGCTTAACAAACACCAACATTATTAGAGAAGCAGCGTGGCACAGTGGAAAGAGCCCGGGCTTAGGAGTCAGAGGTCATGGGTTCGAATCCCAGCTCTGCCGCTTGCCAGCTGGGTGACTGTGGGCAAGTCACTTAACTGCTCTGTGCCTCAGCTACCTCATCTGTAAAATGGGGATTAAGCGTGAGCCTCACGTGGGACAACCTGATTACCCTGTATCTACCCCAGCGCTTAGAACAGTGCTCGACACATAGTAAGCGCTTAACAAATACCAACATTATTATTCTCTGTGCCTCAGTTACCTCATCTGTACAATGGGGATTAAAACTGTGAGCCCCACGTGGGACAATCTGATCTCCTTGTATCCACCAGCGCTTAGAACAGTGCTTGCACATAGTAAGCGCTTAACAAATACCAACATAATTATTTTCTGTGCCTCAGTTACCTCATCTATAAAATGGGGATTAAAACTGGGAGCCCCACGTGGGACAACCTGATCTCCTTGTACCCACCAGCGCTTAGAACAGTGCTTTGCACATAGTAAGCGCTTAACAAATACCACCATAGTGAATGAATTATTATCTATTATTTGGCGTTTTGATCCAGGGAGAGCAAGGCCCCGGGAGAGATGGGCGGGGCCAGGGGAGAAGTGGGCGTGGTTTAGGGCGAAGGGGCGGGGTTTGGAGGAGGGGAGGCTCCGCCCCTCGGCTCCTCGACCAATGAGGACATCGGTGGCCGCGCTGCCATTGGTCGGCAAGGAGGTGGGCGGGGCCAGACCCCGCCCGTCCAGTCCTGGTGGCCCGAGCCCTAGGACCGGCCGCAGCGGCGGCCAGCGAACCATGTCCCCCTTGCCTGGGGGCCACCACAAGGTAATAATAATAATAATAATAATAATGATGATGATGATATTTGTTAGGCGCTTACTCTGTGCAGAGCACTGTTCTAAGCGCTGGGGTAGACACAGGGTCATCAGATGGTCCCACATGAGGCCCACCGTCACCCAGCTGACAAGTGGCAGAGTCGGGATTCGAACCCATGCCCTCTGACTCCTAAGCCCGGGCTCTTTCCCCTGAGCCACGCTGTTTCTCTAAAAGCCCCCTGGCCCTGGGAATCGTCATAATCGTCCTGCTTTCTTAATAATAATAATAATGTTTATTAAGCGCTTACTATGTGCCAAGCACTTTTCTAACCGCTGGGGGTGGGATACAAGGTCATTAATTCATACAAGCGTACTTATTGAGCGCTTACTATGTGCAGAGCACTGTTCTAAGCGCTGGGGGTGGGGTACAAGGTCATTCATACAATCGTACTTATTGAGCGCTTACTATGTGCAGAGCACTGTTGTAAGCGCTGGGGGTGGGATACAAGGTCATTCATTCATACAATCGTACTTATTGAGCGCTCACTATGTGCAGAGCACTGGACTAAGCGCTTGGAATGGACAGTTCGGCAACAGAGACAATCCCTGCCCGACAACGTGCTCACAGTCTGATCGGGGGAAACAGACGGACAAGCAACTTAATCACGATAAATTCATTCATTCAGTAGTATTTAGTGAGCGCTTACTATGTGCAGAGCACTGGACTAAGCGCTTGGAATGGACAGTTCGGCAACAGATAGAGACAATCCCTGCCCATTGACAGGCTCACAGTCTAATCGGGGGAGACAGACGGACAAAAGCAGCGTGGCTCAGTGGAAAGAGCACGGGCTGGGGAATCAGAGGTCATGGATTCGAATCCCTGCTCTGCCACTTGTCAGCTTTGTGACTGTGGGCAAGTCACTTCACTTCTCTGGGCCTCAGTTCCCTCATCTGTCAAAGAGGGATTAAGACTGTGAGCCTCACGTGGGACAACCTGATTACCCTGTATCTACCCCAGTGCTTAGAACAGTGCTCTGCACATAGTAAGGGCTTAACAAATACCGACATTATTATTATTATCAGACTGTCCCACGTGGGGCTGACAGTCTTCATCCCCATTTTACACACGAGGGAACTGAGGCCCAGAGAAGTGAAGGGACTAGCCCAAAGTCACCCAGCATGGAGGCAGCAGAGTGGGATTAATAAATAATGTTGATATTAAGCGTTTACTATGTGCCAAGCGCAGTTCTAAGCTCTGGGCCGGGGGTGGGGATACAAGGTGATCAGACTGTCCCACGTGGGGCTGACAGTCTTCATTCGCATTTTATAGATGAGGGAACTGAGGCACAGAGGAGTTAAGTGACTTGCCCAAAGTCACCCAGCAAGGAGGCGGCAGAGTGGGATTAATAAATAATGTTGGTATTTGTTAAGCGCTTACTCTGTGCTGGGCACCATACTAAACGCTGGGGCGGAGGCAAGCCAAGCGGGTTGGACGCGGTCCCTGTCCCACATGGGGCACCCAGACTCCATCCCATTTTAATAATAATAATGTTGGTATTTGTTAAGTGCTTACTATGTGCCGAGCACTGTTCTAAGCGCTGGGGTAGACACAGGGGAATCAGGATGTCCCACGTGGGGCTCACACTCTTAATCCCCATTTTACAGATGAGGTAACTGAGGCACAGAGAAGTTAAGAGAGATGAGGTCACTGAGGCACGGGGAAGTGAAGTGACTTGCCCAAGATCACCTAGCAGGAAAGCAGCAGAGCGGGATTAATAAATGATGTTGGTATTTAAGTGCTTACTATGTGCCAAGCACTTTTCTAAGCGCTGGGGTGGATACAAGGTAATCAGGTTGTCCCACGTAGGGCTCACAGCCTTCATCTCCATTTCTACAGATGAGGTAACTGAGGAACAGAGAAGCTAAGTGACTTGCCCAAGGTCACACAGCTGACAAAAAGCAGAGCCGGGATTAATAATAATGTTGGTATTTTTTAAGTGCTTACTATGTGCAGAGCACTGTTCTAAGCGCTGGGGTAGATACAGGGTAATCAGGTTGTCCCACGTGAGGTTCACAGTCTTAATCCCCATTTTACAGATGAGGTAACTGAGGCACAGAGAAGTTCAGTGACTTGCCCACAGTTACACAGCTGACAAGTGGCAGAGTCGGGATTCGAACCCACAACCTTCTGATCCCCAGGCCAGGGGGAGGGGGGACGCCCCCTTTCCAATCCCAGCCGGGTCCCGGGTTGGGGCGGTCTTTGGCCAAGCTCTCCTTCCTCCCCAACCCGGTTCCTGTTTCCCAGTTCCTTCTCTCCCCTAAACTCCACCCAGGTTGACAACCCCCACCCCCACCCCCAGGGCAAAGCCAGGAGAAGATAATCAGCCAATCAGTAATAATAATAGCAATAATGATGGTATTTTTTTAAGCGTTTACTATGTGCCAGGCAATGTACTAAGCGCTGGGGTAGATACAAGGTAATCAGGTTGTACCAAGTGGGGCTCACAGGCTTCATCCCCATTTTACAGATGTTAACTGAGGCCTAGAGAAGTTAAGTGGCTTGCCCAAAGTCACACAGCTGAGAAGTGGCAGAGCTGGAATTTGAACCCATGGCCTCTGACTCCCAAGCCCATGATCTTTCCATTAAGCCATGTTGCTTCTCCAACAATAATAATGGTATTTTTTAAGCGCTCACTATGTGCCAGGCACTGTACTAAGTGCTGGGGTGGATACAAGTTTATTACAGTGCCTGGCACATAGTAAGCACTGGGGTGGATACAAGCAATTGGGTTGGACACAGTCCCTGTCCCACGTGGGGTGCCTGGTCTCCATCCCCATTTTAGAGATGAGGTCACTGAGGCACAGGGAAGTGAAATTACTTGTCCAAGGTCACCCAGCAGGGAGGCAGCAGGGGGGGGATTAGAACCCATGACCTTTGGATCCCCAGGCCCGTGCTCTTTCCACTCTGCCTTGCTGTTTCTTGTGCATCCCCGGGGAGGAGGTGGGAGGACGTCCCTTTTCCAATCCCAGAATGGCCCTGAGTTGGGGAGGTCTTTGGCCAAAATCTCCTTCCTCCCCAACCTGATTCCTATTTCCCAGTTCCTTCTCTTTCCTAAACTCCACCCAGGTTGACACCCCCCCTCCCCCCACAAAGCCAGGAGAAGATAATCAGCCAATCAGTAATAATAATAGCAATAATAGTGGTATTTTTTAAGCACTCACTATGTGCCAGGCACTGTACTAAGCGCTGGGGTGGATACAAGTTTAGTACAGTGCCTGGCACATAGTAAGCGTGGGGTGGATACAGTTGGGTTGGACACAGTCCCTGTTCCACATGGGACTCAGTCTCAATCCTTATTTTACAGGAGGTCCCTGAGGCCCAGTGAAATGACTTATTCAAGGTAACACAGCCACAGCAGAGAAGGGGCAGAGCTGGAATTAGTTTCCAGCCCACAAGCTCCCTATAGATCATAAGCTTCTACCTCTAGACTGTAAATTCATTGTGTGCAGGGAACATATCTACCTATTCAGTTATATTGTTCTCTCCCAATCACTTAGTCAAGTGTTGTGCATACAGTAAACACTCATTGTATAAGCTTGACTGGTGGACTGAAGGAGTTTACACTTTAGAGAGGCAGGCAAACATTAAAATAAAACTAAAGATAAGCATATGGTGTGCTGTTGGGATGAGGGTAGGGTGAATATCAAATGCTCAAAGGATACAGATCCAAGTACATAGCTGATATAGGGAGAAAGCGAGAGAGTAAAAAGAGAGAAAGAAATGAAGCATGAGTAGGGAAAGGCTTCTTGGAGGAAATATGACTTTAGTAAGACAGAAGGGGAGAGCAGTGGTCTGTCTGATATGAAGGGGGAGAGAATTCCAAGCCAGAGTTAGTAGCCACGGAGTCCCAGATTTTCTGTTGGATCACAAAACCTTTTACTATAGCCCAGGGTGTGGATATATGTTCAGAATTTAGTGCCTCCATGTTAAAGACTTAGTGTTCAACAAAAATTAAAATACATATAAAATTTCCAGGTTTTACATGTAAAGATTTGTGAACAAATACCTTTGTTTACTACATAAAATGTTTCAAATGTAATTCAGATGGTTTATTTCCTACACTGATACTTATATGCATATTGCGTTTATGTTTTAGAAATATAGTCCAGAAAAACAAGCATCCTTCTTCAGTAAGGTGACCTATTCCTGGTTTAGCAGGTAGGAATTTAACAATTGCATTTGTTGGCATTTCCACTGTAGCATTTTAAAAATTCAGCCATACCTACATTGTGTACTCTGATCTTGTTGCATAATTTGGCATAAAAGGGTCTGAAATTCATTAGAAGAGGCTTTCAAAGTTTATTGTAATGACACATTACAGGCTGCTAAAGCTCTCCTGGTATTAAATTGCATTTTCATATTGTTTGCATTGTCGTTGGGAAGGTTATAGGCAGTGATTTCCCAAAAGCCCACTGGGCTGAGGGCTGTGTGCTTGGGAGCTGGCTAAAGGCTAAGGCCTTGAAACCATTGTTCCCAGGCCTCACCCCTTCCTATGAATGGCAAAACCTCTGAGGGAGGAGACTCAGAGGAGATCACCCTGCCTCTTTCCTCCCTGCCTGGCTGTTCAGGGATTTGCTGGTTCAGGACAGGTGGCTCTTCAAAGCCTTTAACTGTGGTATTTGTTAAGCACTTACCTAGCACTGTGGTAAATGTGGGTTAGATTGAATCCAATCTAATCTGGTCAGGCACAGTGCCTGTCCCATATGAGTCACCCAATCTGAAGGTAGAGGATGGGTGCTTCATTCCCGTTTTACAGATGAGGAAAATGAGATACAGAGAACTCCTGTGTGACATACCCCAGTTTACCCAAGAGGCAAGTGGTGGAGCTGGGATTAGAACCCAGATCTCCTGAATCCTAGGCCTGTTCTTTTTCCACTTGGCTACTCTGTTTTAGATGGGGAGGAACTACTTGCCATTATATTTGAGCTGCTTCTTTAATTGCCTCCTTCCTAGACCAAGCTCAGGAAAGTGTTAGACTCCAGAACCAAAATCCCAGGGCTCAACCCAATAGATGGAGCAGGGAGAAGTTGTTCCTCTTCTCAGTAGGACACCCGATTGCCAATTTGCCCAGCCTAAATCCCAAATGCCAGCCCTCTTCTTCTTAATAGAGTCAGAGGGCACTGGCTCTTGATGTTTATGTTGACCCATGATGCCTGAACCTCAGATAACATGACACCTGCTTGGCAACATTCTAGCCATATGTTGTCTCTGGCCAGGTACTTTCTGTTTCTATATTTCACATTTCCCACTCTGTTTTCAACACAACCTCTTCCCAAATTGTGAGCCCGGCTTAAGTTATGCTCTTGGCCGAATTTGACTTGCCCTGTCAAATTCATGTCACCAGAATTTTATACCTGTTTTCCTTCCCTTTGTCGATTCTATGCACATCCTGTCTCCACTGCCACCTTTCAATGCCACTGGAATCCTCTGCACCAGTCCTGTAGCGGTTTCACCTCTTTTCAAGAATGCCTGCATCTAACTGATCCTCTTCCTTTCTGTCACGACTCTCGACTTTTTTTTTTAAATCTAGACTCTTCAGTCATTTCAGATTACCATTCTTCACTTTTTCCCTCCACTTCCTTGTATATCTGGCTTGTCATCATTTTCCCTGTCACCTCCTGAACGCTTTCTTTCTTGAGGTGCTGGCACTTGCAGCAGTTGGGCCACTGGTTCTCTTCTAGATTTCTGGCCTCATGCCTTCTCCATACCAGAATCTTTGGTCTCTCTTACATATCTTCATATGCTTCCTGTCACAAGCTGGCCGTCACGCGTTCTTCCGCTGGGGCTCTGACGGTGCTTTGCGGAAAAACTAGTCTTGCAGTAGGATTTCAAGCACCGTCTGGCCTGTGGAAATACTTCTTGTCCCACAGTGGTCTCTGGCCCCACCCACATTTAAAATAGTAACAGTTGTCAGGCTTGAGTCAGGCCTTCCCTGACTAAGCCTTCCTTTCTTCTCCCACTCCCTTCCATGTCGCCCAGACTTGCTCCCTTTATTCATTCCAGTCTCAGCCCCACATCACTTATGTACATATCTGCAATTTATTTACATTAATGTCCATCTCCCCTTCTAGACTGTAAGCTCATCATGGGCGGGGAATGTGTCTGTTTATTGTTATACTGTACTCTCCCTAGCGCTTGGCACAGTACTCTGCGCACGGTAAGTGCTCGGTAAATACAATTGACTGACTGACTTGTGGTACTTGTTAAATGATCACTGTGAGCCCAGCACTATCCTAAGTGCTGAGGTAGATGCGGGATATACAGATCAAACACAGTCCCTGTCCCACAATCCATCCCCACAACTCCTTCTACCAATCTTTTTTACCCGCTTCATTGCCAGGCTGAGAGGCCATGAGTTTCTGCTTGTAGCAAGCATAGACACGTGTCTGTGAAAATCAAACCAAAGAGGAAATAGAAAGGAGAAGCAAAATATTCTAAGCTAGCAATAATGTTCGGTCTACCCTCACCTCTGCCCTTATCTCTCCACTTGTGCCCCTCTCCTGATCACTACATTCAGGACAAAATCCTCTTTAAAATGGTGGGAAGCATCATCGGGTCCAAAACCTTGCCGATGCTGGACCATGCATCTTGAGTGTCTCTGTGAGATTCAAAAATCAGGGGTCACCAGCCCATATAAACTCAAACTGCTAGATTATGCACAGTCCTCTCCCCTCTAAATGCCGAGTCGGTGGACGTATTCAAAATACTTTTGGGAAAATCAATGCAATGTTTCTTTGAAAATGAATGTGCATTGTATGGAAGGGAACAGAAGGATTTGACATAACACAATCACATTTACTGCTTGATATTTTTAAAAAGTGCATTGTCGGAAGACTTCCAATGCATTAAAGCCAACTGAAACTGAATACTGAAGGTCCTTTGCTTATTACATTTAAGTCTTTTTTAGGCATAAATCATGGGGGAGCACATTTTATTCATGTTTCCTTATAACATAAGTGGAATCAGAACCCTGTGACTGTTCTGGTGACTGGAGGGATTTTTCCAGTCTCTCTCTACCTTCCTAAACTATCAATGTTGTATTTATTGAGTGCCTACCATGGGCAGAGCACTACACTAAGTACTTGGAAACATGCAGTAGAGTCAGAAGACACAATTCTTAACCTTCAGGTGGGTACAATCCCAGCTTTTGTTGCAGTATCCTGCAGATGGGCTCAGTCTAACTGCAGGAGACCCGAGCAGGGGTGGGATGACTCAGGTCTGTGGAAATCACCTGGGATGGAAAAGGAAACTGAGACACTGCAGGTGCCTTTTCAATGTCTGAGCTGGTCTGAGCCCTCGCTCCTTGACCCAAGAGGGAGGTTAAATTTTGGGTCTAGCTGTGCAAAATGGCCGTAGTCTTTGGCAGCAGAGCAACTTTGGCCATAGGCATGAGTTTGCTAATGGACTTGTTGGGCCTCAAAATATATTGTCCCTTTGAGAAAATTGTAAAATATTTTCTACTGACTGGAGACAGTCTAGGAGCAGAGTGGCAAGCCCTTTCTTTCCAGTCCATCTCTGCTCTCCCACCTGGCTGCAAGACAACTGTATCCTCCATCGTTTTACCCATCAGACTAAGCAGCGGAACACTGGAACTCTGCTAATTTTTGAGCACTTATTGAGTGTTCAAAGTGAAGCACTGCACTAAGCTCTTGAGAGAGTGTACTCTCCCAGAATCAACCAATCAATGGTATTTATTCTGTGGGCAGATCACTGTACTAAGCTCTTGGAAAAGTACAGTGCAGTAGAGTTGATAGTCATATTCTCTACCCTCAAGGAGCTTACATCAAGGAGAAGGCCAACAAATACAAATGATTTACAAATAGTGAGAGCAGAAGGAAGAACAAGGATAGACCAGGTAGTTGTACAACTATATTAGTGTCTTGCAGGGGTTGGGGTAGGGATGGGGGTGGGGAAGGAAATGGAAAAATGCCTTTTGAATTGTTTGTTACCTCAGGCTGGCTTCCTTACCTCTCGGCTTGAGAGACTTGAAAGCTCCATCTAGAATTTCCCAGTCATGTCAAAATCAGTCCTCTGTTGGTGTTCAAGAATGGTGCGAAGCTCTTCAGCCCAAGTTTCCACTGGTTTTTTTCTGTGCCAAAGACAAAGTGGACTATGCAGAATTTGGATGGCAATAGGACATCACAACCTTTAATTTTGCCTGATGTTTATGATTTAGGCAGTGGCATTTTACTTTGGTTACAAACTAACCCCACGTTGCCAGTGAAGCCCAAGTTGATTGGTACTGAATTTTAAAATTTAATTTGACCTGATGCTTCCCTCCTTTCTAGAATAATAATCCTTGGCTATACAAAGCCCCTGGAACGCGAGGACCTGTTTGAACTCAATGAAAGTGACTCACCTTACACAATAGGCCCCATCTTTGAAAAGCAGTGGAGGAAGGAAGTGTTTAAAAGCAATGAGAAGCAAAAGGTGAAGCTGGTGAGATTTTTTTTTTTAAATCACATTCTAAGAATCTACAAGAAACCTTGCAACAAACACATGTATGTGAAATATCAAGTTCTTGAAATTAGCAGTTTCTGGATATTTCAGTAAGAAATAATAGTTTAGTGTCCAAGCCAAGGTCATCCAAGTGGGATAATTAATGCAACAGGACCGAATAAAGATCTGTTCTGTAGGGACTACAGTTACCTAGCCCATAAAAAAGATGAGTTAAAAATGTAAATCTGGAATTACATCCCTCTCACTGTCTATTTGATAGCACAGACTTGCAGAAAAGTTCAGCAAGTGTGTCTCAAAAATTGCTCCCAAATTTTTCTACCTCCTTTTCCACACTAACTAAAGCTGTCAAAATCATGCTTCTAGTAATAGTGAGCAAAAGACCTGCAGTGCCTGGGTGGTGACTTATCTTTTTCCATTATTTTAAAACTTCTTTGCCCATAACCTAATTATTTTAGATTGTGGCCTACTTCATTAGGTCTGTAGATCCACTTATATTTATAAGAAAGCAAAATATGTCATTTATTAAGCCCTTATTCTCTGTTAAGCACTGGGGTAGCTATAAGGTTATGAGATTGGCAATGCACACTGGCCCAGATGGGTTGACAACAGATCTTATGCCCATTTTACAGATGAGGAAACTGACATCCAGAGAAGTTAAGTGTCTAGCCCAAGATCAACCAATAGGGTAGTGAGGAAGCTGGGACTTAAATCTTGGTCTCTTGACTCCTAAACAAAGGTGTTTTATATAGACCGTTCAACTTTTAATTGGCTGAACATCAAAGAAACAGTCTTCCCTGACTTTTGTGTTTCATCCTGAAATCCACTAGGTTTCTCTTGGCAAGGGGACAGCCATCAGGAAACCATCTTTGCTTTCTGCACTGTGGACCACCTTCAGAGTTTTACTCACCCAAGTTGCTCTTTTCAAAGTGTTTGCTGATATTCTCTCCTTCACTAGTCCACTCATAATGAAGTAAGTTGAACTGTGCTTTACTTTTTCTTAATCAATAAAGCAGTGTTTACCCATTCTCCTAAATGATAAGAATGATGCTGAAAAAAATCTCTTAACATTAAGAGATTTATTTAGGGCACATGGATGATCTTCTAGGGAACATGGCATATTTAAAAAATAGTATTTAAGTATTTACTATGTGCCAATCACAGTACTAAGCGCTGGGCTAGATACAAGATAGGTTGTACACAGTTCCTATCGCATATTGGGTTCATAGTCTCAATCCCCATTTTACAGATGAGGTACCTGAGGCACAGAGAAGTGAAGTGACTTGTCTAAGGTCACACAGCAGACAAGTGGCAGAGTTGGAGTGGAACTCAAGTCCTTTGACTCCTAGGTCCATGGTATTTTCACTCAGCTACACTGCTTCTGCTAATTCTGTTGTATTGTACTTTCCCAAGTGCTTAGTATAGTGCACTGCACATAGTAAGTGGTCAATAAATACCGTTGATGATGATGATGATGATAATACCTGGAGTCTGCAAAAATAAGCACTAGAATTTTGAAATATGTTTAGAAATTAATTTAATTTCTTCAACTTACACTATGTTCTAGATTTTCAGGTCCTGAATTTCACCAGAAAATAATAGGGGAAAAGCTAGATTCTGTAGAAGCATGGCATCATTCTCATTGTCATATTTCTTTTCAGGAAATTGCAGCTCACTTGTAACTATCAATTGCATAAATATGACAAAGAGGAATTTGGGCAAAAGTAAAAACATTTATTTGCCTATGGTCCCTTTTCATTTATTTTAATGAAGTGGTGAGTTTTTAGAATTCACAGGAACCATTCTATTCACACTGGCTAACTGAGCCCGGGTGGTCATCAGTGACTCAGGGGCTAAAGGGCTGGAAATATCAAGGGGGTTTCCACTGGTACCAGCCCAGAAATTAGCTCTGTTCAGTATCTTTATAGGTGGTCTGGATAAAGGAATCGGCAGCACATCCTTCAGATCTGCAAATGAAGTTAAATTAGGGTAGGCTTACTAAAGCATTAGGAAACAGGAAGAAAATTCAGAATGACTTAGGTAAATAGAGAAAAGAAATCCTACAGGGGAATGCCTTTAGAAGTGAAAATCAAACACTCAGATTCTGGATGGGAGCAGTTGGCTAATAATAATAATGGTATTCAGTATTTACTACTTGTCAAGCTCCCAAACTCTGTTGTAAGCACTGGGGTACAGTTAATTAGGTCATGCGCAGTTCCTGTCCCACGTGGGGCTCACAATCTAATTAGGAGGGAGAACAGATGTTGGATCCCCATTTTACAAATGAAGAAACTGAGGCCCAGAGAAGTTAATGATTTACCCAAGATCACACAGCAGAGAAAGGACAGAGCTGGGATTAGGAATGAGGTCCTCTGATACCTAGGTCTGTGCTGTTTCAATTCGGCCATGCTGCTTCTGTAGGAAAAGAAGATAATTACAGAAATTAGTGCTTAGGAAATGGATATATTCTGTAGGATGTGTTCACAAGGTACCTAAGTGACCCTCATATGAACAGAGGCCCCTGGGGAGCCCAGCCTGCTGCCCACTGACACCAGCTTTTTATTTTTATTTTTTTTCAGACATGGGGGCTTGGTCCATACCATCAATTAATCAATGGTATTTATTGAGTGCTTACTTTGTGTAGAGCACTGTAATAAGTTCTTGGGAGAGCACACTGCTCTCTAGACTGTAAGCTCATTATGGGTAGGGACTATGTCTTCCAACTCTGTTGTATTGTATTCTCCCAAGCACTTAGCACAGTGCTTTGCACACAGTAAATATGTGCAATAAATATGATTGATTAATATAGTACAGTCGTTACAATGTACAGTAGTTGCAACTCAGCTCATGAACTGTTTTATGTCACAAAATAAGAACGCAAAATAAGGGTATTTACTTACTTCATCTCAGTAATGAAAGTACCTTATTCATGTAGGGCCCAGTGGTTGAATTATTCCAGACATCAGGTTCTTTGAGTTATGATATTGTTTCTGACACTGAACCAGTGTGGTGCTGGATTGAGAGATTTCTCTCTATGGAGGCACTTCCCTTTGATGACATTTCATCAGGTGACCAGGAGGAGACAGCAAGGATAATCTTCACAACAGGCTTGGAATACTTCAATATTTCAACCAAAAGATTGGGCATAGAAGAGTGGCACAGGAGTACAGCACTCAGGGCTGGACATTTTTTGTCATTTTTTCATAAAAATCCTGTCCCAGCAATAGGACAAAAGTGTCTTTGGGTAGATTGGTGCATGAGGGTTTTGCAGCTGTGTTGTTGTCTGGGTTTCTGTTCCAGGGGAGGTTAATGGAAAGATCACTGGATGATTTTACAATAAGATTGTAGGGCAACTAATTAAATGAAAAGAAAATAATTCCTTGGGAGGACAGACTGGGGGTGGAAGAGCTGTTTAAATTGAGCCTGAGAACAGGTGCAGAATTATATATTGGGTGGCAATACCTTTTAAGTGGTAGTTATTTATGAACATAAAACAATTTTTCTACTTTAACCTCCCCTTCTGTTTACACAACTTTCAGACAGATGATCATTTTGGTTGAAAATCGCTCCGACTTAGGTTGGATTGGATGCAGCTATGCGGTTGCTCTTTTTGCAGTGGCCATTTTGCAAACCCTGGTCCTTCAGTTATATCAACGCTTTAACATCCTTACCTCTGCAAAAATCAAAACCGCTGTAATTGGATTGATCTACAAAAAGGTATCCACCCTTCCAAAGAAGTCTCTTTTCAGAATGGAGCTATTTATTGATGTGCTAATCAAAGCCGTTCGATGGGGCGTCACAGTTGACTGGAAGGATGTGTATGCTGCTCTTTGAATGTGAAATTTAATGATGAAATGTTTTCCCTGAAAGGGCCTTTGTTAGGTTCTTTTTAATTAGTGGAAAATAATCTGAGCAATTTAGGCTCTTTAGGCCTCCAGTTAGCCCAGAACTACTATTCTGCCAAAGTCATGACCCCAGCCTGTTCCTTTAACTTTGTCACGCCCCTCCTCTGGTGCTGAAAGTATTTTTTAATGGTATTTGTAAGAACGTACTGTGGGCCAGGTGTTGTAAAAGGAATCAAAACTTTCCAATGGATTCTTGCCCCATTTGCTTTGTTCTAAACTCCTTCCCAGTGTCCCTCTACTTGCTCCCTTTGTTGTCACCGCCCCCAGCCCCACAGCACTTATGTACATATCTGTAAGTTATATATTTGTATTAATATCTGTTCCTCCCCACCCTGTCAAAACTGTAAGCTAGTTGTAGGCAAGGAATATGTCTGTTTATTGTTGTATTGTACTCTCCCAAGCATTTAGTACCATGCTGTACACACAGTAAGTGCTCAATAAATACGATTGGTTGAATGAATGAATGAATATAATGTAACAATGAACAGACACATTCTCTGCCCACGACGAGCTTACAGTCTAGAGGGAGAGACAGACATTAATACATTAATTATTATCTCCTTTACCCAAATTCAGCTCCGAGACTTCCCCCTTCCTGTTCCTTTTTCTGGAGACAACTAAGCCAAATCCCCCTACCTTTTAAGAGCAAAATGTAATTACATTTTAACTTTGCCATAAAACCACTAGTTTTCCACTGAAGTCACCACATCATCTCCTATTCCCCAAAGGTCCTGGATTGCTTTTAAAAAAAATAGACTGAGACATCCACTCCCATCTTTAGCCCTCCATCCACTCAAACAAATGCAGATTCAGAGCTCAACCATGATACTTTAGAAGGAGTTGCTTCTGGCTAATAAGGTGATATCCCATCTGGGGAGTGGGGCTGGGAGAGGGGATGGGGGCAAAGGATGAGAAAAGTTAGGTGAAAAGAAGAACAGATTTGAGTATCAGTAAAGTAATGGATGCAGGGGCTGGTCACAGAAGAGAAGGGGAGAGTATAGGAATTATATCGGTTGTTATATTTATTTCTTTGTTTAGAAGGTTCCAAGTAACCTGGAGCTACTCAAAGGCAGGAAGTGTAAACTCTCCTCTAGACTGTAAGCTCATTGTGGGCATTGAATGTGTCTTTTTATTGTTGCATTATACTTTCCCAAGTGCATAATGCAGTGCTCTACACTTAGTAAGTGCTCAATAAATATGATCCAATGAATGAATTCAGAAGAATTGTTTTATAATTTACATGACCTAGAGTCTCTTTTTCCAAAAGCTATTTGTTTATTCTTGCCTTATCTTATTATTTGTAGTTTAGGACTCATTTCTTACCTTCTGGCTCCACTTCATTTGTTCGATTCCTTTCTACTGACTTTCATTCCCCAATTTTAGAGCCCACAGCTATTGTGTCTCTTTAGATGTCTTCACACTCCTAGAAAGTTGTACAGCCTGGGTAATTTAGCAAGGCAAGGCCATTTAATTGCCCCTTGTGGTTTGTCATTTTATTCTTTCAGAGAGGTGTCTAAAAGTTGACTGGACACATAAAATGTAAAGAAAAATCAGTTCTGCTAGTGTTTCACTTTGGGCCCCTATTTTACTATCTGGCAATTTGTCTCTTGACTCTTTTGTCCTTTCTAGTTCTTTCATAATGCTCCTTCATTTTGCAAACTATGGTTGAGGTCCAAATTAAGCCCCACCCACATTAGTGGTGGTGATTGATTTAAGGAAGGTGGCATTTCAAATGGGTACCATTTTTTAAGGGGATTGGGAAGAGGAAAATTTGCAGAGGCTTTTTTTATCATTAAAGCCTCAGTGCCTGTAATTGTGTGTAATAATTGTTTGTATTTACAGCATCTCACAATTGTACATCAGAACAACTTTATTGTTGCCTGTAGTGGTAGTATTAATGGTATTAATACTATAGGTATTATACAGGTGTAATGTACTGTACTATGTCCTTGGAAAAATACCTTCAAAACAAGAGACAGTCTCTCTTAGGTGAGTCAATCAATAGTATTTATTGAGCACTTATTGTTCGCAGAGCACTGTACTAAGCATGTGGAAGTGTACAATGCAACTGAGCTGGTAGACGTGTTCCTTGAATCCCAAATTGGGGGCCTTACTCTATACTGGGGGCTGCTTTACTTTCATCTTTTGAATTGAAACCCCTGGGCAATGTGACAGATGTTTCAAATTTTATTTGTGCCAAGAATATCCTATCAATAGTGTCCTTTTGAACTTCCAAATTATAATTTTTAATGTTCTCTGATGTGGTTTTGAAAACAAAATCAAACTCAAAATTCTTTCTGCCTATTTTTTCTTTTTTAATTTCTCCAGGCCTTGAATTTATCTAACTTTTCACGCAAAAAATTTACAACTGGTGAAGTTGTAAACTTAATGTCAGCAGATGCCCAGCAACTTATGGATCTAGCAGTAAATCTCAACCTGTTATGGTCTGCACCTCTGCAGATTCTAATGGCCATCTTACTGCTGTGGCAAGAGCTTGGACCATCCGTGCTAGCAGGGGTAGCTGTCCTCATCTTGGTCATCCCCATAAATGCCTTGGTCGCTACCAGGATTAAAAAACTGAAGGTAAGGAAGTGGATGGCTAGGACCTCGATAAATCAATTAATCAATGGTATTTATTGAGCACCTACTATGTATTATGGGCAGAGCTTTGTACCAAGCAGCTGGGAGAGTAAAGTACCACAGAATTAGTAGACAAGTTTCCCACCCATACTAGGATGCAATCTAGAGGACTCTTGTGTGCAGAGTACTCTGCTGAACACTTTGGAGAGTCATAGTAGTATTTGTATTAACAGTATTGATTGTGTACACTCTGGTGCAACTTGCTACACTAAATGCTTGGGAAAGCACCTCAGAAGCAAAGAGACACATTACCTACCCTCATTGAGTTTATACTCTCATGGGAGAAATGAGCAAAAATATTTATAAATGAAGTGGTCATAACATAGAAGGCACGATCTCTGCCATCAAGGAGCCTGCAGTGTAGTGGGGGAAACAGACACAAAATAAATTATAGATAAGAGGGAGAAGGGGATGGGAAGATGGCTGCATGGATGAGTACTTGCTTCAAAAGGGGATATGTAAGTCAGTACTTACTAAAGTGCTTAGGGTGAGTATGAATGTTAAGTGTGTAGTTGGCCCAGGAGAGCTGAGGTGGTAGTTGTGGGAATATGACCTTGAGCAGGGAATGTGTCTGTTTATTGTTATATTGTTCTCTCCCAAGTTCTTAGTACAGTGCTCTGTACACAGTAAGTGCTCAATAAATATGATTGACCAACTGAGAAGACCTCCTGAAGGAGATGACTGCAGAAGGCCTTTGAAGATGGGAAGAGCTGGGATCTGGTGGATTTGAAGGGGGAGACGGCATAAAGTGGAGAGCTCCAATTTTACTTGGTGAATCTACCTGAAGGTTTCAGTCAATCTAGAAAATTCAGGCTAAAGCATTCCCCCTACTTCCCCCCAGCCTCCCGCCTTTTATTTTAAACCTCCAAGGTCATTTGAAAAGATTGAATTGAACTACTTAGATTATTCAGTATACTTCATTTATATAGACAAAGCTTAATGCACCACTATGTTATGTGACATTTGGAGAAATTTATCGCCTGGTTCTTTTTTCTGTGGCCCTTGGGAGTCACTGGGAATTGGAGAAGAAAAGCTTTTCCTCTTGGGAGAAGGTGTTAAAAGACAATATAAGATAAAGATGACATTAATGTTCTGTTATTTTAACATATTTTTTTGTATCTTTTGATGATGTAGATTTTTTTTCCAAACCAGCTTTTGAAATCGTGTTTAAAAGTATCTGTGGCTATATAATTTTAGAGAAGCAGAGTGACCTAGTGGGTAGAGCATGGGCCTGGAAGTCAGAAGGATGTGGATTCTAATAGCTCTAGCATTTGTCTTTTGTGTGACCATGGACAAGTCACTTAACTTTTCTGTGCCTCAGTTATCTCCTCTGTAAAATGGGGCTTAAGACTGTGAGCCCCGTGTGGAACATGGACTGTGTCCAACCTGACTTGTATCTACCCCATTACTTAGTACAGTGTCTGGCATATCGTTAAGCACTTACATACTTTCAAAAAGAAAAAAAAAATCAAGTAGCTGCTCTGCATCCAGAAATGTAATATATATTTTAAATGTTAATATATGTTTTACATTTCACACACCAGTGTGTTACCTTTTAAAGTGATTCTCTTAGCTTTAAATATAGGTAATACAGCAATCTGTAAGAAGTGGCAAAGTAGTAGAATCACCTTTCTGATGGCATAAATTGAAACATTTGAATAAGTTGTAAAATGCGTTTTATATTGTTTCCAAAACACTTTAAAAATTCATTTATTTTACCAATTCTAGTTTCAGAAGAACTAAGTATGGTGTTTAAGAATAGTTTGATTCAAATATAGAAAACTGCTTCTAATGACAGTTGAATTGTACTTTTTTTTGAAAGCAATCTAGAACGGATTAAAGCAGCATTGGGGGATTTATTCCATTACAATAGAATGTATGTCAGCCTATTTAAAATAGCACCATTCAAAGTGATAATGCATTTAATGAAACCTTCAAATGGTTTCCAGAGGTAATCCTCTTGTACAGGTTTATTTAACTATTATGCTTTTCAAAATTTTCTGCATTCATAAATCACTAGTATTTATTGAATGCTTACTATGTGCAGAGTACTGTACTAATTTATTGGGAGAGTACAATATAACAGAATTAGCAGACATGTTCCCTGCCCATAATGGGCACTGTAGGTTGTCAATAAATATTTGTAATACAATGAATATTTCAGCTGCATATTATGCTCTTTCCTTTTTTCTCCTCTTGTTGGAATAGAAAAGTCAACTGAAGAGCACAGATCAACGGATCAAACTAGTCAGTGAAATCTTACACGGAATAAAGGTAATATCAGTGATCAAAGAGATAGGACTTTAATTTCTTTCCCTTGAATGATGAGGAATCTGTGTGCATATCTACATTAAAGTGCTTATATGAATGAAAGCTTTTGTGAAGGTTTATACAGCCTATATCAGATTCAAAGACTTCTAAATTTTCAGGGTATACCACAAGGTTAGGTGAAAATAATAATTATGGTATTTGTTAAATGCTTACTATGTGCCAAGCTCTGTACTAAGCACTGGGATAGATACAAAATAACTAGGTCTCATCTATAATGGGTCTCACAGTTTAAATAGGAGGGAGAATGAGTATCAAATTCCCATTTTGAAGATGAGGGAACTGAGGCAAAGAGAAAGTAATTGACTTGTCCAAGGTCACACAGGTGGCAAGTGGCAGAGCCTGGATTAGTACCCAGGTCTTCTGATTTCCAGGCTCCTCTTTGTCCTAGGCCATGCTGCTTCCCAAATGGTATTTGCAAATCATTCTGATCCCTTATTTTTGTAGGAGCTGGCTGGTCTGTGTAACCATTCTTGTATTGGAGCTTTGCAGTCGTTTCTCTGGGTCTTTTTCTAGTGACTGAGGTTTTCTGTCCATGATTTTACTGATAGCAGATCATAAAATCCAGTCAGGTGTAGACTTATGTAAAGCTGATAGGAGTCAGTTTTGGTGGATTTGAGTCACCAGTTGTCTTCCATCCACATTATTTATTCAGCACTTACTCTGTGCAGAACACTGTACAAAGCACTTAGGAGAGTACGTAGAGTTAGGAGACATGCCGCCGGCAGCACTAGGGTGGCAAAAATGTTGGCAATTGGGGCTGATTTGGTCCTGTTGATAGTGAAATTTACCTCAGTTGCCTCTGAATTATGAAGAGGTCCTGTAGGCAGAGGGACCCAAACTCTGCCCAGATTTTAGAACCCCTGGGAAGGGCTGTTTGCCACCAACTTCCACTCCCAAAATGAAGTTAGTATTCTTGTTTATGCTGTCGAGTGGACAAAAATTTCATCAATTTTGTCTCTGGAGTGGGGCCCTCTGGTGAAGATCTCACCTATATATCTGAGTCTGAATGAGGACATGTCCCAGCTAAAGACCTGGTATAGCTGACAATGTGTGAGGAGCGATAGTTTAGTTCAAGTCTGGGACTGGACAGGATGACCTTTTGAGCTTCCCTTTCAATTACATGAAACTATGAATTCAAGCTGATATTTGCCTTGTTCAGTACCTGAACATCACCTTTAATCCACGGTGACCGAGAAGCAGCGTGGCTCAGTGGAAAGAGCACGGCTTTTGGAGTCAGGGCTCATGAGTTCGAATCCCAGCTCTGCCACTTGTCGGCTGTGTGACTGTGGGCGAGTCACTTAACTTCTCTGTGCCTCAGTTCCCTCATCTGTAAAATGTGGATTAAGACTGTGAGCCCCACGTGGGACAACCTGATTCCCTTATGTCTACCCCAGCGCTTAGAACAGTGCTCAGCACATAGTAAGCGCTTAACAAATACCAACATTATTATTACATTATTAGTGATCATTTTGATGATAACATAGCCTGGCATGGTTGTTTTGATGTTGGCGAAGCTCGGAGTGGTCATTTTGATGTTGACCAATCCTGGAACAGTTTTTCTCATGGTGACATAGCCCAGGGAGGTCATTCTGATGATGGAGTAGACCAGGGCAGTCGATCTGATGATGGCATTGCTCAGGGCAATCGTTCTGATAATGGTATAGCTCAAGGCAGTTGTTACGATGGCACAGCCTGGATGGTTGTCATGATGGTGAAGCTGAGGGCGGTTATTCTGATAATAACAGAGGACTCGGGCAGTTGTTGTGATGAAGGCAAAGTCCAGGGTGGTTGTTCTGATGATGACAAAGTCCGGAGTGATTTTTCTGATGATGCCAAAGCCCGGGGCAGTCGTTCTGATGATGGCAAAACCCAGAGTGATCATTCTAATGATGGTTTAGCCCAGGGCAGTCGTTCTGATGATGGCGTAGTGCAGAACGGTCGTTCTGTTGATGGCGTAGCCCAGGGCGGTCGTTCTGGTGATGATATATGATGGTACAGATGGTATGCTCATTATCGTTTGCACTATAAACAAGGCAGTTCAAGAAGACCTCTTACGATGCTCAGTAACTCCAATCCTACTACCCCACCCCTGGCACAGAGGATTTCTACATTAACACCGTGGCCTAGTAGAAAGTAGCAAGTGCTTGGAAGTTACCGGACCTGGATTGAAATCCATATTCTGCCATTTGCCTGCTGCTTGACCTTGGGCTTATCACTTAACTTCTTTGTGTCTCAGTTTCCTCTTCTGTAAAATGGAAATTAAATACCTGTTCTCCTCCTGCCTAGACTGTGAACTCCATAAAGGATAGGGATTATGTCTCACCTGTTTAGACCATACCTCTTAGTACACTGCTTGTCATACAGTAGATGCTTAACAAATACAGTTGTCACCATTATTATTATGAATAAGCAGGGCAGTAAGGGAAAAACACCAGGATTAGCAGTCCTGTGGGGAAATAAATATTGACAGGTTAAATGTCTTGAATTGAGTACTTACTGTGTACCGAGCACTGTCCTACATGCTTGGAAGAGTACAGTGCAATCCAGTTGGTAGACTCAATCCCTGCCCACAAGGAATTTACAGTCTAATGGGAGGAAAGGAAAAGTGTAAGGATATGTGTATATATATAAAACCCAGTGCTTAGTACAGGGCCTGGCACATAGCGCTTAACAAATACCACGATTATTTTTATAAAGTCCTGTGGGAGTGGGGCTGAATGTCAGAGTACTTAAAGGGTACATATCCAAGTGACACAGAAGCGGGGGAAAAGCCTCTTGGAAAAGTCCTTTGATAGGGAGAGTGGTCATCTGCTAGAATGAAGAGGGAGAGTGTACCAGCCCAGAAGGAGAACTTGGGTAAGAGATCAGCTGCAGGTCAGATAAGATTTTAGGTACAGTAAAGAGGTCGGCGATAGCGGAATAAGTCTTGTGGGCTGGGTTGCAGTAGGAGATTAACAAGGTAAGGTAGAAGCAGAAGAGCTGATAGAGTGCCTTAGAGAAACCCAGACCATCACTTACACGTTCCCTCTGAATGCATGTAATCATCTCTCAGTCGGTGTCATCCATGTAGATTCTCAAGCTTTATGCATGGGAACCTTCATACCAGAAGAAGATCACAGAGATCCGGGAGCGTGAACTGAATGTTCTCAAATCTGCTGGGTACCTGACCGTATTTTCCATGCTGACGCTCACTTGCATTCCCTTCTTGGTGAGTTTTGTCAATATTTTCTCACTCGATTTTGGAGATTTAATCACGAGGCAACTTCTAACCGGTTGGCGTTCATGTACTAAAAGTAAAACAAGAAAGTGTATTTTTAAATGAGTTGCTTCAAATTGAAGTTAACAGTGCCTAAAGAAGGAAATGGGCCGGAGATGTTTCTTGGCAGTTCTTTGTCCTGAAAGGAACTACAAGTGAAATATGGTTTCATCTTATTTTCAAAAGGTAAAAATTGATCAGCTCCTTAAAGATGAACAGGAACTTTATATAATACCCCCCAGTTATAGCAGCACTTCACAGGTCATCAAACTATTATGCCATTATGTCCAGCTCAATCCCAAAGCCATGGTCTGTGGAGAGGGAAGCTTCCTTCTCTATACCCCATTTGGAGAATCAGGTTCTCAAAAGAGAACATTGCCAACAATGATCAGTGGAGAGGAGAACTAGCTAGAAGAGCTTAAACCCTCTGAGACTGACCTCTTCTATGGAGAGCCATTTGAAGCCAGTTTTAATCCCAACTCCACCATTTGTCTTGTATGTGACTTTGGACAAGTTCTGTACTTCTGTTACCTCACCTGTAAAATGGGGATTAAAACTGTAAACCCCCCAGTTGGACAGATACTGTGTCCAATCTATCTTATATTTAGTATAGTGCCTGGCACCTAATAAGATCCCCCTTCCCTCCTTTTCTGTGTCAAAGAACACACACTGTTTTTGTGCACTGTTCCTCCTGCAACTGCCCTTTCCCAGTTGCCCCACGAGGCCCTTTCAAGGCAGTCACTGCAAAAGCCTGGAGCACAGGAGGTCATTTGCCATACACTTTTTTGAAATAAGATTATGCAGCTTATTCTCCCATACAACACGTTTCATTGCTCTAGACTCTAAGCTCATTGTGGGCAGGGAATATGTCTGTTTATTGTTATTCACAGTATATGCACACAGTAAGCGCTCAATAAGTACGATTGAGTGAATAAATCAATTGCCATTAGGGAATTGGAGACCGTTCTTCTGTCTGCAGGTGACTTGGTAGAGCACCAGGTAGCACTGGAAGAAACAACTATGCCCACCATGAACAACATCAATCATTGTTCAAGTACTTCTCTGCATTAAAGAGTTGCTTTGTTCAAGGATCAACTACCACCTCATTCTAGGAGAATTAGCTGTACTTATAGCCAAGGAAAATACAGTTCTGCACAACGTTAATTGCTAGTTCTTTGCAATATCCATCCAGTCAGTCAGTCAGTGGTATTCTTTGAGTACTTAACATTAGCCAAATTCTGTACCAGACACTCAGAAGAAAGCAATACAGTAGAGTTGGTAGACATGTTTCCCACCCACAAGGAGCTCACAGTCTAGAGCAGAAGAAGTAATTAAATTACTAATGGGGGAATGGGAGAGTATGGGTGAATAGGTTGAAAGTCTATGAATTGGGGCTGGGGGCTGGGTTGGCTGAACACTTCCTGTTCATTAACTCACAATTGAACTAAGTTTCAGGAGAGAAGACAGTAATTCAGTCTGCTTGAATGTCTTCAGTGTGTAGTAGCACCTGTATCAAAAAGAGAAGATGAAGTCAATAAAATGTCGGATTGCTTTATCCTTCCAGGTGTCCTTGGCCACTTTTGGAGTGTACTTTTTGCAGAATGATGGAAATATTTTGACAGCAACCAAAGTTTTCACATCTATATCTTTGTTTAACATTTTGCGGCTTCCTCTGTTTGATTTACCAGTGGTGATCTCTGCCGTGGTTCAGGTAAAGACCGTGACTGCAAAACCAAACACGAATGCTCCTGTAGCGCTGCACGATTTCACAAAGGCTTTAATTTCCTCTGAAAAAATTATTTCCTTTTCCTTTTCTCTTTGACTTTTGGTTGTTTTAATGCCCCAAGACTAGTCACCTTAGGTGAGTGGACTCAGTAAATTTCATGGGGCGTCAATGACCGTTACCTTTCTCTTGGGGTTTTTTTTTGGTCAAGATGATTTTTTTTTTAATGTGGAAATTTCCTTTTTTTATTCACATCTTTTTTATTTCTATTAAGAGTAACATTTTTTGAGCATCTCCTAAGAGCAATACATTGTTCTAAGCACTTGGGAAAGCATACCAGAAGCACATAAGGTGTAACATTGCCTGCAAAATGTTGATCTTTTTCTTCACCCACTAACTTTGATTGGGTTTTTGGAAATTGTGTTAACTTGTATATATGTCGATCCCCAATCAATCAGTTAATCAATCAGTGGTATTTATTTAGCATTGACCATGTGCAAAGCATCATACTATGCTCTTGGGAGAGTTCTGTACAACAAATTTGGTAGACATATTCCTTAACCACAAGAAGATTACAGTCTGAAGGAGGAGATAGATATTCCCGGAGCTCCCTCTGCATTTGACAATTCCCATCTGGCCCCAAGGGAAACTGGATGACAATAGCATGCAGAGTTCAGCAAGCTGCCCACAGGATTGAGAAGCAGCATGGCCTAGTGAAAAAACCCCGGGCCTTAGAGTCAGAGGACCTGGATTCTAATACCAGCTCTGCCACCCATCTGCTGGGTTACCATGGGCAAGTCACTTAACTTCTCTGTGCTTCAGTTCCCTCATCTGTAAAATGGGGATTTAGACTGAGTCCTATGTGGGACAACCTGATTACCTTGTATCTACCCCAGCGCTTAGAACAGTGCTTGGCACATAATAAGCACTTAACAAAAACCATCATTATTATTATAACAAATACCATTTTTTAAAAAAAGTCACAACTTCTCTGGGCCTCAGTTTCCTCATCTGTAAAATGAAGATTGACTTCTACTCCCTTCTACTCCACTGTGAATTCCATGACAGGGACTGTGTCTAACTTGATTATCTTGTATCTACCCCAGTGCTTAATAGAGTTATTGTCACACAATTAGTATTTAACAAGTACCATAATAACAGTGATTATTATTATTGCTATTATTGTGGTTATGCCATTCAGAACTGCAGCAGCCAGGGACAAAATGAATTCATAACAGCAGTCCACTGACAACACGTTTTATGAGGCATTTGCCATTGTACTTTCCCAAGTGCTTAAGATGTGCTCTGCGCATAGTAAGTGCTCAATAAATATAATTGATCAGTTCTTCCATTTCTACATCCTCTCATCTTCCACAGCCGTATTCACACAAGGTGAGGGAAACAGGGTGGATACAATTATAGAGGAAATTCTGGCCCAGTTAATTATAGCCGAGTAGCTTGAGTAGCTTAGTAGTGACAGTGCACTCTGTGGAGCAGGGATCTCCATCATAGTCTTTGCAATCCGAGGAGATCAGTAGGGACTAAGATACTGATTCTATTGCTTTAAGCAAAGAGGTGGCTAGAGCATGGGCCTGGCAGTCAGAAGGTCCTAGGTTTGAATCCTGGCTCATCACTTGGCTGCTGTGTGACCTTGGGTAAGTCACTTCACTTCTCTGTGCCTCAGTTACTTCATTGTAAAATGGGGATTGAGATCGCAAGCCCCACGTGGATCATGGACCTTGCCCAACACGATTTGCTTATATACACCCCAGTGCTTAGTACAGTGCCTGGCACATAATAAGCACTTAACAAATACCATAATCATTATTATTATTATTGATATTTAGCTTGCCACTACAAATAATCAAAACGAAAACATTACTCAATTTACTTTGTGCGGATTCATTTTGGGGAGTTTGCTAATTCTTCCCTATTAAGTCTCTATTAAACTGCAAGTTATGACCAATAGGTGGCACCAAATTACTATGGATGGAAACATTTTCTACTTTTTCAAATAATTTCTTCCAACAAGACAATTTACAGACTAAAACTACTCCAAGAAAACTTGGTCTTTTCCAGTCCATCTTGAACTATACAATACATTTGAAGAATATTTTACCATTTTTACCTGGTATGAGAAGTAAGGACCATTAGTGATGTCAAGTAGTTTATCTAGTAAAAGCAGCCTTTCTTGTGATGTCTTTTTGCCTTCAGCAGCATGAAGAATTAAACAAAAAACTTTTCCAATCCTGGCATACATAAAATTATGAATTGGCCACCTCCCCATGTGAACGATAGGCAAGAATTTCTAAGTGCTTAAAATACTTCCATAACTGAAATGCCCAAGAGAATTGTGCTCTAACCAAAACAGGTTAAATGTTAAGTTGGAGTAGTGGAACCACAAACCTTTTAATATCTTGCATTATATTCAACCTGGGTAATGAATGATAATTCTATTCTAGTTGGAAATATATCTCTGTTTGTCTCCCCCATGAAAATGTAAGGTCCTCATGAATAAGATATGTGTCCCATTTTAATTCAGTACTTCACAAATGACTGGGGCAGTGCAGCACCTCAAGTGAATGCTCAGTAAATACAATTAATCAGTGGTATTCATTGAGTACTCGCTGTGTGCACAGCACTGAATTTAGCCCTTAAGAAAGCACATTATAATAGACCTGTGAGAAGTGATCCTTGCCCATAAGAAGCTTACAGTCTACAAAATTCTTAGTCTGTAAAATTCTGCTGCTATTTCTAATTCAGTTCCATTTATAGTAATTCGACATTATTATAAATTTTCTTTAGTCTCACTGAATATTCCTGTGTCTGAAAGACTTTTATTTGAGATTATTAAAATGAAAACAGTGGTAACTCTTGCTGGAGAATGTTGTTCAACTTTCCCATAAGAGAAACTACTGAAGACAATTTTTAATGAAAGGTATACTAGTGATCTCATTAGTTAATCTAGTAATAGCAATCTTTCTTGTGATGTCTTTTTGCATTCAGCAGCGTGAAAAATGAAACAAATTTTTTTTCCAAAATTAGCATATCTATAATTATGAATTGGCCACCTCTCCATGTGAACCCTAGAGTATATTTTATTTTCAGTATTACTTTAAGCGGCAATCACCCCACGGGTGTGTGTATTTTGACAGACAAAGATATCTTTGGGTCGTCTGGAAGATTTCTTCAACGCTGAAGAACTTGGTCCTGAGAACATTGAGACAAACCACACTGGGGGTGAGTCATCTCTGATGGGTGTGGAATCCAGGATGGCTTCTCTCTTTGGAGCCCATACTCAGTAGTTCAAAATTGCTATTTTTGGTTTCCACTACAGATCACTCCGTGGGGTTTATTGACGCTTCTTTCCGCTGGGATAAGACTGGGACTCCTGTCTTAAATGAGTAAGCCATTCTGAGGATAGTTTTTCCTGAGCTTTCCCCACAGATATTACATTTTGATTGGATTCACAAGCATAGCTTTCAAAGTTTGGGGAAGCTTCTATCAAGGTTGTTCAAAGATTTCCCTCTACACTTACCACTTCCCCTACCCATCTAATTTCTTGCTTCTGGTGTGTGTCCTCCTAATAAAAAACAATTTTTAAATGATAGAAAAATGTACACTCTATTGCATCCAGTACACAATAAAATGTTAAGTGGGGAAGAGAAAATGTGCCTCGGTTTCCTTGTCTGTAAAATGGGGATTTTCTCCATTCCCATTAAACTGAGTCCCTTATGGGACAGGGATAGTGTCTGATAATAATTACTAATAATTATAGTATTTGTTAAGCACTTATTTTGTGCCAAGCACCGTTCTAAGCACTAGGGTAGATACAAGGTAATCAGGTTGGATACAGTCCCTGTCCCACATAGGGCTCAAAACCTTAATTCCCATATTACAGTTGTGGTAACTGAGGCACAGAGAAATTAAGTGACTTGCACAAGATCACACAGCAGACAAATGGCGAACAGGGATTAAAACCCACATCCTCTGACGTGCAGGCCCGTGCTCTTTTCACTAGACCATACTGCTGCTTATCTGATCAGGTTGTATTATTTCTACCCTAAGCTTGTAACATTTTAAGAGTTTAAAAATACAGTTGTTAGTTTTATTGGACTTATTACATTTATTAAGAACCTAGAGCATGCAAAACAGTGGTGAGCTTTGAGTATCAAATATGCAATAATAATAATAATTATTAGTATTTTACTTAAGTGTTTACTGTGTGCCAAGCACTGTTCTAAGCACTGGGGTAGATACAGGGTAATCAGGTTGGACACAGTCCCTGTCTCACATGAGACTCACAGTCTTAATACCCATTTTACAGATGAGGTAACTGAGGCACAGAGAAGTTAAGTGAGTTGCCTAAGGTCACACAGCAGACAAGTGACAGAACTGGGATTAGAACCAATGTCCTCTGTCCCACCATGCCCTCTGACTCCCAAGCCCGTCCTCTTGCCACTAGGCCATGCTACTTCAAAGACCCCTACCCACAGAAGGACTCACAATCTAAGTGGGGAAAGATAAACACAGAGAACAGTAGGAATGTAACACAAGCAACAAGAAAGACAAATTAAAACACTCACAAAAAATATGAGTGGTAAGAACTGTAAAAGTTAATCACTATTCCTAGGGGGCAGTCGCTGTGTACTCAATAAAGAGTTTCAGTGCCACTAGCATAGGTAAATGTAAAATTTTGTGGACTGATAACCTTCTATCATCTCCAGATGGTCTGATCAAATTAACCAGAAATTAACCAAATTTTAATTTTCTGCCAGCAAAATCCAGCCTTATAGTACCCAGGAGGTGGATAGAGGTTTTTTTTTTTAACCTCTCAACAGATCTATTAAGGACATTTTCTGTCATTCTCTAGATTAACATGCCAGAGAATATTGCGATTTGGCCCTGAAGAATATTTATAACTGCAAAAGCCAAATAAATAAATTTGGGAGTGGATGAGGATAGAGTAACAAAATGAGCAGTTGGAATTGAAGTGATGATTCTCCAATCAAGAGAGGATGCTGTAGTCTAGGGAGGTGTGTAACAGGTATTATATACTCTATTTTTTTCCTAGTTTGAACATAAAGATTCCAGAAGGAGCTTTGGTTGCTGTTGTTGGACAAGTTGGATCTGGAAAATCATCTGTTCTTTCTGCCATTTTGGGAGAAATGGAAAAACTTACAGGAACAGTTCAAAGAAAAGTAAAGTCCATGATTTATATTGTTTTTAGTGAGATGCAAGTATTTTAAAAACGGTTTCAGTTCATAACCAACATTTTAATTTACAGGAGAATTGATTAGCCATGGTTGTGCTTGTAACATCATTTTGCCTATTTAATGCTTTGGAAAACCACTGATGTAATGCTCATAGTAATTATTTGTTGACAGTTAATTGATTTGCAGCTAATTACACTGAAACTAATGTAATTTCGAGTTTAATTTTATTAAGTTTAAAATTATTTTTCATTGCAAGATCCCCGAATTAATTAAGGTCATTCAGTGCCAGATAGTCTTGTAACTGCTATCTTAGGCTAGTGATGCTCACTGGGGACAGAAAATGTTTCTCCCAACCCTGTTGTAGTGCACCCTCCCAAGCACTTAGTTTAGTGCTCTGATCACAGTAAGCACTCAATAAATATCATTGATGTGAATGCGACTCAGGTCAAGAAATGATGTAGTCCAGCAGTCGCTGCCTCAACCTTGGATTGAGGAAGAACTATTGATCATATGGGAAAGACAGGATGCTAAATTGAAAATAGTGATGATGACTCGCACAGGAAAAAAATCTGAATGAGTAATAATTCTGTGTTGGGCTAGTATACATTATTTATTATTATTGTTAATAATAATGATTGTGGCATTTGGTAAGTGCATATTATATGCCAAGTCCTGTGCTAAACCCTGGGGTTGACAAGATAATAAGATCGGGTTTAGTCCCTGCTCCAGATGGGACTCACGGTAGGAGGAGGAGCGGGGACAGGTGTTTTAATCCCTATTTTACAGATGAGGAAATTGAGGTGCAGAGAAGTTAAATGATTTGCCCAAGATTACACAGTAGGCAAGTGGATGAGTTGGAATTAGAACTCAGGTCTCTTGATTTCCAGACCAGTGCTTGTTACACTAGGTCACGCTGCTGCTCTTCAAGAAAGTGAGTTTTAGAGAGGGGCCGAGGGCCACCCCCCCATTAAAAGCAGCAGTTGGTTAGGGTAAAGAAATGAGGAATCTAGACCATGGACTTCATCTAGAATTAGGGACAGTATTTAGTATCGTGAGACCCTCAAATTCTCATGAAAATAGGGGAAAAAGTGAAATTACTTCTTGCAGCAGAGAACGGGGGTGGTTAAATTGAAATACAAAGCAATCTTATTCTTTTTCAGGGGACAACAAAGCAATACACACATCCTTAGATTCGCAGTGTCTGCTGTTTTGCCATCAAAGAGCAATTCAGAAAGCTTTACTTTCATAAAATTATATATTCATACATCCATCTTTCCTTTTAAGGCAGATAATACGTATAAATATGTATGTATAGGTGTGTGTATATATATATATATATACACACATATATATATAAACATATGTACTATGCAAATATATATATTTGCATAGTACATGTGTTTGCATATATGTGACATACGACATACACACACACCTGTTGTTAGTGACAGGGAGACCTATCTATGCATACAGGGATGACTGAAGAGCCCTTTAACTGACCAATCAGGGAAGCAATGTGACCTACTGGAAAGAGCCTGGACCTGGGAATTAGAGGACCTGGATTCTAGTCCCATGTCCACCACTTGTCTGCTGTGTGACCTTGGGAAGTTCGTTTACCTTATCTGGGCCTCTGTAAAAAGGGTTTTGGTAACTGTTTTTTTTTAATGGTATTTGATAAATACTTAACTGTGTGCTGGGTGCTTTACTAAGTGCTGGAGTACATAAAAACTAATCAGGTTGGACACAGTCCATGTCCCACATGGAGCTCACAGTCTCAATTCCCATTTTTACAGATGAGGTAACAAGCACAGAGAAGTGCTTGTTCTCCTGGCTATTTAGTCTGTGAGCTCCATTCGGGACAGGGACTGTATCCATCCTGATTATCTCGTATCTACTCCAGTACTTAGCAGAATGCTTAGCACACAGTAAATGCTTAACAAGTACCATTAAAAAACAAAACAAAAACATTGCCCAATCTGGGTTTCTGAAAATGGTCCTTGGCAACCTGCATTGCTTTTTACTGTTTTAAAATTTACATTTATATAATATTTGTTAAGCCCTTACTATATGTCAGGCATTGTACTAAGCACTGGGGTAGATACAGGCTAATAATAATAATAATAATGATATTTGTTAAGTGCTTACTATGTACCAAGCACTGTTCTAAGCACTGGGTTAGATATAGGGTAACCAGGTTGTCCCACATGGAAATCACAGTTCTAATTCCCATTTTACAGCTGAGGTAGCTGAGGCACAGAGAAGTGAAGTGACTCATTCAAGGTAACACAGCAGACAAGTGGCAGAACTAGGATTAGAACTCAGGGCCTTCTGACTTCCAGGCCTATGCTGTAACCACTAAGAAAGCAAACAAGCAACCCAACTACTCTCCTGCCTACTGCAGGCCAAGCAATTTTGTTGGCACAGCCATTTTATGCCAATCTCTGAAATATCTCATGGTTTTTAGCCTTCTCTATAGTAGGCTATAGTATTTATAGTAGTTATAATATTTACAGAGCACCTATTGAATGCCATGAACTATTCTAAGCACTTGGAAAAACATAGCAGCAGCAGAAGTTACATCCCCTGCGCACAAGGACAGTCCTTACACTCTGACAGTATTCTATTCCATTGTACAATTCCAGTGTTAACCTGAAGCAGAGTGATACTGTTATTCTCCCAGTTTCTCACCCCATATCTCCATTTAGTCTCATAAAAATATTTCTTTTTCCTTCCTTCACTTTAGGGCTCTGTGGCCTATGTTTCCCAGCAAGCTTGGATTCAGAATTCCACATTGCAGGACAATATTCTGTTTGGCTCAGTCATGGAGCAGCAGTATTATGAAAAAGTGTTAGAAGCATGTGCCCTTCTTCCTGATTTGGAGCAGTTACCTCATGGAGATCAAACTGAGATTGGAGAAAGGGTATGGAAAAAAAAATCTATTCCATTCTCTACAGACTTCAGACTCTATTCAGCGGAGCTAGCCGTGAAGTGTGGGTAACCTCTTTTTCCTGATAGTCTCCAAGAGCAAAATGCCACAATTGCTTTAATTGCAGATTACAAAGGCAGTTGGGGTGGGTTTGCAGGGCTGGATGGGAAGGAATGTCATCCATTAGGTGGCCATATTGTACTCCAGGTCAACAATGGGGATCGTGAGAAGGGAAGATGAAACCTCCACCCCATGATGAAGTTTCTGTTGGAAATTTCATGTTGCCTGTCTGTATTTTGCCCCCCTGCTTTCCGTGATTTCTAGTTGAGTTTTTGTCTTTTCGGGGGCATAAGTGGGTATTTCAGAACCAGCAATCAAAACTGTGAATCACCCTAGGGAAATACCCTCAGGGTCTGGAGAACTGAGCTGGTAACAGTTCCTACTTAAAATAAAATTGTATGTCCTCATCCTGACAGGTCAGTGGTTGCCTTTTTAAGCTGCAATTAGTGCTGATTTTCAATCGGTTCTGTACCCTCCAGATGGAAGGAAAACAAGGTTATAGCAGCTCTACATTCAGGACCCAGATTTCCAACTTTAAAAGTGGGGAGTGGGGTCCAGTCTCTTCTGCTATTTCACTCCCCAACAATGGTAATCCTAGTCCTGGTGAACCCAAGTCACGACACTTGTCGCCTGGGTGTTGAGTTTTCCTTCGCCCTGCAGCTTGCTGAGCTGTTCAGAAATACGTCTGACAGTGAAATATGGTTGTTCATGAAAACATTCGTTTGGCACCACAGTAAGCCCTGATTTTTTTTTTTTCCCACGACCAGGGATCTCGGTAGTCTCACCACTGTATCTCTCCAGTCCTCTGGGCTCTACCTGGTTTACAGCTGGTTAGTGCCACCACCAGGGTTAGGCAGGAAAAATGAGGCGAGAGAGAGAACTCAAACCTATCCATTTTACTCAGTAGCTCTGGTCAAAGGGTAGAGGCCAGGGAGGCTCTTGGTTAAAATGGAGTTTAGGTATTTTTTGAGCACTTCCTTTGTCCTCACTATTTCAGAAAATGAACTATGACTTGAGTAAAGCCCTTTGACTAGGGCTTGGTGTTTTCTCCTAGAAAAATAGCTGAACTGGACTTCACAGGTCACCTAATCCAACTCCCTGTCTCCAGGCAGATAGCGTGGCTGTCTATCCTTCATAAAGGAACTTCAGAGATAGAGACTTCTTTAATACCTAGAATCCTCATTTTATTCCTCTGATGGATAAAACAATTCTTCTTTATGTCTAACCGATCTCTATTTCTTTCCTGTTTTCAGGGTGTTAATATAAGTGGGGGTCAGAAGCAGCGGGTCAGCCTGGCCAGAGCTGTTTACAGTGGGGCTGATATCTACTTACTAGATGACCCTTTATCTGCAGTTGATGTTCATGTTGGAAAACACCTTTTTGAGAAAATAATTGGGTCGTCGGGTCTTCTAAAAGGCAAGGTACTGATGGGAAAGGTGTGCACTTCTTCTAATCGTTATTTCATGGTGATGGTGACAGGTATCAGCATAGTAACATCACTCAGTGTTGACAAGAGGTTGAGATCGGCTTCATCCTGGTCCGTGAGAACACACCAGTATGTTTTAGTAATTTGTTTCCTTTGTCTGGAACTAGCCAAAAGGAACACAGATGAGCAAGAGGTTTGGGAATCACAACCCTCATCTGGTGCAGTGCCAAGAACTTGGGTCTAGCAAGTTAGGGCACTTGGGTTTGAATGGGATTGGGCTAGCTGGGGTGTAGGTTTCTGACCAAAAAGCCCCTTCAGGGTATTCTGGGTATAAAGAGTCTCTGAGTGCTCTTCACAATGTGCTGCACCGTCGTTTCTCAGTGGGAGTCCAACAGGGAGAGATGAGAGCTAGGTGATACAGGGTAGAACTGTCTCACTAGTCAGTTTCTTTCCTTTGAATTCTAGAGATTGGAACCTGCCCATCATTCTTGACAGGAAACTTCCCGGTTAGGAGTCTATTCGATTGTTAGAACTTTGCGAATGGAGGGCCACGAAACTTTGGCCTCCTGCCATCTTGGATAAAACTTCACGCATGCAAACACCTTCTCCCTTTAGAATGTAAGCTCACTGTCGGCAGAATCTAGCAAATATAGCAACTCTGTTATATTGTACTCTCCCAAGCACTTAGTACAGTGCTCGGCACACAGGAAGCGCTCAATAAATACCATTGATTGAGCGATTCTCATGCAGGCACATTGTCCCCGGGAGAGGGAGCGGACCAATGAATACCATTTTCATCTCTCTGTGTCTCTCTGGAGGGGGTGTTGTGCTTGCATGAAGGTTACTTCAGTCCTCCCTATTCCCAGCCGATTGCTTCCCTCCTTCCTCCCTCTCCCTGACTAGTTGATGCTGAAATAGTTTCCAGGACTGTGTGAAATCAAATATTGCACCTTCAAGCTGAAGTGAATTTCCACATCGGTATATAGAATGAAAATGGTTGAAGAGCAGCAGTAGGTGACCTTTTAGGTGTATACTATGTATGACACAGAAGAAATTTTGAGAAGCATTAGGAAATTTCATACTTAAACTTTTTGTCCTGGCCATGGCTATTTTTATATACAAGTCATTTAATTTTTAAAAATCAACACTGTGGCATACATAATTTTTTAATTAGCCAGTCTCTGAGAGGAGCACAAAATAGTGAAAAAAGCATGTTTGCTCTTAAAATAGTCAGGCACACATGTATATCTGAAAATAAAATGCAAGTGAATATATGCTGAGATCAAATATGCCCAGGGTCATATGTCCAACCATTGTAACTAGTTTTAATATTAAAAAACTCACACAGTAAAGGCTTTTAAATAGACAGTGTGAATGATGGCTCCTTAAAACTAACAATTTCTTGTAGTTAGAAATATCAGATTTCTAAGTAACAATAAAGGCCAGGTTTACTTAAAAACAAAAAGTACATGCACTCCTATTCGGGAAAGGAAGTTAAGTTCTAAACCATCCTCATGTTATCAAAAAAAAATCTTCTTGTGTCAGACATCATTTCAGTGGTAAGAAGGATTGAGGGAAGATGATTTGAAATCAGTTCAGTCACAACAGGTAAAATTCAAGAGAGTTGTAGAAAACTAAAAAAGTCTTCTATAGCTTGGTTTAGACGGTCATTTAGATGGTGAATTGATGTTTTCTCTACCACCACACAGGGAATCAGTTTGAAACAGCTTGTTTTCAGCTTCTTGGGAACATTGAATTTTAAATAATTGCAACTGATAAGCTTCTTGAGGGCAATGATCGTGTCCCAAGTGGTTAGTACAGAGGTCTACACTCAGTAAACAGTAAATACCACTGATTGATTGATGAATGACCTTCTGTTAGAAATAATAGAAAGTGCCAGTCTGCTCGGAACAGAATTCCTGGCATTTTAACTAATTCACAGTCATGGTAACTTGCCTTCTAGTCAAATTGTGTTCTAAAATGGTGCGTTCTGACAGGAACGTTTTTATATAAGATGGGTATAGTTTGGTATTAGCCTGTTTCAAATTCAGCACTTGGAGAACCAAACCGAGGCAAATGGCATTATAATAGCATTCACTAACTGCTTTAAGCATATCCTTTAGTAGCTCATGGCAATTCATTTTGAAATATAAGTGCTGTCTGGCATGACTTGCACTGCCCACCTCTAGAGATATGACTCACTATACATAGTCAACATGGAAAAATCAATTCAACTCTTGTGTCTCATTATGCTATTGTCTCAAAACCATTTTTGTACCTCAAGAGAGAAAACATTCTGTCTTCCAGACTCGCATTTTGGTGACACACAATCTCACACTTCTGCCTCAGATGGATCTGATCCTTGTAATGGAAAGAGGCAGAGTGACCCAAACGGGGACTTACCTGGAGCTGCTATCCAAACCCCAGAACTTCACCAAGTTGCTTCAGGTCTTCAGTGCAGACAGGAAGGAGGATGTTTCCATGAAAAGTGAGCTCTCTTGTGGTGCTTTTTCTCTCTCCTCTTTCCTTGTTGATATTTGTCTGTTAGAGAAGCACAAAAAAGATTTTCATCAGTTTTCAGAAACTCCTGTCAATGGCTTAGGAATTTATGCCAGATTCACACCCATCTTATCACTGCCCCTATGGAAGAACAGACAGTCTAGGGAGAGGCCCAACCCAGGGATGTTTTGGGGAGCAGTTGCACAAGAGGGGGCCAGTCTGGCCTGTACCTCTCTCTCTCCATCAGAGGTATTTATTGAGCCCTTACTATTATAGAAAAAAAGAGGTGCCAACCTTCCATCTTGAGTCTGGAGCACAAAGGGGGATGAGATTTGGGAGGGGACAGGTTCCCAAGAGCTTATTGGTCAAAAAACCCACCATTTTGGGTCTCTTCAGCCACGATTAGAAATGTTCAGGTCTTGTCAGAGGCCCCAGACAACGGAAGTCTGACACTCTGACTTAGAATAATGATAATAATTGTGTGGTTATTTAATCACTTAGTATTAGTCAAGCACTATATTAAACACTGGGGTGGATACCAGATGGGCCGGATTTTATGTATGGTAGTGTTCATTATTTTGTTTCTCAGAATTGGAATAATGGGAATATTTTATAAATAGCTCTTGGTTATAGATTGACTCCAAAACAGTTACAACCTAGTCCCAATTTAAGTGGATATTAATCAATGTTTATTTTGCACTGACTGAATTATTATAGTTGACCTACCATACTGCAAACTGAGGTTATTGTTAAGTAAAATAACAGCATTTATAACCCCTAATCTAAAAATCTGGGAGAAGGAGGAGCATTGTTCACCTAACAGGTCAAGTTCAAGAGGGAGGTTTCTTTTTGTAACTTTCATATTGCAAAGGTAAGAAATGTTAGACATTTAAAAAGCAGCTGCCAAAGGCTTTAAGGCATTTTCGACTCCATAAGGCAAATGATATTAGGAAATCAGAATATGTAAAAAAAAATACCCCAAAAGACACCTTTGAAAATATAAGCCAGAATGCTTTGAATCCATCCTGGCAACAAGTACAGCAATATGACAGGTGAGCTTTAGGGTAATGGGGTCATTTACCAACTCAGCTCAATGTTTGAGCTCTTCGGCAGGCCCTCTGGGCTTGGGTTTTTCCTATACTGTACTGCTGAAGGAATTCAGATTTCTTGTGGCAGTCAGCTCTGTGGTTCAGTAGGTTGAGAGCTCCTCAAGGACAGAGACCCAACGTGTTTGGCATGTTCTCACACTCCTCGTATACTGTCGTGTCCACAGCAGCTGTTCAGGAAATGCTCTTTGATGCTGAAGATGATGAGGAGTGATGGTATCAACTGAAAACAAATCCCACTATAAGAACTTCCCCGCTGACCTAATATTTTTGTTCTTTAAATGACAGTAGGGAAGGTGGGGAGGTGTAGGAAGTGTGGAAACATAAGATGAATCCCCAGTCATTTAACAAGAGTTTAAAATGCTAAATTCCGAGTTAATAATAATAATGTTGGTATTTGTTAAGCGCTTACTATGTGCCGAGCACTGTTCTAAGCGCTGGGGTAGACACAGGGGAATCAGGATGTCCCACGTGGGGCTCACACTCTTAATCCCCATTTTACAGATGAGGTAACTGGGGCACAGAGAAGTTAAGTGACTTGCCCACAGTCACACAGCTGACAAGTGGCAGAGCTGGGATTCGAACTCATGACCTCTGACTCCAAAGCCCGGGCTCTTTCCACTGAGCCACGCTGCTCCTCCTGCCTCTTAGTCCAGACACTGTCATATCTCATAAGAAATTGCCTTTACTTTCCTGGCTTCAGGGTCCTTTTAATCTGAAGACAACTCTGGATTTTCAGCATTCATTGCCTTCCCTAACCCCCTCCACCAGGACCTCTGCCTTATTACCCTATATTTTTGCTTGCTGCTCTGAAATCCTGTTTTAACTCCTTTTCTTGGTTTGATAAATCCATATTTGAAAGAATCAACAGAGACGTGATATTTTATGGATGCAATCTAAATATATTAAAATCTTCCCCATCTTTCCCTGCAGTTCATGCTTCAGAAGGAATCAGGCAAATCAATAGTCAAACTACACTAAAAGACCAATTTCTAGTGCAGAAAGGCAGGTAAGTGTTCAAATAAATCAGTACTTCCTGAGTAAGAACAATCATAAATTGTAGTTTTAGCATCTTTAAATTATTTAATATGGCCTCATACAAAGGAACTCATACATCCTCCTGGCAGTTTAGATTTCTTAATGGTTCCCAATTACCAACTTAAAGGGTCAGGGAGGTAGGATGGTTTTGATTGAGATTCCTCACCTTCCTTGGGGAGGTTCCAGGGTGTTACTGATGAGTGTGTTCTTCTGCAATAAACTTCTTGGTATTTTCTCTCTTTCCTAGTGCCTGTCAAGCCTAGAAGTGAGTGGGCTGGTTAGGTGAAATCAGTCCTGCCTCAGAAACCTCAATGCCAATTTACTGACTTGCTCAGTACTGTTTATAAAAAGCAGTGTTGCCTAATGGATACAGCACTGTCCTGAGATCAGAAGCACTTAGGTTCTAATGCCGGCTCTGCCACTTATGTGCTGTGTGACTTTGGGCAAACCACTCAACTTGTTCATGCCTCTGTTATCTGTAAAATGGGGGTTAAGACTATGAGCCCTACATGAGACAGAGACTGTGTCCTACCAGCTCTGGTTTGGGTAATACTTGTTTAGAAAGCACACTACTTGCTGACCCAGATAGACGAAACTCTCCTTGTCTTTTCAGTTCCACCTCAGATCAAGGAAAACAGTTCACCACAAAGAAAGAACCGGTCCCTACTGGAGGGGTAAGCGTCTGAAAAATCGGGGATGTTATCTCTATTAAATAATTCATATGGAAAGCTTCACATACAATGTTAATGAGGATTGGAGAGTTCTCGTTGAACTCCAATACCCTGAATGTTGTCATTTAATAGTTCAATAAAATCAATGGATTCTTGAGCTTATGGATTTTTTAATGGTCATTTGGAAGGACAATTTGCTGTCCAGCTTCATTATACTTCTTGTTTATTTCCCTTACACTAATTCAGAAATTAATGCCCATAGTTCACTTATTGAAAACTGACCCTTTATATAATGGGAATGAGTGTCATTGACTCCCCTTCCCTTGTATTTAGGTGAAATTTTCCATCATCATAAAATATCTACAAGCCTTCGGTTGGCTCTGGGTATGGCTAAGTGTGGCTACCTACCTCTGTCAGAACGCAGTAGGCATCGGGCAAAATTTATGGCTTAGCACCTGGACAAAAGAGACTAAGGAAATAGAAGATTTCACAGAATGGAAGCAACTAAGAAACAAGAACCTGGGTGTCTATGGGATTCTGGGAATCACTCAAGGTCTGCTCTTCTCCTTTTTTTTATTCCCTGGAATCAGCTTATTGAATTGTCAGATCATGTTTCTGTTCTATTTCAAGAAAAATCTATGTCACAGTTTGCATTATATATGTTGGTTGCTCAATAGTACTTATCACCCATTGTGTGATAATAATTTTGGTATTTGTTAAGTGTTTACTATGTGCCAGGCACTGTTCTGAGCACTGAAGTAGATAGAATAGAATCAAGTTGAACACAGCCCCTGTCCCACATGGACACCCAGCAGGCAAGTGGCAGAGCTGGGATTAGAACCCAGTTTCTTCTGCAGTGAATGCTGACTGTGTGCAGAAGAACATACTAAGCATTTGGGAGAGTGCAATGCAATAGTTGGTAGACATGATTCCTGCCTGCCAGGAGCTCTTTCCAAGCAGCTGCTCACTAAATTAGTCACTAAAGGATGTGGGTTGAGAAGGATCAGGAAAATGGGGAAAGAAGTGGTAAAACTGTCGTCTCCATTTTGTGATGTGCAGTTGATTGGGTTGCAAAAAAGAAGAGGAAAAACCAATCTGAGGCGGGGAGAAGGTTAAAGTGGTAGCAGTGAGATTTTAGAATAGTCTAGGTCTTACAATTCTTCCCGCCCCTTTGGGAGCTAGACTTGGCTAAGACTAGAGAGCTGGGTCACAGTCAGGGGGTTGGCTTCTGCAACAATTTACCTGGCCGAAATGCACAGAAACCTGGATAAGAGCCTCATGAATCTGCAGAAAACAGTACATTTTCCTAATGAGGTGGGTGAGAAGAGATGATTTAGTGTGGATATGTGATCATTCTGCAGAGGGAAAGTACTAAAAAAAGAGAAGGAGCATGGCCTAATGGATAGAGGATGGGCTTGGGAGTCAGAAGGACCTGGGTTCTAATCCCAGCTCCGCCACTTGTCTTTGTGTGATTTTGGGTAAGTCACTTAACTGCTTTGTGCCTCAGTTCCTCATCTGTAATAAGGGGAGTAAGACGAGCTGCATGTGGGACATGGACTGTGTCCAACCTGATTAGCTTGTACCTAAGCCCCCTGTCCCTCTTCTCCCACTCCCCTCTGCATCACCCAAATTTGCTCCCTTTATTCACCCCCCATCCGAGCCCCACAGCACTTAATGTACATATCTGTAATTTATATATGTGTATTAATGTCTGTCTCCCCTCTAGACCTAAAGCTCGTTGTGGGCAGGAAATGTGTCTATTGTTATATAGTACTCTCCCAATTGCTTAATACAGTGCTCTGCACTCAGTTAGCGCTCAATAAATAGGATTGAATGAATGAATATCTACCCCGGCATGTAGTACACTGCCTGGCACGAGGTAAGCACTTAAGAAATATCACAAAATATACATACCCACACTAAGGCTTACTTGCAAAGCTGTTGTTTCAAAGACTGTACACCTTTTTACCTGATTTTGACTAGGCAGTTTAGGTGACTTCGAAATCTTGATGCTTTCATTGGTCGGGATCTCTCCTTCACCTCAACACATCACTAGCCCGCCTCCGTTCAGGCCTGGCTCGACTCCATAATTCAGTGCTGCCACCTTGCAAAAAACTGCCAGACTCTGTTTTGAGACGGTGACCGCAAGATCCGCCGGGTGTAACCGCAGTCCCCGGCTGAGGGTAACTACCCTAACTGGGTTTTGTTTTCCAGGCCTGTTGGTTTGCTCTAGTGCCTTCATGCTCACGCGAGGGGCATTTGCGGCTTCCCGAACCCTGCACCAGCAGATGCTGGGCAATGTGTTGCGCCTCCCCCTCTGCTTCTTTGAAACCAACCCAGTTGGCCAGGTCATCAATCGCTTCACCAAGGTAAAGGAGGGAACAAAAGGAAGACTTGATTCTTAATAATACATAGTAACTGTTGTTAGAAACAGTAAGTTACCAATGTTCTAGCTATTCTAGATGATAGCCTCTAGACTGTAAGTTCTAGCTATTCTAGATGATAGCCTCTAGACTGTAAGCTCCTTGTGGATAGGGGACGTGTCTACCAACTCTGTTAAATTGTACTCTTCCAAGCACTTAGTACAGTGCTCTGCAGTAAGTACTCAAATATAACATTGATTGATCCCTAATATTCCATAGTTTCTAGTAGATCATTGGAGCCCCTTAAGATCCTAATATTAATGTTGATAATAGTCAATCTTATTTATTGACTACTTCCTCTGTGCAGAACACTGTACTAAGCACTGGGAGAGTACAATAAAACAATATAACAGACACATTATGCTATACTAAATTCTATTGTTACACATCACATGTACCTACGGATGTGTATATATGTCTTAACATACAGTATATTATATATACTATTTTACTATTGTATAATTATAGAACAGTAGAAATCACTTTTATCATTATATGTTATCATGGTATCGAGTACCATAACATTGTGCTAAATTATGGGGTAAATATAGGTTAATATAAGATGAGATAATAAGATCAGTCCTAGTCTTTGTGCCACTCAAGGCTGACAGTCTTACCCCCCATTTTACAGATGAGGAATCAGGGGCACGAGTAGTTAAATGACTTGCCCAAGGTCACACAGCTGGCAAGTGACCAAGCTGGGATTAGAACTATGGACTTCTGATTCCCCTTCAGTTACCAGTTCCACTGGGCCTCACTGCTTGTCCTCACTGCTGTAATCTGAGGAAAAGGCAGTGTTTTTCAGTCATAAGAAGAATCCATAAGTGTTCATCTTTTGTTTTAAAAATGTTAAATTAGTTTGCCAATTAGGAACCTTGGCCCTGGTCAACGTAACAGATTATTAAGAAAGTAACCAAGTTTAGAGGCTGAGTCCTGCCCTTGTGCTTCCTTAATTTAATCATATTTATTGAGGGCTTACTGTGTGCAGAGCACTGTACTAAGAACTTGGAAGAGTACAATACAACAATCAACAGATGCATTCCCTGCCCACATCGAGCTTACAGTTTAGAGGGACAGGGTTACAGTTATAAGATCCCAATTTCCCACCTCCTTTATGAATTTTCTGTTAGTTGGGTGGCCATTAAGGTCATCGCTCCGTCACTTGTGTGCGTTCATGCTCATGCGAGGGGTGTTCGCGGCTTCCCAAACCCTGCAATGGCAGATGCTGGGCAGCGTGTTGCGCCTCCCCGTCTGCTTCTTTGAAACCAACCCAGTCGGCCAGATCATCAATCACTTCACCAAGGTAAAGGAGGGAACAAAGGGAAGATTTGATTCCTAATAATACATAGTAACTGTGAAACAGTAATAGTTTCTGATGTTCTAGCTATTATAGATGATAGCCTCTAGACTGTAAGCTCCTTGTGGACAGGGGACATGTCTACCAACTGTGTTATACTGTACTCCTCCAAGCACTTAGTACTTGGCCAAGTCACTTCACTGATCCTCAGTTGCCTCATCTGTAAAATGGGGATTGAGACTATGAGCACTACATGGGACAGGGGCTGTGTCCAACCTGATTTGCTTCTACCACCCAAGCACAGTGCCTGGCACTTAGTAAGTGCTTAACAAATACTATAATTATTATTATTATTACTATAAATAAAAAAAGCCAGGGAAAATGCAGAGAGCCTATTCTCAGCCATATTTTGAGCCCAATACTTCTAGTGCTGGGGATGTTAGGCATTTTAGTGAGAACACTATCTCTTTTAGTCAGTAGTAGCACACTATTCTGAGGGACTAATATGGTCTCTAGGGATTGGCAAGACAAAGTTGTTACCCAAATGCCTGGTCAGTAAATATTGATACTAAAACAGCAAGTTCATTATGTCCTTAGCATTGATACTTTTGTCCATAGGAATTGAGGTGCTTTGGCTGATCAAAATTCACTCAGTCAATACTTCCATTGCATGATGGAGGTTTTCTTTTTAAATCATCAATAAATGGTGCTCATTGAGTGCCTATAGTGTGCAGAGTGCTGTGCTCAGTACTTGGGAGAATACATTTTTACAAGAGGGAATTTGAAGGAAGAAAAGTGATTCTATATGCTTGCAATTTTATAGGACATCTTTATAGTGGATGTGCGTTTCCATTATTACTTACGGACCTGGCTGAACTGCACCCTCGATGTCGCCGGGACAATTCTTGTGATCGTGGGTGCCTTACCCTTCTTCATTCTGGTGGTTATACCCCTCATATTTCTCTATTTCACGATCCAAGTAAGTGGACAGATTCCCCACTTCTGAGTGATGAAAAGCATAAATATCTTTAAGTTTCAGTCGATTCTTAACATTGTATATATAGAGATACATATTATGGGTGTGTGTGTGTGTGTGTGTGTGTGTGTGTGTATGTGTGTAGAGGAAAAGAGAGAAAAGAGCACCATCCTTTCAGCTCAAAGAATGATTGCTGTCATCATTCCAATCATTCTGGTACTCAACTGCCTTTTTGCTCCTTAAGAGGCCCAGCCAAATCCATAAACTAAAAATATTTTAAAGATCAGACTATCACACTAATGATTGCTCAAGATTCATCTTGAGGATAAGATTAGCTGGCACCCTGTCCTAGCTCCTCACTGGGCATTTCAGTCATCTAACCTCTCTGCACTTCCTGTTCCTCTCCTGAGAGGGTAATAATGATTCAGACTCCCACTCGGAGTCCCCTGTGCAATGAATGGAACATTCAGCTTTCAAAATAGTGTGCTCCTTTTGCCAAAATCTTTGCCTGACTCTCAACCTCCACTGCCTTGGTTCTCTGTAGAGATATTACATAGCCAGTTCTCGGCAGATCCGGAGACTAGCAGGTGCCTCGCGCTCTCCAGTCATCTCTCACTTCAGCGAGACCCTCGCTGGAGTGTCCACCATCAGAGCATTTGGACATCAGCAGCGGTTCATCAGCCACAGCAGAGATGTAGTGAATGAGAACTTGGTTTGCCTCTACAACAATGTGATTTCAAATCGGTAAGGATGGGTACTTGGGAAAAAGCCAGCTATGGCAGAAGTCCGGGACCAAGGCCAGTCCAGACAGTCTGATGTTCTGGGTCACAGAGTGAGTCCCCGGATGCGAGGGTCCTTGGGTTACTCCAGTTTGGGGTGCTGACCCTTGGCCTCCTTGAGGTCTCGACCATGGTGATCTCAGAGGAGCAGGTATGCTAAATCTAGTGTTCTCACTTCCCCAATAACCTATGTTACTTCAGGTTTTTAATTTTCAAAGTATTCATCCAGCTTGGATTTCCCTTCCTGCATGACAATATCTGCCATTTGTTATGTACTCTCCCGAGCACTAAGTACAGTGCTCTTCACATAGTAAGCACTCAATATATACCATTGATTGAATGATTGACTTGTCTAAGAGGAAAAAGGAAGGCAGAGAAATGTGATTATTTGAAAGAAAATATGTCTTAAAAGTAGAAATTCTCTTTCCAGTTAATTTGTTTGACTGAATTCATTCTCTAATTTACATTCAAGTGGAAATGAAGTTTGTAGAGTGATGGTCTTTCTTTGTAATTAGACCACTAAAAGAATCCAGCATTTTTTTTGAAAGCAGGAATTTTGCTCAGGTAAATTCCTCACTGTTCCAAATGATTATTTTAAACTCTTTCGTGTTTTTTAAATAAAGCAGTAGGAAGTGGTAGGAAAAAGGAACATCAAGGCTCAAAGAAGCGTTGCCATGAACACAACAGATTTGGGAATGTGCATCTTGTTTCAGTAGTAGCTTTGATCTTGGTCCCTCCAGCTCTCAGATTTATCCTCTGCATCGCAGGTGGCTCTCCGTCAGACTTGAATTCCTGGGGAACATGATGGTCCTTTCAGCTGCCATGCTTGCCATGATGGCCGGAGATAAAATGGACTCAGCCACAGTCGGCCTAACCATATCCTACGCTCTAAATGTATGTAGTGCTCGGCGGCCAAAGTGACTGCAAACAGCCTTGGAAAGACTGAAAACAAGCTGAACTATGTGGCTGAATTAGATAGGTGGCATTTATACTTGAAGCAAAACAAAATAAATCCCATTTGTTTCTTCCAGATCACACAGTCTCTAAATTTCTGGGTACGGAAAGCCTGTGAGATTGAAACTAATGCTGTGTGTATTGAACGAGTATGTGAATATGCAAAAATGGATAAAGAGGCAAGTGTCATTAGAACCATTTCATTGCATGTTTTTGCTGTTAGCACTTTTTCTTCCTACTTCCACTGTGGGAATTAGATTTATCTGCCTGTGTCCCCCATTGGATGGTTCTTTTTACTAATTTTGTACTCCCGAGCTCTGCCCACAGTAGATGCTCAGTGAATGACTAAAACATAACAAATGCCTGCCACAACACTAGACTGTCACTGAAAAAAAAGAGGTGGTTGTATTTAGTTTACCTGAAGTTTAACATTCAAAGTTTAAGTTCAAAAGCCATATCAAAATGACATCTCCAAAAAGCCTTCCTCAATTATGACATCATTTCTCCTCTTCTCTCCTCTCTGCATCACCCTCGCACTTGTACTTGTACCCTTTATTCACTCCATCCACAGCACTTATCTATATTTCCAAAATTTATTATGTCTGCCTCACCCCCTCTAGATTGTAAGCTTGTTGTGGGTAGGGAATGTCTGTCATATTGTTGTATGTACTCTCCCAAGTGCTTCATACAGTGCCCTGCACACCATAAGTGCTCAGTAAATATGATCGATAGACTCTAAGTTCCTTTAGGGCAGGGAACTTATCTGCCAACTCTTACATCCTACTCTCCAAGCACTTAGAATAGTGCTGTGCAAACAGCACTCAGTAAATATTATTAATTGGTTAGCAGTGCACATCTATTTGTGAGTTTGTTGGACGGTGAAGCCTTTTTGAAACCCCAACTACAATCTGAAAAGAAACAAGTGGTTACCGGCAATTACTATCGCTTGATAGGAATTAGTGTAAAACAGGCTCATGTAGGGTTGGGGGATTTTTTTTTGAATAGTAGGGAGAAGGACATTTTAGCATTAGGTCATATGAACTCTCTTCCTAAATCAAACCAATCATTGGTGTTTACTGAGCACTTATTGTGTCCAGAGTACCATACTAAATGCTGGGGAGAGTGCAGTACAATAAAGTTAGTAGACGGAGCGAGAATACAGATGATTCTCAGTTATTCACTCTAGGGCTGGCTGGTCTAGTCATAATAATGATGTTGGTATTTGTTAAGCGCTTACTATATGCCAAGCACTGTTCTAACTACTGAGGTAGATACAAGGTAATCAGGTTGTCCCGTGTGGACTAACAGTCTTAATCCCCATTTTACAGGTGAGGTAACTGAGGCATAGAGAAGTTAAGTGACTTGCCCAAAGTCACATAGCTAACAAGTGGTGGAGCAGGGATTAGAACCCATGACCTCTGATTCTTCTCTACCTTGTTGTTGCTGCTTCTCCCCCGTTCTTTGGTGATTAGTTATTTTCCGTCATTCTTGTCACTACCAGGAGAGGAGGTGAACTCAAAGCACCATGTGTGTCAGCACCTTCACTCCTAACCCTTCTTTTTCCGTAAAAGCAGCCGGATGGCATGGGATAGAGCATGAGCCTGGGAGGCTGAAGGTCATGGATTCTAATCCTGGCTCTGTAACCTGTCTGCTCTGTGACCTTGGGCAAGTCACTTCATTTCTCTGTGCTTCAGTTCCCTCATCTGTAAAATGGGGATTAAGACTGAGAGCCCCACATGGGACATGGACTGTGCCCAACCTGGTTAGCTTGAATCTACCCCAACATTTAGTATAGCGTCTGGCACATAGTAAGGCTGTGGCACATACCATTTAAAAATAAATGGGTTGGGAATGATCCACCTGACCGTATTTCTTGGTTTAGCTTTCTCCATATGAAGCTCCGTATGTTTATCAGATTCTTAAGAACTCGAGTGACTCGAAGGCTAAAGCACATTGAAATGGCCTGAGCCTGTGCTAGACCAAGACTGAGACCCTGCTGGAGTTTCAGCTTCTCAAGGGCAGAAACTGGGTCTACTTACTCTATTGTACTCTCACAAGCGCTTAGCAACACATAGTGCTCTGCACACAGTTAACACTAAATACTATAGATCGATGTGATCAACAGATGGTGTTCTCTTGTATTTCAGGCCCCCTGGATCATGCCAAGAAGACCTCCCCCTCAGTGGCCCACCAAAGGGGTTGTGGAGTTTGTCGGTTTTCAGGCACGCTACCGGTCAGACCTCAGCTTGGCACTGCAGGATGTCTCCTTTCAGACTCACAGTGGAGAAAAGGTATTGTGGTTTGTGCCCTTCACATTCACTCACTGACTGTATTAATCCAAATAGCAAGTATGCCTAAGCGTTACCATCTTCCTTTGACTTTTCTCCATTCTCAAAGTCTTAACTGGAAAAAGTGTTAATTTGCAGTGCCTTTTCTCCTCCCTTTCCTGCACTCTCCTTCCCTATGCCCCAATTCCTGAACTCACACAAGCCTCTCGGGTTCTCACTCCCTCTTGTTTTCTGACCCGATGAGGGACATGAATCAGAAACCAGAACAGAAACTTGCACCTCTCACAAGAGACTAAAGCTGACTGACGCAGGGGATAGTGCCCCAGGACCTTCCACCTCTCTCGGCTTCTTTTAACTTGCTTTCCAACCTGAAGTCAATCTCCTTGTCTTTGCTCCCTCTCCCACAGCATTAGAACCTTTAGAAGAGGGAAGAGGCTTTGGGACTAAATAGTAAGGGAGAGCATGGAGTTGGAGCTAGTTGCATAAATAAAAGTAAATCATTAACCCCATCATTCACTAGGGCCTGGTTTAATAAAATGCAGCATGGTATAGTGGGTAGAACAAGGATCTGGGAGTCAGAAGGCCATGGGTTCTAATTCAGGCTTCACCACTTCTCTGCTGTGTTAACTTGGACAAATCACTGAACTTCTCTGTGCCTCAGTTACCTCATCTGTAAAAAATGGGGATTAAGAGTGTGAGCCTAATGTGGGACAGGGACTGTCCCCAACCTGGCTAACTGGTATCTACCCCAGCACTTAGAACAGTGCTTGGCCCATAGATGGCACTTAACAAGTACTATTATTATTATTATTATTATTAATAGTGACCATAAGGTAATTGCATTCTAGTGGTTGAAAGAAGTCATGCATTTCATTACAGGTTGGAATTGTGGGCAGGACTGGAGCTGGTAAATCAACACTCACTAATTGCTTGTTTAGAATTGTAGAGAGAGCCGGAGGCAAAATCGTTATTGACGGAATTGACATATCAACTATCGGACTGCACGATCTACGGGGCCAGCTCAACATTATTCCCCAGGTAATCCCAGCTCTTCAACTATCATTCTAGGTCTGGGTGAGATTTTTATTTGAATCTTTCATTCTTTTTCCAATTCTGTTCCTGGACTCAAAGGAGAATTGTGTCTTCCCAGAGGTTGGGAAGTATAAATGATTTTTTCCACTCCTTGCAGTGGGAATGAGGAGACTTGGGTTGAAAGAAAAAGTAGCAGTAATAGTATTAATATTAATAACTATGGTACTTGTTCACCATAGTTATGAACAAGCTAAGCACCATTCTAAGTGCTGGGGTAGATACAAATCAATCAGGTTGGACACAGTCCTTGTCCCACATGGAGCTCACAATCTTAATCCCCATTTTACAGATGAGGGAACCAAGGTTTAGAGAAGGTCACACAGCAGACATGGCAGAAGATTAGAACCCATCTCCTTCTGACTCCCAGGCCTGTGCTCTATTCTCTAAGCCACATTGCTTCTCAAGTGCTTACTGTGTGCAGATCACGGTACTAAGAGCTGGGAGAAAACACACATGTCAAATTAGACATGACCCCTGTCCTGTGGAGGGTTCACAATCCAAGAAAAGGCTACAGAAAGCATAAGAGTAGTATATATCTAGGTTTCCAGTGCATTCCCCTTTAGAGTCAAGAAACAAGTCCTTTCCCAATTTTGACAGCTTTGCTTCATCTCCTAGGACCCTGTTTTATTTTCTGGGACCATCCAGATGAACCTGGACCCTCTTGAGAAGTACTCGGACAGTGACCTGTGGGAGGCTCTTGAATTGTGCCACCTGAAGGATTTTGTGCAGGCCCTTCCCAAGAAGCTGAGCCATGAGATTGTAGAGGGAGGCGAGAACCTCAGGTACACAGAAGGGATGGAGATGATTGGGCCAAGGTCTTTCCAGCCTCCCTCACTCTAGTGGTTTCCAGGAGAGGGCAGTTACAATTAGGGAACAGCTCTAAGGAGGGGAAATTGTGGCAGCAAAGGAAATGGAGATAGCATGAGGGAAGGGAACAGGCAGAAAGGAAGGGGTGAGGCAGTGAAAATATGCCTATAAACATTTTCCTTGCTATCAAATGATCCCAATGCCAATTAGTTTTTCTCTTTATATCTGATCCTTAGCTGTCTATAACCTAAGAGACTCAGCTTATGTGCAGGCTCATAACCGTAGAGTCCTTTGCCCATCAAAACGCTGAGAAAGAAGTGGGATTTGAAGTTCCCTTCGGCTCAGTTGGTATCATTTCCAGCTGCCTAAATAAAGCACCCAGAAGCCCCTTCACCATAGTACAGGCAGAGCACCAATGCCCTGTCTAGGCCAGCTCAAACCCAACTGTGCTGAATCGAGACTATTAAGCAAGTCTGTTAGTGTTAGCACTGTTAAGGAAGACAGCTTCTGGGAAATTTTCTTGCTGGTGGGAGTTTTACCCTAGGAAGACACAGTCAGTGAGAAGTGGGGACATGGGTTCTCACAGGGTGAATGGCATGTTTGTTCCTTACTTCCCTCCTCTAATTTATAGAGCTTGTTCCCGTTTGTTCCCTGTTCACTTCACTATGGGTGAAGTACTGTCCCCTCCAGGGAGTTGTGGGGAGAGGGCCACTGGCAGGACATCACTAATCAAAAGCAAAGGATGATTCCAACTGGAGAGCTGCCTAACCACCCCTTTGAAAAATACGTATTTATCTCCTTGACAGTGTCGGACAGCGGCAGCTTATATGTCTGGCTCGAGCACTGCTACGCAAAACTAAAATTCTGATCTTAGATGAAGCCACGGCCTCCATAGACTTTGAGATGGATAATTTGGTGCAGAGCACAATCCGGAAGGAGTTCGTTGACTGCACAGTACTGACCATAGCCCACAGGCTCCACACCATTATGGATTCCCAACGGTAGGCTTCTGGTGCTTTCCAAATGAAGTTATTGCTTTAGAGACCTTCAGTATTCAGATTGCTCTAATTGGTTGTGACCAACTCCTACATGCTTCTGAAACTGGATTTTCCTCCCTATTCAGCCCATGCTGTCACCAGCGACAGTTAATAAAGAAACGGTAGCTTGGTAATGGAATAACACTGAACAACTTGATAAGCAGCTGGTGTAGCATGACTATTCTATTCCGCTGTGCAATTACTCTCAATTTTTCCCCCAGCTGGGATTACATCCAGAGAGCTGCAAATTCATTTTGGTCATTGAGGTAATTAATGTGGCTAGAAATTTTTTAGGTTGTTGCAGTCCTTCCTTCCAGAAGCTGGTTGGAGAAGGACTACACCTTGGGACTCAGGAAATCAGTTAACTTAAAAATGAGCAACCTCCCCTCCTGGCACCCCCCTAACACCCCCAAAATCCATCTTCATCAGTCATCTAGGCTGAAAGATGACCCTCTGCTCTCTTTCTGTTGCAGGGTCCTGGTCCTAGAATCGGGCAAGATCGTGGAATTTGACACCCCTCATGCTTTGATGCAGCGGAGAGGAGTTTTTTCTAAAATGGTAACAGAGTCAGAGATTACTGGTGATTCTGAGACAAACACTAATGGGTTTTAGAAAGTCTTCTATATTTTGTTATCACACATTTACTGATGCTGAAATAGCTGATTGCTTTGCCAAGCACTACCAGCAGGGCAGAAAGGCGTGTGTCAGCTGCACTTTGTGGCCTTCTGCTCCTTTTTTAGGAGAACTTTAGTCTGTGATGGGTAATAGAAACCAAGTCCGTTTGAGTAGGCAAAGAAATATGTGGTCAATACTGGTCTGAATCATGTCTATCAACTGTATTGCATTTAGTAGTGCTCAATAAATGCCCCTGAAAGAATGTAAGAGCCTTTCTATCTTTTCTTTGCTTCTACCAACCACATTTACCCTTTCTGACCAGCAACCTCCAATTTCAGACATAAGATTTATTTCTCTACCCTCTGAGCTGCTCACACTTTTACTGAGAATCCTTTCCCCCTCTCATCTTTCTAATTGAAGAAGTTTGACAAAAATCTGAACAACAAAGATGTACACACACCCAGCTTGCTGCTCTTCCCTACCTATGAAAGGCGCCATGCCCAACTTGGTTATCATATCTACCACCAAGCTGAGTGGACACTTAGCAAATACCACCACCACTTCAACTATTATTTTTATCCATCCCCAATATACTCTAGGCCTTCTTCTCCCTCTAGGCTATAAACTCCTTGTCAGCAGGGAACCCATCTACTAATAAATACCATAGATTGATTTGCCTTGACCACACAGAAAGAGAGCCCCACATCACAGGCTTGCTTCCAAAAAGGGCGAGTTAGTTTATTCTTTCAAGAGGAAAAAAAATTTAGCTTTTTAATATCAGACACCTCACTCGATGAACCATTAGGACACATACTATGAAATGGAGTGTAGCTTGAATTACTTAATCTAAGAAATACCCAGGAATTGGGGAACACCATTATATCCTTCAAGAGACTCCAGAAACATGGATTAATTAACAGATTTTTTTCATGACTTAGAAGTAGAGGTAAACAACATTGCCCAGTGAGAAATATTTGCTAAGTTCTAAAATGGTCTTGAGATCAAATAATAACCCATCTTGCTTTCACTGATTTCCTCTGCCCTCTTTTTTTTAATCCTACTTTGGAATGGTCAGTAAAGGCAACTCCAGCACTGTGGCCAACTTGGAGAGAGAGGAAGAACAGAAGAGGTGCCTAGCAGATGAGGGTAGAGTACCTTCCCAAGCGCTTAGTACAGGGCCCTGCACACAGTAAGCTCTTAATAAATATGATTGAATGAACCACAACTCTCTTTTCTCTGGGTCTACTTCAGTCAGTCAAACTTACTTACTAAGCACTTGGGAAAGTACAGTATGTTAGTTAGTCAAGTTCCCTGCCCTCATGGAACAAAGTCTGGAGGATATGTGCAGAAGTGAGAGGGTGTAAGGGAAATGAATCATCTCTGTAGAGATGGTAGTAGAAGCCATAGCAGTGAATAGATTCACCAAGGGAGTGGACCAGAGAGCTTCCACGGCTGGATTCAAACCCACTGGTGAGGGAGCAGCAGAGGAGTTGGATCTCTCAAGGCAACCACAGTTCTTAGAGAGTAGTTCTGAAAAACCATTTCTACCCCAATCTGAAGAACAAGTTCTGGATTTTAGAGCCAAAATCGCAAACCCCATCCCCTTGGGTCTGGCTCATTGGTGTAATAATTCAGTGGTATTTATTGTGCACATATAGTGCATCATACTGAGAGTTGGGAGAGTACAAAAGAGTAAAACAGACACAATCAATCCCAGTATTGGCCCTCCGTCTCCCCTGAATATCCCAAGAGGCAGGTGGACAAATCGGAGGCCATCACTTTTACCTGGGAGTAGACTTGAGTTCCTAGGAAAAAAGAAATGTGAAACAGTACGATAGCAATTAACTCAAAACAAAGAAATTATAATGCAGAAAATACAGTCTAATCTTTATTGACAAGTGCTCATCCAAAATGATATTTTAATAAACCGAATTTTGGATATCATATATCTTACTGTACTGGATTTGTCAGTAGGGGAAAATACAATATCAAGAAGCTCCATTTTCAGTAATATTTGGGACAGGCCAGTGGCAACCTAAGTGCCTTAAAATGGGAACAACCTTAGGCACTGAAAGGACAATAAAGTGCAGTTTTCAAAATATAAACTCTACAATGCCACCTAATTCACATAATCTCATCTTAATGCTGCTGAGTCATCTCCGACCCATATCAACATAAATCTCTGTGCACTAATGAGAGGTATATAGACAATGGAATATCATTCGCAAACTCAGTGGTCCGAGCCAAAATACAGTACCAAAATTCTCTTCTGATACGTAATAAATAAGTACCTCACACGTTGTAGAACAATACAAGTAGGCTCTTCATCAAAATATGAAACGGAAAGCAGTACTTATAGTATAATGCACCCAAAATGTACTATGTTCTTTTTAAAGAAAAAAAGTCTTTTCCCAAAGTTTGTTATAAATGATCTCTTGCAGATAACGGGGGTCTCAGTTTCCATGTAATCTGAATCCTCTTTCAAGTACAAGACTGTATAATCCCAAACCAATGCATTTGGCTGAAGGCAAACTGCCTTCATTTGGTTCAAGTAAGGTACTAAACTAGGTTGCTTTTAAAAGCTGCTATCTAGCCCGATAAATTTTCAAATTCCAGAAACAGTTCTCCAATTTTGGTATACTGAATGACTTAAAAATGCTTCTATTTATTTCACTGTTTGAATCTGATTTCATCTGAACCTGGAAGATGCTGACAGGGTATGAAACACAAGAGAAATAAAGGTCCTCTTTCAGCCTAAAACCATTCCAAGGCACATCAGCACAAGAAATTCCACATTTCTCTTATTTATAAGAGAATCCAATTCACCTTTTGTTCATGCAAAGGACAGTCAAAGTCATGTGATTTTCCTCATTTCTATGAAAGAGAACCGTACCTGGAACCGGGTGCATCAACCCATAAAAAAAAACCATTATGGAAAAAAGTCTCGAAAAATTAGGGAAGATAACTCCAACCTCTGCAAAATAGCCTGTTTCTTTGTAACCTAAGTTTTCTTAGTTGAACAGTCCCAGGGATGGGCAACGGCAATCGCCTTCTAGTTAGCCACAATGGAGATAACAGACCTACAACTGGAGTGAACCTATATGGATGGCATCAGGATCATCTGGGCTTTGATTTTTAGCTGCCATGCTTAAGCACTTTAGCTGCCACGTTAACTGCCCACTCCTAGGGAGGTCTACAAACCTAGACTACCAATGGTGCACCTGGACACGGTTACTCAGCCCTATACAAATACAGCCTCCTTGCTACTCGCCGGGCTCTTTGTGAAGTTACTTGGGTCCCTCAGACCTCCCTGACTTCCCCATAGGCCTCACCTAGGGACGTGATCCGCCTTCAACTGTAACCAAACACTGGAACCCCAAGATGTAAAACAAAACAGAATGGCGCTAAAACCCAAAGCTAGAAAAACAGCAGCAAGGAGACAAGAGCAAATACATCATTTGGAGGGGCAAAATCCCAATTGGAAAAATGATCCGAACAGAACAGCAGGAATTTGTCTGTGGACAAGAGCTGGAATCTTTACACCTTACGCAAACTGAGTTTGTGATGTCCTTTTTGAAAAGACATCTACCTCTGAGTAGACTGCTACGCTTCGGGCAAAACAGGACTGAGCTTTCAGCAGGGATTAGAAAACTCTGAGAACAGAGTCGCTCATTATTGGTCACTGACCAGGATCATGTCCTGGAAATCCAAGCAGCGAGAAACAACTGAATACTGGATAAATAAAGCATTTAGGAAATTAGTTGGGATTATTGGATGGTGCCGATATTTCCTAACCAAAAAAGGTGCCATTTGTTGAAAATTTTTCCTGGCACAGGAAGGCTTGTAACCAAGCCCCAGAACACACAGCCTGGCAGGGCTGCTACATCTGGAGAAGTCAACCTGTTAAATGAGTACTCGCCAGGATGATCAATCTGAACACCCACCTTGTTGCCTGCACTAATACAAACACTGCTATACTTCAGGTCTCGGCAAATACAGATCCCAGGGAATGTCCCAGGTGGTGTGTTCAACACCATCACGCCCGCTGGGTTCAAATCGATAGTAGCATTCCACAATCAAGTAAAGGAACTACTAGGTCCTGCTAATACAATTTAGAAGGGATTGCACTTTTCGCAGTTGGCACAACTTGTTTCTCAAAACACGTTTGCTCCGCACGTGTGGTCACATGCTATTCAGCCCGAGATGGCTGCCTGTTTTGGTCCACGATCATTTCAGAAGACTTAGTTCTTCCAAAAAGGCGGGTAGGGGAGGAGGAAGGAGGTGCCGTCCACCTAAAAGCAGCCAGTCACCTAACTGGAAAGCAATATGAGCAAGAGTGAGTCCACACCCGGGGTGTGTTGGACTATCTTTACAGCTTGTTTTCACTTGGGAGAAGTGAAAAGGAGAAAAGAGGCCACCCAGATGAGGAGGAGGAAGAAGGAGTTCAATTGAAGTTGGTTTTTCGTAAATGCCTGTTCGGAATTTCAATAGCACTAACTTGAAGCGGCCAAGACCCTCCATCGATCCCAGCTTGTATTGCCACCCCCGTCACCACCGCCAGATCGGGATCTACCGACGTGTTGGGGTCCTTGCCGAAGAACTCTCGAATCACTTGCCGGATCCGAGGAATGCGAGTCGAGCCGCCGACCAAGACCACTTCGTCGATTTCGGTCTTCTGCAGGTGCCCTTCCCTCAGGACCTGCTCGATGGGCACAAGGATCTTCTGAAAGAGATCTTCATTCAGGGTGTCAAAGAGTTTCCTGGAGATCTCCATTTCAAACAGGACCGGGGTCCCGAGGCGGTCCGCTTCCGGAGGGTTCACTCGGAAAAGGCGCTTCCCGGGGTCTCCGGCTGCCGGAGAAGGCCCGTCTTCGGACAGGCCGCTCCTGATGGTCCCTTGGTCTGGCGACGGTTGCTCTGAGTCCTCCCTTCCTTCCATGGTCAGGGACACCGCGACCCGGGCAGAGTTGTGTAGAGTCAGATTTAACTTGACCGCTTCCACCGCCTGCCGGAGTCTATGGATTTCCTCCTTTCGGGAGGGCAGGGAGCTGTAAGCGTGATAGATCTGTTGATACAGGTACTGCAGCAGCCTCTGATTGAAATCCTGTCCTCCAAGTTTATTGTTGCCTAAAATGTAATAAAAAAGATGTGTTACAGGGAACTCTGGGGAGGGAGGGAATTTGCTCTTTTTTTTTTTGCAACTGATCTGTAAGGTGCAGGGGTGGGCATAAAGACAAAGCTGCAGGTCTGGACTGGTCACCCGAACCACGCAGTCCACCCGCTGAAACCAAGGGGGGCCACCCCAGTCCAGATCAACCGTGAGGCTTCGAAACAGGACGTGGGCCTGGTCTCTGGGAAGACACAGCCCTTCCTCCACCATGAACGGAGGCTGGGGGTTGCTGGGGCCTGCTCTAAGGTTTGCTATAGACAGACATTTAAATAACTGATCATTTAAATTGATTAAATATGACTGAATAAGGTCACGTGGAGCAATCGTATGAAAAAAGGAATGGCTGGGGGAGGGGAGGGAAGGGTGAAGGGGCCACAATTTGGGACATGTGCATTGTTCTTCATTGGCTATTACATTACACCCTAGCTCTCTGCAAGAGGAAGCTCAGTGATCTGGGGACCCGGAAAGGGAAAGAATGGCACATCCACCCTCCCTGGTTGGAAAAAATGATGCTGCTCTACTTCTGAAGAAAAGAGCTGAAAAGGTCAGGAAGTCTTTAGCACGTGACACTGAAGGAAGTTCCTGGAATACCGAAGCACTCTAGGAATATGACAGCAAAAGCCCGATCTGTTCAGAGCATTTTGTTTCTAAAAGGCAAGGAGAACGCGGGATTTTCCTGGGCAAAGCTCCAATTTGGTGAGTTGAATGGATTAGAGAAGAAGGAGGAACATCACAGCGCAGGGCAGTTGCTCCCAAAAAAAGCCAGATCACAGATGACAGGAGGAGCTGGGCACTGTGGGGTTTACGGAATGGAGGGAATGGCCCTGATGAGGAGGGACTTTGGTAGCCGTGCCTAGGACCTCCACTGAGTCCTGCTTACCTGCCATTGCCCGGGTTAGAAACATCCCTCCTTGTTTATTCAGCAGAGACACGTCCAGGGTTCCCCCACCTAAATCGACCACCAAGACGTTGAAGACATCGACCTTGTGGAGTCCGTAAGCCATTGCTGCCGCCGTGGGTTCGTTAATGACCCTCAAGATCTTTAAACCTATAAGACGGGAAGATGGCAGGATAATGATGACGGGACAGATGCTCAGAGCGGGGACTCCTTCTGGGGAAGCTGGGGGCTCCTACCTGGTGCCCTGCAGACCACATCACACCCTGGAGGAGCAAGCCCACTTGGGAATAACCACATTCGCCTGGAATAAACAGCCCTTTCACTAAGGGAGCAACACTATAGGAGCATGGCCTTATGGAAAGACTCTGGAGTCGGAGGACCTGGGTTTTTTGGGGTTTTTTCATGGCATTTGTAAATTGCTCACTATGTCCTAGGCACTGTATTAAGTGCTGGGTTAGACACAAGATTATCAGGTTGGATACAGTTCTTTATCCCACACTGGATTTACGGTTTTAATTCCCATTTTACAGATGAGGTGACTGAGGCACACCGACGTTGAATGATTTGTCTGAGGTGACACAGCAGGTACTTGGCAGAATTAGAATTAGACCCGAGGTCCACTAACTCCTAGGCCCAAGCTCTTTCCACTAGGCCATGCTGCTTCTCTAGAATTTCCCCCATTACAAGCACGCTCTTTCTCCCAGGGTTCGAATCCCAGCTCCACCACATTTCTGCTGTGTGATTTTAAGCAAGCCACTTCACTTCTCCATGACTTAGTTTCCTCACCTATAAAATGGGGATTCAATCCCACTCTCTCCTACTTAGGCTGTGAGCCCCACGTGGGACAGGGACCAGGTCCAACTTGATTATGTGGTACCTACTCCAGCACTCAGTATAGATCTCGGCACATAGTAAGCGCTTAATGAGTACTATAATAAATAACAGCTAGATTCTGTCTCTGGAAAGGAGATACTAGAAATGCCATGGAAAACTAGTCTCCTGCTAAGTGGGACTAAAATGATACCAAAAGACATTTAAATAAAGATGGAAAAACATATAACCATGGAAATCATCTTCTACTCTTTCTGAATTAGATTATTTTAAAGTCCTTTGGCCTTTTATATTTTTCATTTCCCACTTGGGAATTTTGAGCTATGCAGGATGAATCTCTCTGACACTATAATTAATTGCTATAGGATTGACATAAGTACTCATCCTCAAACTCTTTGACCTTCAAGGTTTAAAAATATACTTTTAGCTAGAATAAGGAAACACGTACAAAAACAGAGTAGAAATGATAATAGATAATTAGAATATTTCATGTGGGACTCATCTGATGTTAGATCACTAGCATCAAATGTTCCTTTATTAAGGGTTCAAAAGCTTCCTCTGAGACATACTGCTATGCAGTGAACATTTGGGGATCCACAATTTATGAGTCCACTGAAAACAGCATCTATTAGAAGGTTTTTTTTTAGAAACCAGAGCTTTAGAAAGCACAGCTCCTTGGGTCACAAAATAGAAACCTGCAATTCAACATACATTCAAAATATTTAAACGGAAACCAATGGCCCAAAATCCTCAGCAAAGCCGCCTTAGTAAGAGTACAAGCTTCTTGGGGATGGGGAACAGGTCCTGTGTATCTGCAGTGTTTAGCAGAGCACATTGCACTTAGTGGGACCTCAAAAGATCCCACTGCTATGACCGCAAACAATGAAATCTTTCCTGTTTTCACCTGCAAGGCGCGCAGCCTCAACAGTGCGGTTTCTCTGCAACAGGTCAAATTCTGCGGGCACCGAAATAACTGCGTTGAACACTGGCACCCCGAGGTATTCTTCAGCCATCTTCTTCAGCTTCGACAGCAGTCGAGAGCCAATGTACTCCGGGGAAACCCTGACGGTCTCGTTGCGTGTCACGGAAAATTCAGCTGCTCCGTTGTTGTTGACAACCTGAAAAGGATACCAAAAATTTACAAGACTCGATCGGAGGCCTCATAATAATATTTTTTAATGGTATTTGAAGTGCTTAGTATGTGTCAAGCACTGCTCTAAGCACTGGCTGGGGTAGATACAAAATTATCATGTTGGACAGAGTCCCTGTCCCACATGGGGCTCAGAGTCTAAGTAGGAGGGAGAATAGGATATTGTTATCATTATATGTTGTTTTTATGGAATTTGTTAAGCATTTACTATGTATCAAACACTATTCAAAGAGCTGGGGAAGGTACAAGTGAAGTTGGACACAGATCCAGCCCCTCATAGAGCTCATGGTAAGGAGGGAGAATAGGCATTTAATCCCCATTTTAGAGTTGAGGAAACTGAGGCACAGAGAAGTTAAGTGACTTGGCCAAGGTAACACGGCAAGCAACTGGCAGAGCCGGGATTAGAAGCCAGGTCCTCTAAGTCCCAGGCTTCTGTTCTTTCCATTAGGCCATGTTGCTCCTCAAGAGAATGGTCCCCTCAAGTCTGCTCCCTTTGATGAGGCAGGTCCCCATATAGTCCCAACTGGTGCGCTCTCTGCGTTAAGGCTCAATTATGGTACCTCGACCTTTGACTAGAACAGGTCTCTGGGACTCATTCACCTTAAATGGATATTGGCGGCTTTCAGTTTCCAGCTCTTCTGGGGTAAAAATTTTCCCGATGAATCTTTTGGCATCGTAGATGGTATTCTGGGGATTGGAGTCTGCCAGTTCTAAGACGTCGTAGCCCACGTGCACTTCGGTGGCTGTAAAGGACACCATGCTGGGTATGCTGAAATGGCCATTTTCATCTGGTATGACCTTCACCTTTCCTGTGCCCGGAAGAAACACTCCGACTGAACAGTAGGTGGTACCCAGGTCAATGCCAATCACTTTTGGCGTGGGCATAGGCAAATACTGTTGAGCCCAATAGCCTGCCAATAGGAGCGTCAGGACGGCTGAACCTGAAACATATGAAAAAGCGGTCATCCATTAGATTATATCCACTTAACGTATACCCAACTCCAATAACGTGTTCAGCTGCCAAAGTGAAACCACAAAACAAATGGCTTGACGTGGGAATGTGCCAATGTGGTTTTCAAATCTGTCTTCACCGAGTACTTCACTGCTCATAAATGAGCTTTGGTGCAACTTCCCACACTCTTCCTGAACCTTATGAATAAAATAAGTAGAAATGCAGTGTGAATTAACTGAGTATTGGCTGGTCGAATGATATCGGCAACCATATAATAATTGGTGGAGCAGGTGAACGGACTGATCCATTGGAAGAGCAAGTGTGACCTGTCATTTGGAAAAGATTTAAACCTAGAAAATGGGATTTGAGGGTTTACTCCCAAAACCCACTGCCTGATCATAACAGAGATCCCACCTCCACAGCACTGTCTCCTCCGGTAAAGGAGAGGTGGAGTGATTCCTTTTTTCAGGGAGAGAGATCTTTTCCCCTCCTGCCTTCTCCCTGCCTCCTTGGGTTGTCAGCCCAGATGTTGGTGCTGGGTAAAGAGCCGTATTCTGGGAATCAGGAGACCTGGGTTTTAGACCTGATTCTGACTGCGGCTAACATGGTTGGAAACAACAGAAACACGATAAAGGGCTGCAACCCTGCTTGCCAATATGCTTGTGGTGCTCTACGCTCCTGTGGGAACGTAATTACTTTCATCAGTTTGGGATGTCACTGCATTTTGGTTCTTCCCCTAGGAGTAATGAAGCGAGGATACCCCCTTCAAGTCCATTTTGCCACTTGGTAGGATCACTGGCCCAGGTTCTGGTGGAGAGGGAAGTTTTAAGTCCTTCTGAAAAAATGAAGATTATGGGCTCTCTGTAAATTTCAATGATCTCCACTTCCTTTAGCCCTAACCAAAAAACGGCTGGCCGGAGTTATGCTTACTCTCATGGTGTGAATTGTAGTTATGGGACTGCAACAAAATCTATCAAGCAAGGGATCTGGACCCCGACTAAAGCATAAAGAACAAGCAAAGCTCTAAACCATGGCCTGTAAGTCAGGGATACTGCAGTCAAGGGAGGGTATTTGGAACCGCTCTGCTCCGGAGCTTGACATATGGGTTTCTGCCCACTGCCATGTATCAGAACAATATTATCATCCCCTCATTAATGTTAGGCAACCCCCAAATAGCGTGTTCTTTGGACGCAATTTCTTCCACCAAAATCTTAAATCAGTCTTTGTTAACATATCTCTTAAAAGTCCGAAAAATGATTTCATCACCTAGCGTAGTCTAACCTCTGCATGAGTACCAGTAAATAAATCCATGCAATTTTCACACATTAAAACATTCCCGGAATGGTGCATAGTCTGTTAAAGTTGCATGTGACCTAAGAAGACCAAGACCGGGATACTTTGCTGTGCCCCAGGCAATGTGAGGGAGAATTCAGTCACTTTTCCTGCACTGCACATTTTCATTCTGCAGTAGAACACGGTGACTTGATTAGAGGATGTTCTTCCACCAATTTGTGTCTGTTCTTCTGTCTGGAAGTGGTTGAGATGTCTAAAGAAATGGTCAAATGCACACACCCACGACATCTGTCAAGGTGCAAGTAAGATGGCAACAACTCGCTTTAGACCCGAGCTCTTGAAGGAAGCAAACACCCAAATTATAGGAGAGACTGTACATTGAATAATCTAGAGTTTCCATTCAACCTGCTTTTCTGTTGCATTACCACACCTATTATTTCAAGAAGGTTAGCAGGTTCTTTGGGAGTGTGGCAGGAAATATGGTGTCAATTTTCAGACCACACGGGACATCTTCAGTGGTACAGTGCCTGGGGTTCTAAAAGGGCACAAGGCCTGGATGTGCCTCAGAAATCACAACCGATTCCTTACACAGTCACATCATTATGCCACGGTGATCACGAGATAGCAAATGGGAATCAGAGGAAACAATGTTCCAGGACACTCTATCAACACTGAATGGACGTCGGTTATATCACAACCTGCTGGGTAAGGCCTGGCTGAAGAAAATGGTCAACAACAAGGAACTCAAACAACCGCCAAGAACCCATCTGAAGCAGCGCAACAAGAAAGAAGAGAGGCATGAGAAAAGTTTTAAAGAACGAATCATATACAACTTCAAACAATTCAACACAACAGTCGACTGTTGAGAGGCAGCTGCCAGAACTGACTGTCCTGCTGCAATCGAGAACAGGATGTTTTTTTCCACATGGGGGTTTCTGGAAGGTCATGAAACTTAGGCCAGGATCGAAACACCACCACATACTGAAAATGACAAGGGTACCAGATGGGACACCTGGCTTTTTCACTTCCTCTGTAGGCCAGTTTTCCAAAGCATTTCATCACCCACCCAGTTGGGTGAGAAGCAGCGTGGCTCAGTGGAAAGAGCACGGGGTTTGGAGTCAGAGGTCATGAGTTCGAATCCCAGTTCTGCCACTTGTCAGCTGTGTGACTGTGGGCAAGTCACTTCACTTCTCTGTGCCTCAGTTACCTCATCTGGAAAATGGGGACTGACTGTGAGCCCCACGTGGGACATCCTGATTCCCCTCTGTCTACCCCAGTGCTTAGAACAGTGCTCGGCACATAGTAAGCGCTTAACAAATACCAAAATTATTATTATTATTATTATGATACAAAACCTAGCCTGGTCCAGAATGTCAGGCACACACCCTATGATACTTCAGCTAAACAACTGGTTTCTTTCAACCGATACTTGATCAATATTCACGATTTTATCTTTTCTACACCAACTTTCCCACCTCACTGGATGGTTGGACACTGAATGTCATCATATCTCCTGTCCTCCATTTACTTTACAACCCAAAAGATATTTTCATTCAGACAGACGCTCTCCTACCTAGGAGAGGCACTTCTAGGAGCCTTGGTTTGTGCCAATCCCTCACCCGACCTCTGGGTATAATGTTATCGTAATATCACAATAATAATAGTGGTATTTGTTAAGCATTGTACTACACACTGGGACACAAGTCAATCGGATCGGCCAGTAAGTAATCAGTGGTATTTATTAATCCCTTACTGTATGCAGATAACTGTACTAAGTGCTGGGGGAAGTACAATACAACTGAGTTGGTTGACACACTCCCTTCCGAAAACTAATTTACAGTCTTTGAACCACATGAGGCTCATAATTTAAGGGGTAGGAAGAAAGGGTCTCTAATCCCCATTTCACAGATGAGAGAACTGAGGCACAAAGAAGTTAACTAACATGCACAAAGTCAAACAACAGACAAGTGGTAGAGTCAGGATTAGAACCCACATCTTCTGTCCCCTAGCCAGGTGTAAGAAGCAGCGTGGCTTAGTGGAAAAAGCCCGGCCTTGGGAGTTGGAGGACGTGCGTTCTAATCCCACCTCTGCCACTTGCCCGCTGTGTGACCTTGGTCAAGCCACTTAACTTCTCTGTGCCTCAGTTGCCTTATCTGCAAAATGGGGATTAAGACTGTGAGCCCCAAGTGGGACAACCTGCTACCCCAGGGTTTAACACAGTAAACCCTTAACAAATTCCATCATTATTACTATTTATTTCCACTAGGCCCCAATTCCCCATCAACCAAGGCTATTTATTTAGCGTTAATTGGCAAGAAACACTTCTGCCTACTGTAATGGTGCACTCTTTGGTACAGCGCTTCGCACACGGTAAGCGATCAATAATTACGGCTGAATTAAGGGCTGGGTGTTACGAGGCACACTGTGCTAAGCGCTTCCCTAGGGAGAAGCAGCACGGCCCAGGGGCAAGAGCCCGGGCTTGGCAGTCAGAGGTCGTGGGTTCTAATCCCCACCCCTGATCTGCCGGGTGACCTCGGGCAAGTCACTCGGCTCCTCCGGGCCTCAGTGACCTCCTCTGTAAAATGGGGATGGAGGCTGTGCCCTCCACGTGGGACAGACTATGAGCCCAGCGCTTAGCACAGGGCTGGGCCCACGGTAAGCGCTTAATAGATAACAATATTGGTATTAGTGGACGCGATGCCGGCCCCGCTCGCTGCTTCCCTCCCCGACGCGAAAGCCCCCGAGACCACTGACCCAATATGGTCATCTCCCCGGCCATGGTCCCTGGCGTCGCCGGCCTCCCGCCTCCGCCGCTTCCTCAAGCCCACTGGAGCGGGCGTCACGTGACCTCCGCCTCACAATCACCTCCCTCTCGCCCCCCCCTCCCCCCAGCTGACGCGCGGCTCTCTGGGAAATGTAGTCCTCCCCCCCGCCCCTCGCCGGCCGCATCCCGGCTCCCGAACACCATCTCCCGGCAGCCCGCGCGAGGACTCCCCTCCCTCGGCCTCGGGCCTAGCGACGCAGGGGACGCGTTTTTGCCAGCGTCGCCTTAGGGAGCCAATGAGAGGGACAGGCGTCCGGAGTTTGTGACGTCACGGCGCGGGGGTAGGTGGGAATTGTAGTAAGCTGGGAGAGTGGGGGGGGAGGGATAGTAATAATAATGTTGGTATTTGTTAAGCGCTTACTATGTGCAGAGCACTGTTCTGAGCACTGGGGGAGATACAGGGTGATCAGGTTGTCCCACGTGAGGCTCACAGTTAATCCCCATTTTACAGATGAGGTCACTGAGGCCCAGAGCAGTGAAGTGACTTGCCCAGTCACCCAGCTGACAAGTGGCAGAGGCGGGATTCGAACCCATGACCTCTGACCACTTGCCCACAGTCACACAGCTGACAAGTGGCTGAGGTGGAATTCGAACTCATGACCTCTGACTCCCAAGCCCGGGATCTGTCAAACCTTAAGTTTTCATTCTACCTTGCGTGGCTGGTGCAAGTTGCACCTTTTTGTCCCACTTCTTGTCCCCCTTCGTCCTCCCTGATTTCCTTCCCTGTCCTCCACTCTGAGTCCTGGGACCACATTTTCTTTGGGAAGCAGCGTGGCTTAGTGGAAAGGGCCCGAGCCTGGGAGTCAGAGGTCGTGGGTTCGTATCACCCCTCTTCCACTTGTCAGCTGTGTGACTGTGGGCAAGTCACTTAACTTCTCTGTGCCTCAGTTACCTCATCTGTAAAATGGGCATTTAGATTGTGAGCCTCACGTGGGACAACCTGATGACCCTGTATCTACCCTAGTGCTTAGAACAGTGCTCTGCACATAGTAAGTGCTTAAATACCAACATTAATAATAATGTTATAACAATTATAATAATAAAATATAATAATAACATTGTTGTTGCTGTGTGACTTTGGGCAAGTCGCTTCACTTCTCTGGGCCTCAGATACCTCCTCTGTAAACCTGCTTTGTTTTGTTCTGTTTTGCTTTGCTGCCCGTCCCCCCCGTTTAGACTGCGAACCGTTATTTGGCAGGGATTGTCCCTATCTGTTGCTGAATTGTACATTCCAAGCGCTTAGTACACTGCTCTGCACATAGTAAGCACTCAATAAATATGATTGAATGAATGAATGCAAAAAGGGGATTAAGACTGTGACCCCCACGTGGGACAACCTGAGAACCTTGTATCTACCCCCAGTGCTTAGAACAGTGATTGGCACACAGTAAGCGCTTAACAAATACCATTATTATCATTATTTGCCTTTAAACCAAGACGGAGGAGTTGCACAAACCCTCACAAAACACTCCCCTGCACCCTAAAGCACACACACCCAGAAAGCTACACTCCTAATGGATTAGCTCAGCTCAGCCCAGCCTAAAGAGCAGGACTACAGCCTATGGCTTGGGAAGCCATAACTGGTTCTTCCAGGAGCCAAATGTACCTCTCCGACTGGAGATGTTGAGTGGGGAGATGGAATGAGACATTTAAAACTGTTTAGATTCACAGTGCAGTAAGCCGTGTAAATGTGTGGTTGAGCCCAGGCCCATGCAATTACAATGCAGGCACCGGAAGGTATTCAATTAATATCGGTGGCGATCAGTCAATCGATTGTATTTATTGAGAGCTTTCTGTGTGCAGAGAACTGTACTAAGTGCTTAGGAGGGTACAATACAACAGAGATGGTAGGCACCTTTCCAACCCATAAGATGTTTACAGCCTAGAAGGGGAAGCAGGCATTCAAATAAATTATAGATATGTTCCTAAATCCTGTGGGGTTGAGATTGGGATGGCTAACAGGTGGTTAAAGGGTACGGATCCAAGTTCATGGCTGATGAGGAAGGAAGAGGGAGTAAAGGAAATGGACTCTGTCAGGGAAGGCTTCTTGAAGGAGATGTAGCTTTAGTAAAACTTCAAAGGTGGGAGAGTGGTGGTCTGTTGTTATGGAGGGGGAAAGTGTTCCAGGTCAGTGGGAAGATGTGGACAAGGGGGTCAGAGGAGAGATAGAGGTACAGTGAGTAGGTTAGCATTAGAGAAGTGAATGTGTGGACTGGGTTGTGGTAGGAAATCAGCAAGGTGAGGTAGGAGCGGGTGAGCCGATTGAGTGCTTTAAAGCCAACAGCTAGGAGTTTATTTCATGCAGTGGTAGATGGGCAAGCAATGGAGGTTGTGATCAACCGATTAATCCATCTAGGCTCCTCCTCTTAACCCCACCCCAACCTGCAACTGTCTAAATCTCCCATCTCCTTTTTGTGGCTAAACTATCTGACATCTATGACTGGTTCTTTGCAACCAACTGCTCAACGGTTTTATTTTGTTAGACTCTTTGGCGCAAAAGAGTGGCCAACATCTGCTCTAGGAGATGCTGGCCTTGGAGACCCGATAGAGAGTCAGGAAGTAGCTCAGACTACTAGCCATCCTGGGGAGTGACGGCTGGACCCCAAGACCCCAAAAAAGGGGTTCGTCTGAGGTAAATGCTGTGCAGAAAAAATCCCATCTACTTCCCTTCTCCACTTTCATTTCCCCTTTTCCTCCCTCTTCCCTTTCCCTCTAAGTTCCTTGTGGACAGGGAATGTGTCAGTCATACTGTTTTCTCCCAAGCACTTAGTACAATGCTCTGCATACGCTAAGTGTTCAATAAATATGATTGACTGACAAGTTCAGTTCTCATTCCCTCCCTCCTCTTCTCTGCCTTGCTCTCTCCCTACCCTTCCCTGTGCCCAAGCAGCCAAACCCAGTGTGCCTGGGGCAGATTGGGATGGTTCCAGGGACTGAGATGGATGCGCTATCTCATCCTGTGCTCCATTTGCACATTGATCTAAAACACCAAAAATACTCATTATGACTGGCTGCAAATCTTTGCCAGCTCTTGTTTATATTACATTTTGGCTCTCTTCCCCCATGGCTCCCCACCTCACACTCTATGCTCCTCCCAAGTTCATGTACTAACTTCACCTCGCTCTCAACTCTCTGCTTCTGACCTCCTGTGGGAGCTATCAGTCTGACCTGGAACCACCTTCCCCTTTTGCCCCTGTTTTTTTGCATAGTGCTTCTATTTTTCCAAAATCCTTTCACATCAATTCCTACTTTATCCTCACAACATATCCCCATGAAATAGGGAAAATCAGGCATTCTAACTCCCGTTTTGTTGTCATTGTCTTAGGCCGTCGAGTCGTGTCCGACCCATAGCTATGTCGTGGACACATCTCTCCCAGAACTCCCCACTTCCATCTGCAATTGTTCTGGAAGTGTATCCATAGAGTTTTCTTGGTAAAAATACGGAAGCAGTTTACCATTGCCTCCTTCTGCACAGTAAACTTGAGTCTCTTCCCTCGACCCTCTCCCATGCTGCTCCTGCCCAGCACAGGTAAATTTTGACTTGTCGCAGATTGCCTTCCACTCCCTAGCCACTACCCAAGCTAGGAATGAAATGGGTATGCCTCTGCTTGACTCTCCCTCCCATAGTTCAGACTGATAGAGTACTGGAAACTCTGCAGGTGTGACCCTGAGAGGGGACTTCCATTTTACAGATTAGGAATATGAGGACCAGAGAGGTTGAGGCACTTGCCCAAGGCCACACAATAGGCTCTTTCCATTAAGCCAAAGCCTGCCAGAACTGAGCTCTCCCTCATCTTCAAATTCCTCCTCCAGAAATCTCTCCCCCACAAGTGCATCATCCCAAGAACCAACCCTAGCACTTTCACTCCCGTCCTCGTGACTTGTGTATAGTCAATCTTATATTCAATTATTCAGCCATTTCATCCTGACATTGACAGTGCTTCTCCCTATTATATTCTTGTTCTTCTCCTGTTTCTGCTCTTCATGAGTGATTTTGGTCTGTCTCTCCCATTAGACTGAAACCTCCTTGGGGGCAGAGAGTGTGGATCTGGCTTGTGTGGTTCAAAACCGGCAGGTGCTGAACAAGTATCATTGATTGATTACATTTTACCCATCTTATCTTGCAGAAGAACTTAGTGTGAAAGGAGGCTGCCATCCCCATAACTGTGCTTGTGGTTGGGTTTAGGATACCGCCTGCATCAGATCGTTGGTCAGATCATAATGATTCATCCAAGAAACCACTTGGGGCTTATTCAAGATGCCATTGTATTTTACATGCAAAATGTCCAAGAAAAAAATACACCTCATTCTCTTGATTATTAACTTGATGATCTGCTGCGACAAATTTCACGGGTTACATAAGGTGTAAAAGTTCTTTAGCCTAATTGTTCAGTTTCCAGTCTATAACAAGGCCGCCTGGTAACGCTCACCTCTTGGATTTACTGATCTGCCCTAACAGGTCCATGTAAGGGACTTTATCAAAAGGCTCTGGGCTGGGTATATTTAGTTGCAGTGAAACTGAGGGTTGAGAGAACATCCAGACTGAGCTAAATTTTCACCCAGAGATGTAAATCAGACAAGACACATTGACAGGTCAGTCTGCCCTGGGAAGAAGCCAGTTATGCTTTCCCAGTTCTTTTTATAACCGGAATACTTTAGTCTCCAGGGAAGGCACAGAGTTCCTTCCTTTCATGGCCATTAGATTTATGGAAGAAACGGCAAGAAAATATACTGAGCCCAGTTAGTGGGCTACTCAATTGGTTGTTAAAACAACCATGAAAATAAGCATTGGTTCACAGGCCCAGCACATAAAGGAAATCTGGCTTCAGGCAATGGGCCTAAGATAAATTTAGTGTCAGCCACCTCCTGCCCTGTTTTAACATCTACTTCGTAAAACCTTCCCTTTCAACTCCAAAAATAGCAGTCTGCCCATTTATTATGGCAAACACCAGAAACTGAAGGCATACTATTAACCTATCCCTTTCATTGGTGGTGTCCTAGCACAAAGAGCACACGCTTGGCAGCCTGAAGACCTGGGTTCTGATCCCAGTTCTGCCACCTGCCGCTGAGTGACCTTGAGCAAGTTATTTCACCTCTCAGTGCTTCAATTTCATCATCTGTAAAATTGGTATTCGGAATCTGTTCTCCCTCTTACTTAGAATGTGAGTCCCATGTGGGATAGGAACTGTTCCTGACTTCATTATCTTACATCTATCTCAGCAATTAGTACAGTGTTTGGCCCATAGTAAGTGCTTAAATAACATCATCATCATTATTATAAGCGGTTAGAATGAGAGTGCTCTGCCTCAGGGCTCAATGGTCTCGGCCAAATGCACTGGCTTTGGCATTTAATCCTGCTTGACTTTTGCTGCTTTTGATTCCACTGATCACTCTCTTCTCTTTTAAACTCTCTCTAGACTAGATTTCAAGGACACATGACCCTCCTTTTTCTCCTTCCGTTCTATCTGCTTCTTATCAGTCTCCTGTGTTCACTCTTTTTCTCCTTTTTCTGAGAGGCAGCATGACCTGGAGGAAGGAGTCCAGGCCTTGGAGTCAGAAGACTGGAGTTCTAATCCCTTTCCTGTAGAGAAGCAGTATGGCTCAGTGGAAAGAGCACGGACTTTGGAGTCAGAGGTCATGGGTTCAAATCCCGGCTCGGCCATTTGTCAGCTGTGTGACTTTGGGCAAGTCACTTAACTTCTCGGTGCCTCAGTTACCTCATCTGTAAAATGGGGGTGAAGACTGTGAGCCCCACGTGGGACAACCTGATTCCCCTGTGTCTACCCCAGCGCTTAGAAAAGTGCTCAGCACATAGTAAGCACTTAACAAATACCAACATTATCCCTGCTATGCCACTTCCCTGCTGGGTGACCTTGGACAAGTCACTTAACTTCTCTGGGTCTCAGTTTCCTTATCTGTAAAATAGGAACTGAATACCCGTTCTCCTCCTACTTAGACCCTGAGCTCCATGTGGAACAAGGCCTGGGTGTTACCCATCCCAGTGCTAAGTACAGTGCTTGGCAAATAGTGAGTGTTTAAATGCCACAGTGATCATTTTTACTCTCCTCACCTTTGGGACCCTGAAGGTTCAACTCTGGTCCCTTGCTCTTCTAATTTTGTATTCACTCCTTTTGGGAACTCATTAGCTCCCATGGTTTCAACTATCACCTATATCCACATGACTCCCAAATCTATATCTACATCTCTGACCTTTCACCTTCTCTCAAGTCTCATATTTCTTTCTCTATCTGGGACATCTGCACTTGGATGCCCTCAGCTCATGTTGTCAAAAACTGAACTCCTCATCTTCCCTTTTAAATCCTCTCCTTCTCTCATCCCCGTCAGCACTATCCAGGCTCCAGCACTCATAAACTTAGAGTTCCTACTGCCTCCTCTCCCATTCACCATTCATGTACATTCCACAACCAAGTTCCACACGTTCTTACAGACTCTTATTAATAATAATAATAATACTAATGATAATTGTGGTATTTGTTATGTACTTACTGTGTGCTAGGCACTTCACTAAACACTGGGGTAGATACTGGTATATTGGGTTGGACACAGTTCCTGTCCCATATGGGGATTTCCAGTCTTAATCCCTTTTTACATATGAGGGAACTGAGGCACACAGAAGTCACTTGCCCAAGGTCACACAGTATGGCCAGTAGGTCCCAAGTCATGGAGCCAGAATTAGAATTAGGTCCTTTTGATTCCCAGGCCCGTGCTCAATCACCAAGGCCATGCTGCTTCTCTAGTCTCTTCCTCAATAACATCTCACAAATTCAACTCTCATGCTTTAACATCTCACCTCTCTGGGACAAATCCTAGCTTCCTTTCATTCATTCATTCAGCACTTACTGTGGGTAGAGTACTGTACTAAGCACCAAGCGCTTAGTACAGTGCTCTGCACAGAGTAAGTGCTCAATAAATATGATTGAATGAATTAGGAGAGTACAATAAAGCAATAAACAGACACATTCCCTGCCCACAATGAGCTTATAGTCTAGAGGGAGAGGGACAGACATTAATATAAATAAATAACTTACAGATATGTACATATGTGCTGTGGGGCTGGGAGCCTCTTTTCTGGACTTTATGTTGTTGTTAATCGTACTTGTTAAATCTGTACTATGTGCCAGGCATATACTGAGGTCTGGGGTATATACAAGATAATCAGGTTGGACACAGTCCACAGTCTGAATCCCCCTTTTACAGATAAGGTAACTAAGGTACAGAGAAGTTAAGTGACTTGCCCAATATCACACAGTAGGCAAGTGACAGAACTGGGATTAGAAGCCAGATCCTCCTGACTTCCAGGCCTGTGCTCTATCCATTAGGTCATGCAGCATCTAAAACCTCTCCTATTACATTCCATCCACTAGCCAGTAGCAAGAATCATCTTCTTGAAGCAGGCAGCCATCTTAAGCTGCTTTTCTCCTCTAGGCACCTGTCCCCCATGAAGCTGCCTCTTCTAGGCCCTCATTTCCCCTTCTCCCACTGTCTTCTGTTGCTCTTGCACTTGAATTTGCAATCTTTATTCACCCCACCCTCAGCCCCACAGCATTTATGAACACATTTCTAATTTATTTATATTAATGTCTGTCTCCCCCTCTAGACTGTAAGCTCATTGTGGGCAGGGAACGTATCTACCAACCCTCTTTCATTGTACTCTCCCAAGGGCTTAGAGCAATGCTCTGCACATAGTAAGAACTCAGTAAATACGACTGGTTGACTTTAAAACTGTGGTGACTTTTTAGCTGTTGCTCATATCAGATGTGTGTCAGAGTTCTCCACCAGCTGGCTTCCTTGAGCCAAATTGTCCACTCCCAAAACTCTCTCTTCCATCTCATGAAGTCATCTTGTTTGCTGTCTCCTTTCCTCACCTCTCCTGATTCACTGCCCATATAATAATAATAATTTTGGTATTTGTTAAGCGCTTACTATGTGCAAAACACTGTTCTAAGCACTGACTTCCTTCTTCCCTTCTTGCAATGTAGATTCAACCCTCCTTCAAAGATCTACTAAAAACCCACCTCCTCCAAAAAATACCCTCACAAATACCCTTCCCTTGACCTCAAACTTTCAATCCATTCCGACAATACCTTAGAAACTAAGTCTCATGACTCTCATACTTTTTGCACATTTTCATATGGGCTTGATGTGTCCTATATCCTCAAGTAAGCTCCCTGCCTGACTGTTCTTTCACAGTTCCCAATAGCAGGCTCCCCAAAGGGAAGTTCTCAATAAATACTGTTGCTGCACAGATGGTTTGGAATAGCCCAAATTTAATTCCAGAAAGTATGCAGAACTAAATACTGTACCTAAACAAGGTTCTTTAGTGCTCTTCATAAAACAATCTAGTGATAGCCATGAACAGGTACTGTACATGGGCCAACCTCAACAACATTCTTCATAGCTACCCTTAAAACACACAGAATAATAGCCTGTGTGCACTCTGTGAGTGTGAGAGAAGGCTTCCTTAGCGCCTCGATTTCACTGAGTCTAAAATCAGAAATCCTCCTGCAGTAGATGCATACATGCATACAGTGGCTATCAATCAATCAATAGCATTTACTGATGACTAAATGTGGGTAGAGAACTATACTAAGTGCTTGTACAGTACAGTAGACATGGACCCTGCCTGTTAGGAGCTTACCAGCTGCTGTGGCTTAGTGGCTTAGTTGGTAGAGCACGGGCCTGGGAGTCAGAAGGACCTGGGTTCTAATCTCTGCTCTGCCTTGGTGGCCTTGGGTGAGTCACTTCATTTCTCTGTGCCTCAGGTACCTCATCTGTAAAATGAGGATGAGTGTGAGCCCCGTATGGGGTAGGGACTATGTCCAACCTGATTAACTTGTAACTACCCCAGTGCTTAGAACAGCTCTGGGCACATAGTAAGCACTTAATAAGTACCATAATTATCATTATCATTATTACCATCTAGCAGAGAGTTTTACAATCTGTCATCTTTCAGGAAAATGGAAAGGCACTGCAAAGCTTTCAAAGTAATGAAGAACAACTGGTTACTGCTTAGAGAAGCAGTGTGGTCTAGTGGATAGAGCAGGGCCTTGGAGTCAGAAGGGCCTGGGTTGTAATCCCAACTTCACCATTTATCTGCGCTGTGACATTGGGCTAGTCACTTAACTTCTCTGGGTCCCAGTTCCCTCATTTGTAAAATGGAGATTAAGACTATGAGCCCCACGTGGGACAACCTGATTCCCCTATGTCTACCCCAGCGCTTAGAACAGTGCTCGGCACATAGTAAGCGCTTAACAAATACCAACCTTATGTGGGACAGGGACTGTGTCCAACCTGATTAGCTTCTACTTGCCCAAGGACTTAGTAAAGTGCCTGGCACACATTAAGTACTTAACAAACACCATTTAAAAAAATAATACCCAGTAATTTTTCAACCTTTTGAACTATATGTTCTTTGCCTCCTTACTATCTACTGGTAAGATAGCCAGTTGAAATGATAAACGAATCCCATATGTTTAAGTCACTCAACAACTTTAGTCTAAAGCTCCTTTCAGACTTTGAAATTAATCCCACATGGTTTCAGTGACTTACTGAAATTTAGTAGCTTCAGTTATTTGAACATTTTTCCCTCCCATCTTTTTCTCTGGAAGTGATTTGTTTTATCCATAAAGAATAACTCTTGGGGCATTTTCTCCTCCCCTCTCCTCCAAAGGGAAAAAGGTAGGTCAAAAAGTTACTTGAAAGATTTACAGCTCATCGAAATATACAATGCTTAACTTCAGGAAATTTCATGCTTAGTGTAAAGTTTAATTTTTACATTTTTAAAATATCTGGCTGCTTTTACGTTTTAGAAGGCTCTGGACCTATGACAAAAATGATGTAAAACAGGGTCCTCCTCAAGATTGAAGGTACCCTTCTACCCAATAATTCCTACAGTCTGGAGGGTCCCAAAGCCCTTATTCATTTTTAGCCCCAGCTACAACTCCTAAATCGCTTACATAGTTAAACCAGATTGGTGTCCCTGTTGATGTTAACAAGGGAGCAATGTGGCCTAGTGGAAGGAGTATGGTCCTGGGAGTCAGAGGATCTGAGTTCTTATCCCAGCTCCACCACCTGTCTGCTGGGTGACCTTGGGAAAGTCACTTGACTTCTCTGTGCCTTCGTTTCCTCATCTGTAAAATGCAAATTAAATTCTACTCCCTCCTGCTTAGACTATGAGTTCCATGTGGGACAGGGACTGCTTGTGGGACAGGGACTGCCTCCAACCTGATTCTCTTGTATCTACCCCAATGCTTAGCACATGGTAAGTGCTTAAATTACTATTACTACTACTACTAATAATAATAATAATGATAAAAGGCATACCAAATACAGAAAAAGTTGGAAGACCCTGGTGGGGTCAGTTCTGAGGAGTGCAGAGCAGAATACAAGCTGAGGTTCAGAGTTTGGCAACAGCTGCCCATACAGCTAACTGAGCTTGTTGCTTAGTACAGTCCTCTGCCTAAAGTAAGCATTTAATAAACACTATTTAAACACTATTTAATAAGTACTACTACTAGTCACAACTCAGCCAGAAATTAGCACCTGATCTCAAACAGGTGAGCAACAGATGAGAAAAAGACTTGATATTTCATTCTCACCAAGAATCCAGGGAAGCAAACTATATCACAGAAGCAGTGGATCATTACTGTATGATTAGCCCATCCTGAGGATTAAGATTGTGAGCCCCACATGGGATGTGGACTGTGTCCAACCTGATTTGCTTGTTTCCCCCCCAGCACTTTAGTAGAGTGCTTGGCATATAGTAAGCACTTGACAAATACTACCATTGTTTAAGGTGCAAAATTATGAAGCCAGCCTTGAAGTCAGCTCCTCTAGCTTCAAACCCAGCTGAACCAGGAGGTTTGCCCAGGCTTCTCCATACCTGCAAGATTTGAAATTCCACAGATGTCACTCCTGTCTTCTTATACACTTTCATCAGCATTGCCAAGGGTCAGATTTTACAATGGCAATGCAAGATCACCAGCAGTGGAGTTCTGAAGCCCACCAGCATCGAGGCAGTGCTCATTTTAACAAAGATAGCAAAGTAGCGACTTAACCAGCTGGTAAAATGTGACTAGCAAGCAGGGTGTAAAGCACAGTCATTTTAAGGCAATCAAGGACATTCTCCAATGATGAGGGAGTTCTCTGAATGTTAAACTACTGGAAGTCAGTCTCTAAGGGGGAACTGTGGCTACTTTTGAGGAGATTTTTTTCAGCAGATATGAGAACAGTTGATTCAAACCTGCATGACCCAAAACAACGTTGTATCTGCAGGGGTAGACTCTTTTCTTTCTTTCTTTTGCTTTCTTTCTTTCTCTCTCTCTCTCCTTCCCTACACCTTCTTAACCATACCTCTCCCTGACCCAGCATTGCTCAATTTCACAAGGAGAAAAAACATCAAAAAACTTTGACTGAGTCAAGCTTCATGAACCTGGGAAAAAGCTCACTCACAAATTCCCTTTTTGTTACATGAAAAATTACGCTGAGAATATTTCCGTTTTTAAGAGATTCCAGGATGTTTTCTCTAAATTCTGAAAATGTCTGTTTCCCCTATACCAACTTGGCCAGTATCAAAGTTCTAAAAATTGTAAGGAAAGTAAAATTTGGACTTCACATCAAATTGTTCCTGATTTTCATGGGAATTGAAAGAACACTTTTCCAAATTCTCGTTGAAAATGAATGAAATTAGCCAGTTCCCAGTATTATAATAATCGTGTTGTGTATTAGGTGCTTGTTATATGCCAAGCACTGTACTAAGCACTGAAGTAGATAGAAGATTACAAGATCGGGCACAGTTCCTGTCTCACATGGGGCTCACAGTCTTAAGTAGGAGGAAGTAAAGGTATTGAATCCTCATTTTATGGATAAGGTACAGAGAAGTTAAGTGAGTTGTTCAAGGTCATGTAGCAGGCAAGCAACAGAGCTGGGATTAGAACACAGGCCATGCCCTTTCTACTAGGCCAATACTGCTTCATGCCCTTTGAAGATGTGTAATCCTCAATCTTTGGGGCTATTTTATTTCTGATATTGATGCTAAAAGAAATGCAAAAATATGCATGGTTTCTTAAAATAAACTGGCCTTGAAATTCTCACTACTGATTCCTCAGTCTGAGGTGTTGATTAATCAATCAATCATTGGTACGATTGAATGACTGATTGGTATTTACTGAGAGCTTACTGTATGCAGAGTCCTGTATTAAGCACTTGTAAGAGTACAATATAACATCTGGAAGACACATGCCCTGCCCTCAACTAACAGTATGGAAGGATGCACTCTAAAATGGAAATTCTTACATCCATGTCAGGGCCAGTGAGAATAACCAAAACAATTGAACTCTGTCTTTAATGATCAATGTTTTTACCTGTAGATATTTTCCTTTCATCCTAGAAGTGGTTATGGAGATGTAGAAAAGAGTCATCCATCAAACTAAATTATTTAACAGTTATGTGGATCAGGCAGAAATCCATGTTAGTAAAAAGGTATGTCACTATGCTAGTAGGCCTTTAAATACTGAAATTTTTCAAAATCAACAATGTATTTAAGAAACATTTTGAGGTAGGACAGAAAACACATACAATTAACAATGTGGTTTGAATTCCATGGAATCAGAGTGCTGGAAGAGGTCAAAATAGTCCAGTCCCTTGCCTCTAGTCAAATAATTGATTAAAGCACCCAAGGTCTGGGGATGCCTATTTTTTTCTGAAAAAATCTAAGGCTGGAGACTCCACAATCTCTCTCGGTAATCTATTCTTGAGTAGAAGCATGCCTCAGTGGAAAGAGCATAGGCTTGGGAATCAGAAGATTTGGGTTCCAATCCCAGGTCCACCCCTTGCTTGCTGTGTGACTTCGGGCAACTCATGACTTCTCTTGGCCTTTGCCTCCTCAATCCATAAAATGGGGTTTAAATGCTTGTTTTCTCTCCTCCTTAGACTGTGAGCCTCGACTGAGATATGGACTGTACCCGATCTGCTGAAAATGTATGTACTCCACTGTTTAAATCAGTACTTGTATAATATTAAGTGCTTAATAAATGCCAAGATTATTATTATTGTTATTATCATTATCATCATCCACCTGACAATCAAGATAATCTTTCTTGCATCTAATTATCCTTTGTCCTTAAATTAACCTATTTCCTTTGATTTGGCCATCAAGGCCCAAACTTCTAAGTATCTTCTTTCTAAACACCCTTAAGGATCTTGAAGTCCTAGCATCATCCCTCAGCTTTTTCTTCTCCAGGCTAAATAATCCACTTCTTTAACCTTAACTCAAATGACCAGTTTTCCTCACCCCTTTAATAATTTAGGTCTTCTCGGTACCCTCTTCCACTTCTCCACAGTCTCTCTGACAGAGAGGGAAGTAAATCTTGAGGTGGCATGATCAACTGCTGGTCTTGAGACATTTTCTGTGTGCAAAGCACTGTATTGGGCATTTGGAAGAGCATGCCAAAAGCCAAACTGTCATTCCTGCTTGCAAGGAGCTTCCGATCTGTCAAGCAGACAGTAACTGTTTACAAATAATGGGAATGGGAAAAGGAAGAGATATTAAATCAGATAGCAGCATGAATATTTCAGGCTGAATAAATAATTGGATGTACAATTATATATATGTATATTATATGCTATATAACTAAGTGTTGAGGATGGGTGCGATATCTAAGTACTCTAACATTACATTTGCCCTCAGTCTGAAACTGCAAGATACCAAATTTAATCTGCTGAGTTCATTTTTGAAACATGGAATTCAAATCTGGTTTTTCAACAGTATTTCATCCCAGTTTGAAGAGACGAGACTTTAGAGAAAATGTAAATCATGCTTGGGTCTGTCAACCTTGGCAATATCTTAGTTGATATACTGGTTAGAAGACAAAAATATAGTTCTGGAATCTTGTAGCAATGTGGCTTTCCCCTCCTCTGCCCATTCCCTGTGGGGGGAGACCGGTAGAACTGTTCGGTTAAACTCTCACTTGCTTTTCTCTCCACTACCTACTAGCCTAATGATGAGGCTGACCGAGTGCAGGATTGCACCCCAGTGTTTTTCTCAAATGTGTTTAAATGTCTTTCCTTGTTCTTTGCTGGACCAAAAGGAAAGACAGATACATACACACACACACACACACATACACACATGCATGCACATGCCCAAGCGAAAACTAACAATATCAACATTTCTCTGGAAGTCAGGAGGAAAAAAATGTTGCCAGAATCCAGTTTCGGGAGAAGACATCATTTCTAGCTGTCATAGAAACTTCTTGGGCCCCATGTATTAGGGATAGGAGGTTACTAAGCTCCAGGTTACTTAGAAACTCAAAGAGCCAAACAGAGACAAAAACAGGAAACCTTAACCAGCAAGTGGCAAAGCCCGGATTAGAACTGTCAGGTCTCTGACGGCCACTCCTGGGCTCTTTCCACTAGGCCAAGCTGCTTCTCAAAATCTCTCTAAAACAAACTTTCCCTTCAATTTCTTATGCTTTAGCTATGGAAAATATTAAAGCATCAAGATTACCAAGGGTTTACAATCTCTCTGAGAACTAGAACCCTGCATTGGAGACTCAGTGAGTTAGTAGTGTTTTCCAATCGTGTCATCCATCATTAGTGATACTCTGATGCTTTTGTAAAGCAGGAAAGCATTGGGTTTGGCCTGTTTGGTGTTGAGTATTTTCTAAACTAACTTTTTCCAGCATATTAGGCACAAAAAGGTCTAATTTAAAATCTATTAAAAGGGTATTAGCAAAGTTGCTATGCTAGAGCAGATATTTTTTCAGACACCAAGTACAAAAAGCACTTCACTGATTTTTATTATTATCTTTTGCTAGTGTAAATCACCCATCATATTCATGCTATGAATCTTTAATTGATTAGAAATGATTTAATGGAGTTGGGAGAAGACCAGTGAAAGGAATGTGTATTTAGAGGGAGAGGAGGAAACTACCAGTGCCCAGTAGGGGTCTCTGTTACACAATATACGGGGTAAGTACTGTAACACAAACTTTCTGTTGATTTTTTTTCTGCACTGATGAAATTTCTCCATTTCATTTTTGTTCAGCAACTTCCACTCTTCTCATATTCCTCATTCACTGATTCTTACTATACTATTTCTGCTCTCCCCCTCTTCTTTTTCTCTTCAGACTGCAGCTTACCCTAGGCTACCCTTTCAAGTCTGAAATCAACCACAACCTTCCCTAGCCCAGACTCTGAACTTTGCCCTATCTTCTGATCCTGAGTACACCAGGGCTTTTCCCTACCTCTTTCTCCTATTCTCTTCCCCCAACCCCCAGTGGAGGTGGGGGTAGAGGGGAGGAGAAGAGACTACCTCTTTCTCCTATTCTCTTCCCCCAACCCCCAGTGGAGGTGGGGGTAGAGGGGAGGAGAAGAGACTACCTCTTTCTCCTATTCTCTTCCCCCAACCCCCATTGGAGGTGGGGGTAGAGGGGAGGAGAAGAGAGGAAGAGAGGGAGAGAGGGAGAACGGGAGAGAGGGAGAGGGAGAGAGTGCTCTCTTAGGACTCCATTTTAGTGAACAACATAGCGATTCAGTGTTTTAAAGGAGATATGGCAGACTGGAAAAATGTGAAAGACTATGGATTCCTTGCAAAAATTAGCTGGATAGTTAACCAATAAAAATTCTTTTTGGCATCAACTCTCAAGATGTTTCAGACCTGAAATATTTGGAATATCAAAGCCAGTTACTTTGTCTATACTGTACACTCTTGGGAATCTTCACTAATAATCAAGTCACCCCATGTTTCATTAAACTCACACCTTGATTATTTGAGAGAAGTAATTACAAACCAGTAGGTCTCTTTGATGTTCTGTATTACCTCTGAACAACCCTGGATCCTCTTTGGAATGCTTCCTCTTAGAAGCAGGTTTATCCTAACGCATATAAGGTGAATAGCACAGGTTGGAACAGAATAAAAAGATTCTGCGTGGCTCCAATCTGCTGCAGCCCAGCCTCGCTTTCAGAGCACTGAAAGATGGACAAGAAACCAGTTTGTGTTGTGGAAATTCAGCTTGTTTTGCCTTCCAGAGAGAAGGTCATGTTCCCCAGGATAGTAGGGCCAGGGTCTAGTTCTCTTATGTATGTTTTCTGATTTTTCTGGAAGTCTGCCTGATTGACAGATGTCCTCCCCACTGGCACCTGGCCATAGCTGGCATTGGCTCTTTGTACTTCCCTGAGACTCTTAGTGGTGGCTGGTTGGGGGATAAGGAAATAGGGATGGGAAATCCCCATTTTGGGGCAATATGATATGCCTCGTCCAAAATCCTCTGCAGATTCAGAGATAGCATTAAACTGACTGTAAACTCCTTAAGGGCAGGAATTGTGTTTCACTTGATTTGGATTCTCCCTAGTGCCTAATACACAGAAGGACCTCAGAAAATGCCATTTGATTGATGGACTTGGCGAGGGATACCATTGAAAATTGCATCCACTCAGCCCAAAGACTGTCAGTCCTAGTTAGTACTTAAAATCAGGTTGGTTGGAATAAAAATTTAGCATGGAAGAACTAGGTGTGAATTACTCCAGTTTCTCTACTCTACCTTATTCACAACTGAATTATTCAGATAATTTAACATATGGACAAAACCACATTTTTCTCATTCTTTCCCCAAGATTTTACAAAGGCAATCTCATAAAAAAGGGCTTACAAAAAGGAGAGGTTATTACATTTTCATCCCAAAGATTTAATTGGATTTTAATAGATAGCCTCATTTATGGCCCTTGCTTTTTTCAAATGACTAATGGAATCCATATTTTCCTTTTCACTGCTACAAGAAACTCCATGACTTGTGAGAAAATCATAATGCCCAACCAAGGATGTTTTCAAGCTACAAAGAAGCTTCTCTCTCCACATACTTCTCACACTTAACTCTGTTTGAGTCAGCCAAAATCTTTGAAAAAACAAACCCTCTCCTTAAGTAATGTGGGAGAAAATGTAAATTGGATCCTGGAATTTTCTAGATCAAATAGGTTTGGCACTGGTTGAACTGAAAAGTAAAAAGATTCCTTATTTTCTGTTATCCTTTCTACTTAGACTGTGAGTCCCATGAGGGGTGGAGACTTGTATCAACCCCAGTGCTTAGAACAGTGGTGTCACATAGTAAACACTTAACAAATGGCACAGCAAATAACACCATAAAATGAATACCTTGGCAAACACTGAAGAAAGAGCCCCCAGAGTCAATGGTTTGGCAGAGAGAGGGCGAGAAGACTCTCTTCTCTGGTTCACCCAAGCTGATCTAGCCCACAGAGGCAGTGAAGTAGAGAAATGAGACTGCTTTCAGGATACTTCAGACCTAAAGGTGTTTTGGGCCCAGATTAGCAGAAAGATTTGGTACTCTGGATCTGGCCGTAGAATGACGGCGCTCAATCCAAGGCAGTGGTATGGTGAGTCTGATTTGGGAAGTTTCTAATAGTCTGTGTATATCTTAGGGACAGTGCTTCTCTAGCACAGTGTGAGCCCCAATCACACATTGGGGAGAAGAAAGAGAGAAGCAAAACAAAGATGAGTATCATTAACTTTATGATATATTGGAGTCTCTGAGGCTAGTCTACACTTCCAAATTTGCCACATATATTGGGTCACTAAACTAGATTTTGCCATCCATCATTTTGATAATTTGCCAGGTATGTCCAGCCTTAATGTAATAACTCAGGGTTGTGAGTCAATACTGCCAGCTCCTACTGCTTGTGACAGGAGAGGCTTTGTGGACTAGGGCATTGTGAAGTGAGAGCTCTTCTGTTTTTGTCCTTCTATATCTACATCTGTGCTCAGAGCATAATTCTATTTATCCCTTATGATAGGCCTACGTTAGTGAAGAGGAAAATTGTGGGAATTGTCTGAATTAATTGAGAAGCAGCATGGTCAAGGGGATAGAATACAGGCCTGGGAGTCAGAAGAACCTGGGTACTAATCCCAGCTCTGCTTTTTGTCTGCTGTGTGATCTTGGATGAGTCACTTAAATTATCTGTACCTCGGTTACTTGTGTAAGATGGGGATTAATACTGTGAGCCCCATGTTGGACGTGGACTGTGACTAACCTGATTAGCTTCTTTCTTCCTCCATGCTTATTAATGATAATAATAATAATAATAATACTGATATTTGTTACAGTTAAATTTTGTATTTATTATAGTACCTGGCACTTAGTAAGTTCTTAACAAATACCACACACACACACAAAATACCACACACACACACAAATTAATGCAAACTAAAAAAAAATTACTTTTGCCACCAGTAGTAGTTACTCTCTTTGTTTAATTAAACCTTGTAATATTGTATATTAAGCACTTGGGAGAGCACAACATATATATTGTGGCCTAGTGGATAGAGCACAGGCCTAGTAGTTAGAAGGACCTGGGTTTTAAACCCCCCGAAGGTCTGCCACTTATCTGCTACGTGAGCTCGGACATGTCACATCACTTCTTTGGGCCTCAGGTACCTCAACTGTAAAATGGGAATAAAGACTGTGAACCCCAGGTGGGACATAGTCCAATCTGATTTGCTTGTATCTACCCCAGTGCTTAGTACAGTGCCTGGCACATATTAAGCACTTAACAAACACCATTTAAAAGAAATTAATATATTCCCTGCCCATGAAGACCTTACCCTCTAAAAGGAGAGATAAATATTTACTATTTTATTATTTAGTCTCCAGTTATGCAGATATTTCAGATAAACATATTCTCTATGTTTTTTTTTTTATTTTTTATTTTTTGGCTTGTGCTATCTGGATAATTGCCTTCTCCGCTTGATTTCACTTTTGTTTATGTAGAAATGGCGTTATTGATCTTAAAGGCTTGTTGAGGGAATAAATGAACATATTTATTTCTGGGTAGAGAGTGGTTGCCTAGGCATGAGGTAGTATATGAAAAATTGCTTCCCGTCTTATCCCATTTTGAAGAAGGTCCCAAGGAAGTCAATGTGTGCTGCAGACACTGATTGTTACAGGAGTCTTCCTTTAGCTCGCCTGGTTGGAGTCCTTTCTGGCCCTTTCATTACTCTCCTTCATCTTGGCCAAGGGACCAGAAGGGTTAAGAACAAACGCACTTCCAGTGGGCCAGCTGGGATGACCCCAGACTAGTCACTGATTTTTTAAAATGGTATTTGTTAAATGCTTATTATGTACCAGACACTGTACTAAGCACTGGGGTAGATAAAAGACAGGTTGACCACAATCCATGGCCAATACGGGGCTCACAGTCAGTCCCCATTTTACAGATGAGGTGACTGAGGCAGAGAGAAGTTAAGTGATTTGTCCAATGTCTAATAGCAGCCAAGTAGCAGAGCCAGGATTAGAATCCAGGTCCTTCTGACTGCCAGGCCTGTGCTCTATCCACTAGACAGCACTGCTTCTCTAACGCACTGACTCTAACAAGTTAAAACAAGTATTAGGCAGAACACATCTCAAGTTCTCAGCATCACCCCCACTTACTCTGTGTGTGAACAAAAGGTGTCTTGGCCTTGAGAAAAATTTACTAGTCACAAATAGAGTTTTGAACTTTACCAAAAAACCCAAGAAAACATTTCTGTGAGAACAATCTAATTCACACAGAGCAACACCACCCTAACTACCCTTCCTAAAGAGAGGTGAGGCATAATTTGGCTTGTAGTGTCTTGTTTTCACTAAACCTGTGGTTTGTAGTTCTACTAGGTCACTGGGTTCTGCCTCTAGCTTCGGCATGACTAAATATGCTTGATTAGTAGATGAGTGACACACGGAAGGCAGAATACAGTTAGTCACCACATCTCCAGGGTCACATGCATTTTTCTCAAGAGCATTTTCCAGGAAAAAACTGCTGTTTTAAGACTGAGCACTAACCCAAAGTGAATGGGGATTGCCTAGGGCAGGGAAGAGTGGGATTTGGGTTCCTGTTGGTTACCCAGCCCGAGAACCCAGGTGACAACAAAATCAATGATAAACAGAAATATTCCTAGCTTGTTTAGCTCCTTCACCCTATGCACCCCTAGCCCTCTAGACTGTCAACTCATTGTGGGAAGGGAACGTATCCATGAACTCTGTTATACTGTAGTCTTCCAAGCACTTAGCACAGGACTCTACACAGAGTAAGCTCTTAATGTATAGGATTGATTCCCCCAGTCCTGTCAGGAAGGCCCAAGAGTCCAACCAGGCAGGCTACCAGCACTGATCAGCAGCAGCCAATCATACAAACTCCTAGACCAATCAGGGGCCTGGTCTGGCTACATCTTTTTATATTTAAAAAAAATTATCTGTCTGCCCCACCTCAGTCTAACCCTCTTAGAATCTTTCCAAGCTGAATTATTTTCAAAAAACAACTAGTATCAAATCCCCTGAACATTTGAGAGAGAACAATATAATGGCATAATAGATCTGATCAACATGTTCCCTGTCCACAACCAGCTTACAGTCTAGAGGGGGAATTTACAGTCTAGACTGCTAAACTCCTTATGGGTGGGGAAGATGTTTGCTAATTCTGTTGTACTGTATGCTTCCAAGCACTTAGTACAGTGCTCTGTACATAGTAAGAGCTCAAATACCATTGAATGACAGATTTATTATAAGTTGCTATTATGCGGTAAGCACTGAATTCAGCACTGTGTTACACAAGGTTTCCTCTTAGTTGTGCTGCAGTCCGTGAGGAGTTAACCAGAACTCTGGCACTAGCAGGGAGGAAACTGAGAGAGCTGAGAGAAAACTGGCTCCTGAGGGAGCTGAGAGGGGCAGACTTCTTCCTGAGTCTCTCCAGGCCCCCAAGGGAACCCTAATCCAGCCCTGCTGATTTAGCATGTAAATGAAGATAATGCTTAAGCCTTCTCAAAGGAAGGATGGCCTTGAGGTCCTCCCTCGCTTTTCATATAGGCTCGGGGGGGGGGGGGGGGGGGGGGGGGGGGGGGGGGGGCGGGGGAATGTCTCATTCTCCACTCTGCTCTTTCCCTCTATACTTAGGGGCTGAGCCTCACGGTAAAAGCAGGGCACAGAGGCAGGAACTCCATTGCAGATATCTGAAGGATGGTGAGACTGAAAGCTTGTGTGGGCAAGGAATGTGTCTGTTTATTGTTATATTGTACTCTCCCAAGCGCTTAGCACAGTGCTAGGCACACACTAAGTGCTCAATAAATACAACTGAATGAATGAAATTGTGCTGCAGGAGAGAGGAGAACAACAGAAGAAGCCAAGTGGCAGGGATATTTATAGTTCTCTCCTTAATGCAAAGCTGAGTGATACCCTTATAATATCTTTATTTTCAAAGACCTGCAAGTCCTTTAAATACAAGGTAGTATGAATGACAGCATTAACTGCTTGTCAAATACTGTCATGGGCTATATTGGGAAAAGACATACGTTTAGCTGTTTTTCATCCAATTACGATAAAGTTGACATCCATGCCAGATTTTCTACAATGTAACCTTTCATTCCCCTTTAGATGGATCAGATCCAAAAAGAAAACTTTTGACTCATCTCTCTGAAATGACAGACAACTTCAGAAGCACTGGAAGCACTATCTAATCAATCAATTAATTAATCTGTAAGTATTTACATTTTATTCATGTCTGACTGTCACCCCTTCCCTCCAGATTCTGCTATGGTCAGGAGACACCTGTGAACAAATTGCTAGACTACAGGGGAGAAAACCTACTTTCTCAAAGTCATTACCCCCGTATTTTAGCACAACATTGCTTGATTCTAATTGTGCATTATTAATCAGTCACTGATATTTATTGAGTACTACTTAGTGACAAACACTGTACTACTTACAAATCACTAGTTTCTACTGACAGTTTATTGTGCATAGACCACTGTATTAAATCCTTGAGAAAGTTTTTTTTTAAATGTTATTTATTAAGCACTTTTTATTACTAAATGCTGGGGTATAAACAGGTAATCAGGTTGGACACCATCCATGTCGCACACAGGGCTCACAGTCTTAATCCCTATTTTACAGATTGGGAACTGAGGCACAGAGAAATTAAGTGACTTGCCCAAAGTCACACAGCAGACAAGTGGCAGAGCCAGAATTAGAACGCAGGTCCTCTGACTCCCAGGCTTGTGCACTTTCCATTAGGCCATGCTGCTTCTCTAGAGTTCAATAAAGTTCTCTCAAATTCAATAGTTAGTAACCACGATCTCTGCCCTCATTGAATTTTACCATATAGTCAGGGAGACAGACACAAAAATAAATTCAGGTAGGGAGACCAAGAGAGTTAAAAGATGGGTGCATATGTAAAGAAGGACTGAGGGCAGGATGAATACCTAAGTGCTTCAGGGGTGAGCACTCAAGTGCACAGGTGACAAAAAAATGTCAAGAGGTAGTTGGGGGAAAATTGGGTGAGGAGATGAAAGATTAAACAGGGATCCTAAAAGTTTAAGTGAGTACAACAGCAATGAATTACACATACCCTGCTCTCCTTTTCAAACTAATAGGGGATTCAGATAATGCTGGAAGTGCCCCAGTAGCAAACTGGGAATTAAAATGTGAGCTGTTCCTTTCATATTACCATTATTGGCAACATGATCTCTGTAAGATCTCTGCATAGCTCCCCATTTTCTGTACAAACACTCGTCCTGGGCCAGTTTTCAGATTCATTTTTTCCCAGTCCTGATCAGCTGAAAGTGAAGCTCTCCACCCTATCGCTTCCTTAAGGAAAAAGAAATCAGGTGAAAACATATCTCTATCCACCCTCTTCTCATCGCAAATGAACCCATACTGGGGTAGTCTGCATGAAGGCCTCTCTGCCTCCTCAGTTGATGCCCATTGACTATGGAAAGAGGCACCTAGGCCCAGGGCAAGGATCACTCTGGTACATTCCACCAGGCGCAAGCAGGTGTCTCAATGCCAGTCTTCAGATTTCCCTATCCTACTTACCTCCCAGCAACTCTCACCCCACCCAATAGGACATTTACAGGAATGGCTAATGCTTTTGTTTTAGCACTTCTCTCTATCAGACATTGACTTGAATTCTTTGTATCTCATTCATTATTTATTTAGACCTTTATAACTCCTTAGTTATTGAATCGGTTACATTACTCATCAAATTGAATCCTTGTCCACAAAGCCAATGACAGAATAAATAGCCAAAGTAATGGCTGCATATCTAAAGAGACCAGATTTCCTTGAGATCTAAGTGGGACCAGGGAAGGGGATTCCAGGGGATGAGACCAGCGGACGAGCAGCACGGCCTAGTTGAAAGAGCACAGGACTGGGAGTCAGAGGACCTGAATTCTAATCCTCTCTGTGCTATTAGCCTGCTGCGTGACCTTAGGTAAGTCACTTTACTTCTCTTTGCCTCAGTTTCCTCATCTGTAAAATGGAGTTTAAGACTATGAGGCCTATATGGGAGAGGAACTGTGTCCAATCCGATTATTTTGTATCTACCCCAGAGCTTCTTATGGTACCTGGCACATAGTATGCATATAGTAAATGTCATTATTATCATTATTATTACTATTATTATTAAAAAGGAGAAAAAGTCTCACTGCTTAATTCCCAGATCATATCCATTTCTGCCACTTTTCTACTTATTTACCCCCAAGCTTGGCACTTCTCTAAATCTGTTTATTCAACTGTATATTCATCTATTTGTCTTGATCACTCAAGTTGTACGTATTTTCATGTCTGCTTCCCTTTCAGAGGGTAAGTTCCTTGTGGTCAGGGAATGCATCATTCTCTGGGTTATATTCTGACAAGTGCTTAGTACAGAGCATTGCATCCAATGGGAACTCAATAAATGCTCCTCCTCCTCCTACTACTACTAGGAAAAGGAGACTAAAGCAGAGACAGCGATAAAAATAAAGAGGGAAAGACTCAGAGAAAGAATCAGAAAAAAACAGCCAGAGACACCTACTCAGGAAGGTTGGCAGACATACCTACCATGATGAGACAGTTGAACAGGAACACCACCCCCCTTCCCCGCCCCCTCCAAACACACACTCACTCTGTCTCTCTCGGCCCAGAGTGGATAGGAGCAGCAGCAAAAGTTAAGAAACAGCAACAGATAAAGGTAGCTGGCCCCTCCATGATCTCCCTGACATTGAATGAGAAACAGCATGGCGTAGCACAGGCCTGGGGGTCAGGAGGTCATGGGTTCTAACCCCAGCTCTGCCACTTGTCTGCTGTGTGACCTTGGACAAGTCACTTCACTTCTCGGGGCCTCAGTTCCCTCATTTGTAAAAAGGGAATTGAGACTGTGAGCCCTATATGGGCCTACCAAGCACTTGGTACAGGGCTCTGCTCACTAAGTGTTCAATGAATACGATTGAATTAATGACATGGACTGTGTCATTCATGATTACCTTGTGTATACCCCAGCACTTAGAACATAGTAAGCGCTTAACAAATACCATAATAATAACTGAATCAGTCAGAGATTCTTCTCCAGTATTGGTCAAGGCAGGTAACTGTGGCGAGATCCAAGGGGCCAGTGGCCATGGTTATTACTGAAATCTTCCTCGGTCTGAAGCTACTCAGCTCTGTGTGTCATCGCTTACTCCAAGAGTTCTTGCTAGTGCCCTCTCTTCCCATCCCTGCAGCTGCCATGTCCAAAAGCAGCACATTTGCATCCTGGGCTTCTGGTAGGTGGTGGGAACAATGAGACAACATGAGGTAGTCCTGCTGAGGGTGGATGTCTGGTCATATGATAAAATCAAATATCAATTGGACTCTCCCAACTTCCAAGTCCCTCTTTGCAAGCAGATAATAATCATCATCACCATGATAATAATGGTATTTGTTAAGCACTTACTTTGTGCCAGGCACTGTACTAAGCGCTGGGGGAATACAAGTAAATCTGGCTCGATACAGTCCCTATCCCACATGGCGCTCAAAGTTTTAAGCCCCATTTTACAGATGAGGTAACTGAGGCAGAGAGAAGTTAAGTGACTTGCCCACTCAGCAGACAAGTCGTGAGTTGGAATTAGAACCCAGGTCCTTCTGACTCCCAGACCCGTGTTCTATCCACTAAGCCATGTTGCTTCCCCTACACCGTCACTCTTTCTGGCCATTAGGAGAGAGATTCTGTTGCATCTTGCAGTGTCCTAATGTGTCACAAACAAACCACACAAGAAAACACCAAATAGACGAACTAGAACAACATCAGAAAAACAGCTAGGCCATAGATAGTAACAGAAGACATTAACAAGCACAGAAAGCCCCAGGCAAGCATCCTCTAGGCGACAACAACAGAATGGCCTAACACAAGAAATCACTGGAGAAGCAAGAAACTAGGCCACCAGAAGTTAGACAATGACGATTGGTTGGAAGAAGATTGCTTAATGATACCATTAGCAAATATGTCCCCGGTTAGCAAATCAATAAAAACATCACAGTTGAAGGCATCCAGTGTCATATCTGAACCAGACAACAATCTGGCTTAAACCTGGACAAATGGTCAACCTATGCTGTGAGAGTATGTTTGGAGTTAGAGATGGCAGTTCCTAATGATAGATTGTGTAATTGACTGTAGGACCTCACAAAGGGGGGGAAGATTTGTCTTTGGGGCCCCCAAAGACTCTGCTGGACCAGAAGATTACCATGCTACCCATTCCAGTTTCAACGTAACTTCCACTGGATCAGAAAAGCAGCATGGCCTATTGGAAAAACCTGCTTCTAGGAGTTACAGGACCTGTGTGTAACCTGGGACAAGTCCTTTAACTATCTGGCACTTGGGACACAGTACACTTTTGAAACCACTATCATCATCATGAATATGGGAGTGGTAGCTTTCCAAAGAGCCCACTCTACTCATGACATCCATGAAATTAGCTTCAACTCATCAGCCGCCTCTAGAACTTTTGTATTTACTTATTTTTCCTCCCTCAGCATTTATATATCTTTATAATCCATTATACAGTCAATCTATTTCTCCTGATTACCCTATTTGTTAAAAAATTGTAGCTTGCCTCCCCATTAAACTGTGAGCTCCTTGTGGACAGGGAATACGTTTCATGCATCTTTTGTACTTTAGCATGCTCTTAGTATAAAGTCTATTGCACCCAAAAGATGTTCAATAAATACCTTTACTATGACTGCTACTACTATCGTTATTAAAATTCCTCCCCTGATGCTATCCCTGGCTTTGGCTAGTCCTCTCACATGATCTCCGCAGTGAAGGGACCCTGGACACACAAACATTATTTACATTGAGGTAGAGAATGTACAGAATCATCTAGAGGGAATTTAGCCAGTCAGCCAGTTGGATTTATGGGAAGTTTCTTCTTGTTTAATTCTTCTGGGTAAACCCTGTTCACATCCTCATCATCACTGTGATCAATAGTATTTACTGGGCCAATTTTTCATCCTCAGATATCTTCCTGGCAGGATTTCTAGAGGTAGGTAGTCTACCTACCTGGGAGTCTGGGAATCAAGGGACCTGAGTTCTAGTCCTAGCTCTGCCACTGACCTGCTTGTCACAACCATTCGTGGCTTCAATTTCCTCATCAAAAACCAGTTAGAATGATGCCTGCCTTGTCCTATCATACTGGTATCTTCATAAAGTAAGTTCACTGTTGGGGGAGCACTTTGGAAAAATTCAAGTGCTCCACAAATTTCAAAGGTATTATTAGAACCCTTGTTTTTCTGTGTTGAGCACAGAGGTTTTTCCAGGTTGTATTCCATTTTGCTCTACCTCTGCTGATCCATGATAATTTGTCAAGGGTCCATTTTGAATGTTCCCTTGATCTGTGAGCAGGCTTTGTGCTTTGTGGCACTTTATTTCCACAACCAAATATGCCCTGTGCTCTCAGCCTTTCCCTATTTACCAAGCCTTTGATTGTTTCAGTGGTTGTTCTCTGCATCTACCCCAGAGCTTTATAGAGTGCTCAGCACATAGTCAGCGCCCAACAAATCTCACGATTATTGTTTTCTGAACAGCTTCCAGTCTTTCAGTCTAGTAGAGAAGGGAGCCCAGACTGGATGCAGAAGTCTGACAAGTGCCAAGTGGGAGAGAATAATTACCTCACTTGTTTTACATGGGATACTCCCATTAAACAATCCTACGCAGCTCTCCTGGCAAGAACATCGCATTATTGACTCATCCTCAATTTTTCATCCCCTCTCACCTTTAGCACACTCCATAATGAGGACAGAACGTGGCTGGGCGGCTGTGGAGGGGGGAGGCATCCTAATGTTTTCATAATAAACTCAGGACTGGCAAAAGGTGCCAGGCTGTCCGCTTCAGAGATGGAAGCTTTTGTTTAGCCATGGTGATAATACCTGCAGAGGAAGTTTCTGAACTCAATCCTACCCCCATCAACTCCATCCCATGTCTAGAAGAGATTCCCTTGAAGGACAAGGATAAATTATCAAGTGAACCTCTTTAAATACAGTATCATTGGCTGAGGGTCAGTAACCTCAGGTTTTTGGCTTGATCTTTGCTGGACTGCTGTATAATCTGTGACAGGGTTTTCTAATTAGCTTGCAAATAGGAACCTCCCCCCTGGAAATGAAGCGGTGACCTTGAAATTCCCTAATCAAAATACTTCCGGGTCATTCTGTCCTTATTTACAGATATGCTCATTATGGATGAGGATTGAGTTCTGTTATTTAGAATGATTTCCCAAGATGGGAAAAGGGAGAAGCAAAGTTAACAGCTAGCCCCCCATTTATTTCTGACTTTCATACCTTCTTTTATTGAAATGGGATACATACATTTAGATAAGTGCTATTCATGCCTGTTGGTCACAAGACAGGGTTTAAAATAAAATCACTGACCATACCTTTGATTATGTATGAACAATGTTTGATTTTAATCTCTGACTTGACTGTTCCAGAACCCTGTAGGAAAATGGTTAGAAAATGCCTCGGGTTTGGGCTAAGTTTTGTTTTATTATACAACAGTGGTTTTATAGATTAGCATTTGAGAAAGGTACAGACTTAGGAAGGAAGATCTCCTTGTAAGTCATTCCTGGTATTTTAGTGTATAGAGGGGTATTTGAGGAAGCTCCACTCAGCATGAGTGATAAAGACAGAAACATTTCTGCTTATTTCACTCTTGCTTCATTTCTCTTTGACCTCTAAATCCCCTGAAGCCTGTCTGCCAGGATCTGGAATTGTCAGAATGTCTCTCTACTCATTTAAGGTGATACCTCACCACGAAATTGTTTTTGCTGAATGTCTCTATAATATTCAAAATGGAGATCCTTTGTTTCTGGACCAATTTATAGTCAGGAGAGGATCTACATTATCAGAGGCCACTCCCATCACACCGGGTTTTTGCCCTTTGGGTGTAGCAAAACTCCCCCAAAACCCAACCAGAAATGGAGTACTGGGTAGTGGGGAGCGTCAAGAGAGTCCTTATTTCACCCTCACCCCCTGCTTCTGGCAGGGGGAAATGGCCTTCATCACCCGAGACAAGATGGATGTCAATCCTCTGGTAAAAGTCTCCAGAATGGGGTTTCCACAATCCCCTCTGAAGCTTCCTGCATAGCTTAAGCTTTTGTGCTTTTTCTTCCATGTCAAGAGGTTCTTTCTTATGCCCAGCCGAATGGTTTTGTTCAATTTAAATCCATTTCCTTTTTTTTGGTCCTATTCGGAGAGGCAGAAGACTTAGGCAGAATCCTCCATGCAAAATTATTCTTGCATGGGGAGGGAGTTATTAAGACTCCCCTCCCAGCCTTCTCTGCTCTGGCCTAATAACCACAGTTCAATGTGCCCTTCCTCATAGAATTGATTTTCTATCCTTTAATCATTTCTGCTGCTCAAATGTCTCTTGACTCCCTTCTAAGTGTCATGGGTTGAAGTGTCCTCCGTCCCATTCTTTGGCCACACTCTCCCTCCCTAGGACAGTTTTCAAAAATTCAGAGGGGTGAGCCTTGGAAAGACTGGGGGAGAGGAAATCCTGCCCCATCTTGCACAGGTTGCAGAGGGCAATACTGCAATACTCCATTTACCCTTTCCTTTCATTTCCTGTTTTAAAGTAAACTAGAATGTTACCTTTAATAGCAATGTCCCTCCATTTTTCACACCTGTAGACATTTCTACCAGTCCAAAGATTCTCTTAGTCTATGTACTTATCCAGTTGTCCCAGAACATGAGTTTTCACTACATATGTTAGCTAGAAGGTGGTTCAGGAATTAGGGAATGTTTGTCCGGCAACATGAATCCATTTAAATATGGGCCATCAGGGGTCAGAAGAGCCAGCTTGTGCGTTAGTTCACGTGTACATATGCTTGGCATCTGACACCATGAGTAAAACATAGATTTTCCTGACAGCGGGATTTTGTGAGAATGTGACTCCCAGTTCTCCTAGAATCATGAGTGCATTCCTAAAGACTATCCCTGCAAAGTCACCAAATACACAAGTCCCAAAGGATACCACAGAATAAAGTAAATAAAGTAAACCGCTAGGCTACAGGCCAGTTATGATTATATTGAATGCTACTTGAAATAGTATTGACCAACTTGAGCAGGATAATTAATAATAATAGCTAATTCATTATTGTGAAGTAAGAACTTAGAAAATAAATCAATAGAAATATGAAATGGAGATGAGGATGAGCCTCACCAATTTGATAGGGAATCCTACTGTTGCTTCTGTGGTCAGCAATGCCTTCAGGATAATGGACTGTGCGTGTGCTTTATACCACATAATCTGTCTCAGGTCTGCCCTTCTTGACCTTTGGAACCTAAGAATGGCCCACTCCCCCCTGTACCTGTCAATTTTCTTCATCTAGAAAGCAAACCGATACAAAGCTTCCATGCTGTGAGTCTCTTGAGGGAGAGAAGTAATTCCGAGTCATTAGGGTGGCTAGTTCTTTAGACGGACAGAGTGGCCTCTAAGAGGGCCTTGATTCAGCCAGGTTTCTGTTGATTATGTTTTATTTTCAATGTTATAATGTTTGAACCCCAGGCTGCTGTTCTGTCCTTTGCTTCCCTTCAACCTCGTTGCTACATTGCCCCTGGAAGAGGGCAAATGCCCAAGACATGATGAGGAGGATGAAGAAGGTGATTATGAAGCAGTCTCTCAATGTAAAGAATAGGCAATTTTGGTCCAGTAATGAAGACGTTGGGATCGAGAATCCGCACCATTCTAGTGATGGTGGTTTTTGAGGTGCCCTGACCTGTTCAGTGCCTGCCAGTTTTATCCTTGTTGTGGCATTGGGTGCAGAGCAAGATGGGTGGAGGGTTCTGACTCAGTCAGAACTGGAAACGGGAAAGAGGGGCATTGGTGGTCTTTCCTTTCTGACCTCAAGATTTCAGAAACAAGAAATCAAGTCACAGGAATAAGGACTCTAAGGGTCAAATTATCCTGTATCTACTCCAGTGTTTAGTACAGTGCTTGGCACACAGTAAGTGCTGAACAAATAAAACTATTATAAATTTGGAGGTGAAGATTGCTTCTCCTAAGGCTGCTTTAAGGAAACCTCTCCAGTCTATGCTATTTAATTTTCTTCAACTTGGAACAAGTATTCAATGGAATGCAAAGCTTCTGTCATCCAGGGACTGTTAGTTTCTCTCCAGGAATAATAATAATAATAATAATGATAATAATAATGCTGGTATTTGTTAAACGTGTACTATGTGCAGAGCACTGTTCTAAGCACTGGGGTAGATGCAGGGTAATAAGGTTGTCCCATGTGAGGCTCACAGTCTTAATCCCCATTTTCCAGATGAGGTAACTGAGGCACAGAGAAGTTAAGTGACTTGCCCACAGTCACACAGCTGACAAGTGGCAGAGCCGTAATTCAAACCCATGATACATGACTCCCAAGCCCGTGCTCTTTCCACTGAGCCATGCTGCTTCAGGAACCATGGAAACGTAACTAAATGACATGGTCAGAGTCAAGGGGTCTTTATGTCATTTGGGCTGGCTTCTAGGGAAGGTTTGCCATGGGACAGCATTCACTTGCCACTGCTCCCTCCCCGACCACAATATACCTCAATTTCAGGGCCAATGATAAAGTTAATCAGGGTCACATACATTATAACCCCAACAGAAACAAGTGAGCAATTATTCCCGGTGTGTTGACTTGGTAACTATGGTAACCACAATTCAAAGTCTCTGGGACCTGTCTTTGTTTTGGCGTGACCATGGTAGTGCTTCTGTTTGAGAATCCTGGTTTGTGTTTGCTCATCCAAAACCATGTTGAAGTTAAGACTTCCTGTTGTCTTCTGGGGACCCAGTAGTGAGGACCTGCCTGGATTTAACTCTGTGCTGGCCCAGCTTGGCTCTGTGGCTTCAAGATCCACCATGTATGTATCCTGGGCTTGACAGAGTTAAGGGCAAAAAGTTATTTCAGGGGTTTGATTCTATGGTTTCGATATGTGTTTCATCTCTAGAGAATGAGTAAATGACCATCAGTCTGCCTCTGACTTCTTATCATTTGGAATGGGGGAGGAATGTTAAATCCAAATATTATAACAGACCCATCAAGTTGTCTCCCTTGCATTGACTCAGAGTTGCAAACCAGAGGTTTTATCCTCCTCATTTTCTATTGGTAAGGGGCTCTACTGTTCCTAGAGCATTGGCTACACTCCACTATACAAAAATGTATGGCTATTCTAGAAAGAGTCCTTGGTCTGGGGTCTGTCGAGGAGGTCCCAAGCAGAGACATTGTCACTGAATAAAAATTCTGATATTCATTAAGTTTTTACTATGTACCAAGCACTGTACTTAACACTGGGGGAGACACAATATAACCAAGTCAGAACCAGCACCCATCCCACTTGGGGGTCACCAACTAACAGGTAGTTAATCCTCATTTTACACATGAGGAAACTGAGGCATGGAGGAATTAAGTGATTCATGGAGGAATTAAGTGATTCACCCAAGATAAAGTAATGCCCAAGGTTAACTAATGTCTTCTCTGTTAGTTGATCCTCTCAGAGAAATAACTATTTGGACGTTATTTCTAAAAGAAAAAAGGCTCTCTAGACTGAAAGCTCAATGTCGGTAAGGAGCGTGTTATATTGTACTCTCCCAAGCGGTTAGTACAGTGCTCTGCACACAGTAAGCGCTCATTAAATTCGATTAACTGGCCCTGAAAAGATCAGTGACTGGAACCAAAAGCAAGCTATAGAATGGCTGAAGGGTGGGAGATTGACAATAATAATAATAATAACTGTGGTATTTAAGTGCTTAGTGCATGCCAGGCACTGTACTAAGTTCTGGGGTGGATACAAGCAAATCAGGTTGGACACAGTCCCTGTCCCACATCGGACTCACAGGCTCAAACCTCATTTTACAGATGAGGTAACTGCGGCCCAGAGAAGTGAAGTGACTTGCCCAAGGTCACACAGCAGAAAAGTGGTAGAACCGAGATTAAAACACATGACCTTCTAACTCCCAGACCCATGCTCTAGCCACTATGCCACGCTGTTTCTCAACAAAGTTAATCCAGGGCTGAGGGCTCTGAACAGCACTTTTTCGGGGGGTAGGGGGTGCAGGGACTGTCCACTGATCTTTTCCCTGGTGGAAAGTCTTCTCTCCTGCTCCCTTCTTCAGCCCCTCCATGCCCCGCACCCCAACACACACCTGGCACCTTTTTATTGACTGTGATAGAGCTCTTATTATTTGCTTCTCCTCTCCACATTTCACACCAGTCCATTATTCAAGTAAATTCCGTAGGTTTAAAAGCCTGGGTGCACTCACCTCAGGGTGACATAATTCCTTCCCTGTTGTAGACACAGGCAGTTTGGGTGTGGCTGCCTCCAGTTTCTGGCTATCCTCCCATCCAGTTGAGAATAGGCCACGCTGTAGACAAAGAGCAGAATACAGCCTGTGATTAGGCAATAACGCAACTCTGATGTTCAAATGACCCAGATAGATTGTTGGGGATAAACAGTCATTCACAGGTCAATTACACGATGATTCATTCATTTTTTTATTGATCAGTGAATCTCAAAATATTCAGTTTGATGTGCAAATCACAAAAGTTCAGCTACTTCAAGGCAATCGAGGTTTTCAAAAGCCCAGCCGTTCAATAGCCTGAAAAAGAATCAAGCGGCCCTGACTGCATCTCTACAGCCAACTCTGATATGATGCACAAGTACCTCCATGTTCTATACCAAAGATACAACTCGCTTTCAGGCAGATGACTTTTCATTTCACTGATTTATTGCTTTCATTCTTTTTATGGCTGAACCCGTATATAAGCAGGAGAAACTGACTCTTCTCTCCTACCTTTAGAGTCATACTTTGGTCAAATTTGTGTATAATCAATCCATTTCTCTCTGTCTCTCTGTATCTTCCAGTCGCTCCTGCACTTATAACCACAGAGGCCACACCAACATGTACTTCAGTGGACCTATCACTTCCTGCTGTCTCCCATGGCATCAGGGAAGAGACAGATTCTCCAGGGGCATCCTGTTGTGGCTCAGGGTTTGGGCCATATAAGGATGCATCCAGTACAAAAGACCAAATACAAATATATAGAATTGTCATTTGACAAACCCCTTCCTGGATGTCATTTTTGCCAAAATTTGAGGGTTCTATGCAGAAAGAACTACTGACCCCTAAAGCTAAGACAATGACGGAAACATGAGGAAAAAGCATTCTGGGTTATTTTAGCCACATCCTGGGAGGTGCAGATTGGTCTGTTTTGCATTTATTCATAAGTTCCCCAGGAACACTAAAACCACATTTTCCACATTTATAGCAGAGACTCATGATTTTGAAGTCATTTCCCACCCAGGCACCTCAGAAATGCTGCGGTCTGTGTGGCGATTCCCTGTGGAAGAATCATTCCTAAGAAGGAGTATTGACTGAGTATTGAAGCTCCCGGAAAACTTCCTCTGCATCCAACAGAAGCCAGGGAGATTTAGATTCCAGACTTGGTTCATGATCAACTGAACCCGCTTCAAGACCAGTACAATCTTTAGATTGAATCAATCAGTGCTATTAAGCTCTTACTGGTGCAGAACACTGTACTAAGTGCATGAGAGAGTACAATACCGAGTTGGTCCCTGCCCACCACAAGTGTGCAGCCTAGAGGGGGAGATTGATATTAATATAAATTACAGATTTGTACATAAGTGCAGTGGGGCTGAGGGTGGGTTGAATATCAAATACCCAAAAGGTTCAGATCCAAACACACAGATGATGCAAAAGGGAGAGGAAGTAGGGGAAAAGAGGCTTAATAAGGAAGGCTTCTTGGAGGAGATGTGGCCTAACACTGCTCCTTTAGACTGTGAGCCCCCAGGGGGATTGAGACTTTGAGCTCCCATGTGGGCAGGGACTGTGTCCAACCCGACTTACTTGTATTCATCACAACGCTCATTACAGTCCCTGGCATATAGTAAGCACTTGACATATACTAGTATTATTTTTGCTTATTTCTACTGCCAACCAAGACTCCAATTTTGAGGTTTGCTTGGTTCAGGTTCACATGAACTAGTGGAAAGAGCACAGGAGTCAGATGTCAGCTGGTTATAACCCCAGCTCTGCCACCTGTCTCCGTTGTGATCTCATGCAAGTGACTTTACTTCTCTGTGCCTCTGTTTCCTCATCTGTAAAATAGGGATTCAATTTGCCTCCCTCTCCTTAGACTGAACCCCCTGTGTGACAGAGACCCTGTTCAACCTGACAATCTACCCCAGTGCTTAGTAGAGTGTGACAAAACAGCGCTTAACAAATATGCACAAGTGAAAGAACAAGTGCCTGTTCCAACTCTCTCTGGGATTTCCTCTTTGGTCTGAATTTTCGGCAGGAGGAATGGAGAGTCTGCTGGCAGAGACCAATATTTCGGGCTCCAGCTGAGGGTGGTCTCCAGGCAGGCCTAGGTAAAGATACACAGAATTCTAGTGAAGGTGAAAGGGCCCTATTCCTGCCCTGACCTGTCTGGCAGTGACCAACAGGGCCTACTCCCAGATCCTGTGGTTTGTTGTAAGCTCCCTGTGGACAGAGAATGTGTCTGTTATATTGTTATATTGTACTCTCCCAAGTGCTTAGTACAGGGCTCTGCACACAGTAAGGGCTCAATAAATACAAGTGACTGACTGACACCATAGGAGATGGAGACTGTCCTGCGGGCAGTGCCGGGGTGATGGACCCTGATGCCATGTTTTTCAGTCAGCCTTTCCTTTCTCCCTGCAAGGGGAAGGACTGGGCCGACCCAAGAGCCCAAGCTGAGAAGCAGCATGGCTTAGTGGAGAGAGCATGATCTCTGTCAATTGCTTGCTGTGAGACTTGGGGCAAGTACCTCAGCTTCTCTGTGCTTCAGTTTCTTCAACTCTAAAATGGGGATACATGCTTTCCCTCCCACTTAGACCTTGAGCCCCATGTGGGACAGGGCCCATAACCAACCTGATTAACTTGTACCTACCCCAGAGCTTAGAACAGTGCTTGATATACAGTAACTGCTTAATACCATTAAAAAAAAAAAGAGGGCCAACCCCCAAGTGAAACCTCCAGAGAATCTCCTGGTTGTCAGTGTTAGACTGTCTTCTGGTCTCAAAGCTTCTCTATTCCCTGCAGCAACATCTGCAATCAACCCGATGCGAATGCTTCTATTTCTGGCATCAGACGGCTTGGCCCAGGGTCCATGCAGTTTCTCACTTTTCTCGGCACAGCACTTTTCCAGCACATGCGGACTCTGGGTTAATTATTTTAGCTGCTAGCTGAGGGAGATGGAAAGCTCACATTTGCTAAATCAAGACTGACAAAGGAGATGTAAAAGTGCTTTTTCCCCCCGAGTGCTTTATTCAACTGGGCTAAGGTAAACACTGCTGCCCTCTAACTACTATTGAAAACATTGCCTTATCGCTTTTCTTCATACTTTTCTGCCCCATTTTATTCTGTTGTGCTTCTCAGTGGGCAGTTGCGTGTTCCATAATGTGAGATTTGTGGTGTGGTGAGGGAGTTTGCCAACTATGGAGAAATGTGCGTGATCTAAAGAAAGGAACCATTTCTCTGGTCCGCCCTGACTGAAGCCAAGGGTGGTCATGTGAATTCAGTACTGACCCCTGACCCCCACTCTAGTTCTGAACTTCTACACCTCTACTCTTAGTGCCTCGCACAGGGCTATATCCACAGGGAGTGCTCAATAAATAAATACCCCTCTCCTGAACAAGGTTGGACAACTGTGTCTCCTAATTGGCCTGCTTATAACTCGGACAGAGCCTAAAGCAAACAGAGGCCATAAAGCTGGTGTCCCAGCTTGTCTACTAGAAGCTACAGATTTTTAAAGGATGTTATCTGGCCCTCAATACACAGAAACCTACATTAAAAGTATGAGAAACAGGTATTTGTAATTTTATTTATCCCTTTGTGCTTCCCCTCTTCCAAAGCACTTATGTACATATCTGTAATTTTATTTATTTGTATTGATGTCTGTCTCCCAACTCTAGACTGTGAGCTCACTGTGCTCAGGGAATGTCACTTTTTATTGTTGTATTATACTTTCTTTCCCAGGTGCTTAGTACAGTGCTCTGCACACTTTAGACGGGCAATTAATACAACTGAATGAATGAATACAGGGTAATTAGATTAGAGACATCCCATGTCCACATGTGAAGTCTTAACCCCCATTTTAGAGATGAGGAAACTGAGGCTCAGAGAAGTTAAGTGACTTGCCCATGGTCACACAGCAGAGAAGTGCAGGAACCAGGATTAGAACCCAGATCCTTCCAGCTCCCAGGCTTGTACTCTGTCCATTAGACCACACTGCTTCTCTGGAACAGCTACGCTCCAGATGACCGACTCCAAGTGTCACAAGGGCCATTGTTTTTACGAGATGTTCTTCCCCTTGACGCTGTTAGTGCCATTGTTCTTGTCTGTCCGTCTCGCCCGATTAGACTGTAAGCCCGTCAAACGGCAGGGACTGTCTCTATCTGTTGCCGACTTGTTCATCCCAAGCGCTTAGTACAGTGCTCTGCACATAGTAAGCGCTCAATAAATACTATTGAATGAATGAATGAATGAATTTCCGTGTCTGCTCTTCCCATCCCCGCCCCCCCCCCCCCCGGTCCTCAGAGATCATGTTTGAGTTAACAAATACCAATAATCATTAAGGATGTACTGTATACAAAGCCCTGTGCTAAAGGGCTCAGGTAGATAGAATTAAGTAGATCAGATATTGTCCCTGTCCAACCCTGAGTTCATAATCTAAGAGGTAGGGAGAGTAGTTTTCCATTTTACAAGTGAGGAAATGGAAGCACAGAGAAGTTAAGTGACTTTCCCAAGGTCACACAGGAAGCAAGTGACAGAGATGAGGTTAGAATCCAAGTCTCCTGACTCCCAGTCCCATATTCTTGTCACTAGGCCACATTGCTTCCTTCTGAACATCAAAGAACAGGGAAGTTGGTGACTAACTTCTGCCCTAAGAAGGGGACTAAAATAAATGTCTGGGACTCGAGGCTTTGTTGTACTTTTCATTGTTTCTCTCTCCCTGGTACTTACAGGTGAGTAAAAAAAAAAAAAAAAGATAGTCATTGAGAAAAACTTCTGAAGTACATTTTTGATAGTATGAGTTTTCTGTACCCAAATGTAAATCAGGTTTATAAATTCACAAGCAGAATGTCCATCTCCCTCCAGCAGATGAATTCAAAAACTGAGCAAGGAAGTAACATATACACTAAGAAAACACAACACACAGCAACAGAAAGCATTCTTTTTGTTGCCAGAGCCACACTTTAAAAAATATAGCACTGTCCCAAACAACCTATACTGTTCTGAAGCAGTCATTTGATTCTCTTACGGAAACAATGTTTAGACCAAAATGTAGTGTTTACTCCCAAATATGAGCCCTAAATATTGTTTTCTACTCGCAATGCAAATGCTCTCCTCACAATCTGATGCATGGCAAGGTACGTTCCTTATGCTACTTTGGTTTGAAAAACAACAAAATATCTATTCCTGTGAAGCTCCTCTATAAATATTATCTGGACATGATGATGAAAGCAATTCCCAGACTCCTCACAGTCTCTGGTTTATATTACATTAAGCTTCATCTCACTTTTTCATTTTTTTAAAATTAAGGCTCTTCCTGACCAGGATGTGACTCCATTTTTATAATGGTTCCCAGCCCCAAATGCTAGGAATAAATAGTTTGGATGCATCCCTTCTCTGTTCTTCCTCCCTTCTCCAAAATATCCAATAATAATAGTAATGGCATTTAAGTGCTTACTATGTGCCAAGCACTGTTCTAACCGCTAGGGTAGATACAAGGTAATTAGGTTGTCCCACGTGGGGCTCACTGTCTTAATCCCTTTTTACAGGGATTAAAATGGGCCCAGAGATGTTAAATAACTTGCCCAAGGTCACAGCAGACAAGTGGCAGAGGCGGATTTAGAACCCATGTACTCAGACTCCCAAGCCTGTGCTCCTTATACTAAGACATACTGCTTCTCTCTCTAAAGTCCCTTAATAATCATAGTAATAATAATCATCATGGTATTTGTTAGGCACTGTGAGCCAAGCACTGTACTAAATCCTATGGTAGGTTCAAGATAATCAGGTCAGAGACCATCACTGTCGCACTTGGGGCTCACCACTACAGACTGTAGAGATGAGGAAATGGACACAGACAAGTGACTTTCCCATGGTCACACAGCAGGGCAAGTGGAAGAGGGGGGATTAGAAAACAGGTCTTCCGACTCCTAGGCCCATGTTCTTTCTGCGAGGCCACACTGCTTCTCAAGCCTTGAGCCTATTATGAGACTTCAGAAATGAGCATCATCAAGAGAGTTGTGAGATGTGCAGGCCTGATGCCTGGAGACAACCGCCCCTCCGCATCTCGATCTTCCAGTGGAAGTCCAAGTCTGAGCCATCTGGTGGTTTCAAAGGCAATGGACATGCTAAATACAGGTGGAAGAGAAATCACCAGTAGGTAGTCATGCTCACAACCCAGTCTTCGACCACATCACCTCAACTGGACCTGGGTCAGCAGAGTTTATTGTCGCTGAACATGAAGTTTTCAGCCTCATTAGGATTAATGATGGGAATTGGATGATTTTTTAATATTCAACATTGCCAACCTCGCTCGGCATTTCATCTCCCCAGAAAGATGTCCCCTGCTGGACCCTGCACCGAGGCCGAAGATAACTGCTCGGTTGGCCATTTGGGTTTGAGTGGCAGGTTCTTGGACTGTCGATGCCTTTGGCCGGGGCATGTCAGGAGGGGGAGCGCTGACGATGGATTCTGCAGGCGGCTGGGTAGCACTGCAGCACTGGATGGCTTCCATGGCCACGCAAGAATGGCTCCCGCCCGATGAAAGATTTCCCTCAAGACTGATGTTCCCAATTAGCGGAATTACTCCACCAGAGCGTATCTCAAGAAGATTTAAAGTAGAACCGGTGCCCGTGCCAGATTTAGATCTTCTTCTGCCAGTTCGGAGTCAAGCAAATCCTTCCCTGCCAGTTCGCTGTGACAGCAGATCCAACTTGCACGTTTGATTTAAGGCACTCAATTACCATCTTTATAATTACCATCAGCTCCTCGTGAGCCTGAGGAAAGCTGAAGGCCCTAGGGTAAGGGATCTGGCGTCTGGTAAAAATGTAATATCTGGAATGGATCTTCCCACAGGCAACTAATGGATCATTTTCTGATTCAAATTGTAGCACCACCATATGCCAACAGTAGTGATTCATTTTCGCTTTGCTAATCAAAATGCTGTTTCACAAGATCCTGATGATGCTCAAGACATCTTAGAGGAGGTATTATCTGTCCTCCAAGTTGGCTGACTCAGTTACTCCAATCTCATATGTTCTGTGACATTACTGGATTTAAGGCTGATTGGCAAAACACTACTGAGTTCCTCATGGTAAACACAGTACTCCTTGCTGAAGAATCATTAAAGAGAAAATTATCTGCTAACCTGATAAGTATTAGCATCAACACTCTCCCTCCATTTGTGCTCCCACATATCCATGCAATCAGACAGTCACCAAGTGTTCACTCGTATATTTCCTGTTTGCCTCTGGTCTCTGCTTGGCTCTCTGGCTGGCAGGAATAGGGGTTCCCGGGGTCTGTGCGAGAGGCAGGGCCAGGAAAGTACCACATACCGGTTTGGGGCATGTGAGGCTGCCAGGCCAGAGGAGGGGTTCGTGCCAGGGAAACTGGATATCCTGTTAGTGGGAAGGGAGTGGTGGGGAGAGTCCCTGGGTCTATCTGTGGTGTGGGAGTAACCAGACTCAATTGTTCCAGCTGCCTAGCATCACAGCAATTAGAACAGGACATGTCTGTGGTCTGGATGAGGGTAAAGAGCATAGGAGCCCCAAAGGAAGGGGAATTCGTGAGCTTCTTGTCATCCCCCCAACCCCCCCAACCTCCAGTTAAATATGGCGTGTCATGCACAGAGACACCATCATTGCCGAGATGGGACTTAGGCTAGGAGCAGAAACCCAAAGAGGAGGAATTTTGGTTCTCTAATCTACCCCCAAGGGTACTTCTCGGCAATCGTTGCTGTTCAGTGTATCACAGCGTAGACTATAAACTTGCTGTGGGTGGAGAATGTGTTGCTTATATTGCTATATCATACTCTCCCAAGTGCTTAGTACAGTGCTCTGTACACAGTAAACATTCAATAATACAAATGACTGACTGGCTGCTGATAAGAATGTGGATCGGTCTCGAGGTCCTTAGCAGGAGCTGCCCCAGAGAGATAGGAAGCATAGGTTCTGCCAATAAGACCTGGGTTCTAGCCTCTAGTGCCCCAGTTTCCTCAGCTGTAAAATGGGGCAAAATAATATATGCCTTTTCCTCTTCACAGGGACGTCTTGAGGCCCAAAATGAAATAAATGTGAAAGCATTTTGGAAACTAAAAAGCAATCTATGAATTCAAGACATTATTGTATAGAGAAGATAAAGCCACCCTCTCCAACTTAGGTCTGTTGCACCAAGAAGCTCTGCAGTCATTATAAAACTTTGCAAGCTCAGTAATAATTGAAAAAAGGAATCAATCAGTATCAATAGTCAAGTACTTACAGGCTGATTACTGATCCATATGCCTGGAGCTGATTTATAAGTAGTGCTTGAGCATTTACCTCATTAACGTTCGGAAAGACTTTCCAGGACAGCAATGCTGTCCCATGCTGCGGAGGGAGCAAAGGGTTGAGAAGTTTGGTAAGCGAGGGTGAGAGGAAAGAGCATTGTGGGAAACTTTTACCATAGCTTTTCTTCTGACATCAGATGAGGAAAATCATTTCCCCAACAATCTCTGCTGAGGGAATTCGAGTCTGGGATTGCGGGAAGGAATGTTTGCTGCAGAGAAACTCTTCCAGCTGTTAGTGATTAGGTAATCTGGGGTCTTTCCAGGTATGTGAACTCAAAGACCTGATCCTGGAAACTGACTTGGGGATAACAGCCTATCAATCTGGAGGACTCAACTTCCACAAGGACCGAGGACCAAGGGGAAGTGTAGAGCTTCCTCTCAGGAGGGTGATGTCTGGTGGATGGAGGAAAGAGTTACCGGGCCCGTCTCCAGTGTGAGGAAACAATGCTGTTTTCCCCAGCTCCGATCTCTTCCCCCCATCACCCTTCAGTGTGAGGTAGCTTTACTCTCTTTCCTTTAAAAACACAGCTTTTCAAGTGGAAGGGGGTGGAAGCCATAAGGTTTCCAAAGCTCACACCTTGCTTTTCCAACAGCTCTGCTACCCTAGATAATGTACTCAGGTGGTGTTTCTTTCTCTCTTTCTATCTCTCTCATTTTTTCCTTTATAAAATGTAGGTAGCTCTTGTGCATAGTGGTGCTGGCAAACCCTTACATGGGAGCTTCCAAGAATTGCCAGTCACATGGGTGACAATTATGCTTGATTAAGCAGATCCAGTAAGCACTTGATCGACTTTTTCCCATAAACGCTGACATTCTGTAGCCAAAGAGAGAACTTTGACATTATTCTAAGCGCCCCGGGCCATCTTCTATTAAATCCACCTATAATATAAGACTGTCTCACAAGAGTGGGGTTCATCTGGATTCCAATTTAACAACTGCCCACTCGATGCATGCTAGTGGGATTTTATTCCCTCCAGTCGGATATAGTTCTCTTGTTGCTCTGGGTTGATTCTCAAGTAACTTTCTCAGAAGGGATATTGTCTTCTTGAGCCACTTTACAATTTGCCAAGTTTTACTGTACTAAGTGTTGGGATAGATAAAAGAAAATCAGGTTCCACATAGGGCTCACAGTCTAAGTAGGAGGAAGAACAGGTATTGAATTCCCATTTTGCAGATGAGGGAACTGAGGCACAGAGAAGTCAAATGACTTGCCCAAGGTCTCCCAGCAAACAAGTGTCAGAGTAGGGATTAGAACCCAGGTCCTCTGACTCCCTGTAGTTGTCAGTCCCTAAAAAAGAAGACACTTGTTCAAGAGACACTGGGTAATCCAGGAAGCTGACTGGTGATTCTTCCTCTCCCCCTGGTCCTCTGAGACTTCCTGCTTTCCACCAACAGTTACGGTGGGTGGGTTAGAGGAACAGAAAAGAATCAAGAAGTGATACTATTCAGAGTAAAAAATATTACAATTTTTACTTGGAAATTGCCTTAAAATAGACTGGGCAAACTGAGCAAGACTTGCAAATGGTATGTAAATGAAATGTAAATGTTTTGCACATATACTCGTGGGCCCTCCTAATTATTACACATACCTAGGATACGGCCCCTGGGATAAACCTAATGAAGACCAGGAAGGGGATTATCTGGAGTTGGCTCCTGCTGTGGTAGTCAGAGAACTCATAACCATTTTTATAGAACAAGCTGGTTAATTACAGCTAAAGCTAATTGACCTTTTCATCTGGATAAGTCCCAGCATGATAGAAACATCTGCACAAACACACTCACACACATACACAGATACACACACACACACACACATAAATATTTATTTGCATGTGTATAGAAAGCTAGTGTAAACCCTATTTGCAAGTAATTTCTATTAATTGATATTCATTGTGCATCATTCCACTGTTTATTGTTACTTGCTCATGTGAGTGGTTTGTTGATACTTCAGATAGGACATTTATTTTAGATAAATGGGAGTTTCAGTTGAATAGGTTTTAATTATGTGAGCCCTACTGTACATGCAGTTGCTTTAGATATTGTGAGAAACTGTACTGTAAGTTGCTAATCCTGTTTCTGGACTCTGTAGTTGTTGAATTATGTCTACTGTAAATTTGAACACCATCTTGGCACAAGAAAATGTGGATCTCTGCCAGCTCTGCAGGAATAAGAACCTTCTCCAACGTAATTCATTAAATTATGATCCTCCTGCAGATGCCAAGACAAAACAAAGCTCTTCTCCAACCCCACTGTCCGGACTGTACTAAGGCCAAGAAGGGTAATGATTCCTGAGGCTCTTATTACTTAACCACTTGTGTTCTGAGGGCCTGGAAGAAGCTGGTTAACATTAAGTTGGAGCAGAAATTTAGCAGAGCTGATGGGCCATGAAAGGATCAGTGCCCAACAGAAAGATGGCCAGAAAGTTTTATAAAACACAAAATCATCAAATCTCTCAGGCCCAACCCGGGATGAACTGGGAGCAAAAGCTCCCTGGTATGTTTAACTAACCTAGGAGGGAGGAAATTCAGTCCGGACAGACCCTTCCTAGGAAGATTGGGTTAAAATGAGGTCCCCGTGGAAGCCCAGGGGCTTCTAACTCAGAGCCTAGCTTTCCCCATCACAGAGATAACCCCATTTTAAACCAAATGAATTTATTTCTGAAATGTGTTTGCTTCCTCCTCAACAGTGCCTTCTTTCTAATCTTTATAGATGGAAAATAAACTCAGGATAATAGTAATATATCCTTTATTTATTTATATTAATGTCTGCCTCTCCCTCTAGGCTATAATCTTATTGTGGGCAGGGAATGTATCTACCAACTCTGTTAAATTAAACTCTCCCAAGAACTTAGCACAGTATTTTGCACATAGTAAGTGATCAATAAATATGATTGATTCATTGATTGGTTACAACAATAAATACCATCATTGATTGGTTACAACAATATTATCATCATTGTTATTATTAAATGCTTACTGTGTATCAAGCCCTGAGGTAAATTCAGGATAATCTGATTGGACACAGTCTCTGCCTCACATGGGTCTTGGAGTATAAAAGGGAGGGAGAAGAGGCATTTAATCCCCCATTTTACAAATGAATAAACTGAGGCACAGAGAAGTTACTTGCCCAAGGTCACACAGCAGACATGTGGCAGAGCCAGACCTAGAAACTTGGTGTCCTGATTCCCAATCTCATGATCTTTCTATTACTCCACTCTGCCACTATCAAACTATCTTCTCAGGCTAGGGTCTCTCCAGCTTTTTCTGAGCATGAGAGGGCATGAAGACAAAATGACCCTCAGTGAAGCCTAGTAGAAAAAGCCCAGGCCTGGGAGTCAGAAGGACCTGGGTTCTAATCCTAGCTCTGCCACTTGTCTCCCATTGACCTTAGGCAAGTCACTACTTCTCTGTGCCTCATTTACCTCATCTGTAAAATGGGGATTAATTCCATTGTATTTATTTAGCGCTTACTGTGTGCAGAGCACTGTATTAAGCACTTGGAATATATAATTCGGCAACAGATAGAGACAATCCCTGCCTAACAACAGGCTCAAAGTCTAAAACGGGGAGACAGTCAGCAAAACAAAACAAGTAGTCAGGCATCATTACCATCAAAATAGGTAAATAGAATCATAGCTATATACACATCGTTAATAAAATAGAGTAATAAATAATACATACAAATATACACAAGTGCGGTGCGGAGGGGAAGGGGGTAGAGCAGAGGTAGGGAGTGGGGGAATGGGGAGGGGAGGAGGGGCAGAGGGAAAGGGAGGGCTGAGTCTGGAAAGGCCTACTGGAGGAGGTGAGCTCTCAGTAGTATTAAAACTGTGAGACCCATGTGGGACAGGAACTGTGTCCAATCTAATTAGTTTGCATTTACCCCAGTGCTTAGTACAGTGGCCTGGCGCAAAGTAAGTGCTTAACAAATGCCATAAAGAAATAACAGAGCAAAAACCTAGGCACTCAGTGGTCCTCAAACACTATTATCTCTTACTGGCCATCCTGCACATGAACAATTCTCACAGTGCTCCATTTCTCATTCACTCAGAGAATGGAAGAATGACTGTGATTCTTCTGGACCAGAGAAGCCAACCACAGGCATTCACCTATTACAGAGAATAGAAAACCTGTGTCCTTGAAAGAGCTCATTGTTTCCACTCATCTAGCTCATGACCTCTATTGAAGGAAGGCTATTCTGAATAAGAAAGGTTCTGGTTCATAGAGATTCTTACACTCTCTGATGTTTGCGTCGGCAGTGCACAGAAATCAGGAATGGGAAGTTGAGTCTTTTTCAATGTCGGAAGTCAGAAGTCTCTGTAAATTATGGTTGGGCTAAGCCTGCATTATTAGAATATAGTTTAAAAAAACAGTACTAAGAAGTTACATAAATGTCCTCTATGCAGGCGCACTGCTCTAAGTGCTAATGTACTGTAGCATATTCATCAGTCATTCTAATAGTCTTTTAACTTCTGTCAGCCTACTAAATGCTAACATTTTAAGTGTTTAATATTCAAAAATATATTTTCATTAATCATGCAAATGATATGGGTAGCTACATTTTGCGAACACCCATTTTTTTCTTTTTGCAATAAAGCACTGACCATTTTGGGCAGGGGCCACGTCACTGCACCTAGTTTGGGATACTCAAGAGGATTATTCGCTCTGCTTCGAGGGTTGCACTAACACTTTCTGATCTCTAGGGGACCCACTTATCCTGTAGCAATTATCCATTTAAAAGCCTCCTCGTGGTCTTGAAAGGTCTCTGAGAAGTCTGTAAGTGCCTCACTTACTTCGAGATGGTGCCTTAGAGATGGGAGAAGACTAGCATCCAACGTGATTGACTACAGCAAACGATTGTTCAGTTAGACATAAGGAAGAAATTTCTGTGTGACCAACTCATTCAGCTCTGGAAAAGGGAGGTCTGGGCTGCCCATTCTTAGTGGGGGGTGTCTGTCTCTCTCTCTCTCTCTCTTTATATATCTATATCTATCTATATAGGCATAGATAGATATACATATATACAATATACATATCATATATATCCATTTGCCTGGAGGGAGGAGGATGGACCGAGTGACTCAATGACGTACTTTTCAAAGATTTTATAGCTCTCCTGGGCAGCTAAGGCCTGAGGTCCTTTCTTGTCAATTCAGTGGGGAGAAATCCCACTTTTGTGGGGTCCCCATGCTGAAAGGGACACCCTTTCCCACCTTCCACTCTCACTGCAGCAATCTAAGCAGTTGTTCGGCGGAAGAGCTTCTAAGCAGGCTTCAGGAAAGCTCGTAAGGAGAGGTCATCTGGACGTTGGCCACATTTATTCCCGGGTGGTAGTGGGGAGGCAGTGAGCTGTCATCTCTCCCACCCCTCTACACCTAACTACGTAGGCGATTGAGGGTCTCTCTCCTACTGGCCCTGTAGTTACATTCCTGAGAGAAAGTTTTCGATTGGCATTTTCCTGAGAAATAGATTTTCAAATGCCACCCAAGCCCAAAGAATAGTGCATATGTTTTCACACTATGGAGATGGATTTTGCCTTTTGGGCGATTTACAATAACCATTATGATGGGAGTAAATGCTTTGAGAGCTCAAGAATGAATAGTTGCAAGAAACTTACTTATTGTCAGTATGTAAGTTCTTAGAGCCTGAGGGCACTATGGGCTTATGTACCTCCATTTGTTGAGTTCTCTATTTTTTTTATGAATATGCATATGTGGAAAAAAAAAGCCCTTCCGTCTGCTCTCTTTTTAGCTGATTCTATCAAATTTTTGAACCGTGCATCATTATGGAGTTTCAGAGAAAGATGATCATTTACATTACATATGGACATAAAAGAGGGAAGGAGTTGATTAATGGCAAACAAGTATAATTTATATAGACACCGAGTGCCAGAAAGTGCTTTCCAGCCTGTTTTATACTGCAAATGGTGTAATTTCAGCCCATTCCCCGGCCCACTGCCGGAGAACTTGGGGAAAGGCGCCATCCTGCAAAATCTCTGGATCGGGGTTCCATACTTGCCCTGCCTGTTCACTAAAATAGGCCATGATCAAACCCTCCTGAGCCATTTTCCAGATTCAAATATCTCTTCTAACATCTACACTGGTGAGTTGATGAAAAATAATTCGCTGATTCTCACCCATTTCTCGACATCTTAAATTTTTAGTCCCTGTGAAGGATCTCTTCCTCTGGAGGGAAGTAGGATAATGCCTTCAGTTGCTTAGAAGAGTGGTCTGCACACAGTAAGCGCTCAATAAACACCAATGGCTGATGTCTCCCAGCTTCTTCCTAGCAGAGCAGAAAAAAGTATATGGCAAGGGTACCCACTGCCATCACCAGCTCACCTGGGGACGGCAAAGAGTGGGGAATTGAAGCTTATAAACTGAGTGAAATGTCATTGAGAGTCTTCTAGAATGATGCTCTTAACCCAGGCCCCAGTTTCAGTGCTGGCCAGATAAGGCTGTGGGCAAGGTGGAGTGGGCGTGGATGATGTTTTGATGAATCTCACCGTGGGTGAAGACCAGTGTCGAAGATGAAAGCAAGTCAAGAGGGAAGACTTCAAATACAGTCTGGCCCCCACCTCAGACACCTGCGAAGGATTCAGCTCTCTAGACATAGGCTTTGCCACATTTCCGGCCATCTGTTTGAATATGCTTAAGCTTCAGACATATGGAGCCCAGGCTGAGATTCTCCCAGCAGATCCAAAATCTTAAAAACTGTTTCCCAGCTGATAGAGAGGCATCCCTTCTGCTTCTTGGCCCTACATGGCAAAGCAGTTAGTTTTTGATTTTGATCTCGCCTGTAAATTTTCCTCTCCATCTTTTCCATTGCAACTTCCCATTTTTTGAAGGGCATTTCACGTGAGCCCATAGATATCTATAGAAGTAAATCGGATTTTGGTGGTGGTGAAGGGGTGAGCATAAAATTTCTTCATAGTCTGTTTCTCAGAATTTCTGCGGAAGTTTCTCAAGCGTAATCATTTTTGACCTCCCACAAGAAGAGAATCAGGAAGTTGCAAGTGGTTTGCCTATAACAAACGAATTTGTTTTTCAGGACAGAAAGCTGCAATTTTCTTGTGTTTGAATAACTTTCCCTTAACAAACACACTCAAATGCACACACACACACATTCTTTTGCTGATCTTACTTTTAGAAGGACATTTTTAAGCTTTCAATTTTCTTTCAGCTCTTCCTATCGAACTCTTCTGGTAAAATTATTAACTATAATTACAATTATAGTGTTTATTAGGCCCTATGTGCTAAGATATAAAATAATCAAATCGAACACAGTTCCAGTTACCCTCAGGGCTCATAATCTAAGAGGGAGGAGGAGTAGGTATTTTATCTCCATTTCACAAGTGAGGAAACTGAAACCCAGATAGGTTAAGTGACTTGCCTATGGTCACACAGCAGGCCAGAATTAACACTGGGAATTGAAACTTCAAAGGGTTAGGTTCTAAAGAAACAAAAGGAAATTTTTCACACCCTGTTTCATATGCATAAGGAATTTGTTCCTCAAGGAAGGTAGAAGCAGAAATAGCAGTAGTTTCAAAAAAGGTTCATCTGTCATTTTCTATGGGAGACTACCATAGTGGATAGTAGAAGGAAAAGATATGGGTAGTAATAGGAAAAAGTAAGGATGTCAGGTGAGCTTGAAGAAAATTTAAATAGATTTATGGATGACAGTTTGTGATGGACTAATTGATGGAATAGTTAGGGATATCTCATCACAGTTGACAAAACCAACATCCCTAATGACAATATTTATGGTACGTGTTAAGCACTTACTATGTGCTAAGCACCATTCTGAGTAACTGGTATAGATACAAGATAGTCAAGTCAGACACAGTCTCTTTCCCACGTGGGGCTCACAGTCTAAGTAGGAAGGGATAGGACTTAATACCCACTTTACAAATAAGAAAATTGGCACAGAGAAGTTGTGACATGCCCGAGGTTACACAGGAGACATGTGGAAGAACTGCCATTAGAACCCAGGTCCTTGTGACCCCGAGGCCTGTGCTCTATCCTTTAGGCCCATTCCTCCCTAAAGCAGAAACCTTGGTCTCATCTTTGACTTTTCTCTTTTAAGTGCCATATCCACTCTTTCATTAAATCTAGCTGTATTTTCCTCCACAATTATTTTCTGGATCTATCCCTTCTTCTCCACCAAAAGTTCCATAACCCTTGATCTCTCTATCATATAATAAGGATAATAATTGCAGTATTTATTAAGTGCCTACTATGTGACAGGCACTGTACTAAGCGCTGGGGTGGATACAAGAAAATTGGGCATGCTCACTGGTCCCCCTGCCTCAACCTCTTCCCCTCTTCAGCCTATTCTAAACTCTGCTACTCTGATCATACTTCTAGAACTTTGCTAGGAACACGTCCCAACACACCTCAAAGCCTATGATGGTTACCCATTTCCCTCCACATCAAAAAGAGAAACTCCTCCCTGTTGGTTTCAAGGTCCTATAGCAGCTCCTTCCTTCTTACATAGCTTACTCTTAATCCTCTACTTCCCAGCTCACACTCATCATCCTCCCAAAATCATCATCTTGCAAATCTGTCAGACTTCAACTTGGACCAAAACTTCAAAGATGTCATGGAATCCCACCTTCTCCCAGAAGCATTCCTCAGTCAAAATGCAACTCCTCAGATCATGACATCCCAACATCCTCTTTGTATTCTTATATACATATGGCCTTCCTTGGCATTAATACATATGTTAGTCATACTCCAACCATTTACAGGAAAAACATTCCCCTGACCAACTTTCCTGATTCTACATATTCCAGCTGTATCTTTGGCTGCCCTCCTTCCAAGAATTATAAATAATTCTGCCTGCATGGCCCCATAAATTGCAAGCTCTTTGAGGACAGGGACCATGTCTATTTTATTACAGAACTTAGCAGACAGTAAATACTCAATAAAGACACTTGACTGATATTAGTTATTCCACTGCATAAGGACAAATCTCTCAACAGAATCCTTCAAACTTCACAATACTGAAATGCTATGGCCCCTTGAAGGCAGGGATAGCGTCTGCCAACTCTACTGTACTCTCTTAAATGTTTAGTACAGTGCTCCTGCACAGAATATTCATTCAATAAATGATTGACTGATAGCAGCAGAGGTAAAGGCCAAGATGGACAAGTGTGGAATCGACTTGATCAGACTTCGCTTCTTGGCCTTTCTGACCATTTTCCCCATCAAGGAGATGTGCTGAGGAACAGGGATGTATCAAGTTCTCAAATGAGCAATGCGTTCTTGTGAAACCCAGTGTAGAAGAGAATTAGAAAGGAAATACTCACCTGCTCTGTTGCCTCATTAACTTGCAGAAGAGGCTTCCTCAATAAAGCAGTTGTGGGCTCAAACAGGCTTGTGTCGTTAGAAGAAAACTCCTCAATTTTCTCGTGTCCTTCTAGCCAAAGCATGTGTTGAAAAAGCATACATTATGGCAGAACTTCAGAAGTAAATTCAATGGTCCAGACAACTCTTTTAAAGAGTGGAGTTAGAGTTCCTGTTTACAACTCAGAGAAGAATCACCATACTCATTTTACTGAGAGACAAGAAGAATAGGATGTCTGATCATTCTCCAACACCTTGAGCAAATAACATTTTGGAAACCAGAATGTTCACACAGTCCTGTTTATTGTCAGAGTCAACTTATTTTGAGATAAAAATAAAGTATACATCCACATAAATTGTATATTTGGAGGTAAAAGACATGACAAAAATATACTAATATGTTTTGCTAGTGCTCTGCTTGCAAAACATTTTATTAATTATTGATTTTCGAGCACAGGTACATTTCCACACTAGATGACCCAGGAGGGAAGAGAGTTAAATCATCCAGACCTGGCCACGGATCATCGCAACCTGATTCTATCACCTCATTTTTAATGTTTGAAATGTTAAAAAGAGTTCAGAAGTCAGTGACTGAAAATGGTTTTAAAACTACTCATTATCTACATACTCTTATGATAAAAATCCATACATTCACAACTGGTAATTATGCTGGTAGCTTTTTCTTCATGATAGAATATTAAAATCTCAAGATGTAGGACTGTACAAAAGGAGGGGATTTTTCACAAGTGACAAGGAACAAAGTATTTGAATGATAAATGATAATAATAATATTTCAAATAAATATCTACACTATTTACAACATTTGGGGGTGTTTGGGCTATAACACAGTCATTACTAACTACTATCATCATAAAATCTAGGGCAGAAACTCTCACTTGAGCCAAGACTTTATAAGTGTATATGTGCTCCCCTCTTGTGGACTTCAAGCTTGTAACTGAGGAGCATTTGGCAAGGGAAAGTATAGTCATCTTTTCATTCAGGATAGTGAAACACCCAGATAGTTAACAGAGTTTAAGTGTGCCATTGAGAATTATTAAACATCAAAAATACGTTCCAGTCCATTACTGTGTTTCTACCTTCACAAATTAACGCTGCGTATTTAATAGTCTCATCTGGGACGTTGTAGAAATTCACAGTTGAAAACACAGACTCAATCACTTGTCTCAGTGATACTAATCTTCTGTACCATGTCAGACAGATTTTCTGACTCCACATCTTCTTTGCCGTTATCTGAGTTTTCTGAGGAGATGTAGCATCCCGAGTCTCTCGGGCAATCATTTAACTGTGACTTATTAAAAGGCCTGTCTGGGCTTAGAGAGAGAGGCGCTGGTTCATTTTCTTGTTCTTGTCCATCTACCAAATGGAAAAAGGCAAAACGTTAGGTCAGAGCTCCACTGGAGAGTGCAAAGAGGCCAAGGGTGAGGTCAAAACCACCCCGGGGGTTTAGTTTCGGGCTTGCCTCAAGGAGGTCCTTCAGTGCTTCGCCTCCATTAGAGTGGAAAGGCTGACAAGAAACGGATGTGTATTCTGGTCAACACTAAAAGGCCTTGTGCTCAAATTCTCAAGCCAGTGTTTAACACATTTTGCCCTCGGTCCCAAACTCGTTGTTCTGCTGAATTCGCTGTGCTCCAAGGTCCCCAGCAAGGATGGCTGGGGACCCGGGCTTTTTAGGGCTAATTTGTTGCCAGGGAGATTGGATTATATTAGGCAGCAGTTGCTCGCTGATTCCTCATCCAAACCCTCCTTAATGCAGCTTTGGGAAAGGCCACTGGGAGTTTAAAGAACCATCCAAGTCACTGTGAACATTCTGGAATAGCTTAGAAGACTGTCAGTCATTTCCTGTCACAGTAGGGAGACTGACTGTGCTCTCCCTTCTGGGCGTTACGACGCCAGAAGCAGCCCTGGTCTTTTGCTCCAAGTTTTCTGGGTCTATCCCTGCACCTGGTGCTTTTGCAAGACTAAGGAAGAGCCCGACCTGGCCTCCTGGGTGGTGGAAACATCACTGGGACAGGATCTTCCATGCTCTGTCACCATCAACACTGAGGCAGAGCCTGCCCTGTGCTCGCATTCAATCTCTACTAGCTACAGGATAACTCCTCAGGTTGGGTAGAAGAGAAGTCAAGATCTCTGGTACTTCTGCTGGGGTGGTCCTGGACATCTCTGTGCCAATGCATGGGGACAAGTAAGGCATTTTCCCAATTGTCCAGTACTCACCCCTGAGAGTTACTGTGAAACCCAGATCACTAGTGAAAGCCCAGATCTCGGAGGAAGGAGCATGTCCCGAGAATCCTCTCCAGTCTGCCTACCTGAACTCTGTCCCGGAACTTGGGCCATGTGCCTGGTACTGGGCACCACTGTGCTCTACCTTCATAGGGCGTAAGGTCGAGGCCCTTCCTCTGCTCATGCCAGGGCTAATTCTCAGGATTATCCCCTAGTGATGGTGGAATATTGAGATTTTCTTCAAGATGGGTTAAGAGAATATTTTTTTAAAGGTTCATCTGCTCTGCACCACTGGGGGAAAACATAAGTGAATTTTGAACGGTCACTGGAGAATTTGGAAAGAAGACAAAACCGAGAGGGAAAAATAAACACTGTGGAAAGCAAAGGCAACAGTGCGACAAAAAGGACAGAGTGCCAAAGGGCGTGCCAGCCATACTTCAGTCACTCAATGCCATTCACTGATCATTTACTGTGTGCAGGAAACTGTACTGAGTACTTCGGAGAATATGATTAGAGTTGACAAACATGATCCCTGCCCTCAGTGAGCTTGCAAGAGAAGCAGCGTGACTCAGTGGAAAGAGCACGGGCTTGGGAGTCAGAGGATGTGGGTTCTTAACACTTAACTTTTCTGTGTCTCAGTTCCCTCCATCTGTAAAATGGGGGTTAAGATTTTGAGCTCCATGTGGGACAACCTCATTACCCTTGTATCTACTCCAGTGCTTAGAAAAGTACTTCTAAGTAAGTGCTTAACAAATACCATAATTATTATTATTGCAATCTTTGGTCTTATCTGCCACATCTGCACATCACCAGTGGTATTGTCATTTTGGAATTCAGAGGACAGATATGCAGAGCTACCCACATCCATAATTCAAATTCTTAGACTCACTAGTGTAAAAAAAAAAAAAGCAGTGATCTATTTTAAATACTGCATCAGTTTCATAAAAGAACTGATAAAGCTTTAATATGTAATTAAATAAGTGTAGGCAGTCTCATTTAGCATGGTTTGAAAGTTATCAGAGTTTAATCTCATACTAAGGTTCTGATACTCTGGCAAGAACTGTATTTACAATGTACATGAAATGTAATGAAGAATATTATGTAATGAAGAATATTATGCAGAAAGGTCTCCAGAACCATCACTAAGGGGACAACTGAGATTATCATCATGGCATTGCAGGAAAAAAAAATCTTCCATGTGGATTTTGCTTCTCTGGCTCCTCATCTCTGAATTAGTTTGTAACTAATTGACCTAATTAGCTTGTACCTAACCCAATGCTTAGTATGGCATTTGGCACACAGTAAGTGCTTAACAAATCCATTATTGTTGTAATAATAATAAAAATAATGAGATTATATGGATCATTTAGGCTAAAACTCCTTTTCAAAAAAAAAGAAATATTCGCCTTGATTATGCAGATTTTATTATTTGATTTGAAGCAGAATGCTTCAGAACTGTAGAACAGGCTTGATAAAGGGGCCGGGTCTCCTTCTAGTTCTGCCTTAGGCAGGTTCCTTCCTAAAGCTCACTGCCTGACTGAAGAACGCCTGACACTTTTCTTTTTTTAAACATGGATCAGCAAGTGAAAGTTTGTTGAACACCTGAAACCCCTCTGTAAGGACACAATCTGCTACATTCTCTCCTTCTGAGTCAAAGCTCAGTTTTCCTCTAACCTGCCCGAGGAGGCTCCACTTACAGCTAACAGGGTCTGGATTTGTTTCTTCAAGTGGAAAGTAAGAAAGGAGCAAAATATTCCTTCTCCCCCACAACACTATGGACATGTGCTTATACTCTGCTACATTTCTTCTACCTGTAATTTTAATCCATGTGCTGTGGCTAGATGAGCTAACAGTATCAACTAACTCTACTGTACTCTCTTATGCACTTAATACAAACCTCTGGGCATAGTAAGCACTCAATAAATACTACCAATTGGTCCATTATTTCAAAGGTTCCTGCAGATTCCTTGCTGAGTCTCTGAGAGCCAAAGTTGGGAGTTTTAAATTCAATAACAATTATATAAAACAATTTGGTTTGATGTCATGCTTGCTTGTTGTATTTTTATTTTTTGGCTCTTGGTAAAACAAAGTCAATCCCGCAGGCTGGTTAAACATACCTTTTCTACATCACTTACAAAAAAAAATTTGTTCTTGCTACTGGGGATAATTTCCTGGGAAGAAAGATACTTCAGGGATTCAGGGGTCATTGCTATTGCTAGTACTGAACTCTAGCATCATCTAGAGAAAGAAGCATAAGGATTGAAATCATCTGTATATTTTGTAAGATGGAGAACTTACAATTATAATATAAAATAATATATTTATTTATCTTCCACACAACAGGACTTTTTCAGTTTAAACCATCAGTACAGTGAAGCTCAATTAGCCAAACTTCATTAAGCACAGAAGTAATAGCTGACTTGCTATCTATTAAATATATTTATTGCAAACATACATGTAAATCAATTCCTTGCCAATGAATGTATTTTCTGTACTGACTGTACATATCTGACAGGTAATCTAATTTTAAGGGGTATAGATTCTGCAAATGTTTGTTTAAAGGAGGCATCATTTTTTTTTTTCAATTTAATTTACACAGGTTAGCAGAATGCATTTTCACATAATTTTACTGGTCTCTCATTTGAGAGAGATGAGCAGGCCCAAATAAGGCTAAAAAGAAAAAAAACCCAGGAGAAGAGGCAGCCTGAAAGAGACCTCGCCACTACTTGAATGCTTAAGGACTGAGCCCATAGAACGCACTAATTTCCAGACCCTACTGTACTAGTGAACTCTAAATGTTCTCCTCTGTATTATTTCTATATGCAGACCTGAAGAGGATGTTAGAGAGAAGTGAGGATGTTAAAAGCAGGGTAGCTAGTGGATAGAGCAGGGGACTAGGGGGCAGAAGATCCAAGTTGTAATCCCGGTTTCAATACTACCTCTCTCTGTGTCCTACTGCAATTAAGTTCACAGTCATCTCATCTGTGAAATGGACATAAAATACCATTATCCATGACTGAATGGATAGAGCATGGGCCTGGGATTCAGAAGGACATGGGTTCTAATCCTGGCTCTACCACTTGTCTGCTGTGTGACCTCGGGCAAGTCAATTCACTGGGCCTCAGTTCCCTCATCTCTAAAATGGGGATTAAGACTGTGAGCCCAGTGTGGGACAGGGACTAGGACTAAGCTGATTTGTTTGTATCCCTTCAGCACTTAGGATAGTACCTGCCACATTGGAGAAGCAGCGTGGCTCAGTGGAAAGAGCACGGGCTTTGGAGTCAGAGGTCATGAGTTCAAATCCCAGCTCTGCCACTTGTCAGCTGTGTGACTGTGGGCAAGTCACTTAACTTCTCTGTGCCTCAGTTACCTCATCTGTAAAATGGGGATTAAGATTGTGAGCCCCACGTGGGACAACCTGATTCCCCTGTGTCTACCCCAGCGCTTAGAACAGTGCTCTGTACATAGTAAGCGCTTAACAAATACCAACATTATTATTATTATTAGTAAGTGCTTAACAAATATCACAATTATTACTATTATTAGTCCTGTGTGATCTGCTCTGATTATTTTGTACCTATTCCAGCTCTTAGTGCACAGCAGGCCCTTAAAAATGCCATCATTACTATTATTAAACCAGATCAGAACCAGCCCTATTCTAGGTGGACAGTCCTCTTGGGAAGTGAAGAAGATGAAAAGAAAATGAGTGGTGATCTATCCAGTCAGTGGAAGGGAAGGGTTGAAAATGTTCTCAATCAATCAAGTGGCTCTGGTGGCCACAGTATTCCTGAGTCAGCCTGGGAGGCTGGAGTGGTGGTCTGATGTTTTGTCTGTTCAGTTCAATCACTACTGAGATGAGGAACTTGGTATTAGCCAAGGCAAACCCTGCACTGGCGAGAACTACCATCCTAACGTGGATTTGCTGCAGGGGGAGGGATTGATTAAACACCCAGCCTGAAGACTTTAAATTGAAAAAAACTTTCTCCAGACTGCTCTGTCCTTTGGTAGAGCAAAAAGGAAGGTGTTGAAACCAAGATAAAAAACAAAGGTAGAGCTGGTTCATATGAGAAGATATCACCTACACCTGTCCACCTGGGTTTAATTCCTACCCAAATATTGGACTGCAGTTTTGTAGACAGAGTCAATCAAACGATAGTACTTTTTGGAGGTCTACTGTGCAGCAAACACTCAACTGTGGGCAGCACACTGGGGAGTATATAACAGAAGAAAAAAATGTATGGTCCCATCCCTAAAGGAACCTGCAATGTAATGGAGGAGTCAGGCAGAAATTAATCATTTATAACTCATGGGAGCAGGAAGAAAAATAAGGATACAACTGGATGCAGCAAGAGCTTCGAAAGAGGAATGTAAATGAAATCTGAGAGTAACCCTTGTAAAGCAAAACATACATTTTTATTTACAAGTTATTTCCTTGTTACTTGGACCGGCTCCTAGTTGGCTTTCAAAGCCATGAAATATTTATCAATTCAACCTGAAAATGGATCTACATATTCTCCCTTACTTCTGTACACTGTGGGCCTCCCCCTGTGAGCCTTCCTTTTCCTGAGCCCAGATTCTCTCCTGCTGACTTCACTTTCCTATTTCTTCTGCGGCCTCTCTTCTGCCCCAATTCAGAATTCAGAAGGTTATGTGCTAGCCTATCCTCAACTGAGGGGCTGGGAAGGCTTCCTTCTCTAGTGTAATCCTATGATCAGCTTGAAAACCACTTACTAGTGCTTTATCAGCGTCTGCAGAATCATCTGTCCCTCCTGTCAAGTGAGGACCTAAAAAGTGTTAATCCTGTTGACACCTTCAAGGTCAAAGTGGGAGACTTTTACCTAGTTGAGGGGTGGGGGAAAGAGAAATAGATAACTACAGTTCTTCAACTACCTTCGTTTCCCACAAACTCCCTGCTTCTCTTGCTCAAAAATATGATATTTTGGTCTCCTTACTCCATAAATTCTTCAGAAAGAGATACACATATTGCTTTTTTTCTACCTATAATCAAGGCTTCCTATATTAACAGTTTGACCCTGCAAGTAAAATAATGAGAAATCAAGGACCCCAATTTTCAGGAAAACAGAATACGAAGCTTCAAACTAGTATTTCATGGATGTTTGCTAAATAGATATATTGCACAATATCAACAATGTACCTCAACAGAATCTCGAGCATTGCTAATTTCCCTCCCTTCAAATGAAGCAGTTATTTATTTTTAACTTTTGACTTTGATGTGTATTTGTTTTTAATAACTGCTTGGTTTAATATAAGCATACATTCAAAGGCCATCTCGTTAAAGGTACATGGCTTGTGAGTTTAATCTGCAGCATGGTAGGGGGAGATAGGACGAATGGAGAACAAGCACAGATAAAAATAAGCTACTGTTGCATGCTGCAGAATCATCACAACTCGCCATCTTATCAACAAATGGAAGTCATTCTTCTTTATTTCTCAAGCAAAGCAGTTTCATTTAAGATAAATAGCTTTCAGTCACAATAGCCCAATATACAATATGCATCTTTTTGACATGTATTTTTTAATACTACTTTGGAATGTAAGATCAGACTAAGGGTAGAGAAGAAATATTAGACCCTAGGCTTATGTGTTGACAGCAAATACTAGCTGAATCTGCATTTTTCCATTTTTCATCTCTTAGAGCTTAAGGTATTTGAGAGTGAGAGTGAGAGAGAGAGAGAGAGAGAGAGAGTCTGTGTAAAGAAGCAAGAAGGTTACTGTTAGCTAATAAGCTATAGACCTCCTCAGACCTTTCCAAACTTATCTAAAGCTTCGTGAAATGGGCACCTTGGAGCTTGGTATTGTTCTAAGTTCATGAAATATTGACAAGCCATTTTTATTTTCTATGGCCAAATATGTTTATTTCTTGCAACTGAGCTACGGAGGAGGTGGAGTGAAGGATGTGTGGAAAAGGAAAGAAAAACTGAGAGACATATTCAGTGTTTTGCCTAATTCAACCATCAATGAAGTAGAATACTTCCCTCTCAGTGAAAATGGCAGATGGGCCCTCTGAAATCACCCAGGTCAAGGAAAACTTTATTTTAAAATTTCCACTTTATTCTTCTAGTTTTTGTTTTGTTTTAAAAGTGATCTCTGCACATAACAAAATGGACTCCTTCCCAATCTGATTAGCTTTATCTACCCCAGTGCTCATTACAGTGCCTGAAACATAATAAGCACTTAACAAATACCATTGAAAAACCCTCTTCCAAGCACAAAGGACAGTGCTCAATAAATATTGATTGATGGATAGATTGGATAAGAACAATTAAACTGCCTTAGGTCAAATTACCCTTAAAATGCAAAAACATTTCCTTATGACTGGATTGACAGTGAGATTTCTTCTAGGGAAGCACCACTATATGCTTGTGTCCTAGATGAGCTAATGATTTTATTATGCCTGAGTTGTGGTAACGACACTTCATCATTATTTCTCGATGAAAGAAAAACCATTTTCACAGATTTGTGCTCCCAAAAAATTGACTAATCCATTACATTGGATACTCTTGGAGGGAGGGAACTTATATCTCGCTTATGGTGTACTTTCCCAAGGACTGCTTGATGTTCAGAAAAGACCACTGAATAACAAATTTGAAAACTGCCCTCATCTCGCTAGTTTAGAATAGTTGGCAAAAGGCTCACTGGGCTAGTCATTTCCCAAGGTTATGAGTATCAGCATCTTTGTGAAAATCCTTCCCACCATCTGATTGATCTCAGTTTCCAAAATCAATTACATCTGGATAGGTCAGAGACAAAAGCCCTCGTTGGCTATCAATTTCATCTGAACAGCCCCGTAGTCTTTAATATATTTTCAATCATCTTGATGATTAATAAAGGTAGAGGGAAAGACGGCATAGTACAATTTTAGACAACCATCTTCCATAGATGTCGCCTTGATTTGACAGATAAAAATACTTCATGTAGACACAAACTTACCTACAAAACATCTGGAACAAAAATCATGCTGCTATCAGTGCCACCTTATTCTAAAAACAACTTCAAACTCACTGCCAAAAATGTCCAAAGAAAATGCTATGGAAACTCAAGGAACAAATCTACAGGTCTGTCTCGGATCAGGAAAGCATGCACACAGAGAACTGACTTTTTAGAAAAGGACCATTTTAATTTTTTTCCATTGCTTCATTTCTTAGTCCAAACATTGTAAACATACAGTCAAATGTTATGAGGCTTTTTTGAGCCCCTGGGCAATGTTTTAACAAAGTGCTGTGACTTTCCACTGTAAACATTTCATTTGTGTAACCTGTATATTTAATAATAATAATAATAATTATTATTATGGTATTTGTTAAAGGCTTACAATGAGCAAGACACTGTACTAAGTACTGGGTGGTTACAAGGAAACTGGGTTGGACACAGTCCCTATCCCATGTGGAGCTCACAGTCTCCATCCCCATTTTACAGATGGGGTGACTGAGGCTCAGAAAAGGGAAGTGACTTGCCCAAAGTCACACAGTAGAAAAGTGTTAGAACCGAGATTAAAACACATGACCTTCTGACTCCCAAGCCTGTGCTCTAGCCACTACACCACTCTGCTGAGGACTGTTTCTTAGGAGATAGAATTGGGTGTACTGCAAAGTCATTCATTCTTATATCTAAATAATGCACAAGTCCGATGATCCTTCGATGCCTCCAGTCTATAAAATTATTACTTTTTTTTTTTACAAAATATCCTTATATGGTAGAAGATCAATTATGCAAGCTAAATGTAATGTGGGTCCCTACAGAGAGTTGAAAATTTGGATCCTTGATCCTACTTGTCATCTGAAGGTGGAAGGATTCCAACCAGTGACCTACCCTATCCCTGCTGACCAATTATTTATTTCCTGTCTGGAAGTGCTTTCCATAGCAATCATCAATGTACAGATACTTAAGAGAATCAATCTCTGACACTCACCCTCATGGAGGTAGACCCATTGTTGGCCACGTTGAACCCAAGAATTCATTCATTCAATCGTATATATTGAGTGCTTACTACATGCAGAGCACTGTACTAAGCACTTGAATGACTCTGATGCTGGGCGTGGGTGTTGGCAAATGCTTCCCTTCATCTGAGAATCACTGATGAAGGAGCCCTCCTTGGCTAGTGTGGGACTGGGACCAAGTAACTGCATATTTATAGAAATGTAATTGTTTCTGGGTAGAATCAAAGGTGTGTGTCAGGATGTTGGCTATCCAACTCAGATTTAGCCTTGAGGAACATGGCCTGGCTCATAGTAACGCTGGCTCAAGAACCAGAGTGGCAAATGGCAAGGGTACCTGAATGCTACACATGCAACAGAGAATCGACAAACTATCTTTTCTCACCCATGATGGTGAACAGAATATCGGATAAACATGGGTTGTTTCAGTCTCATCTGCAGATACAGGTAGGATTTCGGCAACATGCCATCATTTTCAGAAACAGAACAGCACTGCATCTAGAGATGCCAATATTCTCATTTGTGAAATAGGGAAAAAAGCCTGAATCTCCCTCTTTGGGGTGTAGTCTGTCTGATTGGATAATCTTGTCTTTACCCCCCCGCTATTAGCACAGGGCATGGTCCATAAGTAGGGCTTAATAAAAACCATCATCAACATATATCTGGGTCCCCCGATTAGACTGTAAGCCCGTCAAACGGCAGGGACTGTCTCTATCTGTTGCCGACTTGTTCATCCCAAGCGCTTAGTACAGTGCTCTGCACATAGTAAGCGCTCAATAAATACTATTGAATGAATGAATGACCATAAATGCTTTCCCTAAGGCAAAAATGGGTCCCACACACTTACTTTCATCATCAAGTAGATTTTCAGCCGCTGATAGCAACCTCATCCTGTCTTCTGGGTTTACAATATTTAATTCAACCAGATGACTCTCTGTTATATATTTCAAATCCTCTAGGCTCTCATAGCCATTCAGCAAGAGTGTTGAGGCGTATTCCTGGAGGGGGACGAAAGAAGTGCATAAATAAATCAGCTCTAAAGGGACACATGGGAGGCTAAGGGAAAGGTCAGATCCCCTCCATGTAACAATAAATGGTATTTACTAAGCATGAACTATGTGTAGAACACTGTATTAAGTATTTGGGAGAGTACAATCCAACAGAGTTGGTAGTCACTCCCTACTCACAATGATCTAATCGTCTAGAGTGTCGACTTTCAGGATTTGAAAATGGGCTCATCACAGATGAGGTAGTGTAGTTAGTATAATTCATCCATTACTGAAGTTTGGATTCAAAATGACAGATTTCTGGTTTTTATTTTAGTTATCCATCCTTGAGAACAGTCAAGTCCAAACTCAAGAAACTTACAATATTTATGACTTGATATCTTTTGAAAAAGTTTTTCCTACTTTACTGATCATTATATTATCATACTGATTGCACTGTTCAAACTGACTATGAAAAAATCCCCAACTTTATGTAATGAGAAACAACTAGGACAAGTTAGAGACCCATTTTGGCCTGCACAAGATAAGAAACACTTGGGTGATTTTAAAAGGAAGAAAAGAAGATGATTTAAAAATAGAACAAACTCTAAAAGCAGAATGAAAACTCAAAGTTGGGATTTCAAGATATTAAGAAAAACAGAAATTTATTCAACATGACATCTCTTTTATGATTTTATGATGGAAAGATGATTTTAGAGCCCTTAGCCCCTAAAATGCAAAGATTTCCTCTTCTTCAGCCTACTTGTGATTGCCCGATGGCAAAGTTTCATTTGTTCTCTCAATTAAGGAATAAATGCTACCAAGCTTTTTGACTACAGAACAGCATGCTTTCTTTGAAATTGTTTCTACCTGAGGGATTACCTTTCTAAAGTGAAGGACCTTTAAGGACAAGAAAGGGGTCTCAGAGGAAGCATCGAAAAAAAGCAGATCTTGCAGCTGTTCAGCGTGAGGAATTTGCTGGTAGAAAGTTTGGTGTTCCAAGCCCATGAAGTTGTAGAAGTAGGTAGTAATAGAAATATTCATCAAGTGCCCACTTATCCTGTACTATAAATTTAGGAATACTGAGTAACAAAGTGGCCCATTCCCTGCCCATTAGGAGCTTACATTGTAATGGGGGCGACAAATTTAAAAGTACTGACAAAAGTCAAAAATTAATGGAGTGGACATATGCAGAGAAACAGTGTGGCCTAGTGGATAGACCATGGGCCTGGGAATCTGGAGGATCTGAGTTCTAATTTGGGATCCATCACTTGCTTGCTGTGTGATCTTTGGCAAGTCACTTAATTTCTCTATGGCTCAGTTACCTCATCGGTAAAATGGGTACCAAGACTGTGAGCCCAGTGTGGGACAGGGACTGTGTCCAACTTGACTACTTTGTATCTACCCCATGCTTAGTACAGTGCCTGGTGCATATTAAGTGCTTAACAACATTTCATAAAAAATACCATATACTCAAGTGCTAAGGAAGGTATAACAAATTCATGAGCGGTAGAGTGGGCTAAAGGGATGACATAGTTCAGGGTACTGGGAAGTTATTTAGGCACAGACAGAAGGTATGCTTGGGAGAAATGAAGACAGTAAAGTTAGAGAATAGTGGAAGAAAAGAATAGAGAGATAAAGTGGGGCCAAATGGTAGAAAGCTGTAATGCCGACTGGGAGAAATTTTTGCTTCCTGCCAAAAGACACAGGGAGCCAGGAGAGGATTTCGAGGAGAAGAGACATGTAGGCTAAACAGTGCTTCAGGAAACTACCTATATAGCATCAGGTAGTATAGATTGGAGCTAGGAGAGGCAGGAGGTTGGGAGACAGGAGAGGAGGCTAATTTGGAGTGATAGGCAAAGGAGGATGCAGGGAGTTAGGCACAGAGAGAGGGAAGCAATTTAAAATCATAATAATAATTATGACATTAAGTGCTTAGTTCTGGGATAGATACAAGATCATCAGATCAGATCCAGGCCCTTTTCCATTCAGGACTGACAGACCAAGAGGGAAGGAGAACAGGAATCTCATCCCCAATTTAAAATGAGGAACCAAGGTACAGAGATGTCAAGTTACTTCCACAAAGACACCCAGCAGGCATGTGGTCAGGCTAGAATAGAACCCAGGTCTCCTGATTCCCAGCTCTGGTTATTCCGACCAGGATATGGCCGTTTCTCTCTTTTCCAAATATGATGGGAAAATCAAGACCTCATCTGAAATGTCTCCAAAGAGAAAGATGACAAAGAAGTTCAGAAAACTTGGTAATGGAAGGGCTAGTGGGTTCACCCACCTGAAGATGGATGCGCTCCAAGAACTCCTGCAGTGTTTTGGGCTTGGCCCTCTTACTTCTTCGGTGAGGTCTGATCTTCCTGGGGGTGGCTTCTTCCTCCAAAATGATATCCACATAAATGAATTTGAAGTTTCCCACCTTGTTGTTCAACATCCCCGTCCACATTCCCATTGGGGTTTTGGAGATAATGTCGATAATGTCTCCTTTCTGGAGGGAAGGAGGGGGAAGATCAAAAACAGATTAAAGACTTTTAGGATGTGATAGAAAAGTATTTGTCATTGTATCCTAGGAATAATTATACTCTAGATTACCTGAGCCAATCGAAGATCTTAGGTTCAACCAATAAGGCATCTTGCTTCTTGGTGGAGAAAAATCAATCAATAGTATTTATGGAACACCTACTGTGTGCAGAGTACATAGTCTTCGGGACAATACAATAGAGATGGAAGGCATGATCCCTACCCACAAGGAGCTTATAATTTAATAGGAGGTTCTCAAATTATTTAAAGGCTTTCCCAGATACACACGTACAAAGAGGCAGCCCAGAGAATTGAGTATACCAGAGGCATTTAATGGGAACATGACCTGAGTAGTAATGATCATCGGTAAGATCTCATTTATGGTTTCAAGCTTATAGTGTTACATTTATCTCCTAAATAAGGGCCCACAGACTGATCAAGGCATATTAATGTTCCCCTGCAAGGATAACAATAATAATTGTATTTTTTAAGCATTTACTTTGTGCCAAGCACTGTACTAAGTGCTAGAGGGGGAATACAAGCAAATTGGACTGGACATTCCCATTTTACAGATGAGGTAAGTGAGGCACAGAGAAGTGAAGCTACTTGCCCAGGGTCACCAGCAGACAAGTGGCAGAGTTGGCATTAGAACCCTTAACCTTCTGATTCCCAGGCCCATGCTCTATCCACCAGGCCAGAATGCTTCTCACAATGCACATGTAAATGCACGTGAAAGAGCACAGTCAAGCTGAGGGGGTGGGGCGGGTAAAGTCCTGCCACTTGGCAGTCGGGAGAGGGTCAAGACAAAAGCGGGTCTATTTTGTCACTGCCACCGGTCCATCCCCTTTCCCTAGGATAATGAAGTTGCAGGAGGGATGGGAGATTTTTGGGGGGGGAATCATCTATCTTAAAGGTGATACTTTCTCCTGAGACCCCTAAGGCACCCTACAAATTGTCCATTTCTCTGCCTTAGATCGTCCCTTCAGTTCAAAACTGAAATTCCCTCTCCCCACACCCTCTTCAACTTCCTCCTTTGGCCCAGAGATGTCAGTAATCCAGTAGTCTTGGTCGTAAGAAGCTGTCTTAAACCCTTCTTAATGAATAACACATTGATAATGACTTGCATTGGCATAACACTTTTGTCTCTCAAAATACTGTCACACCCATGATGTCCTTTTGATGTCTCTCTGTAGACTGTAAACTCCTTGTGGGCAGAGCCTACTGACTCTGCCACTGTACTCTCCCAAGCAAGCTCTGCACACAATAAATGATTAATTAATACCACTGATTTATCTCGCATCACCCTTTTTTCTGAGAGGCAGTGCGCTTTGGGAGTCTAGGAACCTGGATTCTAGTCCAAGATTTGCCTTCAGTTAATTGCATGGCCTCTTCACTCTCATTCTCAACCCTCAAAACCTCCTATCCCTCAGTTTCCTCATTGGTAAAATGAAGATAATAACTTTCTCTTCCTACCGCCCAGGCAAGTGTTGGGATTAAAATGAAATAACTGATGGGCAAACACTTGAGAAAAATTAAAGCACCACATCAGTTGAAAGTATTTATATTTCTGATGAGAAGAGAGGCCCAGAGAGGTTAGGTGATTCTTGCAAGGTTATAAAGCAAGTCTAGGATGAAGTCAGGTCTCTTGATTCCCAGAGCCATATCCTTTTGCCTTGATCGTGCCACTTTCCTCCCTGTTTTTGCCCAGTTTGCTTGCTAGCAAGCACACTGGCTGGAAAACTTTCTTTCCTGGGACAAATCAGATAATTCACAGCCACGGGACAGAAATGCTCCAAGCAAGACCAGTTCCACTGCCACGCAGGCAGTTGCTTATGACCTATCCCCTCTAGACTGTAAGCTCACTGTGGGCAGGGAATGTGTCTTTTTCTTGTGATACTGTATTCTCCCAAGCAGCCAGTACAGTGCTCTGCACACAGTAAGCACAGAATAAATACAATTGACTATGTGGCCTGGTGGACAGAGCATGGGCCTGGGAGTCACAAAGTCATGGGTTCTAATCCCAGGTCTGCCACTGATCTGCTGTGTGACCTTGGGCAAGTCAGGTCACTTCTCTGAGCCTCAGTTACCTCATCTGTAAAATGGGGATTGAGACTGTGAGCCCCACATGGGACAGGGACAGTGTCCAATCCTATTTAATTGTACTCACCTCAGCGCTTCATACAGTGACTGGCACATAGTAAGCGCTTAACAAATACCACAATTATTAACATTATTATTACTGCACCTGATCCGTGATCAAAGGTCTCATCTCTGCATTTCCCCAACCACAATCACCCCTGAACCAGGCAACAGCTGACATAATCACTCACCTTGATTTTGAGGGAGTCGGTATCATAGGGGCTGGGGGTGAAGTCTGTGTGGACTCTGGCTCGGCCACAAAATGGTCCTGTGAAGGGGACCTCGTCGTCAAGTCGAAGGCTGTCTCTGTTACTGGTGCCATCAGAACAGCTCGTCACACCACCTGAGAGAGAGCAAAAGGACTACTTCTCATACAGGGTCACTATTACTACTACTACTAATGATGGAATTTGTTAAGCGCCTACTATGTGCCAAGCACTATTCTAAGTGCTGGGGTAAATACAAGGTAATCAGATTGTCCCATGTGGGGCTCACAGTCTCAAGCCCCATTTTACAGATGAGGTAACTGAGGCACAGAGAAGTTAAGTGACTTGCCCAAAGTCACACAGCAGACAAGTGGCAAAACTGGGATTAGAACCCATGATCTCTGACTCCCAAGCCCATGCTCTTGCCACTAGGCCATGCTGCTCCTCAGCACACAGTGTGCCTCTTGGCACTAAACCTGAAACAACTGCGTGGGAATAGGCTACAGAACAGCTAGCTAACATCTGAACAAAATTAACAAAGGTGAGGGTTTTTAAATACAGAGAGTTTTAGGTGGAAATAATTGGCATCTTATCCTAGGCTTATGGCAGTGACATCCTTCGCCGATTAATAAAACACCCGCTCAGTCATTTAAAACATCATCTTTGGGAGTTTGTTTTTCCCAGGGATAAATTTATGTGAAACTGAAATTTCAGAAGGAACGTCAAGATTTCTCTTCATTTTTGCCCAAGGCTACATCTTCACTATCAGTAGGGAAATGGAAATCCTTGAGCGGAAATGGAAATCCTGGGTAGCCAGACGTTGGGAAATGGAAATCCTTGGGAGTAACTGGGAAGCCAGACGTTTTGCAGCTGGCAAGAAGAAAGCTCACACTGAGCGAGAGCCTTCCTTCCCCCTAGGATGATGGCAGTATTTAACCACCCATCTGTGGTGAAGATAATTCATTCTGTGCTCTGAACTATTTGAGCCGCTTTATGCAAATGATGAAAACCTCCTGCTAAAAGTTGGTTTTGTTTCAGATATCACCAGGCCAGATGACTAAATTTGAGTGTTTCCCTTTCAGAAAATGGCACCCAAGTCAAGCCTTGCTAGGGCTCCAAGATAGTTTGTGTTGGAAACTATAGTGCCATTGAGCAATCAGCACTGACTTCATAACTCCCTTGCTTCTAAATCCACCATGGAACTTTCTGTGGGGGGGCCACTGGGGAGGGGGAAGAGGATTTAGATTCAAGATCTTTTATCTCCGAATCAGATCCTGTGAGCTTATGAAACACTGGGGAGAACTGGCTAATGTACGATGTATGGTTTTAACAGTGGAGCCTAACAGTTGTCTCCATACCTAGCCCTTCGACACTTTCATTACCAAATTACTGAATCCTTCGGTTAATCTGATAAATAAAACCATCTCCTCCTAAGCGAGATCACTATTTTTTAATTAACCTCCACTCAGGTCCTTTCTTCAGAACTTGTCACCTTCTTCATACTTACTGGATGAGCTTTGACCACTATAGAGGCTATCCAGAGAGTCGCTGGCTTTGAGAGAGACCTCGGTATGCAATCCGACCCCTGGGTCACTGATTCTATAGGAATAAGTGTCCTCTCCCTCCTCTTCATTCTTCAATAAAGGTGAAAACACAGAACAATGGATTTCCAAGGGTCACAAACACTTTGCGCACATATTTAACAAACAGGGAGCACTTTGCTGGGAAAATGCTTTAGAATAATATCAGCACAAAATATGACAGTCATTAATCTTAGCATCCCTTCCCCAGATGAACAATTTACAGTCCATTTAGAGAAACTCTTCAGATGAAACAAACATGGAATTCTATGTCAGTGGGAGGGGGCACTGTTGCAATTTGGCATTATCATCTTGCTGAGTGTATTTAATGAGAAAGGCAAGGCCTATTGACAATTACGCTTAATCTGCTGAAATGATGTTTTGTTGAGTAGTGAAGACCCTTTCTTTTTTGTTTCTTTTTAAGAAAACTTTGCTTAACTTCTTGGACTCGCAGAAAGCACCAGCCCAGAAATGACAAGTAAAATCAGTCATTTCTGTTTCTTCTGACTGAACAAGTGAGGTGGGGAGGCCAGGAGGCTGCTGACTGCAGAAGACACTGGCTTGAAGAGAGACTCCAAGAGGGGATTGGGTGGGACAGTATTCTCTCCTCTGCACTTGGGAGGGCATATGGCTTGTAGCTTCAGGCTCCAAATGCAGAATTGGGCCGAGTATTGCTGAGCATTATTCTCTGTCTCCCTCTTCCCCACTTTTCCCTCCACTCCACACTCTACTTCTCCCCTACTCAATTTAAGTTCCTTGAGGCCCAGGTCATGTCTGTTTACTGCACTGTATTCTCCCAATTGCTTAAACACTCAGTAAGCCATTGATTGACTTCATAGGGAGAGGGAGGTTAGCTTTTAGACAAGTCATAGGAAGATACCTAGGTTTCCTCTGCATTGCCCCCCCACCATGAGTGGAGACAATACTCCTATCCCCTACTCTCATCCACACAATGCTGCTTGAATGAGGGCATCCAGGGCAGCTATCTGATTAGGGGTTGGCTTAGGGATGGGGCCAATGAGCATATTCTCCCAGGAACCCCTGGGGCCTGGTCTGGTGCAATTATGCCAAGGTCTCTGGCACTCCCTGTGGGACTCAAATGTCACAAGGAACTGCAAAGGAGGAGATGTGAGGCTCTTCTCCTGATGCAGTTCTTGGTGGGTGAGAAAAAGTGGGTAGGCCCTTACTGCATTCCTGGAGATGCAAGAGGAGAAAATTTATCATGGCTTGGGCTGCATTAACATTCCCAAGAATTTCAGCTCATCTTCCACAGCCTCAAATTGTTCATCACTGTTTTGTGTGACCCAGTACAAAGAGCCCATACTGGGAGCCAGGAGACCAGAGTTCAAATGCAACCCTGCTACTGTATTACCTTGGTCAAATCACTTAATCTCCCTAAGCTTTATTTCCTCAACAGTAAAATGCAGATAAAATATCTGCTCTCCCTCTTAGATTGTGAGCCCCAGGGGAAGACAGGGACTAGACCTAATTGATTATCTTGCATCAACCACAATGGTTAGCATATAATCAGCACTTACTGAATATCACAATAAATACATTTGAACAGTGATGCTTTTGGCATACAACATTAGAGTCAATTATAAATTGTTTCTTCAAAGTTCTTTCATCTCACCCACCAAAGTGAACAATAATGTTTATATTCTTGCCTCAAATTGATCAGGAAGAGAGAAGAATTCTAAAAGAAATACTAATTTCCCAAGAATTTTCCCAATTCCAGCTGTTTGGAGAAAGAACCTATCTTTTTAGTGTTTATCCCAATGAAAGTAAATGAAAATGGTTTCCCCAGCTCCAGCTTTGAATACCAAAAATATATACCTTACAGATTACTATGTAGAACAGCTCACTAACTAGTTCTATAAATGGGATGAAATTATGTAAAAATGCAATAATTATGTAAAAATATGGAAGCAAAACACAAATGATTTGTATGACCTACTTACCTTTTCCTCAGAGAGGGCCTTGATGTACTTCTTACCCATTCTTTTCTTCATGGTCCAGGAAATAGCCCTCATCTTTTTACCCAAACTTCCTCCATTCTGAACTCCTTTATGTTGGCCTTGCTGTTCTCCTTCATTTATTACTTCCACTTCACATATCTAAAAGGAATTAAAGATCACACAGTTCCAATTAGTTGAATTTTTGCTGGATCCTAAAATCTTTGGGCAGAAGCTGTTCCTGAACCAGGCCTGCTGCCTTTTACCAATCATTCCCAGCTGTTAGGGTTGCTAATCACAATTGAGGGGTCCTCACAAACATGACAACACCACAGCCTCCCTGTACCTCCATCACTAAAAACAGAGGGCAAAGTTGAGGGAGGGGGCAAAAAATCTCCAGAAGGGTGAGATGGGGTGTACTCTGACCTGAGGCAGGGCTAACTGGGCTTCTGACCCAAGCCTACTGACTCTAGACATTTGCCTCAACTATGCATAAAATAATAAACAACATATTTTCTAAACTGTTCTCACCAAAGTTTTGGATCAAGCCTTAGTTTGTAAAGAACTGTACAGGTTCAGTAAGACACCTCAGTAGGTCACTCAGACATTCATCTTTTTAATTAGATATTTAGACAGATTTGTTAAACACTTACCATATGCCAAGTGTTATACTAAGTGCTGTGGTAGAAGCTGATCACTGTCCCACATAGGGCCCACAGTCTTAATTCCTATTGGACAGATAAGATAACTGAGGCACGGAGAAATGGAATGATTTGCCCAAGGTCTCAGGGCAGACAAGTGACAGAGCCGAGATTAGAACCCAGGTCCTCTGACTCCCAGGCCCATGCTCTTTCCTCTAGATCATGCTGCTTCTCTTAGTTTTTTTTTTTTTTAATGGTATTTTCTGAGTGTTGACATCCCAGACATTGTACTAAACGCTGGGGTAGCCACAAGCTAAAAAGGTTGTCTATGCCCCACATGGGGCTCACTATTTTAATCCCCATTTTACAGGTAAGGTAACTGAGGCACATAAAAGTTAAATGACTTCCCCAAGGTCACACAGCAGAAATTAGAACAGGGATTAGAACCCAGGTCCTTTGACCCCAGGTCCACGCTCTTTTCCCCAGGCCAGTTGAGTTCACCTATTAATAGGAGAATCTCCTTAATGGCAGGAAATGCTTGCTTGTTTTATACTTCTTAAAATCCCTAGGACAGTGCATTGTCCCCAGTGGGTTCTCAATAAATCCGAATAATACTACAGCCACCAAATTCATGACCAGGAGATTTACAGACTGAAAATGGGAAAGGATGGTTAGTAAGAGACTGGGAAATTTCAGATTCTGTACACTTAAGGTGAATATCATTTCTTAAAAGGTTGAGCTATACTTGACATCTTTCAGTAAAATGCCTTGAACTAAGATTAAACTCTTTGACATTTGAAGAATTTAATTTACTGTAGTTAATATTAGAAATGTATTTTTAAGGGGGTGTGGTGGAATAGCTATGCAGATACTTCTAAGACTTTTTGACAGTCTTTGATTTTAACCCTTCTAATGAATCAATGGAAAATTACGATTGTGGGTTTGGAAGTATTAAACTCAATTTTTCCAGGGCTTAAAAGGTATTGCAAGATAGAACTTTGGAAAGAGCATTATTTCTCCCAAACTTCTAAGTGAGGGTTTGGTGCATTACAATGGCATAAGCACTAAGTTACAACAATGCAATAAAAGGTCCTGGGCCCAGGTATATAAAGGCTTTCCGTTCCCTACTCTAAAATACAGAAATGTGAGAAGTCAAACTCTACAGTACAAAATAGTATGCACTTGATTAATCCCTACATTCTAGACTCTATTGTCAAGTTCTTTTACAAAGATAATGAGGCTTAAATGATTGTTTCAAATAAACTTGAGAAAATGCAGAATTGAGGAATTACATGATATTGTGAACATCAATCAGTGAATTCTTTCTTCTTTTTTCTTCCCCACCTTCAAGATTTTGCTTACACCCTCAATGTATCCTTCCAAATCATTCCAGAATCTCAGTGTTCTCTGACCTTCTCATTTAACATACACTGTAGTTCTGTTCTGGGTTTCAACTGCTTGGACTGCATGCCTGCTCGAAAGACTAAAGTTTTCACACTCATTAATGGGAACTTATCTTTTTGAACTCATCACAGACATTTTAACCCCAGTGACTCTGAATTTTCAAATGACTAGGTTAAGTGCTTGACGCTCATCAAACAAACCAATGAAAGGAATAGATTCCTTTTGACATACTAACCTCAGGTGAATCATCTGGTTTGGAGACTGAGTGATTCCTAAACCGGTCAAAATTCCCAAAACTGCTGCTGCGCTATAAATAAAGGAAAACAAATGTCAATTTCACATCTTAGCATCAGCATCTGCTTTCGATACTGAGAGAGTCAGATCTACTCTGATTGCAAAACAAGGAAGCTAGTTGATGAGAAACTTCTTTGCAAACATTAAGAGTTCCTGACCAATCACCATATATCCGGTTGCTTTCCCTGAGCAGGAGCCGATAGACTGGGGAGAGAGTCTTCTTGGAGAAGTTTCAGGGAGGAGTGCTGGGACAGGGACTGTGTCTGACCTAATTGTCTTACATCAGCAATGAGCACAGTGCTTGGCACCTAAGCGCTTAATATATATCAGTACTACTAGTATTAATTGGCATTATTGACTACCTACAAGGCAATAGATTGTACCAAGTTCTAGAAAAATGCAACAAAAGAAAAACACCCATCCTTAAGAAGCTAACCTTCTAATGGGATGGTCTCATTTTATTATTATTACTGCTAACAATAATAATAATAATAACCATTATTATTATGGTACTTGCTAAGCGCTCATTTTGTATCAAGCAATGTTCTAAGAACTTGGGTAATCAGGTTGGATACAGTCTTAATCCCCATTTTACAGATGAGGTAACTGAGGCTCAGAGAAGTTAAGCAACTTGCCCAAGGTCACACAGCAGATGTATGGTGGAACAGGGATTAGAACTCAGGTCCTTTTAATTCCCAGGCCCATGCTCGATCCACTATCCATTCTATCCATTCTATCCACTCATTTGGGTGGAGAGGGATCCATGGAGAGGCCAGGAGAACCAGGTTTGGCCCCAGCTTGATCTCCATCCGGTCCAAATCCCTCTCCTTTCCCCATACCCCATTGGGCCGGCTCCATCTGGCTCCCCTGCCACCATAATCCTTCCTTTCCCACCAATCCCATCATTTAACAGAGCTCTTAGGCTGGAGGCATTAAGCTCCTGAAAATGAGAGGAACAAAGATTCATTCATTCAATCGTATTAAGCGCTTACTATGTGCAGAGCGTTGTTGTCTTTACTTGAGACAAATGGAATCATAATCATCGTCAACACAACACATCCAGCAAGTACAATTCTTCTGTATGGGTAATGCTGAAGTCTTCAGTGCATGGGAGTGAGAATCAGATAAATTATTTTAACTGTTTAATTAGAGTGAGCTAATTTTGCTATTTGAGGCTGGCAGGTGAAGGACATTTGCCCTCAGAAAGGAACATGAGAAGACCCACACCTGCCTTGTTTCTATAAGGGACCATTATGCAGTCTACAGGCTCGGACAGCTGGGTCTCAGTCAATGAGATGTTCCTTGTAAACAAAGAACGCGGTTTAGAGACATAATAAACTCACACATGTCAAACTGTAAGTCTTATTTTGGCACGGAGGAGGCATGAAGGTAAGCCAAGTTTATTTTGCTACTCCCCTGAGCTTAACATTGCAAACTCGTCAACCTGGAGTCTGCTATTGTGGAAGCAACATGTTAAGTTACAGGAGGATTAAAGCCTTCTGCATGCTCTGTGAGAGCTATTTGCTTTAATGTGACCAAGAATCAGGTCCATGGGCCTTGAGTCATAAATGAATTGGCCAGGGTCTCAGGGAAAGTTAAAGGCAAGAAAAAACAAACCCTTTAGAACATTTGAAAATGGAAGCTACAGGACAGCCATGATATCATAAGAATAATACCATCACCTGGACTTCACATAGCACCATCTTCCCCTTAATGTGTGTCCCCCTCATTTACCACATTTTTCCTCACATTCTCCTGTTAGGGTGGTTGGGAGGGGCAGGTAAGGTTGCTCCATTTTAAAGAACAGAAAACTGAGGCTCAGATAACTTACACACCAGTTGAAATGAAAAATAACTGGTTGAGTTGTGAAAGTACAGGTTGTCCAACTTGCACAATTGCCTAAAATAGAGAGCCTAGAGATTGGATAATCATTTGAGGGGGGAGGAAGGGTGTCCAGCTTCCCTCATACCACCTACTAAGCCTCTAGCTGGGTCCAGCCTTCTCCCTCCTTCCCAGCTAGTTGGACCCAGACTCACAGCTTTCAGCCAAAACTTGAAAATGGCTGCTCCTTTAGCACACTGTTCTGATTCTCAGCTGATTCCCTGACTGGACAACACCCCTTTAAAAACCCAGATTCCTGCCCATACTTGCCACAGGTCACTAAGTTCCCTCTGTAGCTCCCAAATCTAATGTAATGTCTCATTAAAACTGCTGCTCTTGAGGGGGGCAGGTTTGGCCCATACCTCATCCCACTCGGGCCCATAGCTTTGAAAAGGAATAGGGACTGTGGGAAATGTTGGCAGAGGCCTCTGAAGACCCCAGATGCTCTCCAAGGTCAGGGAAGGGAACCTACAATTCACCCCATTAAAAAACCTGTCTCCCACCCCCAATCACCCCAGTTCTGTGTCCTGTGTCTGGAGAGGTTTGGTTATAAGCCTCCATTTGGGGGTATAGGGACAGCAGATCTCTTTGCCACATGAGTTCTGGTTAGCCAGACCCTGCTGAATGTCAGAAATGACTCAAGACCTTGTAAATAAGCCAGAAAAACTGGAAACAATGATCAAAATGGATTTCACCCTCTAAGACTCATCACTAAGGAGCCTAATTCTGGTTTTTGCTCTTGACTCAGTGCAGCACTGACTCAGAAACTGGCTTTCTGGTTTTTTTGTGGATTTTTTTAAGAAAATCTTCTCTGGATAATAATAATAATGATTATGGTACTTGTTAAGTGTTTATTCCAAACAATGTACTAAGTGCTGGGATTCATATGAGATAATCAGGTTGGGCATAGCCTCTATTCCCCATGTGGCTCACAGTGCAACTAAAAGGCAGTAGGATGTAATTTCCATTTTACAATCCTTCAGTGGTATTTACTGAGAATTTAACTGTGTGGAGAGCACTGTACTAAGCATTTAGGAAGGTGCAGTATAAGACAGTTGGTACAGTGCAATACAGTTTACAGATAAGGAAACTGAAGTACAGAGAAGTTAAGTGCCTTGCCCAAAGGCTACACAGCAAACAAGTTGTAGAGTTAGAATTAGAACCCAGGTCCCTAATGAGAATTAGAACAAGATACTCTTTCAACTAGCCCACATTGCGTCTCCAAAGGGAGATGCAGCTGAGGTTTGAAAAGGGTTTTATCCCAAGCCTGATGTGCACTACTTGTCATCCTACAGCTGGACATCACCTTGTATCTAGCACCCAGAAGGTGGCTGGAAATCATCTTTCCCAGGGATTCCCCCCCAGTGCCATGACTTTACCAACTTCTCTGTTCCAGGGCCCCCAAATCCCCTTTCAGAACTAAAAGTTAACCTAACAGTTTAATGCCTCAAATTCCACATTGTACTGAAGTTCCTAAAATAGCTAGATAATGCCCAAAAGACCCTTGAGCATCAACCTTCTGGATCTTTCTGGGGGAAACAGATTTTTCATATGAGATTGTGGGCTGGTTCACCCATTTTAGATTTAGATTTCAGTTATCCAGATCATTTGTGGGGGCTTCTATTAGTTGTGACACATACCCAGCCTCCTAGATGGATTGTTCTGCTTTTCAATCAGTCAATAGCACTGAATGTCACCTATACGCAGAGCACTGTAATAAGGACTTGGATGAGTTCAATACAATTCTCTCCCCTTCAAGGAGCTTCAATCTATTTTTGTTTGGTGCCCATCTGAAGACTGGACTATAGTGTCTTATTTGATAGTTACTAAGCTCCTTGAGGGCACAGATCATGTATACTAACTCTATTGTAGTCTACAAGCTATTTAATACGGAATTGTTGCTGAATTGTACATTCCAAGCGCTTAGTACTGTGCTCTGCACACAGAAAGCGCTCAATAAATACGACTGAATGAATATTATAGTTCTCTTCCCAGAGATAGTATTCAATAAATATTATGATTGATAGGATGGGGGATTCAACCCTTAGAGATTGAACTGGGCTCTGAAGCTAGACAAACACTGCAAATACAAGCACAGTCCCTTGTGTATTTTAGCCAGAAATTTTCACTCACTTCTACCAATCTTAGTGAATGCCTTCATCACAAAGTGAACAAAAGGAATAAGATATAAGGATAAAAAATATCCTTTTTGCCTTGGTTTAAATTATCCAGTTGTATTATGTGAGTATTTTACCTGAATGTTATGAGGGTACAGTTTCAACTGCACAGGAGATGCAGACTGAAGAAGGAACTGGGGGAAAAAGGGCATAACTGGGAAAGGTTTTTTGGATGACATATAACTTGAATAAGGCTTAAAGGGTGAGTAGAGTGATGGTCTGAGGTATATGAAGGGGGAGAGAGCTCTGGGCCAGTGGGAGGATGTGGGAAAGGGGTTGGCTGTGAGATAGATGAGATAGAGACACAGTGAGCCAGCTGGTGCTAGAGGAGCAAGGTGTGCAGGTTGGGTTGTAGTAGGAATAAGGTAGGAGGTGGCGAGGGGATTGAATGCTTTAAAGCTGATGAAAAGGCGGTTCTGTTTAATACAGAGGAGAATGGTCAACTGCTGGACATTCTTCTGGAGTGGGGAGATGTGGACTGAACTTTTTTTAAAAAAATAAATGATCCAGGCAGCAGAGGGAAGTATGGACTGCAGTGGGGATTGACAGGAGACAGGGAGGTCAGGAGTATCTATCCCAAAGCTTAGTACAGTTTTATTACTTAAAAAGCACTTAAATTCCAAAATTATCATTGTTATAATTAGCATTAATAACGATAATTAAAAAAACTTAGCTAGAGTCCTCTTTGTCACTGAGTCCTTTTTAAATGTTTTGACTTAAGTAAAACTACAGAAGAAATGGGCAAAATATAATTCTGAATAGTTTTCAGCCAGTCCTGGAAATCAATAGTCTCCGCCCCAAATAATGATACCACTACTAATAATGCAATAATAATAAATCATTGTGCCTGCACTGTATTAAGCACTGGGGTGGATACAAGCCAACTGAGTTGGACCAAGTCCACATGGGGCTCACAGTCTCAATCCCCATTTTACAGGTGAAGTAACTGAGGCACAGAGAAGTGAAATTACTTGCCCAAGGTCACACAGCAGACAAGTGGCAGAGCTGGGATTAGAACCCATGACCTTCTGACTCCCAGGCCCGTCCTTTATCCATTATACCATGCTTAGTGGCATTTAAGTGCTTACAAAGTGCCAGGCACCGTACTAAACACTGGGTGGATACAAGCAAATTGGGTAGGACACAGTCCCTGTCCCACATGGGGCTGCCAGTCAATCTCCATTTTACAGATTAGGTAAATGAGGCCCAGAGAAGTGAAGTGACTTGCCCAAGGTCACCCAGCAGACAAGTGGGGGAGCCGGGACTAAAACCCAGGTCCTCCTGACTCTCAGGCCCATGCACTATCCATCAGGCCACACTGCTTCTCATCTTATCCCACCTAACTCTGATTCAGTTCTCATTGAGCATTTCCAGCTCACTGCAGGACTCCCAGCAATCCTTAAAATGCCAATTTTCCCTGACCATGAGCTGGGGTTAAAACAGTCTGATGTGGAAGGCGGGGTAAATTCCTTAGACTGGGTGATATATGAGGCAAACCCGAGGGTTAAGCTTGCCTTACCCAGAATTAACACCAACCATGGGTTCATCCCTTCTGCCCCTCACCAGTGGATTTCGGCCATCAAGTCAGGGAAAGGGATTAGGATGGAGAGAGTCTAAACCTCAGAACGATGTTGGGAAAATGCAGAGGATTTTCCTGTCGGGGAATCTCTAACAGAAAGTGGCTTTCTGTAGAATTTAATCAATTCAGGATGCCGAGGTAGAATAACCGCGCTTCAAAGTATTGACTGTGCTGCAGAAGCTCTCAAAGTGCATGGGGGAGAATTTGTTTACTGCTGCTCTCCTCAGTCACAAACCCCTTGAGCACAGGGAAATCAGTTCTTCCTTTCCCAAATCCTTTGAAAGAGCTGCAGGTCCTATAGGAGCAGAAGCCGGCGGATATTCTGTAGTACACATCAATGTTGGCTCGTAGCTATTAAATATTAATGCGGGTTACAGGATGGTTTCCACTGTTCTAGATAATGGGCCATGTTGCACAAGAGAACACGAAATACGGCTGTTTCAGCAGTTCTCTATACTAGTTCCTTCCATTAAGTAATCAATAGCTACCACCTTTTAAAATGAATTCAACCCCATTATATCGATGAAGAAAAGCAGATTTAGGAGTTGAGGGCTATGAGGGGAAAAGGACTATTACTTTGGGGAGTGTCACTCATCACATTGCTGTCTGAGAACACTTTTTTTGCAAAGTCAGAGGAGTAATAATCAGGCCTTATTACCAGGTTAAGAAAAGCTTCTAAGGCAAATTTTGGTCCAGGGGGAAGAAAATGTTTCATTTATTTTCAGAAGCGAGATTAAAAGCACAAGACTCATTAGGTTTAACTTTACAGGGAGTTGGGTTGTTAGTAAAAACACTAAGAAGTGTGTATGTGTTGTAGTGATACTGATATTTTTTTTCTACCTAAAAAAGAGGTTTGGGTTGCTTAACCTGGGGGCTTTGCCTAGGTGGGAGAGCGGGGGTGGGGGGAAGGGAGACACAGATGGTAAACACGCCCAGTTCCTTGAAGAACCCATTCGCTCCCCTGGCTGTAGCTATCATCTCGATGTGGAGGATTCCCAAATCTACATCTCTTGACTTCTCTCTCCTGTCTCACATTTCTTCCTGCTTCCAGGACATTTCAACCTATCTATCCCACCGACACCCCAAATTTAGCACGTCCAAAACAGAACTGCTTATTTTCCCACCCAAACGCTTTCCTCCCTCATCTTTCCTGTCACTACAGACTATACCACTGTCCTCCATATCTCACAAACCCCATAACCTTGTTGAAAGCCTTGACTCATCTCTATCAGTTAACCCATATTTTCAACCTGTCACCAAATCCTGTCAGTTTCACCTTCACGACTTTGCTAAAATTTGCACTCTTCTCTCCATCCTAACTGCTAGTACTCTGATCCAAGTACTTATCCTATCCTGCCTTGTCTACTGCATCTGCCTCTTCACTGACCTCCTTCCCTCCAGTCTCTCCTCACTCCAGTCCAAACTTCACTCTGCTGCATGGATCAATTTCCTAAGAAAAAAAGTTTAGTCCACATCTCCCCACTCCTCAAGAATCTCCAATAGCTGCCCATCCACCTGCACATCAAATTAAAATTCCTTACCACAGGCTTTAAAACAATCAGCTCTCCTCCTTCTACTTTACCTCACTGAACTTCTGTTACAGCCCAGCCTGTACACTTGGTGCCTCTAGCACCAGCTTACTCATTGTGCCCCGATCTCATCCTTACCACTGATCTCTTTCCCACACCCTCTCTCTGGCCTGGAACTCCCTTCCCACTCCATATGCATCAGAACTTCACTCTTCCTACCTTCAAAGTATTATTAAAGTCCATCTCCTCCAAGAACCCTTCCCCAACTAAACCCTCTTTTCCTGGGCTTCCTCTCCCTTCTCCATCACCTCTGTACCTTGATCTGTGACCTTTGAGGATTTGACATTGGCCCCACCCTCGGAACCATAGCCCTTATGTACCCTATCTATAAAGTATATATTATTACTGTCTATCTCCCCATCTAGACCCTAAGCTTACCGTGGGATGAGAAAGTGACTGCTCTCTTTGTCGTACTGCACTCTCCCAAGTGCTTAGTACAGTGTTCTGAAGGTTTGGTTTCTAACCCCGGCTCTTCCACTTATCTGCTGTGTGACCTAAGGCAATCACTTAACTTCTCTGTGCCTCAGTAACCTCATCTGTAAAATGGGGATTGAGACTGCGAGCCCCACGTGGGACAAGGGACTGTGTCCAACTCGATTTTCCTGTATTCACCTGAGCACTCAGTACAGTGCCTGCACATAGTAAGTGCTTAACAAATACCATTATTATTATTATTATTATTATTATTCTTGAGACATAGAGTAGCTGTTGGAGAGTAGCCAGAGCTGGGCAAGTTTTACAAAAAACCTCTCCTTCACTTCCTCACTTTTCCTAGTCTTGGTGTTAGCTCTCCTGCTCACTGTTTACGTTGCTGGAGCACCTGTTTACTGTTTGGTTTTGGGTTTTTTGGGGTTTTTTTTTTTCAGAGAAACACCGATATTTAGAAATTCAAGCTCTTGTGTCTGCAAAAAATAATACATGAACAACCATCTCAATCTGGGGGGGGTTCAATCGTTTGATTGAAATGGCATCAATCATATTTATTGAGTGCTTACTGTGTGCAGAGCATTATACTAAACACTTGGGAGAGTACAGTATAAATTGAATCAAACCAAAATTGAATGAGACTTAGAAAAATCATATTTGTTTCTGTTCTCCACCTTGTCTAAATTACTCCTGGTATTAAGTTGAGTGTTTAGGGAGGTTCCTAAAGCCCCAAATGACAAGAGGCCAGTTAATTCACTTTCTAAAAAAAAAAAAAATACCCATCTCTAACTACCCAACTCACTACCAAGGAGTGACTTACATTTATGGTAGCATACGCCATTCAGCATTAATTTGGGTTGCATTTCCTTAGTACTACCCAAACAGTCACAGGGAATACTGGGGATATGAATAGTTGGAGTTATAGATTCACTGATCAGGAAGGGATCTTAAGAGGTCACTGGGTCCAGTGCCCACCACCAGGCATATGAATAGTTACCCAGGACCACTCAGGACAGGCAGATGCTTATTCTATTCCTGAAGGACTCTGGGCAGAGAAACTCCTCAACCTCCCTCGATGGCCTCTTCCAGTGTTTCATCACTTCGTTCTTTATGTCCCAACTAAAATCTCCCTTGCTTTAAATTAATCTTATTTCCTCTCGCCCTCAAGTGGACAGGGAGACCAACTTGCCTATCCATCATATATAAAGATGGTTATTAAGTCAACCCTTAGCCTGCTCTTCTCCAGCCTGAAAAATTAATCAATATTTATTGAGTGCTTACTGTGTGCAGAGCACTGTATTAAGTTCTTGAGAGAGTACAATGTAACAGAGTTAGACACTTTCCCTGCCCACAATGATCTTACAGACTAGAGAACCACCTAATTTTTTTTAACTTTTCCCCATAGGACATGTTTTCAAACCCGTTCATCTCTGAACCCACTCCAGGCAAAACTAGACCTAAACTCTATCAGTCAAGAGTCTGTCTGGAGCAAAGTATGGTAGAAGGAGACTACCTGGTTCTTTCACAGGAAAATCCCATTTATACATCCAGCACTATGTTGGTTTATAACTTATAACATTTAAGTGCTGGTACTTATAGTTAACTGTCTGGTCCACAGGTCTTTTCCTCCCATACAAGTTTTGAATCACTCCTCAATCATCTCTTTTACTTCAGGCCCTTAAACATAACTCCTAAGTATGTTTATATGGTTAAAGATCCTGTTGGCATAATCAGAATAAGAAACATGAGGAACCAAGAAGTATAATTTCATTTAGGAAGTAATAGTTCATAAAGCAATTATTAGGAATTCTCTCTGGCAAAATGTGAACATTCACAAACTGAAATTTTCAGACCCTCCTTCCCCAAGGAAAAGCCACCTAAAATGCATCTCTATGATTAATACCTTCAATTCTGGGCTAAAGAAACAAGGCTATCAGCAATATACCATTCAAAATTACTGGCTGGTGGACAAGGCAGTGGGTTGAGGTTCATAACATGTTGCAATCACTTGTTTTTCTTTCCCATTTAACACCCAAATTTATGCTTATCTTCCAGCAATTTTTACATCCATAGGTGTTGATTTTTCAGAAGAAAATGCATCAGGGATATTAGTGGGGGAGGATCCTGAGGTGAACCAGGCTTCAAAGAACCAACAATCCAGAAAGCCACCACTGGGTGTTTCCAGGCCTGACTGGAAACTCTTCAAGTCTTCTCAGAGAGCTGATATGAAGCAAGCCAGGGGGTCTCAATCCAACAGCTGTGGGGGTCTAAAGGGGCTATATCAAAAATGGACCTAAGCAGGACAGCAGATTTGATCTAGTTGAACAGAGGTCCCTCATACAAGAATGAGTCAATAAAATACATTTCTGAATTTTACAAACTCTGAGAGCAGAGAGAAAGCCTTCTTTGGAAATGGGAGTAATGTTTTTGACACAATTTGTCAAAATGCTTTCATTTTCTTCCTTTTTTTTTTAAACCAAATAACAAGAGCCCATCCATTGAATGTCCATCGAAGAGATGACGAATGCCAAATGGCCCCATCCCCAAAAGGACTGGTGTGGAAAAAAATTTCAAACTTCATTTCATGAGGGAAAACTTTGTGAGTCAGATCTGATCTGTAGTTCTTTGAAATGTAGTGAGAAAAATGGGGATTATTTCTCAGACCCTCCAGTTGAAATCCTCTCCTCTCTTTTTAAATTCTGCATACTCAAACCTGACCAAGAACGAACTCATCAGAATTGACCTTCTGCTGTAAACTTAGTCCCTTTGAGCATCTGAAGGAAGTGTGAAAATACCTAGTCGAGAGAGGCTATTCCAAAGCAGCCACAGTTCTTATGGTTCCTACCAAACTGGGGACTGTGATTTTTTTTTTTAACAAGTGGGAAAGTAATTTAATTCACTTGTAAAAAAAATCTACTAAATAATTACAACATTAGGTGGTGAGGAAAAAGGTAGTGGAAGTTGAAGGGAGGGGAAGGGAGGAGGCGGGTGGCATTGCCAACAAGACCTAGACTTTTACAGTGGAACATAGCTTAATTCAACATGCCGTGCATGTTAAAGGACCATCTGAAAGCCCCCACCTTGCTTCTTCAAACAGAAGTTAAGTAGCGTTATCTTTCTGCATCAATGTGTTTTATGTATCACTTCAGAATCTCTAAAGGAAGCCATTTCGATTCAGTCTTCACCATTGTGAAGATAGAGGATTGTATCATCATGATACAGAGACACCTGTTTACCCTGCTCTATGTTCTGTCAGAGTTTCCATTCTAAGTTTCTACTTTTAGAGACCATACCAATATGACCTATCTTTCCTATGCATTGAAATCAGATGGCCTAAATATATAAAACTCTCCAAAAGGAGATCTTATAGAGAGTAACATAATCATGTTTTGTATAAAACAGTAAAGTCAATAAAAAAATGTAATGCTAAGAATTAAAGATTAATTTTGTGTGAAACAGGCACTCAAATACAATCAATTGACTGATAAAGCTCTGATATTTAATGTTTCCTGTTGTTCCTCATATTTCGACTTGGTTAATTGCTATTACCTATAATGAAAGGCATAATGTGGAACTCAGGTCTTAATTGGTGCTATAATTCACAGTCTTATGGTTGCTGTGCTTAAATGGAGAATTCCTTTCTCTTTTATTAAGAACAAATAGATTGTATTTGTTATTTTTACTTAAAAATACTTTCTGTCAGTTCATAGAACAATTTGCTTCTCGTGAAGTTCAGTTACTTGCCATCACCCAGTAACTTTTTAAATGTCCAAACACTATAGTGAGGGAGCAGTTCCTAGTAGTAGTAGTAAAAATACTTAATAAGCACTTAGTGTTTAATACATAGCATAGCATATGCTAAGCACTTAAGTAGTGCTTAGGGAAGCAGTTGATTCTATTTTTCATCCCCTTGATTCTATTTTTTGTTATTGTTCTTTTCTGTCCGTCTCCCCATTAGACTGTAAGCCCGTCAAAGGGCAGGGACTGTATCTGTTACCAATTTGTACATGCCAAGCACTTAGTACAGTGCTCTGCACATAGTAAGCACTCAATAAATACTACTGAATGAATGAATGGATAGAACATGGACCTTGGAGTCAAAAGGTCATGGGTTCTAATCCCAACTCCGCCACTCGTTTGCTGTAAGGCCTTCACTTCTCTGTGCTTCAGTAACCTCATCTGTAAAATGGGGACTGAGACGGTGAGCCTCACGTGGGACAGGGATTATGTACAATGCAATTTGCTTGTATCCACCCCAGCACTTAATACAGTGCCTGGCACATAGTAAGCACTTAAATGCCACAGTTATTATTATTATTCTAATCCCAGGTATGCCACTTGCCTGCTGTGTGACCTTGGACAAGTCACTTCACTTCTCTGGGCCTAAAGTGGCTGTAAAATGGGGAGTAAGAGTGTGAGCCCCAAGTGGGATGGGGACTGTGTCCAACCTGATTAATTGGTATCTGCCCCAGTTCTTAAAAAATAGTGTGTGGCACATAGTAAGTGCTTAACAAGTACCATAATTATTATTAAGACTTGAGAGTTTGTGAATGGGGATGAAAAGACTTCAAGTCAGGCTGAAGTGCTTGGTGCTGCCTGCCATTCTCATAGCTCTTCCTCTTTGCTCCCCCACCAAAACAACAATAATAACAATAACTGTAGTATTTGTTAAGTGCTTACTACATGTCCAACATTAAAAATAATCAGGCTGGAAAGAGTCCCCGTCCCTCATGGGGCTTCCAGTCTAAGTAGGAGGGAGTACAGGTATTGAATTTCTGTTTTACAGATGAAGAAACAGTCTCAGAGAAGTTCAGTGACATATCCAAAGTCACACAGCCAGCAGTTGGGAGAGCCGGGATTAGCCCTCCCCCTTCTCATCCCTAGAGTCAAAATGAAAAGCTGGCCCCTGCGTATTTAGCTTGGCATTCAGTTCATTGCCACGTGTACAAGGAGCTCGTTATAAGCTGGGACTGTGTCTGTTTATTGTTATAGTGTACTCTCCCAAATGCTTAGTACAGTGCTCTGCGCACAGTTAGCGCTCAATAAATATGATTGACTATGGTTTTGATAGGCACGTGAGGTCAGCTCTGAAGGACCTCAAGGGAAAAGGAATTTGTAAACACATATAGATCAATTGCCCCGTCACTGGGCAGGGATTATCTCTATCTGTTGCCAAATTGTATATTCCAAGCACTTAGTACAGTGCTCTGCACATAGTAAGCACTCAATAAATACTATTGAATGAATCACATTTATTGAGCACTTACTATGTGCAGAGCACTGTACTAAGTACTTGGGAGAGTGCAATACAACAAAATGAGCAGACATATACCCTGCCCATAATGAGTTTACAGTCTGCTTTACCCATAAAGCCTGTTGTACCAAACCTAAACGCTTCTTGCAATAGAGACAAAAACATGATGCAATGATAAGGAGGAGGATGAACTCTGAGGCTATATTAAAGATGGCCTTAATGCAGAAAATAACTTTAAAAATCAAATTCCTTAGGACTTATATAGCATTTTCTCTCCTAATTATTACTTTGATTTCGTCACTTTCCTTTGCAGCGATGTGATGCAAATTATCAGTAAACGAAATGTATTCTGTGTCCATCATGTCATTTTAGGTTACACTTTAACACTGTAACATACAGTTTTGATAAATTATGTAAAATGTAAGAAATAGCCAATAGGTAATTAGATAATTTTAACCAAGTTGTTTAAATGCACACCACACAAGACCTGTGCTTAGAAGTAGCCCTACATCATAAGTGGATTCTGAGACATAAAATATGTATACTTTTAAGTATGCAAAACCTGGGATAAAATTAGGGAAGATCTCACAGGATTTCAAATCTGATCCTGCGGTTCCATGAGTCCATAGGGAAGTGGTAAGGAGAGAGAAGAATTTTCCACTTACTTTTTTTTAACTACAATTTAACGAATGCCTATCCTGAAACAAAGCAATATAACCCAGCGCTACACGTATCCCAGGAACTTACTTAGAGATTAAACCTAGGGATTTTCCATTTCCAGGTGATATGCAAAACACAGGGAATCATTTATGGCTAAATACAACCCTGAAAACATAGTAAAATAAGGTGAGAATATGACAAAACAAAAAGGCAAAGCTCGATCCATCAGCTGAACTATCCCACCAACTCATCGAGAACATTTTCTCTGCTGCCCTGCAATGTCCTCCACGCTAGCTCTGCCTCTGAAAACATAATCACCTTTTTAAAGGTCTCCCCAAAGTATATTTTAGTCATGCAGCCTTATCCTTGAACGCCTGTAATGACAAACAATAAGCTAATTCTGAAAAAGTTTTTTTTTTAAAAAGAGTTTTTACTACTTTTAAATGAGCATGTTTGATGCATGATTTGGGGCCTGCTGATTAATGGTCACCGTACATTCAGCCTTTGGAGTTGTAATGTTTCTGTAAGCTTCCCTACAGCAAAGCACAGCCATTAATTCAGTGGCATATGTCAGCTCAGTAGAGCAAGGTCACTCTTCTGCTTCAAGGGGAACCTTTTTAGAAATAATAAAACTGACAGAAAGTTCTTTTTTGCATGCTTTATGTCACCTGAGGTTGAATGCTGCAGTTAATATCACGGAGCATATAAACATTCTCATCTTAGGCAGCCCCCAGAGCTCTGTAATGCGTTTTTTTTTCTTAAAGTTTGATAGTGACATGTTTATGTGGAGCAAATATATAATATGTAATCCTAAATAAGGAAGAATGAAGCGGGAGAAGACAGAGTAAATCTTATGTTAGGATCTTTGGAGGAGAAAGTTGGGAATTGCAACTTCTTTCTTGAGAATGGTATAGCCTGGGCAGACTGGTCTTGCTGGAATTTGAATATGATGACATATAAATTCTCCAAATGTGAGGTTCCATTCTGGTTGCTGGAGGGGAAGAGAGAGAATTGTTTCCTCCCCGCCCTTGGCCAAACCCCCAAGTAATAATAATAATAATAATGTTGGTATTTGTTAAGCGCTTACTATGTGCCGAGCACTGTTCTAAGTGCTGGGGTAAACATAGGGGAATCAGGTTGTCCCACGTGGGGCTCACAGTCTTAATCCCCATTTTACAGATCAGGGAACTGAGGCACAGAGAAGTTAAGTGACTTGCCCACAGTCACACAGCCGACAAGTGGCAGAGCTGGGATTCGAACTCATGAGCCCTGACTCCAAAGCCCATGCTCTTTCCACTGAGCCACGCTGCTTCTCCAAGTGGAACAGCCCAGTGCAGGAACCTTCAGTGACCAGTTTCCCTCCTCCCCCACCCCCCCAGCCAACACAAGTGGTACTGCCTAGGTATGGGACTCTTCACTTTGGGTTCTAATGGGTACCCCAAGCAGTGTACATTGAGAATACTTTCTCTTTCTAAAAATCTTGCGGGCACTCCAAGAGTTGTTGCTGCCTCTCCTATAATACTCCTCTTCCCACTTTCAAGGAGGCAGAGGAAATCTGTCTGGTCAGGGACTGGGGAGGATGCTCACTTCAGAGACATTCTCTCCTCAAGAGCCTGCCAGGAGACGAGAATCTATCCATCAGTCAATCAGTGGCATTTACTGAGCACCCTCTGTGTGCAGAGCACTCTACAACTGTGTTCCTCTGAATATCTTCTGTATATACCCCAGTGCTTAGTAGAGTGCTTGGAACTTTCTAAGTGCTTAACACATCCCATTATTATAAACAGACTCAGTGTACATATCCTTGCCTTCAAAAGAACTAAAAATCTGGTGCTGGAAAGCCAAGAGACAGGGGAAGGAGTAAATATATAACTAAATCTTGTGTCTTCAAGAGACAAAGGGGAGAATCAGACCAATTGTGAAACAGTAAAATTCAACTTTAACAAACAGGATTTACATCTTTTCATTGCATTTGCTGCCTTCTCCCACTAAAGAATTTTAGAATTTCAAACCCAAAATGTAAAACTTCTATTTTTAAAATTCTGATTATTAGAAATATATTGGAATGCCCCCATAAAATCACCTCAGGGATTATTAAACATCTGAAAATGGAAAAATCATTCATTTTCACTTTCAACAAGCACATCGATCAAAATGCAAAAAACATCCATCATCACATCAAACTGGTTATGCTCTGCTCACAATATGCTGTTCTAAAATATGTTTTCTCTGCCTTTAATTAGGCAGCTTTTTGGCTTGCCAGATACATACTGCCAATCTTGACTTCCTCTACCTTTCCCAGGGACTTCAGCATTTTGTGGGACCTTATGAATAGGCTGACTGTTTTACCATGGCTCAACTGGGGAAGCATTTTACCATGGTCCTGGTTTCCTGGCATTGTGCCTTTTCTAGTATTTTCTATAGTAAATATGAATAGAATAAGACAAGCAACTAAAAAGCAACTGTATTAACATTGGCACATCATCCTAATAATTTTATGCCAAGGGATAGCACAGGTGTAACTCTCTGACTAGATGAAGTTGGAGACAGCTAAGGATACTTCACATTGAGCTATCCGGGGAAAGCTGCCTGGAGGAGGTGGGGTTCTAAGAACTTTCAGTGATGAAAAGGAAGGAATTGGATGAGCTGTGAGAAAAAAATAGCTCCATCTCCATGAGAATCACTACCCACATTATAGGAGACAGCTTAAAAACATCCCTTGTTCATACTCATCAACTCCGATAGTGAACATTTTAGCTCTCGACTTAGGAAGGTCACGGGCCTTTAAGTCCACCCAAGTCTTTTCTGCCAGGAAATGAAGAAAAATGAATCTATTTTGTGAGGAGAATTTTGGAGAGCTAGATATGTAGAGCACGGACTTGATTCTATTATTAAAAAAACACAATCTACGGGGAAAATGAAGTCATTTATCTCAAAAGCAAGGCAGAAAAAGATTAAAAAGATAAGTGTGTCTGATTTAATTGATCTTTCCAGACCCAGTGTATTGGTAGGCTGGGAAGAGATTTTATGATATTCTTCTGGATAAGCTCCTGCAGCCGAAAAAGATACGATAAGGTGATAGGGCCCAAGTGACAGAAAGGGCTGCTTCTATCATTCCTCATTTACCTCTTAATCACTCATTTTACTCGCATATTCTCTTGGGTTGTGTTATGCCCTCAAAGTAGCCTGTCTCTTCAGCCCAGTTCCCAACTACCTGCTGACCTTAAAGTTCCATCACAGGGAGAGAGAGCGTAGAAGAAGGAAGTGTCTCAGGACACAGAACGTGGAAGTTGAAGAGCTGTTACATTTGCTAATATGATCAGACCTAAACCCGCTCCATTCTTGACCATTCTTGCTCCTCACCTATTGGCCACTGGCCTGAGAGTTCAACACATGAAAATAAAAACCCCTTTCAAGAGCAGCACAAGCGCAGACTGTCCAGGAGGCCCAGGAAGGGCCAGAGGAGTTCTTGGAGATACATGGAGGGGGCCAGCAATTTTGAACAACTCAGATGGGCCACAGAAGCTCTGCCTAGGTTTTTTTCTCACTGAAATCTGGAAGCTAGAACTACTTTACTCATTGTTATTCATTTTGGTCAGCCTTTATTTTTATCATTCCGGTGACCTAATTTGATGGAGGTGAGGGGAGGATAAGCTGCTCCAGGTGTGATAGCAAATGGCCTGCTTGTCAATTGATCAATGGTATTGAGCACTCACTCCATGCAGAGCACTGTTCTAAACACTTGGGAGAGTACAAAGAGCATTAGCAGATACGTTCCCTGCCCACTAAGCAAAAGACTGTCATAATAACCAAAGCCCACGGATTGCCCTTCTTCTTAGAATGTGAGTCTCGTGTGAGGCAAGGAATGTATCCCACCTGATTATCTTCTATCTACCCCAGTATCCAGTACAGTGCAAGCCACATAGTAAGTGCTCAGTAAATACCATAATAATAATAATGATAATTTTCAGTTGTGAAGCAGCAACAATAGGTCCAGTTTACTCATGAGCAATAGATTTCCAGAATTCATTGCACATTTTGAATCCTAGTCATTTAAATAGGATTGTCTAGTAAGGTGCTCTGTTTTGGGGAGTACTCAATAAGTAGAGGAGTAGTAGGATGGGAATGATGAAAAAAGGAGGGGAAGGAAAGCACTTCCCCATCTTCAAAGCCATCCCAAAATCACATCTCCCCCTGGAGACCTTCCCACAACTGCCACTTCAGTAGTTTAACAGCCCCTGAGTTCTCACAATTTCCCTTAGCAGTTAGCACAGATGGATCACACCCTGCTACTTGAATACTAACTCCTGTAAATGTCCTCTTCACCTTCTTCCTCTGACTTGTGAATTTTAGCATTGGTCTCCTACACTAGAATGTAAGCTCATTGAGGACAGGGATCTGTCTGGTAGCTCCACTGTACTCTCCCAATCATCTAGAAGAGAGTTCTACACCCAGCAGGTGCTCCATAAATACTACTGAACAATGATGGATTGATTCACCTGATCATGTCTATCCACCTGACCACCAAACAATTTTTGAAGCCAATCATCCAAAGGAGAGTACTGGAAACCAACAATCCTTTTAGGGTTATAACTTTCATCCCAGGGAACAAAAGCCTAGAAAATGACCAGAGATTTATGATCTGTTAACTCCTGGAAACAGCTCTAGCTTATCTGTGGGTCATGGGAGTCGGATGTGAATATTTCAAGGTTCTTCAATCCCAAGATATCCTCGGGACATCGACCCCAAGATGACTTGGGATTTTGGAGAGAGAAGGTTCAGTGGCGTACACAAAAGTTTCTGAAGAAAACAGACAAAAACAAATGTTTTAGAATTCTTGCTTCAGCAGAGTGACTGCACTTGGACAAGAAATCATGGGAATGTGGATGTTGTCACACACCACCATCCAGTCTTGCAATAGATCACACGCAAAAAAGAACCAACTTGACCCAACAACTTCTGCACCAGAAAAGGCAATGTTTCAGAATGTATTTGCCATCACCAAGCCTGAGCAGTTGCTCCGGAGAGTGACGATCCAGAAAAAGACACAGTACTTATGCCGAGGAGTCTGGTCAGACCTCAACAAAGTAATAATAAACACAGCTTCTCTAACCTTAACCTCCATTTCCCCCTGTCTTAGGAGGAAGACAAGTCTAAAGCAAAGTGATGTGTTTCTCTTGCGGTACACACTATGTGCAAAACCACCTGGCATGAGTAGTACAGTGCATTCATTTAGCTGTAAAATAAATATTGGGCGAGGTGCCCTGGATGTTCTCTTGAGGTTTGGGTTAGTTCATAGTTAAAACAGATGTCGATGAACAGGTTTGTTCCAAAAAGCAATGCAGAAAATTCTTTCATGCCACAAATGTGTGTCATCCTTGCCTATGAGCATAAATTTGCACAGCGGGCAATGCAGTGAAAACAGCTCATCATCAACTCATCACCTCTCATCATTGCTAGAATCAAATGCAAATGGGAACCAAAGCCACTTGAGTCATTGTTAGTGAAAATTAGCATTTGGGACATTAGTGGCATCTCATTTATTACACATTTCAGATAAAAAGGATGGTAAAAATGAGCTATTTCCAGAATTGGCATAGTATATTTCTGCAATAGAATGAATAGTTGAGTTTTTATTATTCAAGGATAAACCTCAGGTAAAATGTATTAGTAGGGAGCTATCTTTTCAACAGAGTGTAGTTTAGACCAATCAATAAATCATAGGTATTAACTGAGTGCCTACCGCGCACTGTACTAAGGGATACTTTCCCAAGCACTTAGTACAGTGCTCTGCACACAGTAAGCACTTAATACGATTGATTGAATGAATTGGGAGACTATATCAGAAGCAAAAGAAATAGTCACTGCCCACTAAGAGTTTCAATCTGATGAGAGACATTTAACTCACCTTCATCACCCAACTAAAACCATAGCTCCTCCAGGAAGCCTTCCCTGATTAATCTCTCATCTCCCCACCCCATTCTCCCTCTTTTCTGTGTAGCCTAAGCACTTGGGTCTGTACTCTCTAAACTCCTTGATTCCCTCTCCTCCACCCCCATAGCACTTGTATACATATCCTTAATCCTCTGTTACTTTACCTATGTGTAACTTATTTTAGGGTCTGTCTCCCCAGCAAGATTGCAAGCTCCTGGAGGGCAAGGAACTTAACTACCAATTCTACTGTACTCTCACCAGTGCTCAGCACAGTGCTCTGCACACAAGATGCACTCTAGCTGCACAGCACTTTTGTAGGAAAGTTTTACTGAAGGAACATCTCCTCCAAGAGGCTTTCCCAGACTAAGCCCCATTTTTCCTCATTTCCCATTGCCTTCTGCATTGCCCTGACTTGCTCCTTTCGCTCTTCCCCCCCACTCCAAACCCCAAAGCATTTATGCACACATCTTTAATTTCATCTATTTAGTATTGATAGTCTGTATCCCCCACTGAAGACTGTGAGCTGGTTGGGGGCAGGGAATATCAATGTTTAGTGTTGAACTGCACTTTTCCAAGCACTTAATATCGAGCTCTGCACACAGTAAGGGCTCAATAAATATGACTGATTGAATGGATGAATGAATATATTCTCCCATTCTCCCCATATGTAATTTATTTTAATGTCTGGTCCCCCCTCTACACTGTAAGCTCCTATTCTATTGTATTCCTATTCTATTGAATTCTCCTAAGCGCTTAGTAGTGCTCTACACACAGTATGGGCTCACTTAATACCACTGATTGATATCCTGATTTACACATAGTGGGAGCAGGAGGAAGAATAAGAATTTATAAGAGAGTAGAGTGAATATAGCAGGATGAAATAGCTGAACATATAATCAAATGTTTAATTGAATGATTGGTTGATTTAACTCAATATACCACAACACGAAAGTGCTGAAAATGGGTATAAATAAGTGCTCAGATGGAAGTGGGGATTCTGTGCCTTAGGGTGTCAGGAATTGATTGGGAAAGGCTTCATATAACAATTGGGATCAGAGACAGTAGGGTTGAGAGTGAGGAGCAGTAAAAAAAGTAAGTTTGGAAGAACTGAAGAGAGGAGGCAATGGAGTAGCAAGCATGTATGAAGAAGTGCCTTGAAAACAACGCTAATTTCTCCTTGACACAAAGGGAAATGGGCAGCCATGGGTTATGGACTTTCTGTTTAATTTCAAAATATTTTATATTTTTTATTTTCCTTTTTTTGCCATTTTCCTGTCTGGATCATGGCTCCAGTATTTTGGCAGTAGCAAATCATCCAGTCATTCTTTCACAATGCCTACCACTCTGGATGACTTGCTCAGAAAATCACAATAACTGAAAATACTGAGTGTCTCATATGCAGTGATTTTAGTGAAAATTTTGGCTGAAATACGACTCCAAAGTGTGGCTTCTGGCTTCCATTTAAAATTTTACAAATAAAAACTTATCGAATGTGATACTAATTCACTCATTTGATAAAAGAAAGGAGCTTATACTGAAGGGAGAGATCAGATGTAGGTGAAAGGGGAAATACTTTTATCTCCCATTCCTTCCAGGTTCTTGGTATATTCTATTATCTCATCACAGAGTGTACAGGTCTTCAGTGAATACTTTCCATGGGACACCTTAGAAAATAAGCATCAAACATGAATAGGATTGTAGTTTACATGGAAAAATGGTAAGCATAATGAAGAAATATAAATTCATTGCTAAAAGAGAATACTCCCATTAGAGCATATAAAAAGAATCTGGATTTTTGACCTAGAAAACCGTAATAGCAAGGAAATTATGTAAGGCAGGCAATTGGGAAATTTGGGAAATTTCCACATTGACTTTCCTTCTAAAATGCATTTTGTTCTCTCATGCATGGTGAAACCAACACTGTTATGTTATTGATTTCATTTGGAGGGAGTTACCAACTAAATGGTTATAACCTTCTCCTCCTCCTGCCTCTTCCCCCAGCCACTTGCTGCCTTCCCAACCCCACACCCCATCCTCCATCTAGAAATGGTAAACTAGTTCAGTCTCTTAAGCAAAACAATTACATTAAAAACAGACTTATTTTGCAACTGGGTCAAATTCTCACCAACTTATGTGGGACAGGACGGCTGAAAACCAAGAACTGTAGTCACAGACAATTTCCATACTGAGAAGAGTAATAGACTAAATTTGTATGGGTCTACATTGTGAAAAAGAATTTGGGATTCCATTAATTGTGTCCTGTTCCTAAAATTGATTTCACTTCATAAACTTCATTGTTTCCTTGTGGGTTCAGAAGGGCGAGATACCCAGGGCCTAACCTTATTATCTGTCAGAAGGATAATAATTATATCACTAGAAAATTAAAAAAAAAACCACTTGCTTCTCCTCCCCCAAATTATAACACAGATGGAAACAGCTTTACTTTATCTACCAAACTCCTTAGTACCACTTTATCCACTAGCTTTACCTTTAACTATGGGCAGTTTGTCAAATCATCAAATGAGGAAGAAGAATGAGAGACTGGAAATTATTCAAATTGTGGTGTATTGTGTCTCTTGAAATAGGCCAGATCAAACAAATAAGTTCTAGTGATGATTCTTACCAGATGCATTCTAAGGAAAATATACATACACATTTGCATATTTAAATAAACCATTTGTATGTGGGTGTATATCTATATTTACATGTCTATGTATATATAAAGAGATGAAAGATCTTGGTAAGCACAAGGAATTTAATGGAATTAATGCACTTAGAACATGATAAAAAGGAAGAAATTATGAAATGATACCCTAAATTTCCTATTCTTTACTATTGTATGCCACAAACACTTTGGATCATTGACTATTACATCACTTAAGACCCCAAATATGAAATCTTTATTTTAAACAGTTATATATGTATGCTGTCTTCAATTGTGTCATTTCATTGCAGGTTTAAAAAAATCAAATGATCCAATATTAAAGCAATGAAAACAGAAGCAATTTCTCAGTGTTCTGAAACTGAAAAATCTTTCTATCTGAGGTATGTTATTCTATATAACCTAATGGAATCTTCTTAGTCATAACGATTTTAGTTCAAGCAAAGAATTATGGAACATACTTACCTCTATTTTGATTTCTGCCAAAGCTATCACATTTTAACTTACAGTGGCAAAAAATTCCATTTTTAGCAAAAGTTGCCACTTATTTACTCCCCTAACTGAAATGCATAATTAAAGGGACATGCTTTCAAGAGGTGAGAGACACTCAAACAGACATTGTCAAAAACGGTCTCAGTATAAATACAGTATGTTGCTTTCAGAACACCTCCTTGAGACACCACCACCAAACTGATTTCCTTGAGTTGATGATCTGAACTCAAACCTCAAGTACAAATATAAATGGCCAAAACAGCCTTGTAAGAAAAATTCCTCATGCTATAATTGTCAGGTGGCATTCAGCTTTAAATGTGGCAATTCAATGTTTCCATATTGCCTGAACCACTCAATCCCACACATGATTTTCTTAATGATTAAATGATGAGAATGCTTGCCTGAAAATATCATAGCAGCTGTTTTTAGGCAATGACTTTGTTTCCTTTTAATTACAAAAAAGAAAAATTGCCTTACCTTCGGCTTTTGGGGCTTCTCCTTCTCAGAAACATTTGATGGTTTTCTCTTCAACATTTTAAATTTAGATTTATTCCCAATCCTGTGAGTTTTTGATCGATGATTACAGAAAGAACTGAAAAGTGCAGCAAAGCAGCATCTACACTGCTCAGCATCTGTTCAATTTCAGTCCACTTAGATTAGTACTTCCTTCTTTCCACTCAGGATATGACTTCAACATCAGAACGCATGTTTTCTTTTCTTATGGTAATGTGGTAATGAGCGTTTTTTTTCTGATGTGCCCAAATTTTTTGAGCTGAAGGTAAGTACTGAATCTCAAGAACAATAACTTTGCCATTTAAAATCTGACCATTTAAATACCCACTCTAAAAAAAAATCATAAAACTTCCACAATATGCAAAACCACAATAACAAAGTAAAACGCAATACTTGAAAAAGACATACATCTTTATGCACTTCCTTACATAAAGTGAAAAAGGCCCTCATGAGTGGAACTGGTTTACATCTTATTAATAATAATAATAATATTTGCTAAGCACTTACTATGTGCCAAGAACTGTACTAAGCATGGGGGTAAATACAAGATAATCAGGTCCCAAATGGGACTCACGTTTCAATTAGAAAAGAGAACAAGTATTGAATCCTCATTTTGCAGATGATGGAAATGAGGCACAGAGAAGTTAAATGACCTACCCAGGATCACACAGCAGGTTATTGGCAGAGCCAGAATTAAAATCCAGGTCCCCTGACTCTCAGGCCATGCTCTATGATATCTGTGTTATCTTGTATCATACTTACCATCCAAATTCTTGTTTTCTGAAAGAAGATTGTCAGAAGACTCAAAGCCCATGGAGTGAAGTGATTCTTCAACTTAAGAGAAAGTTATTACTGCTCTCTGAGAAATATTCAAGCTTGGAAGGTGGTGCTTGGAGTGACCTTGGCTACCACACTGTCATGGAGGGTGAGAAGAATGCTGTCCATAAAATATGGCACCTCTTATTGGTCCCAGAAGGGTACAATAGTCTTGAGAGTGGGGCAGGGGGGCCTAAGTCTTCTTTACTCCTACAAAGGAGTTTGGAGGTGCCCACTTTGGAGGGGGGTGGTCAAAACACCTCTCTATCTAACCAGATAACAAACACCAGTATGATTATCCCCAGTATGTTTTATGAATCTTTGGGATTAGCTTCTGCTGCAAATAAATAAAAACGACTCGGCTCCTATTGGGTATGTTTCAATAACTCAGGTATTGTGCATGGGGGATGTGCAAAGTTTCAGATGCACATAGCAATTTGAAAGGCTGATGGGAAGGTTCTTGGGCCAGGTTCTGAGATGGGATTGGTGTATTCTGTCCACATTGACCATCAATTGAAAACACAAGTTATATGCTAGCAGCCCCTGTCCATGTGACATTTTGGCCAACCCAGAGCCTTCTTCCAAAATATTCATTCAGTAAAAAGAGATTGGAGTCTCACAAAGGAAAATTCAAGGTTAGGTAATCCCCTTTCCACTAAAAGTAGGCCACACTAAACACTTTCTGTTTGGATTAAAGTGAAGCCAGTCAGCTGAATATCAAAGAGCTGCGCTATGGCTAAAGATAGCTTTTCTTTCCATCTGCTCAACCATTAAATGTGGGAGACATTTATTTTACAAAAACAAGAGGCAGAATTGTGGTTTCAGTAGAGTGTTCTCCCAGGAATAGAATTTGCCCATGTTCACATTTTGTTCAGGGAGGTCATATTTGCAGGCCATAAACTAACATTAATACCCTAACACTTCTGACTCTGCCTGGTACTCAAATCTCTCTATCTTGTTCGGACTATAAACTTAGGAGAAGGGTACGTTGCCATTCATGGTGCCCCTTGTTGGACTTAGCATGCATGCACTTCTGTTCTCAAACATCACCCCACAGTACTACTTAACCAAGGTCCTTAAAGCATGTTAACTAACATTAATGATGGGAGTGGAAATATTATAGGGGGAGTTGCTATGATCGACCAAATCAAACCCTACTGGGGCAGCAACACCCCAGAAGCAGCATGGCCTAATGGAAACACCTCTGGCTTGGGAGCCAGAGGACCAGCTCCACCATTTTTGACTTTGAGCAAGTCATTTCATTTCTCTGTGCCTCAGTTTCCTCATTGGTAAAATGAGGAATCAATATCTGTTCTCCTTCCTACATCATGAGCCCCATGTGGAACAGGGACTGTTCCTGACCTGATTGTTTAGCCACCTCAGCACTTTGAACATAATAATTATGGTATTTGTTAAGTGCTTACTTTGTGTCAAGTTTCTGTCACAGGAGCATAAGCAATGCCACAGTGAGTCAGAAGAAGGAATAATTCAGCCAAATAGTCCATCTTCAACGGTGGCACCAAAGAATACCTGGAGGAACATTGTGATGGTTTCTCTTCCCTATTTCCATCCTCAAGGTGAGAGATGGACCATCTAATATCCACAGTGGGTCCTTAAAATCATCCATTATGAATCCCTCACTCATGAATGACTCCAATTCCTTTTTGAAAGGAGCATATTTGCAATTTCTCTGGACAAGGGCTAAAACCCAACAAGATCTGGGCAACCGTTTTTGGAGATTGGAGAGTGTGATTGGGAGTTCCCTATCATTAGATCATAAGTTCCTTGAGGGCAGGCAAAGTGTCTACTAATTATATTGCAGAAGGTGCTCATTACTTTAGATTGATTGGAGCATATAGGTCTGGGACTATATGAACATGAGCTGAGAGGTTTGAAAATCCCTCTCCTGCTTTCCCATTCAGTTTCATGATGATGTTGAAGATCAATAAGCTCCAAGCTATAAATTTGACCCCAGGATCTGTAGAGCTTCTGCGGCTGGTAAAAGGACTAGAAGGTTTAAAATAAATATGCTAAAGGTCTGCTCCTCCTCCTTCTGCATATCTGTGTCCTAGACCATTTTTCTTGCATTCACCAAAGAAAGCCTTCTGGATATTAAAATAAAATGTTTGGTTCAAGGATCTGCATGGCCTTGACCAAGTTAAAACCCTCCGTTCATGAATTTTTTAAAAACCAACCCGCCTGATATAAAAGTGAGTTTTATCCATCACACGGCTAGTTTTTCAAAAGTGAAAGACCAGAATGCTCAATGACTTGCCAGAAATCCAAGAATAAATGAGGGCCCAAGGCCAAATTGGAGTCTTGAAAGTTTGTCCCTTCCCAATCTAGTACTCTGCTCTTCTGTCAAGAGACAAATGTACGCAGAAAACAGGGAAATTGTGAAAGCAAAGGCTGCCTCCTCATGTCCCTGCCCTTCCTCTTTACACAACCTTTTCAGGTAGCGTAACTCAGGGTGAATCCAATGTGGGTTGGGCGGGGGGAGCTCGGCTAACTGAACTACTTCTGCTGGGTCACTGGTGACGTGTCAGATGTACTAACAACCTCTGTCATTAGCCAGGTTGGGGACATATATCAAAGGGGAGGAGGAGGAGGCAGAGGAGGAAAAGGAGGTGGAAGGGAAGGCAGGAGAGGACCTAAGGACAGGAACTTTGGTTCAAAGGGCAGCCTAGGGTAGAAGGGTCTCTGAGAAGTGCGTGCGCCACACACTCTCTCCCTCCCCTTAACCCGTATATTTAAGTGGAACAGACAGAGGTACTCCTGTGTGGTGAGCAGTCTGTGATGTCTCAGGCCAGATAGCAGCCTCAGGCCACAAGACTTCCGGCAATGTACACATTTGTCAGTTCCTTTTCACAGAAAGAATGGGAGACTATCAGAAGCTATTGCAGAATCTCCCTTGTGAATTCCATGAGAGGGGATCAGAAAACTAAGTTCTTTCAGAACAATCTACAGGTATCTATCTGGGAGACTCTTTCTGGGTGCAGATGGAAGGGGTGACAAGGGAAGGGGGTTTGAGGGATGTGTCCCCTGGACTCCAACTTGAAGGAAAAAAGACTTTTACAGTAAAGATGAAGGAGAAAAACTGAGGGAAACCTGGGGACTCTGCTAGGTACATTTGGGGCCAAATGTGGAAAACGACATCCACGGAGTGAGACTCAGTCTGGAAGTGGAACCCGAGGAAGCCTTCATGCCAACCTCACTCTGACTGCCAGCTCTAGGGTTGGGGGTATGGGGGTTGCAGCCATAGGGCCAGCAGCCTAGCCTAAGTGGGGCTGGGAGATGGATACAAGTGGTTAAAAATGTAAATGCCCCAGACCCAAGCCCAAAGCAGAGCCTGTGTTGACAGGGACTAGGGAGAGGAAAGAAATTGTTCTGGAGCAAGTTAAAGGGGACAGGTCAGCAATCCTGGCCTAGAGAAATCCTACAGCTTCCTGAATGGAAAAGATGGCAAAGCAGCAGCATGGCCTAGTGGATAGAGCACAGGCCTAGGACTCTGAAGGACCTGGATTCTAATCCTAGCTCTGCTGCCTGTCACAACTTCTCACTATCTCATCTGTAAATTGGGGATTTAGAATGTGAGCCCCAATTGGGAAATGGATTGGGTCCAATCTGATTATCCTGTATCTATCCCAACAGTGCCTGGCACATAATGAGTGCTTAACAAATGCCATTTAAAAACAATGAAAGGTGATAAAAGGTGAGGTCTTTGCCCTGGAAGAACTTGCCCTCTATCGGGGAGATAAAAAATGAATATGCCACAGTTCATTCATTCATTCACTCAATAGTATTTATTGAGCGCTTACTATGTGCAGAGCACTGTACTAAGTGCTTGGTATGAACAAGTCGGCAACAGATAGAGACAGTCCCTGCCGTTTGACGGGCTTACAGTCTAATCGGAGGAGACGGACAGACAAGAACAATGGCAATAAACAGCGTCAAGGGGAAGAACATCTCGTAAAAACAATGGCAACTAAATAGAATCAAGGCAATGTACAATTCATTAACAAAATAAATAGGGTAACGAAAATATATACAGTTGAGCGGACGAGTACAGTGCTGTGGGGATGGGAAGGGAGAGGTGGAGGAGCAGAGGGAAAAGGGGAAAATGAGCCTTTAGCTGCAGAGAGGTAAAGGGGGGATGGCAGAGGGAGTAGAGGGGGAAGAGGAGCTCAGTCTGGGAACGCCTCTTGGAGGAGGTGATTTTTAAGTAGGGTTTTGAAGAGGGAAAGAGAATCAGTTTGGCGGAGGTGAGGAGGGAGGGCGTTCCGGGACCACGGGAGGACGTGACCCAGGGGTCGACGGCGGGATAGGCGAGACCGAGGGACGGTGAGGAGGTGGGCGGCAGAGGAGCGGAGCGTGCGGGGTGGGCGGTAGAAAGAGAGAAGGGAGGAGAGGTAGGAAGGGGCAAGGTGATGGAGAGCCTCGAAGCCTAGAGTGAGGAGTTTTTGTTTGGAGCGGAGGTCGATAGGCAACCACTGGAGTTGTTTAAGAAGGGGAGTGACATGCCCAGATCGTTTCTGCAGGAAGATGAGCCGGGCAGCGGAGTGAAGAATAGACCGGAGCGGGGCGAGAGAGGAGGAAGGGAGGTCAGAGAGAAGGCTGACACAGTAGTCTAGCCGGGATATAACGAGAGCCCGTAACAGTAAGGTAGCTGTTTGGGTGGAGAGGAAAGGGCGGATCTTGGCGATATTGTAGAGGTGAAACCGGCAGGTCTTGGTAACGGATAGGATGTGTGGGGTGAATGAGAGGGACGAGTCAAGGATGAGTCAGTTCAGCACTTAGAACAGTGCTTGGCACATAGTAAGCACTTAACAAGTACTATCATTATTATTATTGTTATTTTGAGTGAGAAGACAAAATCCCCTCTCCCCACACCAAGTCCCCCTCACATGTTCCACACCCAAGTTTGCTCTTCCTTTATCAGCTTTCACTTGACTAGAAAGCTGGTCCATGCTCTTTTCAGTAGGCCAAGCTGCTTCTCATTCAACCAGCACTGCCAAACTTCTAGGTAATTCATTTCTCTAATGTCTCAAGAAACAGCATGGCTTAGTGGAAAGAGCACAGAGTTGGGAGTCAGAGGTCGTGGGTTCTAATTCCGACTCAGCCACTTATCAGCTGTATGACTTTGGTCAAGTCCCTTAACTTCTCTGTGCCTCAGTTACCTCATCTGTAAAATGGGGATTAAGACTATGAGCCCCACGTAGGACAACCTGATTACCTAGTATCTACCACAGTGCTTAGAACAGTGCTTGGCACGTAGTAAGCGCTTAAGTACCATCATAATTACTATTATTATTATTAATTAATTCACAGACTTTTTTTGCCAAAACATCTCTTCCATAAAACTTAGCCCGAGTGAAACTCAATCATAACCTGAAATTGGCTTGTTCTGGTTTTCTCCTCCCTCTTTTCACTTGGGAGTAGGAGGAAATCAGGTTGTGCTGATCGATAGACTGTGATTTCCTGTCTCTGCCCACCAAAAAAAAAATCATCATAATTAATAAAAATACTGACAAAGAGTTATAGATGAGTTTCCTTTCCTCAGAATAGCTGTTCTGAGACAGGAAGAAAGGAACCGTTTCTATGGCCATACTTCATTCTTTCATCACAAAAAATTAATAGCAGCCTCAAGGCTGCCATGATTGTCCTTTACATCTTGAAAATGTTAAAAGCACAGTGAAACTGTCAAGTCTACAAGAACAAAAATTGAATGAAAAGAAATATGAAAATCTGACTGAAAAAACTAATGAAAAGACTAATTTCATTAAACTGTTAAACAAAAGGCAAAACAGGTACCCCCCCCCCACTGTCTTCTTCCATTCCTCACTCCTCCATTCAGTGGAACCTCCTGGTTATAATACTCATAATAATTAAGCAACTCTGTCAGTAAACTCAAAGTGGGAGATTTACTGAGATGGAATTTTGTTTGAATGAACACTTCTAACATGAAGACTTTGGGGGATCCCTATTGTGCCCTTCTTAACCAGAAATGCCTTTAGAACAGGCTTTTTAAAGGGAATTTCCTTGGGTTGAAAACCCCAGGAGGATAAGTTTACTCAGGAATCTCCCTCCCTTTCTCCCCTACCCCACATGTCTATAAACACAAACACATGCATATATACACACACACACACACACACACACAGTGCAGGGATGTGGCCCCACAAAGCACCGTCACCACAGTCTGACCCAACTTCCCAGCAACACGCCTGGTCTCTGATTTCCAAAGCACATTTGTATGTCATTGGTGGTTTAATTTACAGCTCTTGGGGTGAGCAATGGATGCACTGTTCACCCCAGACAGCAGTCAGATGAACGAGTTCTGCATGGTGAATTCTGTACTGTCTGCAGTTGGGTCTGGTAATGAACTCTGAAATGGAGATGTAATTTGAAAAAAAGCTTGCTTATCACTGTTCACAAATAGGACACCTCACTGGGTTTCATTAACAAACACAGGGATTAGCACCAAGTGACTCTCATTCTCCAGAACGTTACAGGGATTAAACGGGGACTTAAACTGGAGTTACAGTTGGATGGTCAGTAACTTGTCAGAAAAATGTTGTCTCAGGTCGTGAACCAAACGTGTTCTTAGGGGAAAAAAACCAAAACTCTTTGTGCCCTTGGGAAATCCTCAATAAGTGTCAAAAATTCCTATTTAATGAAGATGGGTTGGGTAACTCTAAAGGAACAAAGGGTCAGTCCTTGGTTGGCTTTCATAAGACTGGTAGAGGTCTGAGCCTCAGTCTGGCCACGGTGGATGAAATCCCAGTGGCATGTGCTGTCCCCATGGATATATTAAAACTTTCAATTCCTCATGCCGCATAGTCCATTATGGAGCAGGTTGGACTACGTAGAGTCGTCACTTTGTACAGTGAGGAAAAAGCTTTCATGAATTTTATTTAGCATGAGTTAGGGTTCTATAAAAGAGGAAATAAGAAAATAAAATAGCCTTTATAAACCATGCCATCGTGAATTCTAAAAGTACAAACACTTTACAGTACCCTTCAAGTTTTCCAACTTACCATTTACAATAGGAAACAGTAGTTCCAATTTGTTGATAACGGATCATCAACGATGATTTGGCATTCTGATACCAGTGGAAATATAATCAGCCTGAGAACCCTACTGTCATTGACTGCATCAGCCTATTTAAAAAAAAGAATTCCAGTAGCAAGATGACTTGAAGGGTTTTGCTGAATTATATTCATTGGTTTCTATTTCAACTGAGATTCCAGCTCATCTCAGTATGTTCAAGATCTTGAAATATCTCCCTTTATTCAGAAAAAAAGGACTCACAGAGATATGAAAAAATGCATCCTATATCTGAGATTAACATCAGGTCTTTCGGAGTTTAGATGTTATTTCTGTTAGTCAACTCTCCCAGAGATGTCATGAACTGTGATGATAATTGGTAGTTTTGATGCAGGCAAGTGGCATCTTTCTAATTTAGGGATGTAGCTTTTAAACTTAGACCATTCAGGAGGCTACTTTGAAAAGATGTAGCCTCACTCTAGGTTGGGAAGGAGAGAAGCAGCCATAAATATAAGAAATGTAAATATGTGTTCAGCATAGCAAGCGCCATAAATGCACACACACACGTTTCAACAGCTATATCTTTGCTAGGATGACAAAATCCATCAAAGATCAAGAAGACACATTTAAGTACTTTTTCTTCCAACCTGCAATTTCATAATAACCTATGGTGACATGACATACTGTACTTGCACTTACTAGTAAATAATTGAATGCATGTGAAATATGGCTCACTGCAAGGATCACTCAGACCACTTACTGAATATGATCAGTGTCCTATATTTGTCCTACTTTTGGTGGAGTGTGAGACAAAATGGAATTACTCAGCATATTAAAAACAGTGCTAAACCAAAGCAGAATTCTTGTGCCTGTCTCCATGGTTTTAGCATGACTCCATTGTGCACTATCAGCATTAATCTGACAATTTATTATTGATTCCAAACATTGTATTCCAGATTGAAAGTGACTGGAAGAATTAGAGTAATCACACAAACAATAACAAAGCTCTCAAAGTCTGGCTGGGAGAAGTCTTTAAATTAGACACGAGAGGTCTGCATAGAAAGAATGACAACATGTCTCCTCAGAAAGGACTGAGAGCTTTCTCTTCAAAGTTTATCCAGAGCATGGGACTTAGTAAACACACAAAGCTCTTTCGCCTGCCAGGAATGTTTGCCTATAAAGTAAAGGTTGGGACAAGTGGGAAGAACATCTGTCTGTGGTATTGATCGGATGACCAGCAAGGGAATAGGCAGGTAACATCACCTGGGAGACTGAAAAAAAGTACCCCCAAATACCGGAGATGGCACTGGAGTGGGGAGAGGCCCAGGGGCATAGATGGACTTCGATTTTTAAAAAAAAATTTTTTACATCCCATTCAAAAGTTACATTGAGATGAAAAGAAGGAAAAAATAGAAAGATCAAGGTCACATGGGAGAGGCAACTATCTCCAGTGAGTCAATGAAATATAAACAGGGAAACCCAAATGCTGTGAATTAATTCAAGAGACTCTACTCATGCTTCTGTTAGAGTATGAGCTCCTTGAGAGCAGGAGATGTGTCACTTCTCCATTCTTTGCTTCCCACGTCACTAGCGCCACCCAGCACCAAATGGGTGCTCAGTAAATAAATCCTGTTGCTGCTACTATTACTATTACTCCTAAGTAGGAGAGCACCCCATTATTTGTCAATGTGTCGCTGTCCTAGAGAAAACATTTTTGCGAATTGGGGCATAAGGACACAGAGTTGAAAACAGAGGTAGCCCCAGTGTAGGAGAATAATAATAATAATCATGATGATAGTGTTTGTTAAGCACTTACTATGTGCCAAGCACTGTTCTAAGCACTGGAGTAGATACTAGGTAGTCAGGTTGTCCCACATAGGTCTCGCAGTTTTAATCCCCATTTTACAGATGAGGTGACTGAGGCATAGAAAAGTGGCTTGCCAAAGGTCACATAGCCAACAAGTGGTGGAGCTGGGATTTGAACCCATGTCCTCTGACTCGCAAGCCTGTGCTCTTTCCACTAAGCCACACTGCAACATGGTTGCAGCAGGCAAATCAGCCTGTGTGACAGCAATCAGGACAGACCTTGCTAACCTGGAGCAGAGGCTTTGGAAGTCTGGAAAACAGCAAAGGGCCAAGAATCTGCAGCGCACTGTGGAACAAAGTTGGTGAGGCATCTGTCTTTTCAGCCACAATACCCACTGACCCAAAGATAGGATCTTGCTGTCACTATCTTTTAGGATTTCTGCTAAGCCTGGTCACATACAGGGAAGGACCTAAGTGGGTCTTTGGTCCCACCTCTTCTCACCACTGATGGCATCCCCCCTCAGGTAAAACTGGGAATAGGAGCAGCATTGCCTAGTGGAAAGAGTGCAGGCCTACAAGTCAGGAGACCTGGGTTCCCAGCCCAGCTCCGCCACTTACCAACTGTACGACCTTGGACAAGTCAGTGAACTTACATGTGTCTCAGTTTCCTCATCTGTAAAATGGGGATTCAATAATTGTCTTCCCTGCTACTTAGACTACAAGCCCTGTGTGGGACCAGAACTGTATCTGATCTGATTGCCAGTGCTTAGTACAGTGCTGACCGACAGCAATGTTATTAAAAATAGGTCTCATGATTCCTAGAGTAGCACTTTTTCCACAGGACCAACAACAGGGCCAGAAATAATAATGTTGGTATTTGTTAAGCACTTACTATGTGCCGAGCACTGTTCTAAGCACTGGGTAGATACAGGGTAATCAGGTTGTCCCACGTGGGGCTCACAGTCTTCATCCCCATTTTACAGATGAGGTAACTGAGGCCCAGAGAAGTTAAGTGACTTGCCCACAGTCACACAGCTGACAAGTGGCCGAGCCGGGATTCGAACCCATGACCTCCGACTCCCAAGCCCGGGCTCTTTCCACCGTGCCATGCTGCTTCCCAATATACCCAAATGTACACCCAGGGATCTGTGAAACAAACTGGAGACTTGCTTGAGCCATCAATTTAGCCAAATCAACTCTTTTTTTCACATTATAAACAAAGCAATCACTCAACCATGCTAAACAACACAGGAGACCATCTCCCACTTCAAACAAGCTTGACTTTTGAAGTCAAGAGGAAGATCCAGCAGAGATCTTAATCTGAGAGACCTCTACTCCCAGCCTCTTCTCCTTCAGACCTCTAAGCAACCCATGACACTTCTGGTGAAATACAAAGGTCAAAATGTCACCATTCGAACTATTTTCAAAACTACAAAAAGTCAGGGGTCCTCTTGCTGTCAACATATGTTGTCAGGATTTGATTTAATTCCAGCCATCCCATTTTCAGCTATGGGGAACACTTCTCTTGCTCTGTAAAACCACATTAATCTCTGGTAAATAACCATTGACTCTACTAATTGATGCAAACAGCAATTTGCTGCTGTCACCCGAGATCTACACTTTAGAAAATAACAGTTTTACTTTCAGAAAAGTCTTATCGTAAAAACTTCCTTTCACCATCAATTCTGCTGGTTTCACTGTTCTGCATCAACAAATTGATTTTCCCAAAACCACTTCAGAAATTTAAGGGAAGAGCAGTTGCTGTTTTTCAAGTTCAAATTGCATGAAAGCTTGTTGAAGCCAAATAATGTCACTGCCACCCTAACTACTATGACATAGTGAGGGTGGCATGAGCCTGCCATGGGAAAAGAAATAGCTTGACCTTTTGGAAAAAGCCTGGGCCTGGGAATCTGAAGACCTGGGTTCTAATCCCAGCTCTGCCACTTGTGTTGCTGTGTGATCTTGGGTAAGTCACTTAGCTTCTCTGTGTCTCAGTTCCCTCATCTGCAAAATGGGGATTCATTGCCTTTCTTCCTCATACTTAGAATGTGAGCCCCATGTGGAACCTGATTCTCTTTTATCTACCCCAGCGCTTAGTACAGTGCTTGGTACATAGTAAGCACTTAAATACCACAATCATTACTATCATAATGGAAGCTCGTAGTCAAGGCTGATGGTTGAGCACTGCAAGAATTCAGTACACCCTTGAGGGACAGTGACCATGTCTAATTCCTATCTGTGCATTCTTTATCAGCACTCAGTACAGGGAAAGCACTGCAAACACACTGTAAGTGCATAATAATTACTACTACTATTACTGCATACTATTCTCCCCACTCACAAGTACCAATATTTGGTTGGACATGCGGGGTCAATTCAGCCCAGTTTACTTTCTGAGAGGGGTCAAGGGATCCTTCCAAAAACCCTGTGATCATTGCTTTTCAGCACTGGAGCATAAAGCATCCTTAACTTTTCCTCTTTATATCCCTAACAATCCATTAACTGTCTATGAACCACTATGCCATTATTATTTTTCTTTTAATGGTATTTCTTAAGTGTTCGCTAAGCCCTGGGGTCGATACAAGCTAATCAGGTTGGACTTGGACACAGTCCATGTCCCACATGGGGCTCACAGTCTGAATCTCCATTTTATAGATGAGGTAACAGAGGCCCAGAGAAGTGAAATAACTTGGCCAAGGTCACACAGCAGATAGGTGTGGGAACCGGGATTAGAACCCAGGTTCTTCTGATACCCAGGTCCGTACTCTAATTCACTAGGTCACGCTGCTTCCCTTTTAATTTCTCCAAAGCTCTCTTGGAATTGTTGAGTTCCACATCCCCAGCCCTGTGGGTGAAGAAGTGCTGATCTTGGTCAGAGTAAGCACTTAACAAATTCCACAATCATCATCATCATGGAGTGAAGGGACTGAGGTTGAGCCTATAGCTGTTAGACCATTAACATATGCAGCTAGGGTGGATTTCAACACCACATCTAGTTTAAACCTTGGCTTTAGCTGGACTAGGAAGCAGTATGGCCTAGTGGAAAGAGCCTAGGCGCCAGAGGACCTGGGTTTTAATCTGGGATTCCCCATCTTGCTTGTATGTGACCTTTGGCAAGTCATTTAACTTCTCTGTGCTTCAGTTTCCTCTTTTGAGAATGAGAATTAAATACCTGTTCTGTCTCCTCCTTAGACTGTGAAATCCAAGTGGGACAGGGACTGTGTCTTACCTGATTATCTTGCATCAACCCCAGTGCTTGCACAGTCCATGGCACATCGTAAGAGCCGTAATTAGAACTCAGGTCTTCTGACTCTCAGGCCCATGTTCCTTCCACTAGGCCACTCTGCTGCTCTCTAGTAAAGAATTTCTCTCTCCCTCTCAAGTTGAAAAGCAAAACGGGACTGGGATTGAATCCAGTCTCATTATCTCTTTTCGACCCCAATGCTTAGCGTAGAGCTTTTACATATAGTAAGTGCTCAACAAACACCATAAATAAATGAGAGATGGGCAAAAATACAGCAGACTAAGGAGTAGTAGAGAGAGATGAGAAGAAAGGGGAAAGAAGAAAAAAAGGCAGGGAGACAAGGGTGGGCTTGTTGGACCAATTTTGGGAGGGATAAAGGGTGTTGAAGGTGAAAAGAACAGGTGTGAGGTCGCAGATTATTGATACGGGGCTGGAAGAGATTCAGGAGACCGCTCCACCAGGATATCAGAGCCCCTGTGTCCAATCTAAAAAAAAAAAAAAAGGGATATTTTGGTTCAGGCCAGGATTTGAAGAACTTGAAAGTTGATGGTTTGTGATGATCTTTGGCATGGGGCTTTCCTCTGCTCAGACTTAGCAAAATTCCCCAAACGAAACTCTGGGGTTTAACAAATCCAAACAGAAAGTATCCAACTGACGCTCAGCTTTTGCTCGCTGCCCAAGGTGAATGCATACACTGTTTGGCCAGCCCTTTGCCCTCACTCGTTTGTGACCTTCAATGCCCTGAAGGACAGCACTCCCAAAGCTCTCTGTAGGTGACATCACAATTGTCATTTGTGTCCCTTTGGGCTAATGGTGCTCAGAGACTCAGGCACAGAATACCCCTGGGAATGCACCAATACTCCCCTTATGTTGTTCTGTGGGTTCTCTGATCCCTCTGCAACCCCTGAGACCCCACATAAAGAAGGGACCAATTTCTCCCAACAGGGGTAGCCTGGGAAGATCAAAGACCCCCCAATCTCCTATCAGGCAAGACTCTCAGACTGATCAAAGAATAGCCTGACCGGGAATTCTTTGATCTGGTCTGCCACCAGGACATACTCCCCCTAACCCCCCAGGAAAGAAGCCAACCTAGACAGCAACACGGCCATTATTAATTACTCTGCGTAAGTAATTAGATTGAATGTGTGTCTTTCCCATTAGATCTTGAGCTCCTTAGGGCAGGAAATGTGTGTTTTGCTTCATTTTTGCACTTTTTTAAACAATAGGCACACTGCATTACACTTAGTTGGTCCTCAAATAAATACAAGTAATGGAATGATTACATTGATTGACTGATTTCAATTTCATTTTTCAGTAGAAACCCTAGTTGAGTGACTTTGGACTACTTAAATTCCCCCAGAGATCCAAGAAATCACCTGGGCAGAAGGGTATCCATCCCTTAAAGGAAATGAGAGTCCTTCAAATTACTATGGCAGATTTGGAAATACTGATGCATTGTTCGTTAGGCTTCTGCCTGGTGGATAGCAAAGTTGGTCACAATCAGTGCCCTCACCCAGCAAAGGACTTGAGAGAAAAACTGAGTAGCTTTCGGCAGAGCATCAGCAGCTTGGTCTTTCTATCCCATGTCTCTTTTGATCCCAAACCTGCTTTGGACAGGCAGGGGGTGGAGTGGGCAAGTCATTTGTCTATTCCAAAATCCGAGGCTGGAAATAGGAAATGCTGGTTTCAGTGAGAATTTGATGAGAACAACCCATCTATCAAATCAGAAGAGAGTAGGGTACCAACTGTAGAAATCAATCTACAGTATTTACTTAGAGCTTGCTTTGTGTAGAGCACTGTACCAAGTGCTTGGGAGAGTAAAGCAGCGTGGCTCGTGGGAAAAGCCCGGACTTGGGAGTCAGAGGTCAAGAGTTCGAATTTTGACTCCTCCACTTGTCAGCTGTGTAACTCTGGGCAAGTCACTTAACTTCTCTGTGCCTCAGTTACCTCATCTGTAAAATGGGGATGAAGACTGTGAGCCCCACGTGGACAACCTGATTACCCTGTATCTACCCCAGCACTTAGAACAGTGTTCTGCTCATAGTAAGCACTTAAATAACAACATAATTATTATTATTACTAAAATAAAACAGAATTGGTAGACCCAATCCCTGTCCACAAGGAGCTTACAGTCTAGACGGGAAGACAGGTACTAAAAGTACAGTGAATTGATATACTTTACAAAGTGTTTCCAAATGTAGCTGAAACCGTTTTCTTTGGAACAGGGTTACACAGTAGAGAAGCAACAGACATCCACAGAGCCCTGAGATAAGAGTTTGTCACCATTCCTCAATGATAAGTGTTTATTATGAGCCAAGTGCTGGGCTAGATACAAGATGTTATGATTGGACACACTCCCCATCCCACTAGGGGCTGGCCTGCCAAGAGGTAAAGAAAGCAGCTACCTTGTTCACATTTTACAGATGAAGAAATTGAGGTCCAGAGATGTTAAATGACTTATACGAGATCACAGAACAGACCAGCAGCACAACTAGGATTCAAACCCAGGTCACCTAACTCCCAGTCCTGACTCATCACAGAGACAACCAGCAACACACCCAGAATTTCTAGCTCCAAAACCCCCTACTGAATCTGTATGTGTGTATATAATAATGTTGGTATTTGTTAAGCGCTTACTATGTGCAGAGCACTGTTCTAAGCGCTGGGGTAAACACAGGGGAATCAGGTTGTCCCACGTGGGGCTCACAGTCTTAATCCCCATTTTGCAGATGAGGGAACTGAGGCACAGAGAAGTTAAGTGACTTGCCCACAGTCACACAGCTGACAAGTGGCAGAGCTGGGATTCGAACTCATGAGCCCTGACTCCAAAGCCCGTGCTCTTTCCACTGTGCCATACACACACATATATATACACACACATATACATATATATGTGTGTGTATATATTTATGATTTTCTTTATCTATTTTGATGATATTGATGCCTGACTACTTGTTTTGTTTTGCTGTCTCCCCATTTTAGAATGTGAGCCCAATGTTGGGCAGGGATTGTCTCTATCTGTTGCCGAATTGTACATTCCAAGCGCTTAGTACAGTGCTCTGCACACAGTAAGCCCTCAATAAATATGATTGAATGAACGAATCTACCAGCTCTTCTCCCAACCACCCCCGGACCAGCTTTGAACGATATTGATTTTGCACAAGTGAAAAATGAGCTTATCAAGCATACCACACATTCTATGGGAACATGCCAAGGAAGCCCAAAGAATATTGTTTTAACTGGAAGTTGTGCCATTAACTGCTCCAACTACTCTATTCCTGTTATGGTCCTTTGTGATATATTTATCAGTGTGTGGGAACACTTTAATCTCCTCGAATCAGATAGTAGGAGGAGGTCTTAGAGCTCCCAAAATATTACGGTCCCCACCACAAACAACTGATGTGAATTTCATGCAGTTGGTTGGTCCTGTTTAAAACCGAGAAATAACCCGCCCTTTAAAGTTAAATTGGTTTTTCAAGTTGTAGTGCCTTTAAACACTTTTGCCAGTTTTTCGGTTGGTACCTCATAACCGTTTGTGTTATGAGGCATCAATCATTTGGTTGCTTTCTGAAAATATTTTGTGGTCAAAATACTACCGCAAGCGACAAACTAACTGTTCTTTGTGGAGAACTGGATAGGTGCTTTTGAAATCCTGCCAAAATGTTTTGCACATTCTCTGGATACATGGAATGACTCTGCCCTGAGGGACAATAAATAGGCTACTCTCCTCACAGGAAAATATATTTGTGGATTCTATACAGTAGTTGAAGATTGCCCCCCCCACCCACCAACCTCCCCTCCATTCCACCATAGCGAGGCACAATTGATTCACTGTATTCCCATTACCCACAAAACCTTGCATGGCTCCATGCCACAGACTGGGAAAGGCATTGCCTGGATTTAGGGGAAATCAGATGAGACAAATGGAAGAGGTTTCTGCTATTAATCGGCAATGATCTCATTTGGTGACTTGTGGATATGGACTACATGGGCATGGCCCCGAGGAATACGTTAGGAAAGTGGCATCATATCTTCCTGCCCGTCTTCCATACTCCCATATGCCTGAGTATTAGTGAAGCTAATGACAGCTTTGAACCTGAAGTAAAAGTGGATTGGGGAAGTGGGAGAGAGGGGGAGGCAGGGGTGGTGTTCCAATTTCCCTAGAAGGGAGACAAATAGGGCAGGGAGAGATTTGTAATCCTAGCAGCTCATTTCTTAATGTGCTGGGCTCTGATGTTATACAGATGCCTTGAGATCCCCAAAATGCACAGATATCTCAAAGTAAAAGCACCTCATAAATAATGAGATAAAACTGAGTACTGACACTGGTAATGCTGATACTTAGTGTGAGAGAAGAAAGTAAAGACATTTGGAAGGTACTTGGAGATATTGCTGTAATCAGAAATACTTGGTCATTCCACATGCAAAGTATCTCAGGCTTAGGATTCAAGCCTGGGAGTGGGCCTAAGGTCAGTGTGTCCTGGACCCTGACGCCTTTTAAAACCTGACCAGTATCAGTTGAGAAAAAATTATTTCAAGAAGTCTGTGAGCTATTTGGACTCCGTACCAGGATGTGAGCCATTTCAGAATCATTAGACTCCCAGAAACATTTTCTTCTATATGCACATCCATGGCTTAATCCCCAAAGATGCTCATGATCTTACTCCTAGCCAAATCTGGCCCTTTTTCAGGACACTAGGATATTTTCTCTTTCTTTGTCTCATTTCTCCTCACTTCTGTCACCTTGTGGGGACGAGTAATGGGAATGCATACATACAGCACTCAGAAAAAATTTTACCTGTGGGGTTTCTACCCCTTACCCAAACCTGGAACAGCTTACAGTGTCCTAAGAAATATAAGCCTTATGTAACGTCTAGTTTGGTCTTAGACTTTTGAGTTGCAAACTTCTTTTCTACAGAGGAAGTGGCTGGACGGAAGGAAATGTTGCTACTGAGAAAAATGTCATGCCCTAATAAAGAGTTCCAAAGAAGAACCAGGGCACAGGGGGAGGGGGGCAGGAAGGGGCAGGGTTGTGAGTGAGAAAGGTGGCAGGAATCACCACTTAAAGTGAAATCAGCTGTAGAGAGTTGACTCCCAGCCCCCGCCCCCCCCCCCCCATCACATTCCCCTCAGCCCTAAACACATACACAGACCTCTCCATCCTTCCTCCTTTACAGCGTACAAGAAAAGCCATCTGTTAGAATTATCATCACTTTGAATTCCTTCACTCTACCCCACCAGCAGCGAAGGTTCCAATGGGTGCAGGGATACCTCAAGACAAATGATCTGTGTGGTGGTTCCCTTTAGCCATTTCAGTTTCTGATGCTTTGCTTTTGGGAAGCAGAATGGTGAGAATGCGCCTTCTGTCAAACAAAGACCACTATGGAGCCAATTCTATGGAAGGGTTTTCTTTCTATTTGGGAATCACATCAAGACTCTGTCTTAAGGTGTCCTCATGGACAACAGCCACGTCTTTCCCCTCAGAGCTGCCTATAACATTAATGCCACCCAAATGATCACACTGCCTGCATGAAGCAGGAGTTGTTGGCCCACTACCTCTGAGTCCTCTCATTTTGAAAATGGTACGCAGACAGAAATTGGCTGGGAGGGTTGGATGGCGGGAGGGGCAAGAATTGGAGTAGGAGCAATGGAGATCGGAGGGAAAGAAGGATGGAGAGCAGTGGTGAAGAGGAGGAGGGATCTGGAAAGGCAGGACAGTTAAAGTCACAAATCCTAGAGTCAACAGGACAGCTGAAGAAGAATAATAATAATGTTGGTATTTGTTAAGCACTTACTATATGCAGAGCATTGTTCTAAGTGCTGGGGTAGATACAGGGTAATCAGGTTGTCCCACTTGAAGCTCACAGTTAATCCCCATTTTACAGATGAGGTAACTGAGACACAGAGAAGTGAAGTGACTTGCCCACAGTCACACAGCTGACAAGTGGCAGATGCGGGGTTCGAACCCATGACCTCTGACTTCCAAGCCTGGGCTCTTTCCACTGAGCCACGCTGCTTCCCAAGAAGAAGGGGAGAGCAGGCTGGGTGGCCTGTGAGTTGATTTGTGGAGGGAGCAGGACAAACATAGAGACTTCAATAGGAGAGGAGAAGCAGCATGGCCTATTGTATAGAGCATAGGCCTGGGAGTCAGAAGGACCTGGGTTTTAATCCTGGCTCCACCACGTTTCTGCTCTGTGACCTTGGGCAAGTTACTTAACCTCTATGTGCCTCTGTTACCTCAATTTTAAAATGGGGATTAAGATTGTCTCAGGTGGGACAGAGACCATGTCCAACCTGACTAGGTTGTATCAATCTGAGAGCTTAGAACAGTGTTTGACACAGTATGCGTGTAACGAATACTATCATTACCATTATTATGGTCTAATGGATAGAGCATGGGCCTGGGTGTCAGAAGGAACCAGGCTCTAATCTTGGCTTCACCACTAGTCAGCTGTATGACCTTAGACAACTGAGGGTCTCAGTTACCTCATCTGTGAAATAACTGTGTGGGGCATGGACTGTGTCCAATCTGATTAGCTTGTTCTACCCCAGCACCAAGTACAGTGCTTGGCACATAGCAAGTGCTTAACAAAGGAAAACCAAAAGGTACAGGGAGAAAGGTAGGGATAGAGGCAAAGCAGAGAAAGGACAAGGACATCCAGGTATGGACTTGTATTTCTGCTGGTCAAAACTAAAACAACAAAAAAAGTTCTTCCAAAATGAAGGTTGATCTTTTTCCACTTATCTTCATTACACAATATGCGAAGAGAACGGGAAAATAATCTTTCAACCTCTTTCCCCTGACTGTCTGAAATCCTAGAGGGCAAATAGTCTTGTAATGTTTCCCAAACCAATTTCACTCTAACACATTTCCAAATCTCCTTCGCTCTCTCAAGGTTTCCTTGTCAACAACACTTAACGTTATTGTCCAGGACGTCCAAGAAATATTCTGGCCACCCTTGTAATCAAACCAGGTTAGTTATTTAATTGGACTCCACAACAGAAATACATCCACATGAGAAAAAGCCTACAAAATAAGCCAGCATGGACACCCTATCTGTTAGGAACCTAGGGATAGTAGAATATCATAATGATAATATTCCACTTAATGGCTTCCAGCATGTAATTTACATTGTTAGACCAATAGAAAGCGAGGAGTTCAGCCTGAGAAAATCTGAGACTAGCCAGTGCACCTGGCTGTATTTTCCACTGGGCAGGAGGGGCAGCTGACTGATGTCCATCAGCCTCAGCGGGAGGGGATTTCCCTTCATGGCTTCAGAAGGGCTCACCATGGCCAACGTCAGAAAGTGACTGCCCTCAGCCACCTCAGAAAGCCAGTTTGTGTCTACCCCAAGGAGCGGGAAGGCAGAGAAGCTAGACTGAAGGCTCCACTGGGCTGAGGTACCTCAGACCCACCCAAACCTCAGTCTGGTCTTACCAATGTGGTATTACCTAGAGGGATAAAAGGAAGCAGACTCACTCCCACATGGATGCGTAGAGAAGCTCCACAATAGGACCCTAGGCTTAAACCTGAGCTTCAAGGCCTGAGAGAGTACAGTTGTCACCAGTGGCAAATTGGAAGTGGATTCACTCCACCACTATAGGAATAGCCCAGGAAAGACCTTTAGGCAACAGGCCAGGTAGACAGGTGACTCATGGGAAATCATTCTGCTATACAGTTGATTGCAAACCAAGCTAAAGTGGAGAAGTGTAGAGAATTGAGCTCACTGTGTGCCCACATACAACACTAGTTTGAACACACACCCACTTCCCAGAGAACAATGCCTTCATGCCTGTGCCACCCTCTGATTCCAAGTGTGAATTTTAGATGCTGGCTCTTGGTTTCTCCACACATCAAGACACTAAAGGTGTCCATGATGGGATGTTGCATTTCTGAAAATTGCACCCTGAATTTCAAAAGGGCAGGAAAAGCACTTACCCAGGAATATGGAAGATCTATATCAGTGGGAGAGCCGGCGAATTGGGGTTGGCGAGTACAGTAGGCACAGTTTTCCCACTCTGCACTCAGAGGGATCCAGAAATCATCTGTCCAAGACGAATAACCTGGGAAAGACTCCCAGTCATTCCATCCCTGAAACTCAGTTTTGGAATGAGTTAAGATGCCTTCCGAGTGGCTTGCTCCAGAAGGGTGGGATCTCCCCAGCGTCATGGAAATGAAATCCAGTCTACTCTCAGGCTCTTCCTTCCTCCTTGCATTATCTTTCCCAACTTTCTTTTCTTGAGACTTGGTGAGTTTCATGCAGGAAGTCGGCACTTCTTCCTCTTCAGAGAGATAAGTGTCTTCTGCTGGACCTGTTAATATTTTGAAGATGCTTTTTTATCCGATCTCTCCATGTTTCTCTTAGTACATGTCCCTATGTGAGTTTAAGTATGCACAAATATGCATGGACACACATCTGTATGTCTGTACATACTGGGTTTAGGTTTTCCATCGACCCAATCAACCCACTTGTTTGGGTGCCTGGGGGTGCAGAGGCTTGTATTAGGCATATGGGGAACATTCAAGAAGTAGTAAATGGAATCCATGCCTTTGAAGCATTTCTAATCCATCAAAAAATGCTATTTATTGAGCGCTTACAGTGTGCAGAGTACTGTTCTAAGTTCTTGGGAGAGTACAATCCAATACAGTTGGTAGACACATTCCATGCCCACAATAAGGTTATAGCCCAGAGGGGGCTAATCTTTTGGGGAAGACTTAAAAGTGACAAATTGTGGTTTCAAAACTCTTACTTACTGAGAGGCTGCAAAGTGTATTTGACTTCATCAAAGCTCTGAGCATTTGCCTTCTTGTTTCGAACCAATTTCTGCAGACGTTTTAATGTACCCATTGATTCTGCTCGGATACCATCTGATTCTGTGGCCTGGCGTAGACACAATTCAAAATGAATTCAAGAAACCTTTACCCGTACAAGGCCAAATAATAAATGGGAACACAATTTACTGCATGCTCTGGGATCTTGCAGCAATGAGTTCTGGATGGAAGACTGGTTATTTTTAGCTCCAAGCTTCGTCAGCAATCCAGGATTGCAGGGGAGCCTGGGCACTTTGGGGTAAGCTCCAGTGGTACCCCCTCATCACCACCCCAAAGTCAAAATTAGATCCAAGAGTTTCCCCAGTTCTCTGCTCCCATGAGTGCTTCCAAACTGTGTTTCAGGGGAGCCTCCCCGGAGTGAAGCTGAGGCTCAGAAATGAGATCCAGGAGTGTCCATGCTACTAACCCATGTACCTCAAGCAAGAAGCCCCACTCTTGGGAAGCTCCCACCTCACACTTCTTTTTCACCAAAACTTAAATGGCCAAGTATTCTGAAAGAGCAACTGCCTCAAAAATGGAGATGGTTTCATTCCATCACAGGGTTCAGGTCCCATCAGTTACATACACAGTTGTGACCCAGATCAGAGGAACTTGGTTCTAATCCTGACTCTGCCCCTTGCCGGCTGTGTCACCTTATGCAGGCCACCCAACTTCTCTATGCCTCAGTTTTGGCAGCTGTAATATGGGATTCAATACCAGTTTTCCCTCCTATTTAGGCTGTGAGCATCATGTGTGGCAGAGATTCTATCCAAACTGACCATCTTGTATCTACCGCAGCGCTGCATACAGTGCCTGGCATATAAGTGCTTAACAACTACCACAGTGATTATTATTAGATCCACAGAAAGGCAGCAAATCCTTAAACTCAAGTCATAGAAGAAAGTGTGTTATATTTGATCATTTTTATATTAGGCAGTTAGTTCTTTCCTGTAGTAGCTGAGCCACAAATATGGTACTTTATTTTACTTCTCAGCCTAATAACATGTAATACAAGTAGGAAATGTGATGTTTTGTCATGAGGAGCTGCTGCTCTTGCATTAAGTATAATGTAAAAATATTGAAATGATTTTAATCTTTCAGACAGTGCTCTGATGAGATGTTCTTAGATATGTAAAACCTTTTCTCCATTTCTAAAGGTCATGCTTGGTTCAACACAATTTCTACTGCTATTTATTTTTGTAATCTTTTTTCCATTACTTCTTTTCAGTGCTTTCCCTGTCACTGCTTTTCACGGACCCCTCACAACTTGGAAAGTGAGTTCTGCTAGACTTCTCCCCTGTTTCAGCTATAATGAGTCGACACTAGAGCGCTTCACATTTCTCTGCCTTTCTCCTCTTTTTATCACCCACTACTCCTGCTTAATTGCTCATTTGAAATACAGCATCCAAAATATCCCTCTTATCTTCCCTCAGGTCTGAATGAGCTGTCCCTTGGATATGCACAACGTTTGGTTTTGTTTTTAAATCTATGGACATCAGGCTCAGGGAGTCTCAAATTCACTACTACAATCAGGCTATTTCCTAAAAGAGGAAATCGACTCCTGTGTTTATTGTATTGGGCCCCACAAGCCTTTGCTGATGGCTGAAGGGAGCTGTTTGGTCCTTTTGAGCTTTTTGGGGTGTCTGATATGCAGACCCCAAGCAAAGCTAATTCACCTCATTTGGGAAAGCTTCTCAAAGGAGATGGACCCAAAGCTGGGCTTCGAATGAGAGTGTGGGGGCAGAAAAGATTCAGTTTGAGTCTCCGAACTGAATCAGATCTGGTATCCTAAGTAGATCGCATCACCGTTTTCAAGACAGAAGACAACCTCAGCAGCCTAACAGCACTCCTCCATGACCAAACTATTACAACTACAATCTCTCTGCGCCTCCGCCCAGTTCCGAGGTGACTCCATGTTGTCAAATGCTTCCTGGAAATATTAGCTAATTGAGTCTATCTGATCTGATCCCAAATCTAATCTGAATGATGACAGAGACAGAAGATATGAAAATGGATGGGGACCACCCATGGTTACACTAAGCACTTGAGTAGATATAAGCTAATCAGGTTGGACACAGTCCCTGTCCCACATGGGGCTCACACTCTTAATCCTCATTTTATGAATGAGGGAACTGAGGCACAAAGAAGCCAAATAATAATTATGGTATTTGTTAAGTGCTTACTATGTGCCAGGCACTGTACTAAACTCTGGGATGGATACAAGCAAATTGGGTTGGACACAGTCCCTCGTCCCACCTGGGGCTCACAGTCTCAATCCCCATTTTGCAGGTGAAGTAACTGAGGTCCAGAGAAGCAAAGTGACTTTCCCAAGGTCACACAGCAGACACGTGGCAGAGCTGACATTAAAACCCATGACCTTCTGACTCCCAAGCCCAAACTCTTTTCACTAAGCCACACTGCTGTTTAATAATGGTATTTGTTAAACTCTTATTATGTACCATGCACTGTTCTAAGTGCTGGGGTAGATACAAGATAATCAGGTTGTCCCACATGGGGCTCACAGTCTTAATCCCCATTTTACAGATGAGGTAACCGAGGCATAGAGAAGTGAAGTGAAACTCTTGCCACTAGTCCTTGCTGCTTCTCTAGGCACAGAGAAGTGAAGTGACTTGCCCACGGTCACACAACAGACATGTGGCAGTGCCAGAATTAGAACCCACGTCTTTCTGACTCCCAGGCCTGGACTTTATTCAAGAGGCCACACTGTTGCTCAGTTGCCTGAAAAGGGACAATATTCTGTCATGCCAATGGTTATTTCCAAAGAGTTTGAGAGTTTAGTGAAGAGTTGGGATGGGCTGTTCCTACTAGCTTGTTACTTCACTGCTTCTGGGACCTCCCTGTGAGAAAGGGACTGGATCCAATCTATCTTGTACCTGTCTCAAAACCTAGCCAAGTGCTTGGCACATAGTAAGTCCTTAACAAATATGAGGCAGCATGGTGTAATCAAAGAGACCTAATAAGGAAACTGGAGGATCCAGGTTGGAGTTCAAGCTCTGCCACTGGCCTGCAGAATGACTGGTGGCCAGTCGTGGAACCTTTCTGAACTTATCTGTAAATTGGGGACAATAATACTTGCCTTTCTACTTACCTCACAGGGTTGTGTGAGGGCACAAATAGGATGTTAGAGCACTTTGGGAATAAAAACTGTACAAAAACCTAGTTACCGCTATTGTTAATATTTGCAGTATTTTCAACAGGCAGTGGATCTAAAAGCAAAGGGATTGCAGGTGAATGTGTCTATGAGGTGCTACTGATCCTACCAAGACTCCCTCTGTAAATAGGAGTGGAAAAAACTTCTAGGATTAGTCCTGGTAACTCAGTGCACAGCTACCATTTTCGTGGATTTAATCTGGTTTGTGAATTTATGTAGCATAAGACTATAACCTTGTCAACGGCAGGAAACTTGTCTGTTAACTCTGAACTTTACTCACCCAAGTGCTTAAAACAGTCTCTGACCACAGAAAGTGTTTAATAAATATCATTGATTGATTGACAAGATGAATGACAGGATATCTGTGGAAAAGTCTGTAGGATGTGAACTTATCAGTTTTACCAAAGTAAGCCACTGTCCCGTCTTTGATAGTCACCATCTCTCCACTGTCCTCCTTTGGAGCTCAGTAGCAGCAGCTAAAGTTTTTATATATTTTTGGAAAGCCCAGTCTGTTTCTAAATAGCTCCATATTGGCTGCAATCCAGGAGGGAGAGGAAAAAGCTGTCGCTTCTTCATTGAATTGAACAAAGGAAGCTGAAATGCCTGTTTCCGGAAAGAAAGTAAATCAATTCCAGACTATTCACTGTGGCATTCTAGTGTGCAGGGTGTTGATGTCATAACAGGTCATTCTGAATTTTCCTAACTCTTTAATGTTCTCTCTTAATGGAAAGGAAAACTAAATTCTGCCCAAACTTGGAAAATTTACTTTATGTCTGGCCCCACTGGGAAAATGCTACCTATCACAGGGAGGGGAGAAAGGGTCATGTGAAAGAATCATAGATTTAGCTAGAAACAAAGGGTGTGTGCTTATGAAATGGAATGAACTGCAGTGGAGGACAATCTGGAAATGGATGGAAAAACTATTTTGAATCAGTTTACCAGCTCACTTAGAATGGGATCGACCAGGCTTCAGGTTTGAGTGGGCATACACTGTTCAAACCTCTGACCTTGGTCATTCAAAAGTGGAAATGAGAAGAAAAGAGCAAGGGTTAATGTCTTATTTTGCCAGGACACTAGAAAACTACAGTACCAAGCAGCAATGTGCAATTAAGAGTCCTGGAAAAATCTTTTGTGGCCATTAAAAGCCAAGTCTTGTTTTATTTCTTCCTGTCAGTTCACCTCAGGAAAACCACTGAGACCTAGGTCCTGTCCCAATTTCTCTTAATGTTTGCTCATTGGAATTGAGAGATGTTTTTTCTTCCCCTCTACTACCAGTGTGATTCCCAGCTTTCTTGGTCATTATCTTCATCACTGGTATTTACTGAGTACTTGAATACAATGGAGTTTGGTAGACACATTCCCTGCCCTGTAAGTGACTTTACTATTAAAGTCACCTCCTCAACAAAGACTTAGAATAATACTAATAATTGTGGTATTTGTTAAGTGTTTATTATGTCTCAAGCACTGTTTTAAGTGCTGGGGAAGATACAAGGTAATTAGATCAGACACAGTTACCTTTCATACAAGGCTCACAATTTAAGTAGGAAGGAGAAGAGGAATTGAATTTTCCAGATGAGTTAACTTAAACACAGAGGAGTTAAGTGACTTGCCCAAAGTCACCCAGCAGGCACATAATAGAGCCGGAATTAAAATCCAGGTTCTCTGATTCCTAGGCCTGTGCTCTACTAGGCATGTGTGATCACACTTACACACACACACGAGTGCTCATCCTTCTGTAGCCTGAGATGGAGTGGGGAGCACTGCTGAGCAGCTTGCCTAGTCCCAAAGTGGTGAAATGACAAGCTATTTTACCTGGAAACAGCCAAGAAATATCTCAGCAAAAAAAGTGTTTCAGGAGTATTTACCTCCCCTCAAATTAGTTTCAAAACAATCAAGCTGAAATTGCAGCAAAAAAGTTCACTTCAAGCACTTAGTTCAGTGCTTTGATTAGATTAGATTAGATTAGACTGTAAACCCGTCAAAGGGCAGGAACCGTCTCTGTTACCGATTTGTACATTCCAAATGCTTAGTACAGTGCTCTGCACATAGTAAGCGCTCAATAAATACTATTGAATGAATGAATGAATGCTCTGCACACAGTAAGCACTCAGTAAATATGATTAAATGAACTTTAAGAACCTCTTGACTGCTAGGGAGAAGCAGCATATCATGAGAAGCAGCACAGTCTAGAGGAAAGAGCATGCAAGTGATAGTCAGAGGACTGGGGTTCTAATCCCAGCTCTGTCACTTGCCTGCTGTGTGACCTTGGCTAAGTCACTTCACTTCTCCGTGCCTCAGTTCCCTCATCTGCAAAATGGGGATTCAATACCTATTCTCCCTCTTACTTGAACCTGTTTTTTTTGTATCTACTCCAGCACTTAGAACAGTGCTTGACACACAGTAAGCACTTAAACTCCCTTAATAATAGTTATGGCATTTGTTAAGAAACTTTAGAACAGGCTGCGAGTGATGTCTGTTGAATTATCATTCCTGGAGCTCTTTGGAAACACACCATATCCCATGGTTCTAGATGACTTTCTCATTCCCTTACTTGGAGACCGGGGGTTGGACCAGATGACCTCATATAAGTCCTTTCCATGGGATTCTATAGCTCCCACTCTTCACTTCTGCTCAATCGACTGACAGTATTTACTGAGTGAATTTACTCAGTTACTCATGTGTGCAGAACACTGTTCAAGTGCTAGGGAGAGAGTGAACAATGGAGAAAGTAGGCACCATCCCTGCCCTCAAGAAGCTTATTTCTTCTGTCTCTCTGCACACCAAGGAGAATATAGAACTATAGGATTCTGGAGGGACTTAAAACTCTTGAATGATGAGACCTCATATGGAGGTTCAATGGATAAATTGATTTCCTGGTGATGTAGGGACAGTAGTTCACAGATGGGGTGAAGCAGAAAGGTAAGGAAACCTCAGGAACCTACCGTGACCTTTCACTCCACTATTTGTCAATTAATTCCTCCAGCCACAGTAATTTCCTGGAGAAAATATTGCCCTGGGGTGAGGGTTCTGTCTTTGGTAGGAGAATATGACAGAGCTTAATTTAATATAACCCAGGAGCTCCGCTTGGAAAGTAATAAATGCTATCCCTCTTTTTCATCAAGAATATGAACGATGCTTTGAAAGCCAAATGCAACCTAAAAATTTACGGGAGAAATGAGGCATGAAACATTTTGGAAAATATATTAGCCCAAAGTCTATACCACTGCATATTTTATACTCTTTCCAATATGCTTCAAGAGGTTCAGGCCATCAACTGGATGTTGCCAGAGAAGAACAAACAAGATCCAATATGTGGGAATAAATGCTGGGGTAAAGTTTGAGTGTTTCCTTCTGCCTGGAGAAAATGGAGAGGTTAGATGATTCACATGGCCAGCCTTAGGAGTCTAGATTTTTGAAATACTAAGGTATTTTGCTACTCCAATCTTTAAAATCCATTTCTCCCATATGGAGGCCAGAAAAAGCCCCAATGGATTGACCAGGATATGCTGTTGGACAAAAAAGGAATCTTCTCTGATATCTCAATAACAGTTAGATGCTGAGAGGCCACAACCAAAGTGAACACTGTGCCCTGCTCAAGAAGACCAAATATAAAAATGTCCGAAGTCAACATCAAAGTGACAATTTGGCAAGGAAGTATTTGCAGAGGAATTACGCTTATTGAACCTTTGAATACCCACCTCCAGGGGCAGAGATATAATTAAGATATATCCCTCACACAGATTTCCTTGTCAGCAAATAAGGCAAGACTGAAAAGTGTGCCAAGAAATAAACCAAGGGTCAAGGAGAGACACTGTGGAAAGAAGGAGAAGCATGAAAGCTGAAGGAAAAAGCCATGAGGAATACTACAAGATATTCTGCAAAGATGGTTTAAAAACTGCCTAAAGATTTCTGAGAGAAGACAGTGGGAAGTACCTGAAATGAAGTGGAACTTAAAGGGAGTTAAAAGAGCTGCAAGGTTGAAACAGAAGATCCCAATGGCATTGAAAAGCAAAAATGGAGCGAGGATACCCAAGGAATCAATATGGATGAAAAATGTATAAAACATCGACAATGCCTTTACTCATCTAAAATCACAGAAAGTCATCTCTAGCCAACAGCAAGCCCAGCATCAATTCCAGAAGTAATTTGGGAAGAAACAGAATATACGCCTCACTGTGTGAAATGGAAGATCACTCTCCTCGCCTTCAAAGCCTTATCGAAGGCACGTGTCATCCAAGAGTCCTTCCCTGAATGGGCCCTCATTTCCTTTTCTTCCACTTTCTTCTACATCACTCTTGCACTTGGATTTGCATCCTTTATTCACCCCACGCTCACAGTCCCAAAGCACTTATGAATCTATCCATAATTCATATTAATGTCTGTCTCCCTTTCTAGATTGTAAGCACGCTGCGGACAGGGAAAGTATTTACCCTGGCTGTATATTGATTCTCCCAAGCTCTTAGAACAGAGCTCCGCTCACAGTAAGTGCTCAGTAAATACAAGTGATGAGTAGATGACAATGTATACGTAATTTGGAGTTGAAATTATTTCAAGGCAAGTGGCCCCTCGGTTCAACACCTACAACATGAACAGCTGCACTCCAACTACATGGAAAAGAAATGGGCAATGCCATTGGTCAGGAAAGGAGACAGGATCTTCTAAACTACTGCCCAATAGTTATCCTGTCACAAATACCAAAAAAAATGTGCATCACAGTTATACTAAACCCCATCAGAATGCATCTGAATAAGCCAGTTTCTATTCAGGAAATTCCAACATTGACCACATGGATGCCCTGTACCAGCTGACCAGAAAGTGTCAAAATACCAGTTTCTTCACATCTGTTAACTTTGAGAAAGGGCTCAACTCAGAGGAATTCAACTCTATTTTCAATGTGTTCATTGAAATTAAAATTGACTCGACTCATACAGACCATCTGGAGCAGATGAGCCGCAACTGCAAAATGGAAATCAAAATGTTCAACAACCCATACAGCAGCAGCAGTTGTAGTAGAGTGCCCACTTGGTGCAGTGCACTGTGCTAGGCCTTTAGGACACACAGAATAGCCAAGTAACACATTCCCTGCTCACAAGAAGATTACACTATAGGGGGGAGCCAAAGCATAAAATATTTACAACTAGAATGGTCAAATATATATATATTTATCAGGCATATCTACATGAGTGCTGAGGAGGCTATAAATAAGTTCATAAGATCTAGAGTTGGCTGAAGGGATGACATGGCTGGGAAATTAACTGAGGGAAGCTTGTTAGAGGAGGGGGGATTTTAGGAGGGATCTGAATGTGGGAAGAGCTGTCTGATGTGGGGAAGGAGTATAAAGTGATGCAGGAGTCATGGAGGGAGACCTCATTGCAGCACTGGTGCAACTGGTATTGGTATTCAACAAACACCACAAGGACAAGGAAATAAATACTGACTGTATTGCATCTTGTGCCCATTCACTAGTAGTTGGATATGATGAAGCTGAAGTAGAAAGAAAAAATACAAGAGTAGCAGAAATGGTTGCACAAAGTGGGTAGTCTCTTGAAGGATATTGCCTGGAGGGAGCCAAAACTCATATAAATAGTGAATAAACTTATGAAGTGGAAAGCTACTCAATCTTCTCTAGAAAATAAAGGTGATATGTGGCAGGGAATGGAAGAGAAAGGTAGCACAGATCCATTTAAACAGAAATCAGAACACTGTTATAGGATCATAAGCGACAAAGAAGAAAAAGAAACTTTATGACTCCACTATCTTTGCCATAAATGTTAGCTAGCTTGGAAGGTTGAGTGGCAAGGATGATAACTGCATGCCAAAGAACAACGGAAAAGACACGTACATTCCAAACAAAAACCTTGGGGAGATCTGAGATGGCACTGAACCGGTCCTCTGACCAAACTTTTCTTTTGGAGATGGGTTCAGCATGCTTTGAGTAGCATAGAAAGGGATATTGCATTAGTAGGGCAATGATTGAAGAGGAGTTAAGTTTAAGGATAATCGGTATCTGGGTATTGCTAAAATCCACCTTTTGCTCTCTATCCAAACTATCCCGCTGATCCAAGTGCTTATTTCCCACCTTGACTACTGGATTAGCTTTCTCACTGACCTCCCTGCCTCCTGTCTCTCCTGATTCCTGTCCTTACTTCACTATGCTGCCCAGGTCATTTTTTTGGATGAATTCTCAGAAACTTCCAATAGCTGTCCACCCAACTACACATCAAACACAAACTCTATATCACTGGCTTCAAAACACTCAGCTATCTTCTGCCTACCTTATTTTCTCTAGTCTTCCACTACAACCCAATCTGCACTTTCTGCTTCTCCAATGCAGAACTATTCTCTGTACCTTGATCTCATCTATCCCATGGCAGACCCCTTGTCCATGAGTTCTCTCAAGTCTGGAATTCCCTCCTCCCTCATATCCCACCACTCTCCTCACCTTCAAAACCCTAAAATCACATCTCCTCCAAGAGGTCTTCCCTGATTAAGCCCTTGTTTCTCCTATCCATCCTTCCCCTTATGTTGACTATGCACTTGGCTTAAGCACTTTAATACTTCCACCGGCCCCATAGCACTTATGTACATATCCTTATATTCTACCATTTCTCCAATTTATAATTCATTTTTATGTCTGTTACCCTTTGTGGACAGTGGTCATGCCTTCTGACTCTACTGTAATTTTTCAACTACCTAGAACAGTGCTCTTTGCATAGTAGGTGCTCACTGATTGATGGATTAAACCAAGGCTCACCAAGGTTCAGCCCCAGCACCTATGAGTCCAGTAAACTTATCATGAACTGCAACTGTGCCCCTTTTTTGTTTAGTACTTCCCAAGCATTTAGCACAGTGCATTACACCCAGGAAGCTTTTAATGAACACTCCATTATGACCATGTTTTCTGTAGAACTCATGGAGGGCTGCCTTCATTTGGTGCTGGAAATAAAGAAGCTGCTGTTCCTTCTACACCCACCCCTCCCACCCACTTTAGCCTTCCATCCTGCAGATAATTAATTCAGCAGCAACAACCGGGAAAGTTGCCAGTATTGAGGGCACTAGCTCCTTTCCCAGTCCAAATTAAGCCCTGTAGGTATCACACTTGACTCGGGGAATAAAAGAGTTGGCTCTGACATCAACAACTTCTTTTTGGACACAATGCCTGGCTTGTTGCTTAGAAAACCAAGGCTCATTAGGGGTCTGTTTTACCCCTAAGTACAACTGGAGGTAAGAGCCAACCCTTTGAGTCTTGTTACCATTACAACTCAATGGCATTACAACTGCCTTTGCTCTAACTATTGCCAAACTTAGGTTGGTGAAGCAATATGTACCCCAAAGGAATTTCTCTGAGGTTTTCATGCCCATCTCCCCATCTAGACGGCAAGCTCGTTGTGGGCAGGGAATGTACCTATCAACTCTGTAGTACTGAACTCTCCCAACTGCTTAGTACAGTGCTCTGCATGCAGTAAGAGCTCAATAAATATGATTGATTGATTGAGGTGATGGAGTAGAGCCTCCGTTTATTGATCACTCCCCCCTTGAGTGTAATGTCAGCTATAAAAGTTACACATTTTTGAATGAAAATGCTACAGTGATAAAGAGCTATCTGTGGTTGTCAGGGAAGGATTCAAAATCAGCATGATGTCTGACTGATTCTGCATTTTCTTGATCTTGGGCGTGTAGCAACTGATGGCCTGTTAATTAATTTTATGTCATTATTATTAGCCAGTATAAAGTTCACATTGCTCAAACTAGAGGGATAATGAATATAGTCTTATGAAGACAACAGTCAGAAAGGACATCTATGCTTTACTATACATTCTGAAAAGACAAGTCCCCACAGCCCAAGCTGAAGTTAGCCCTCTTGATCGAGGTACTCAGCACAGTTCTTGCCAAAGAAAATTCCAGAGTAGTAATTTAAAATGCCCACATCACCACTGTAGAACCTGGATGGTTTGAACAATCAAAATGGCAGATAAATTCAAACTTTCATTGCCTTTTCACTTCTATCTCAGTTTCTTGAAATTCACTCCAGATAGGAATAACCAAATGGTCACCAGACGCAAAGTTAATTTTTTTTTAATCTAAGCACATGGTTGACACTCAACTCTGAAATAGCAAAGATAATCAAATAAATATTTAATATTCATATTACCTGACATGGAGCATCTTCTCTTTTTCCTCCTTGCAGGATATTTTTGTTGTTGCCTTCAAGGAAACCACTTCCACTGAGATCTAAAGAAAAATATATATATTCATTGAGGTTGGCTATTAGAAACTTTATAACTAGTCACCTATTTTTTAAACGAAGGTAAACAGGCCCATTTTCCTGTCCTGAATACAGTAGCCCTCTCTTTAGAGGCCAAAAGAGATAGGGAAATACTGCCTTTTGATTTTTATTTTATTTAGGTGAGCATCAACATTTTTGAAATATGGAGAGTCTCTCACACAGTTCTCACTAACCTTGTAGGAAATCATTTACTATACATATTTCATGAGGTGGATACAGAACCTATTTTTTAAATTGTATTTTCATTTTTTATCTGATTTTCTTTTATATTATTTTACTTTATTGCATTTATCTTCTTGCATTATCACAGCTAGACAAGCATATCTGCCTTCTCACTATCTCTCTCCCAGCGTTTCTCTGCACCAGTTTACACTAACCACCACTACATAGATCCAGTTCTCGAGGTGTCACTCAGCCTCCACTTCCCTTGGCCTCCCATGTCCCTCCACAGCTTGTTGTGGGCAGGGAATGTGTCAGTTTATTGCTATATTGTACTCTCCTAAGTGCCTAGTACAGTGCTTTGTACACAGTAAGCACTCAATAAATACAACTGAATGAATGAATGAATGAATGAAGCTAGGATGTGATGCACTCAGGAGGTACGAAAAATAGCATTAATATTATTACCACTAATACTACTACCTACAGGAGATTAATTTCATTCTTACATACACACTTTGCTATTACCTCTTCAAAGAGTAGAACAGAACAAAAACAAATAAGAAAGGAATGGACATGACTTTGTTCCCTATGCATATGCCACTTTGCCCACTGCTGTCTTAAATGCACTTTTCACCAGTACATTTTAAGCCTCATCAATTTAGGTTCCGTATCCAGCTCATGAAATATTTATGGTAAATGATTTCTTACAGGGTTAGTGAGAACTGTGTGAGAGACTCCATATTTCAAAGACGCTGATGTTCACCTAAATAAAATAAAAATCAAAAGGCAGTATTTCCCTGTCTCTTTTGGCTTCTAAAGAGAGGGCTACTATATTCAGGACAGGAAAATGCACCTGTTTTCCTTAAGTCCCCTTCTTACTGTTTTCAAAAGAAATCCTGCCTCCATTGCCTAGATATGTCACAGGTAATCAGGACATGAAATCCATGATTGGTAGATGCTCTTAATTCAAAACACTGTCCCACAATCCTTGGTCCAATACTTACATATGATGGGCAAGCCTACATCTCACAGGATTCCAGAGTGTCCCCAAAACTCAAAGCATCAAGTCCTTAAAAGTGAGGAGACCCAGGATGGCATTTTGCAGGGAAGAATCAAATTGGTAGCAGTGTTATGGGCAACAAAGAATAGTTCTTGAATAATGTATTGGTAATTGGCCACTACACTCTTAGTGACAGTCCCTTTGCCCATGAGGCCAGAGCTTCCTCTTATAATGAACTGCACTGCCTTAGGTATGAAAGGCTGAGAGCATTAGCAGGCTGCCAATAGCCAAGGCAGTATCATTTGAAACGTAAAATGCATCAGTGTTGTTGACAAACTTACATTAGAGAATTGCTTCCCGCTGTGTGAAGAGATTTTTAAGTGTGGGACTGAAATTTTTTTTAATCTTGCCATTATCCCATAAAGCCATGTCTGGTCAGAGTGCATGTGGAATTGAATTGCCCTGCCATTAGAGACCATTTTAAGAACTCAAATGAGAGATTACTAAATGTTAAGCTTTACGGAAACATTAAAGCATTTATGAATTTTCAAACCAAGAAATACCAAGATGAAAATGAGGGTTTCTGCCCAACAAAAGGCAGAAAAATCATAAAAGAGGATTTAAAAGTACAAATGGGATTCTTCTTATATACCTAATCACAGAACTATGGCTAGATAGGCTGAGGGAGAGATGACTATGGCCGGGAAGTCTGAGGGAGAGATGACTAAGGCACAGTAGGCTGAAGGAGAGATCACTACGGCCGGATAGGCTGAGGGAGAGGAACAGGTATAGTCCCAGAGTGGCCATTTGTCTACTTTTATCCCAATCAGACCAAATTTCAGCTGCTCTGTCCCCTGTTCCGTATTGATATGGCACCAGATGCCTTTATAGCCTAGCATTTGTAATTTTTTAGGGCCAGCCTCCATGCTGTGAATGCTGCAACTTGGAAGCAATGCCCACATTTTCAAAGACCTTGGAAAACGTAATGACTGTGGAGTAATGAAGGGAGTCCAATTCCACAAGGAGATACATTCAGCAACAACATAGTACAGCAAACTTCCACAGAGAAACCTTTGGGGTGTATCCTGAGAAGCAGAGTGGCTTAGTGGAAAGAGCATGGGCCTGGGAGTCAAAGGACCGGTATTTTAATCCCAGCACCACCACTTGCCTGCTGCGTGACCTCAGGCAAGGTTCTTAGTTTCTCTGAGCTTCAGTTTTCTCATCTGTAAAATAGGGATGAAATGCCATTTCCCTCCCAGACTGTGGGAGCAGGAACAGTGTCTTCCCTGATTATCTTCTATCTACCCCAGTGCTTAGTACAGAGTTAGACCCATACTATATATTTTAAAAATACTATTATTATTATTGTTGTTATTAACAATTATACCATCATGTACCTTTCCAGATCCGGCAAAAGGTGTCTGGGTTTCTTTAATGCCAACAGTGGCAAACCTAGATCCTTCATTCACACCACCTCCAAGCTTCAGATATTTGTTTGGAATGGCTTCTCAAGAAAATTGGTAGACAGCAGGGAGTAGAGGAAAGAACATGGGCCTGGGAGTTAGGACACTTGGGGTCTAATCTGGCTCCACCACTTGCTGTGTGATCTTGGGCAAATCACTTAAATTTTCTGGGCCTCAATTTCCTTATCTGAAAAATGGAGATAAAATACCTGTTCTCCCTTCCACAAACTGTGAGCCCCATGTTGGGTCAGGGACTGTATCTCATCTGATTATCTTGTATCTATCCAAGCAATCAGCATAGTGCTTGGCACAAAGTAAGCCCTTAATAGATATTATTTGGATTGAAGTCTCTGAGGGATAAATTCTTCCAATGTTGTGTTCTGGACCTTCCAGCAGTGACTCTCACCTTGCAGAGGGATTTCCCTTGAAATAATCTTGCAGCAAAATGGGCAATGTGATAAGGCCTTTGTGTTATTGTTGATTGCCCCTCCTGCTCTCTCTAGGCCATACCTTGTGATAGCTTCAACATGAAGCAGCTTTTGAAGGAACACTGCTCTTTCTGCAAATACCAAGCTCCAAATGTTTGAAAAAACTAAAACAGTCTAAACCAATAAAGGGGTGAGTAAAAATAAACAAACTGTGATCTTATCAACCTGTGAGCCCTCCTGGCTGGAAATCTCCCTTACTCTTGTGTAAATATCAGAATCCCCTTTGCACTATGATCCTTGTTTAAAGAAGAATCATTAAGCTGGACTGGGGCAAAATTTAATATATCGGCTTTTTTATATGGCTTAGGGAAGGCTATCAGATTATTTTCTAAGTGACCTGAGGCAATGATAATTTGCATATTCACATAAATTGCCATATTGGATATGAGCTTCCCTGACTAAGGTGTGCATAGTAAGTTTGATTCATTAAGGGAACTGGCTGCTGTTGTACTAAGGCAGTTATTCAGAGTTATTCAGAGGGATATGAATCTTTCCCACCACACACAAAAGACCCAAAGGCCACTAGCTTGGGACAGGAGGGAAAAACTGGAAACTGTTCCTAGAAATTGTGGCCTCTGAAAGGTTTAGTTAGTCTTGCAGAATGGAACGATCCAGGGTTGAATTCTGAGTTCTCATGATTCCAAGTCACAATCCCTAAACATGTGGCAGTTAAGGGAAAGCGAGTTTATCTCAGTTATTACAGAGGAGCCTGAGATCATTCATAGGCCTCAGGCAATTTCAGAACTACAGTCAATCGAGAGTACTTATTGAGCACCTATGTGCAGAGCAGTGTACTGAGCATGCAGGAAAAGTTCACTAGACTTAATAGAAAAATCTGCAGTCTTGAGAACCTTACAATCAAGGTCCTCGGAGGGTCACAGGCAGTTAATATAATCCAAAGGCTAAATTAGATCTCAATTCCTACACACCTTGGGATAGACTCTACATTGTAAGCTCAATGTGGGAAGGGAATGTGTCTGCTAACTCCACTGTATTGCACTCTTCCAAGCTCTTAGTACAGTGTTCTGCACACAGCAAGTGCTCAATAAACACTACTGATTGACTGATAGAAGACGTCTCAGGCGACAAGTGTAAGCAAGAATAAGTTTCCAAGTTTTCCTTCAGCCCTGTATCCAAAGCTCCTCTTCCAATAAGAATGAGGAGCAGTGTGGTCTAATGGATAGAGCACATGCCTAGGAGCCCAAAGAACCTGGGTTCTAATCCCAGCTCTGCCACTTGTCTGCCGTGTGACTCTGGACAAGTCACTTAACTTCACTGTGCCTCAGTTCCCTCATCTGTAAAGTGAGGGTTTAGACTGCGAGCCCCCATATAGGACATGGACTGTGTCCAACCTGATTAGCTTGTGTCTACCCCAGCACATAGTACAGTGTCTAATACATAGTAAGCACTTAAAAAATACTTAAAACAAAACAAAAAAAGAGCCTGAACCTTTTCACAACCAGGTTCTGCCACCATCCAATTAAATTCACCCTGCTGTTTCCAGACTCTGATTCCTACCTCTTATGCAATAACATTGAGGTAACAAAGTTAATTGAAGGAATGTGGTAGAGTCACTCTTTTTCTTAATGGAAACCTTCCAGTTGAAGAAGGAAGAACTTCCAGACTGAGCTTCTAAACACAGTTTAAACAGATGGGACTCCCTTGGGATCTGTCACCTCCCGCTCCAGCTCCACAACTTTAGGATATGGTGATGAAGGCCAAGGTCAGGATGGAGACTCATACTCCTTTTCATTCAGAGTGGGAACCTAGTGAAAAGTTGGCAGTAGGTTTCGTGTCATAAAATTAGACTGACGTTAAATTCAGATTCCCCTTTTTGTAGGCCCCTTAACACGCTGATGGGCTGCCACCTTATTAATATAAAGTATTCCTTTGAAAATGAAAGAGACCATGGGATGAAGATGCTGACTCTGACTTCTGTCTGGAGTTGGCATAGATTTATTAGGGGCTACGCCTAATGAAGCCCTCTCAGGATCACACCTGGAGAGTTTTCAGTACTCTAACCAGTCTCGGCTACCAGAGGGAGAGTCAAGCAGAGGCACATCCATTCCATTCCTAGCTTGGGCAGAGGCTAGCGAGCGGAAAGCAATCTGCTGCAACTCAAAACTCAACTGTGCTGGGCAGTAGCAGCAAAGGAGAGTTGAGGGTGGAGACTCAAGTTTACTGCATGGAAGAAGGTAGTGAAAAACTATTCCCGTATTTTTACCAAGAAAATTCTATGGATACACTATCAGAATGATTGCAGATGGAGGTGGGGCATTCTGTGTGCAGAGTATAATACTAAGTGCTTGGAAAGTACAATTAAGCAATGGAGAGACAATCCCTGCCCACACCAGGCTTATAGTCTAGAAGGGGGAAGACAGACATCAAAACAAGTACATAGGCATCAATATAAATAGAATTATAGATATAAACATATATGCATAAGGCCTCTGGGGCGCGGGGTGGGGGGGGAGCAAAGGGTGACAAGGAAAGGTGGGGGAGCTGAGGAAAAGGGGGGCTTAGTCTGGGAGTCTTGTACCCTCCCAAGCACTTAGTACAGTGCTCTGCACACAGTAAGCACTCAATAGATACAATTGATTGAGTGGGGATACTCATTTCTGCTAGCTCTAAATTTCCTACCAAGGATTTTTAGTCATGCGGAGAGTTCTAAAATTTTCTTCCGTTTTTATTGCTTCTGGCAGAACCAGACAATGCAAAGCAAGAGGAGCCAGCAAACTCCCCTGGACAGAATAAATAGCACCCAGCAATCCACCTCTAAGCAATTAGGGTGTAATTAACAGTCAAAAGTAATGTTACCATGGAGGCCAAAGAAACCTTATTGGTTACTGTGTGGGAATGGGTTAGAAAGCCCCAGAGTATTTCCAACCAAGCTGTTGCAGATACACCCACTCAAATGAAAACCCACATGCCCCTTCTCTTCCATCTCCATTTATAATCACAACAACAACTTTGGTCTCTGGCCATCAGCTTCCCCCAGCTGGTTGTTAATCCCTAGGAAATGCCTTGTGACTCCATTTTTATTGCTGAAATCTGTTAGACTTTAGACTTTTTTTTTCATTCTATCAAGGATTTTGAGGCAAATCAAAGTCCTGGGAGGTTCCCCTGCGCTGCATTATCTTTCCCTTTGCTGACCCAGACTATGCCCCTCTTACCTCCTCAAGGTAACAGATTCCATGCTTACCCACTCCCAGTTCAAAAATGTTCATTTGTTCATTCTGGACTGTAAGCTCCCTCTAGACTATAAACTTGTTGTGGGCAGGAAATGTGTCTGTTTATTGTTATATTGTACTCTCCCCAACGCTTAACACAGTGCTCTGCACATAGTAAGCCCTCAATAAATACAATTGAATGAATGAATGAATATTGATGGCTGTGATCTTCACCCAATAATATGGACATTTCTGTAGAATGTGTCCTATGCCAATGCAGACTCCATGTTATTACCCTCCATGGATCATTATATTACAGATCATGTTTTATAGTGTCTGGTAATTAGCACTTTGATACTCACCCAGCACCACAGGATTTATGAAAATATTCTTATATTCTACTCTATTATATTCTAATATACTTATATTCTACTATTTCCCATAGCCCTAATCGGGTTTAATGTCTGTCTCCCCGTGTAGCCTAAGCAACTTATGAGCAGGGACTGTGTACTTTCCCAAGTACTTAGTACAGTGCTCTGCACACAGTAAGCACTCAATAAATACCACTGGTTGATTTATAGATAGGATACTGTCCCTCAACTAGTATTTTTCATCCCTTTAATCCAGGACTGTGGGTTTAACTGGGAACCCAGTGTTTCTATGGGTCAGTAAATTCTAGTTGGAGGCTTTTCTCAATGGAGCCACCATCCTCCTTTCCTCTCTCTATACTCCTTCCCCCAGCCACTTCATTCACTCCCAGTGTTCTTCCAAATCCCCCAAATCCAGAGGGTTCCCTTTCTGACTTCACCCACCACTAGAATTCACTTGTTGATGGAGCCCTCTTATAAAAACCAAAATCTAGGCTTCCCAAAAAAGCCCACAACAGGAGTAAGTTTGGGGAATATCAAATGGGTTTTCTAAATGTAAGCAATTTAATTTTGATTTCAATCACTTATGGATGCTACAAACTAATTTAATGCTTACAATTTTTCCTTTGTAAATCCGTAAACAAATTAGCCCAGCTAATATATATAATCACCAAGGTTTAATTTTACGTGTAAATATTCATTTTGATTTGCACCCTTCCCCAAACACATCATTTACATACCTATCTCTAATTCCTCTTAATGCTGGTCTCCCACTCTGGTATGTAAGCTCCTTGAGGGAAGGTAGCATCTATTTCTATTCTTTGGTATTGTCTCCTCCCATACGTTTAGTACAATGCTCTGCCCATATTATTCTGCATGCAAGTAATACTGCCTTGCCTAACGAGCTTCATTTATGTCATTTACTACCATCTGTCATCCCTTACAAAAGAAATACTCTTAGTGGGAAACTGAGGTCCATTGTGTGTGAAAGATGAGAAATTCTCCTTGATGCCCTTTAAATTACTTTGGGGTAAGTGCAAAATCATTTGAACTATACTCAGCGATTACCTTCAAATTGACAGGGCCTTGTGATGGACTGATCACCCTCTGACTTCCTGGAAATCTTCCAAGAAGTGTCGTCGCCATTTTTCCTGTCTGAAGTCAAAGCATAAGGAGGAATCACCAGAATTTGTACTTGCACCTGAACAAACTGTCTAAATGATAGGGAAGAGCATGTCAGAGCTAGTCAAATAAGGTCAGCCTCTAGATTCTCTAGATGAGAAGCAGCGTGGCTCAGTGGAAAGAGCACGGGCTTTGGAGTCAGGGCTCATGAGTTCGAATCCCAGCTCTGCCACTTGTCGGCTGTGTGACTATGGGCAAGTCACTTAACTTCTCCGTGCCTCACTTCCCTCATCTGTAAAATGGGGATTAAGACTGTGAGCCCCACGTGGGACAACCTGATTCCCCTATGTCTACCCCAGCGCTTAGAACTGTGCTCGGCACATAGTAAGCGCTTAACAAATACCAACATTATTATTATTATTATTAGATTTAGCATTTCTTTCAGACCTGGGAACTGGGTAGCGAATTTTGGAGTGATCAGTGGTGCTCTCTGGGTATTCTTCTTCTCATGTTCCCAACTCTTTTATTTTGTATTTGCCCAAGTAGTTATTATAGTGTTCTGCACTCAGTAAGCACTCAATAAATATGATTGATGCTTGGCAAAATATCCTTTCAACAGCTTCTAGTATTATGTGTTAATTTCAGTTAACTTTATACTTAGCCATGGAGGCCAGGATTTCACTGAAGAACTTTAAAAGACAGAGTTTTGTAGCTTTCTCTACAGGCTTGAGAATTTGCTTATTGGTTGCTTCCATTTTATTTTGATATATGCACTGGGCATATTAACAGGTAGAGTCCAGTAATCAGCAACCTTACTAAATCTTAAAAATGGAAAAATTATAGGAGCGGTGAAGTGGGGGTTGACAACAAACTAATCGTGCCTGTTTATGTAGAGGTTGAGATTTAAGATATTTGATGGAAAAACAAAACTTTAGCCAAAATTCATAGGACAGTAAAGTACATCGTTTGTAAAGCTGCCAGAGAGGGAATGGATATTTGTAGATATGGGAAAAAAAGCCTCATTCTCTGATGGTTGGGGAAATATGTATTCCGTTCTTCCATAAAAAGTGTTCTCACCCACCGTTGAATAGAACAGCATTAGAGAAGGTGGGAATGTTCTTCCATTGAGGCTTGTGTATCTGGAACAGGTTCAAAGCAAATGTCCAGAAAAATGGTTGTGTTCATTTGTTTGACCCCGATTAAGATGATCTTAACATAATGTGCGTTTTTCCTCAGAAGAAGTTCACAGGAATGTGGCTCTCCAACATTATAGGAAAATTTGGGATACTTAAGCGACTCAGGTCTCCTTCATCCCAGTCTTTGCCATCAGGTGATGACAGATTGCAGTCTTCTGCTCAGGGGGCACAATCTAACGCGGCCACCAGATAATCAACAGTAGAACTGAGGGGGTGGAAAAGAACCTTGGGAAGCCATTTAGCCCAAAGTCCAAAAGAGCAGTGTTGTGTTAGGGTCTCCAGAGTGCTATAAGCTAATAAACCATTAGAGAAGATTACTCTTTGAAAAAAATTAATTACCCAGGGAATAATTCTAAGTGGCTCATCCATCTATGGTAATGAAAACAACAAAATATTTTTCTTCACTTTCCTGCTGCTTGGACACAATTCAATAACATCTCCATTTGGCTTTGATTCTAATCACTTTTTGGTGGCAGGTATTGCTTTTACATCATATGGGCATTAGTAGGATGAGAAAAGCAAAAAACCTTCATTGAATTTGACTCCATTATTTGCTTAACAATGTAGGAAAAAAATTCTCTCCCATAAATTACTAACCAAATACTTCATTTTCAGACATGGATTTCTGGATAGATCTAGAAGAAATTAAGAAATGTACTGTTATTAAAATCAAGAGTTAATAAGCAAAATGGACAGTATCAACATTCTCCCAATAGTGATTTTTTTTCTTCCTTGACACTGTGGGTCACTTGACTTGCTGACTCTATTAAGCCAATCAGGAAGCTTTGAGAAGTAGTGTGGCCTACTGAAAAAAGCATATGACTAGACGTCAGGAGACCTGGATTTTAATACAGGCTCCACCACTTGCCTGTGGTGTGATCTCGGACATGTGACTTCACTTCTCTGGGTCTCAGTTTGCTGGACATAAGATAAGACACCTGATCTTTCTCTAGCTTAGACTGTGTGCCCCATGTGGGGCAGGGACTGAGTCCAATCTGCTTAAAGATTATCTCTACCAAGGTTTAGCACAGTGCTTGGCAGATAGTAAGCAATTAGAGCTGCAATAATTATTTGTCTGGAAGCCTAGTCTCAATAGAGCAGAAACATACATTTTTAAAATTAAGGAGGAAAAAGTCCCAGATTAAGTCTGCTGGCCACAGCTGTGTGGTTTAGCTTAGCAAAACATTTATTTGTGGCCTGTCAACAAAAACTAACATTTTCTCAAGAACTTTACTTGAACAGAGCCTGGGCATTGCTCTGATGCTTGACACCCATCCTGACTTTTCTCCAAGTGATATCATTGAGAATATTTTTTGTTTAGGCATCCATAATTCCTACAATCCTACTGTATAAATTTCAGGATTTTTCCCTTTGCTTTTGGAGAATACCACTCACAGGAGGAAGACAACTTAGCCATTTGATTGCTATTTTTAAAATGGTATTTAAGTACTTACTATGTACCAAACACTATTCTAAGCACTGGGGTAGATATAAGTTGATTAGGATGGACACAGTCCCTGCCTTGCATGGGGCTCACAGTCTAAATAGGAGGGTCTACAACCAATGGTGCAGACTTTGGGCAAGTCACTTCACTTCTCTGTGCCTCAGTTACCTCATCTGTAAAATGGGATTAAAACTGTGAGCCCCATGTGGGACAACCTGATCACCTTGTATCCCCCAGCGCTTAGAACAGTGCTTTGCACATAGTAAGCGCTTAACAAATACCACCATTATTATCTACTTGATCACCGTATTTTGTTTCTTCAATTCAGTTTAGAAGGGCTATCCCAAGGCCCAACTGGGTCAATGATAAATTTATTCCAGATTTAAAAATCACTCAATAGTAGTTATTTACTGTCCTACTAGTAACTTACTGTAGTTACTGTCCAGAGCATTGTACTGGGCACTTGGAAGGCCATCTCTCTCTGCCCAGGACTCCCATCATCCTCTTCTTCTCCAGCCAGGAGCTCAAAGAGGCAGTCACAGTATGTTGCCTCAACTTTCAGAACAATGAGAAGGCTTCGGTGGCCACTTTAACTGTGAATACAGCTGTAGCCGTGACTTTTGGCTTTGAGCTGCGAGGCTTTGTGGGCAGGATCTTGCCTACTAACTCTAATGTACTGAACTTTCCCAAGTGCTTTGCACAGTTCTCTGCACAAAACAGGTGCTCAATAAATACCTTTGATTAACTGATCTTCAAACTCTGCTCCTCTAGTTACAATGTACTATCTTTCATTATATAGTTGTATATGTATGTACATATACACATACATATATAGTTGTCCTTGCCTTTTATATTTTTCTCATTCTGATATTGGTTCATCTTTCCTTATGAGCTTGGGAGACAGAGGACTTGGGTTGTAATTCTGGCTCTGCCAGTGGCATGCTGTGTGACGCTGGGAAAGTCACTTAACTTCTTTTGGCCTCAGTTTCTTATCTGTAAAATGGTGATCCAATACCTTTTCTCCCCAACTTAGACTGTGATCCCCATATGGAACAGGAATTGTGTCCAATCTGATTAACTTGCATCTACCCCAGTGCTTAGAACAGTGAGTGAAACATGTTAGACAATTAACCAATATAGTAATAATACCAGGAAATGTTGCCCTGATTCTGTTCTATGCCCTTCCCTGAGACAGAAAATAAAGCAGGATTCACGTTACTAAAGATAGGCTGGTACGTGATTGACAGCTGGAGTAGGGTTTGCCTCTGAGGTGATAAAAATCACCTCAAAGTTGTTTCAGGGGAAAAACTCTCAGCACCTGAAGCTAGGAGATAACTGTGGGCATGGAGAAGCTTAAACAAGTGGAAGAAAGTTCACTTTGCTTTCTTACCAGATAGAACCTGGAAGTGGAATTTATCTATGTGGGGCAGGTTAGAAAATCAGAAATTCAAGTTGATACCACCCATTCTCTTCTCCCCTTTTCTTGACTGCTTAGAAGCTTGGGATCTTAGTGCCTGAAGACACATCCAGACCAAATCAAACAATTTCATTTCCACATTATATTTGGGAGGTTTCATTTTCAAGAAAACATTTCTAACCTTGTTGAAATTTTCTGTCAGAAATTTTTCTTAATTCTTTGCTCAGCACTTCCTTGAATGACTGAAATTTACAAATTTACCAACCATTCTCTCCAATTACTATTTGTCACACATCATACATGTGCCATGGTATTAGTAGATTCATGCCGAATTTTAAATCCAATTTGAAGTAGTTAAGCCAAATCTATTGGCAATTTTTAAAAACATTATTTTCCAAGAAAACAATAAGATAAACAGGCCAATGGTACAAAAGTGATAAAAACAAGTTTGCCACTCTAATCTGGGATGAGTTTTAGCATATGGCTATTTTCTTGAAAGATTTATCTAGCATAAATAGAAGCAGCGTGGCTTAGTGGAAAGAGCACGGGCTTGGGAGTCAGAGGTCATGGGTTCTAATCCTAGCTCTGCCACTTGTCAACTGTGTGACCTTGGGCAAGTCACTTAACTTCTCTGTGCCTCGGTTACCTCATCTGTAAAATGGGGATGAAGACTGTGAGCCCTAAGTGGGACAACCTGATTACCTTGTATCTACCCCGGCACTTAGAACAGTGCTTGGCACATAGGCTTAACAAATACCAACATTATTAGCATGAGTATATTAGTCTGCCTGAAGCCTCAGTATTTAAGGTGGATATGTTATATACATTATTGTAGAAAGTGAAATGTTAAAATAACTACAGAAAAGAAGAGCAAACATGCTTGCCAAGGAAAACAATTACTCTTTAAAGTTAATACAAAGACTAAATAACCCTTGTGAAAAAATTCTGAGTTGATAATAAATATTACAATGAATTAAGTGTGAACCAAAGAACAGAAGAATGATGGAGAACAAAATACTTTCAACTTACTTTCTCATTTTGGTTTGTGTATTCTTAAGATCAGGGAATTCCTTTAAAAAATAAACAGAAAGAGATGAGTAACACACAAGGAAATCTCATCTCCACTTTGATCTTCATTTGTATTTTGCTACTTAGACATTTCCCACTTATTTTTTCATTATTAGGATATTAAGTGTTTACTATATGCCAAGAATTGTGCTAATTACTCTGGTAGATTCAGGGCAGAGACTCAATCCCACAAGGGACTCTCCATTTAAGAAATAGAGAAAGGAGATATGTTACCCCCATTTTACAAATGAGATAAATGAACTATACAGAGATGAAGTGACCAAGGCCACAAGAACAGACTAGTGGCAGATCTGGGATTAGAGTCCAGGCTGATTCCCATATCTGGTAGTTTCCCATTATGGCATTCTTCCTCCCATTCAATGACCTCTGCCTTTACAACCTTATGGAAGAAATGCATTTCAAAACCTGGGTCAAGATATCAAGGTTTGTTTCCCCTTTCTAATACCAATCAGTATGTCATTGCCAAATTGCCAGTTTATAAAGGTGGAATGAAAAAAGTTGGATGATCTCCCAATATCCAAAATTCAATGTCATCTTGGGAAAAAACAAAACCAAGTTGATCTGTAAACTTGGCTTCTTAAGGTGGGATATAAACCCCGATGTGAAATTCAAATGCTCCATTTGAGACACAGGTTATGAAAGATTGCTGAGCAGGAAAGTGTCCATTCTTCAGTGACTTTAAACTTGTCTTTGGATTCTCCTTAGGCCTACTGCTTAACTTTCCTCTGGGCCCTCCTTGACTAATCCATCACACTCTCCTTTAACCACTTTTCCACAGCATTTGGATGGAGTGCTGTTACACAAGAGCTAAGTATCTGTCCTATTAGTACTATTAATCAAATATAGATGTGTGGATTCTGTTTTGTTAACCCCCCATTGCCCCTCAATACCCTTAGCACAAAAACCAGGAAGCGTCTTTGGCTGTTGATTCTAATTCCTTTCCTCCACTAGACTCCAGAAGAACACTGCAAAAATGGTTAAGAAAAATGGTTTTGATTCTTCATTTTTTCAGTAAGCACAGTGAGGTTTGAGAGGCATGAAAGTCAGGGCTCAAAAATGAGTGACAAATGTACCTTGGATACATTTTGTACTTAGCAATAAGAAGCAGGAGGCAGAAAGGTGTTGAGCTCAGACATTAAACCAACTTCAACCAACAACACGATAACCCAGAGATGGCAGATCACCAACACACACACAGACCCATGGCAAAAAACACCCAATGAGTGAGGGGGTTTTTTGATTGGTGAACTAATCCAACATAGATAAATGCTGGTCCTCTAACAGGAAGATGTGCCCAGTTTAGTAGCAATAGTACCTAGGATGTTCACTTTGGTTCTTCCTTAATACTCACTGGGAAAAGAACTGTGTAAAGGTATTAGGGGCAATAATTTTTTTCCTCATAGGAAGAAAATACACTGTAGTTCCTACAATTGCTAACATAACTATTCTGAATAAAGACTAGATGCAGAATGATAAATAAATGGGTTCTCTATCTTGGACTGCCCTATATTGCCACTCCTTACGTCTGGGTAATTCAGAAGGTGTTACAGGAATATTACACTGGTGAAATGTATGGAAAAATGAAAGTTTCTTGTTTTCTTTTTCATTTTAAAAGAACCGGTTCCAGCCCCAATGAGATGCCGATTGTTCAGATGTAAGGGACAATCCTTAGATACGCTCTGTACAAAGCTGCTCTCTTCTCTCTAGGAGCCCAATTTAGCATTTTTCAGCAGATTGTGCTGAACTGGGAAACTAAAAAATCTAATTTCTCTTGCCCCTTTCAAGGGTCTGTAAATGAGGCTCAGAATGCTAGGGTCACTTAGCAGCAGGCCATATCTGTTCAAATTCATTTTTTTTTTTCAAACTGCTGCTACATCCTTCACCCGCTGAAGGCACAATAATATATTTTCACTCTGCAGTCATTGTAATGCAGTAAAATGCATTATTTATTTAGTGATTCATTAAATTTCTCTAGCACCTTTCCTTTCCTCCGATATGCTCAATAGGTCTGAAGCCGACTCTCCTCTTCTACTCCTCCTCATTCTGATTTCTGATTTTTATTCTATTTTTTACTATTCATGCCATGCTACTGTGTTGCATATTGGTGGTGACAGCAATTAAGTTTACATAGGGAAGGACAATCCTTTCAACTCTAGCTATATGGTTTAAGCACATGAATAATTTTTAATCCATTAATTGTGCATTTGAAGTGTGATTACATTCAAAAAGGGATTGGGCAGATATGGTATACTCTTCTTAATTTATCTATTCCATAGTACCTTCAGGTTGAACATTATTACTAAACTGGTTTGAACTAGTATGACAATGAATCTGAGGAAGAATGAACTATTTTGTTTCTGCTTCAAGTCTGAACAAGAAAAACTACCTCCTCAAATCTGAGCCTTTGTATAGGCTATTTACCAGAGCAATCACTTCAGAGAAAGTTGACTTTCTTTTCAGGACTCTGAATGACACTCTTGGTCATGGCACTAGTGGAATATTGCATTAGGCAGGGTCAGCCAAATAGGATATGACGTCACCCACTTGATGCTTGCCACTTGAATGAAATGAGTGACAAAATCTGCTTGAATTTGCCTCCTTCCAAACCCTGAAGCTTCACCAGTGTCTTTTTTTTTGCCGCTGATCATTGTGAAGGAATTCCAAAGCATGGTCAATCCAGTCTATTCTGGTGGGCTGCCAAGATTATTCATTACTTGGAAGAAGGCAAGAAGCAACATGGCTTAGGGGGTAGACCCAAGCCTGAAGTCAGAAAGACTTGGGTTTTAATCCCAGTTCTGTCATCTGTCTGATGAGTGACCATAGGCAGGTCACTTAACTTCTCTGTTCCTCGGTTTCATCATCTATAAAGTGGGGATTAAGACTGTGAGCTCTATGTGGGACAGTCCAACCTGATTAGCTTGTATCTACCCCAACACTTAGCACAATGCCAGGTAAATAGGGCTTAACAAATATCATATTAAAATATCTATGCTACTATCCCTGGGGAGAGGGAAAAGGGGGAATCATGGTTCTTTTGTAAGATTAAACATGCTGCTTGGCAATTTTCCCTGAGGGAAATTCCCTGAGAAGTAACTTTTATCTTTACTAAAACAAACAAGGAGGGCTATATCAATCAATAGTATTTACTGTAAATTTACTTCCAGATATCCAATGTCCATTTCTTCAGCTTTCAGTCACCAGAAATTCCAACTCCTAGAGTTACTTCATTATGGGCCAAGGGACTATTTCATCTCAGCCTACTCTTCCTAGATTTTGCATTCAATAATTAAAAAAACTTTCCTCTCTAACCTAAAAGCCAAAGGGAAGAACAGTGCATCACTGGTTTATGCAGTCTGACTATTGGAAATACCAGAGGTCTTTCTACCTCCAGGAACTACAAAACCACAGGCATTGATAATTTTAAGTAGCACTTCTTATCATTTCCCTTCCATCTTTCATTGCACTTATGGGTTTGGGCCAGGCACAGACTATAAAATACCTCACTCTCTTCAGGGTAGCCATTTTAAGCACCAGAATTCCAAGTGACATGGGGAGAGAGGGAGAGAGAGGGAGAGCACACTTGCACACAAGCAGACTCACTTCATCAGGAATCTGACACAGGCACTGGCATTTGTGCCCCACTTTCCATCCAGAAAGGAGATGATTAACTTAGTGTCAGAAGTAGTGATAATAGCAGTTGTTGAGCACAACACTGTAATAAGATTTTGGAAAGCACAAAACAAGCAAGTAACAATCCCTGCCCACAAGGAGCTCACAATCTATCAAGGGAGGCAAAAGAATTTACTAACAGAGAAATCATAAAAGTCATTGAACGTAATAATGATAATGATGGTATTTTAGTGCTTACTATGTGCCAAGCACTGTTCTAAGCATTGAGTAGATATAAGATAATCAGGTTGTCCTACATGAGGCACACAGTCTTAATCCCCCTTTTACAGATGAGGGAACTGAAGCACAGAGAAGTTAAGTGACTTGTCTAAAGTCACACAGTTGATTAGTGGCAGAGGCAGGATTAGAACCCATGACCTCTGACTCCCAAGCCTGTGTTCTTTCCACTAAGCCACACTGCTTCTCAAATATATTCATGAAACTACTGAAGATGGGTATAAATAAGCTTGTGTTAAATAATACAAAGGGGGGAAGGAGAAGGGAAAAAAAAGGAAAAGAAATCAGGAATAAATTAAATATTGTAGTTTATTCTCCAGAGTCCACCATTAAAAGATCTGTAGCCTAAAACGCCAAGGAAGGAGGGGCATGTGGTGACTTGGCCTTTGAAAAAGCAGACTGAACAACTGAAGAGAGCAAGTATCTCTCTTTAACTGAATCTGTATGAGGAGCAGAACTGAGAGCGATGATCTATGCTGCCAGGCAAGATCTGCAAGCAAAGAGACAAACTCGACAGCTGACCTTGAAGTGATTAGAACAGGACTCTGTACATCCTCTCTGAAAGATGAAGGTATTTCTAGAATAGAAAGCAAAAACGTCACCGGTGCCATACAAAGTCTAGGCTAAATGGCCTGAGGAATATCTCTGTGAAACCTGAGGAAGGCAGATATTACTGCATGAATCCCACTTGCATAAGGACAATTTTACTATTGTATTTGCATAAATTCACCTATTGTAATCTAGCATCCCCATCGCTTACTTAGTAAAATAAATACAGCTGAATTGTGCAATCTATTGCAATTGTGTTTGCAAACAATGTTCTGAGTGACAGGAAATCCACAATGGATCTTTTCAATTGATCAATTTGTCTTCCCACATCCCTCTCACACAGACGCTTGCATAGAGGTGAAGGATGGGCTAATATCCTTCTTGCCCTTCAGCACCAACCCCTAAATGTTGACTTTTCAAGCTAGAAAGGGTAGAGGATGTTATCTCAATGGCCTGGGATATGGTTAGCTTGGGTGATAATATCCTAGTTGGAAGCAATTTTGCCAGTGAGATTACCCAGGACCATGTTGCTCCCCATGGTAGCTCTCTATCTTTGTTCTTTGCAATTAGGTACATGAGAAGAGCATCTTAAAACGACATGCCAAAGATCTATATGGGGCTCGATGAAAGCCCCAGGGTGGGTCACCCCAGCAGTCTGACCTCTGCTTCAGCATCTTAGTGAGCATCTATTCAACACCAATCCCAAATCATTCATCCAATTAACTAACCTTTCTGGAATCTACTATTTTCTGAATCCCTATTTCTTGCAGTAACTCAGTCCACAACTTCTCACGTGCATAAATGAAAGGCACTCCTCCTTGGATAGTGTTGAAAATTGCTCATCACACTGACAAACAGTTGCTGTAGCCCAGGGGACACTTTCATGCAGGACTTGGCCAAATCATATGCTGCAGCATGATGACAACACAGAAGGTGTATATACCATTTCTTATGATACTATGGTGCTCTGTAGCCAAATAGGTTCTAGCCAAAACACAAACACCCCAATCTGCCAGAACTGGGTGTAGTAGAGAGTATAAAGTGTTTTAGATCACCTTTAACTGTCCTTTTATCAAAGGAAGAGGCTGCATTAAGATCTTGCTAATTCCATATCTGAAGAATCTCATCCCAATAGAATGGCCCAAGGAACTTGCTAAACATTAATTATGCCAGAAAGAGCATAGGAGGAAACACTGGTGAATGCTATTCTGAGACCACCAAGAGTTTTGAAGATGTCATCATTTCTAACATCATCAAAAAAATGCAAAATGATATAATAATGGTGATATACTGGCCGAACAAAAAAAGAGTGAAATAAATCTGCTGAATGCTGAGGTGAGAAATGGGTAAAGCAATGATATTTGTTACAGCCAGCCAGATCTTTCAACAAGCTGTTTGTATTTTTTCACGGGGACTGTGGACTCAATTAATGTATAGTATTTACTGAGCACTTAGAACAGTACTTGACAGTGAGCACTTAATGCATATCACACTAATAATAAGGGAAGCAGCATGACCTAATGGATAGAGCATGGGCCTGGGAATCAGAAGGGCCTGGATTCTAATTCTGACTCTGCTACTTGTCTGCTGTGTGACCATGGGCAAGTCACTTTACTTTCCTGTGCCTCAGTCAAGTCATCTGTAAAATAGGGACTAAGACTGTGGGCTCCATGTGGGACAGGGAGTGCTGCCGACCTGGTTATCTTTTAACTACCCCAGCATTTAGTACAGTGCCTTGCACATAGTAAGCGCTTAACAAATAACATAATTATTATTATTACCAGGTAATAAAATGCCAGCTACAGGCAGAATACTGTCCAAAGTGCCTGGGAGAGTACAATAAAATTAATAGACAAGATCTCTGTTCTCAAGAAGCTTTCAGTTTGAATTAAATATTTTCACATTTGGGTCAACAGGTATTTATTTTTAGAGATTCTCATTCTACAGAGAACTGAGTTGAAATGGGCAACTGAAGAGACAGCCACTAGCTTTGTTTTATTTGAGAAATTATTTTAAAAGCCAGAAGACTTGAAATATCAGTGGGATCTTGATGGGATGCTATTAAAAAAAGGTGAGGTTGGGGGAGAGGTTGAAAGTGTTGTTTCTGTTCCAAGGCAGAGGTCAGCCAATTCTATCCTATTGTTCTCTCTCAAGTGCTTAAGGTCAGTGCTCTGCACACAATAAGTGCTCAATAAATACTACTGATTGACTGAGTGAGAGGAAAGGATTAAAATGGGGCTTTGGTTCTACAGCCTCTTGTTAACAAAAGTGGTGGTTATAATTACAGTTTTCACTTAACTCAACAAAACAACTGCACCTGCCTCTTGCCTCGTAAGTGGAGAGAGATAACAGGGAGCCAGTAACCCAGAGCCATGGATTTTTCCAAAGCAAAACTTCTGTTTCCAGAAGGAAACCAGTTGAAGCCACCACATGAAATTCATGCGGAATGTTCCTTGCACGCTGAAGAGTTCATGGTAGGGTGACAGGAGATGATGTATGTGACCAAACTTTAGGAAGGAAGTGATTCAATTAAACATGAGAGAAAAGTACAAACTTACTCAATTATTATGATGAAAGTTATATATAGGAGCAGTTCTACTCATTTTACATGCCAGGAGTCAAAAATGAGATTATGCACAGCTTTTCTGCATCAGTTGCACTCTTTCACAGCCTGGTGCAGGCCTTACTGCTGGGATATCATTGCTAATCATATTTACTTCCCTTACATTTCATAAATAGTTATGTCAGGGAGGCAGCAGAGACAGAGATGTAGCCCAGTTTGAGTTAACTTCAGAGACAAGGTGGAAGTGTCAAATCCGGGGGCTGGCCCCTTAGACATCCAAAGTGCATCTCCTCTCTCATGATTCCCCTCCTCCACTCGGAACCGTGTTCCTCTGCTAACACAATTGCTTCTTTTCATTGCCACTGGTAATGCCCAGCTAGTCAACAGGGGCATCTAGGAGAAAGTAAGCAGGTGCGGATGGAACCTGTGAGGAACCCGACTTCTCCTCTGAGTCCCCCTGGAACTCCTGCAGTGTGAGGATGGATGGGATGTCAGAAATGCACCCCCAGCTGAAACCTTGCCCTGGTGATGCAAAATAAAATTAAAAGATTAGTGTGGTGGCCCACTATCAATGCTATTTGCTGAGTGCTCACTGTGTGCAGAGCACTGTAAAGTCTTTGGAAGAGTTCAATACAAAAGGGAAGCAGCATGGCCTAGTAGAAAGACCACCAGCCTGGGAGTCAGAAGGACGTTGGTTCTAATCTCAGCTCTGACAAATGTCTGCTGTGTGACCTTGGACAAGTCATTTCATTTCCTCTGTGCCTCAGTTCCCTCATCTGTAAAATGGGGATGAGGACTGTGAGCCCCATGTGGGACAGGGACTGTGTCCAACCAGATTACCTTGTATCTACCCCAGCGCCTAGAACAGTAAGTGCTTAATACAATCATTATTATAAAGTAGGTAGATCTTATACCTTCTGACTTGTCCAGGCATTTCTTTAATCTTAGCTATGTCTGTGGATGACTATGCTTAGACTTCAAAACGTTCTATGTCTTTACTGAAAGATACTGGAAAAGAGGGATTTCATCCTCAATATGCCCCTGGACAACACACTTTTTCAGGCTGCTTAACTTTCTCATTAACACCTTGTGGCTGAGAAACAATATAACTGATTTCCAGTGTTTTTCATCAGAGGGGAATTCTGATTACTGAATATAAAAATTAACACACGTTTTAAAAGCATTGAATTTACCAAAAAACTCCTTGAAACATGAATTATGGGTGAATGAGAGTCAATATGATAGATTCCCTTGTTTATTGCTATCTATATATGTGGAGGGAATCTTCCACAGCACTGTAAAACATTGCACCAAATAGCACTGCTCATGATTTGATGCAATTTGTGCAGATTAAAGTCTTGGATTTTCTAATGTGCATCAACAATAAATCCTGTCGCTTCCTCTTGTCTGACCCAATAAAAATCAATGCTTTTATGTATGGAATGTTGATTACAAATTATTTTTGACCAGATTAAAAAAACGCATTAAAGCTAGAGGGAGAATATGACTTAAAGCCATTTAATCAAGGAAATGAAAGTAAAAGCATCATTCTGTCTTTAAGTCCTGCTGGTATAGTTTACAGCAACTAGGGTCTATATATTATTAGAGCTTCATTGATTTTCCTTTACTCCCAGTGATATAGGCATGTCTTTATGCTATGATGAGGAATATGCACCTGTTGGGATTTAAACTCAAATTGAATAGTCAAGTTAAAAGAGGGCCTCAGTTATTTATACGATTCTAACAGTGAGAAATTAAGCCTTTGGAAAAGGGACCTTGTGATGCCAGGCCTTTTAAGTAGTCCTTTTGTACCTCTGACTTAAGGATAAGCCAACTCAGTTCAAGTGGTTGTTGGGTATCCTACTGTTGTCCACACTCCTTGCATACCTTGCCCATTAGGATTGGAATGAGATGCGCCTTATGACAAAGTTGGTAGTTCCATTACTTCTCTGTGTGTGAGCCTACCTTGCTGAGTAATGTTCCACAATGCTTGTAGATGTTATTAATGAAACTGCTCTAGAAATTGAATGTAGCTGAGGAAGAGGGCTAGATATTGCAGTTGGTATCTAGACCTTCAGGTGGGCCTAAAACATGCCTTCTGTCAGCCCCCCAATCTGTGTATCACCAAAGTCCTGTTCAACACTAGTCTGGTCTATAGCTAGTAACTCTCAGAACTCAGAAGAGGACACAAAAGGAGAATGTAAACTATCTGCAGCAAAAAGCGGGTGGTGAGAAGGAGAAATTATCGTTTCTAAACAATGGAAAGACATAGAAAGGCTCAGTGGAAAGAGCACGGGCTTTAGAGTCAGAGGTCATGGGTTCGAATCCCGGCTCTACCACTTTCATTAATTCATTCATTCAATAGTATTTATGAGCGCTTACTATGTGCAGAGCACTGTACTAAGCGCTTGGGATGAACACGTCGGCAACAGATAGAGACAGTCCCTGCCATTTGACGGGCTTACAGTCTAATCGGGGGAGACGGACAGACAAGAACAATGGCAATAAACAGCGTCAAGGGGAAGAACATCTCGTAAAAACAATGGCAACTAAATAGAATCAAGGCAATGTACAATTCATTAACAAAATAAATAGGGTAACGAAAATATAAACAGTTGAGCGGACGAGTACAGTGCTGTGGGGATGGGAAGGGAGAGGTGGAGGAGCAGAGGGAAAAGGGGAAAATGAGGCTTTAGCTGCGGAGAGGTAAAGGGGGGATGGCAGAGGGAGTAGAGGGGGAAGAGGAGCTCAGTCTGGGAATGCCTCTTGGAGGAGGTGATTTTTAAGTAGGGTTTTGAAGAGGGAAAGAGAATCAGTTTGGCGGAGGTGAGGAGGGAGGGCGTTCCGGGACCGTGGGAGGACGTGACCCAGGGGTCGACGGCGGGATAGGCGAGACCGAGGGACGGTGAGGAGGTGGGCGGCAGAGGAGCGGAGCGTGCGGGGTGGGCGGTAGAAAGAGAGAAGGGAGGAGAGGTAGGAAGGGGCAAGGTGATGGAGAGCCTTGAAGCCTAGAGTGAGGAGTTTTTGTTTGGAGCGGAGGTCGATAGGCAACCACTGGAGTTGTTTAAGAAGGGGAGTGACATGCCCAGATTGTTTCTGCAGGAAGATGAGCCGGGCAGCGGAGTGAAGAATAGACCGGAGCAGGGCGAGAGAGGAGGAAGGGAGGTCAGAGAGAAGGCTGACACAGTAGTCTAGCCGGGATATAACGAGAGCCCGTAATAGTAAGGTAGCCGTTTGGGTGGAGAGGAAAGGGCGGATCTTGGCGATATTGTAGAGGTGAAACCGGCACTTGTCAGCTGTGTGACTGTGGGCAAGTCACTTAACTTCTCTGTGCCTCAGTTACCTCATCTGTAAAATGGGGATTAAGACTGAGCCCCACGTGGGACAACCTGATTCCCGTGTCTACCCCAGAGCTTAGAATAGTGCTCTGCACATAGTAAGCGCTTAACAAATACCAACATCATTACTATGTAAAACCAGTAACAGTGAGTGAAATGTCTGACATTGTGAAATTTGATAGATGACAAGCAGGCTGACAATTTCGCTCACTTGAGCAATCATTTTGATGGAGGTCCAACTGGTGAAACCAGTGTTTCCCACCTCATAAAACCTGTCTCATTTGTATGCTAAATTAGTGGTTCTCCACTCCTCCCAAGGCTCCTGCCACCATATTGGATTTTACTGGGCATACGTCTTCAAGTCATATCACCAAAATGCAAGCCTGGACGAGCCAATGGCAATAACTGAGAAGACTCTCTTTATTAGTTCTTGGACCCCCAGGACAATATGGGTGTTCTAAAAACCCTACAAGCCAGGAGTTCCTTTCATCTGCTTTTCCCAGACCTGAATTTAATCTCATCCTGCTATTTAAATGTGCTGCATCCACACTGTGGCCATTAACTCTTTTTGATAGGGGGAAAAAATCCTAGCAAATGGATTAGAACTGAATGTGTCGCCTTGATTTATTCAGACTTACCAAATTCACATCTCTTAATGCATTATCCCTTCCTAACATTTCTCCTACTTCACATCCCATTAATTTCTCTAGTCAATATCACATTAGAGTAAATGTTTTTAACTGAAAAGAAGGTTTTCTTTTGCTTAATCACATGGAGAAATTTCTCATCCACTTCTGTGGTTACCCTCACAAAGACTGGAAAGGACCAGTCAGAAAAAGAAATCCTGGCCCAAATTCCCAAGACATAAAAAGATGTCAGCACGGACCTGACGACTGTTAAAACATCAAGCCCAACAGAAGTCAGTGAATGGGCATAGAAAAATTTTAAATATTCGGGTTCTCTGTCTTGTCTGTTTTTGTTTCATGGAAAATCTCTGAGAGGAAGCGGGGCCTTGTGGAAAATCAATACTTACTAAACGCTTCTTGTGAGCAGAGCACTGAGCTAAGCGCTTTGGAGAGTAAAATACAACAGAGTTGGTAGACCCATTCCCTTCCCACAGGCTTACACTCTAGAGGAAAAGAACATAGCTATGGGACTAAGGAGACCAGGGTTCGATTGTCAGCTCTGCCACTCACATGCCATGTGACCTTGAGCAAATTACTTAACCTCTAAACCATGGTCTCTAATTCCCAGTTTCCTCCTCTGTAAAATGGGGATAAGGTACCTGCTCTTTCACCTTGTTTGGTTGCAAGACCCATATAGGACAGGGATAGTATGTATGTCCCCCATTGCATAATGTATTCTTAAGAAATGCCTTAATTATTGCTATATTATTGTCTCAGCACTTAGTCAAGCACTTTGGCATAAAAGGTGCATTTGAGAAATACTACTGTTGATAGTAGTAGTATTATACCTTGGCAGTTCCCTTATAGTCAGAGGGAGGAGTAGCATGTGGGACCAGCTAGGAGAGGGAGGAAGAGGACTAGAGCATTTATACCCCAAAGAGCAATTAGGTGGCCAAAGATTTCTGAAATTTTCATTAAGTTATTCTACTTATAACTCCAATGTATACATTTTTGTACTTATGCATCATCCGCTCCTTCCACTATTCTTTTTGCCTGATGGTGTAAGAACTAAAACTGTTAGGAAACAAAGCAGCATGCAAGAACTCCAACAGAAACAAGAGGAGATGCCATGCTGGAACTGCAATGGTCCTTTCTGTCTCAGTTATCCTTTGTCATGTGTTAGGAAAGAATAATAGCAAGGAAGGAAAGCAGCTAGGCTAAGGCTTCAGGGAAAAAGCAGTGAGGGCATTTTCCACTGCCTGTTTTTACTCACCACAGAGAGAGATCTATCTGGAGGTTCACTTTTCACACAGGAGCTGATAGAGCTACTCACCCTCCTGCTGATAGCTTCTTTGTCATCTTGATATTCTGGGATTGGTTCATATAAGCTGTCCATGGAACCCTCCTGAAACACAAAAGGGGAGACAAATAAGGAAGCTATTCATCTGGTTTTGTACCAGACAGTCTGGATTTCAGATAGTCTTTCTTTGTCCAGTTCAGACATGGCAGCAGGAGGTCCGGTATTACCATTTTTAAATGCCCTGCAACTATATGGGTTCTGAGGATTCCCACAGAGAACCTTTTCCTGAGGATCCCATTCTGAATGAAAAGTAACCTCAGGTGCATTTTATCTGTAGCTCATATCGCAATTAGAATGACAGCAGTTGTCTTATCAGTTTCCAAACAAAACATTTATATATGTCTCCAGAAATGGATGGAAGTACAATCACTAATTGTTCTCACAGGGTTTTTATTTCTGATTTTTCATAGATGTTATTATTATTTATGTACAAACATATGTAAGAGGGTCAGGAAAGGGGAGTGTGAAAGTCTTGGATGCTCTCATTACCACCTTAGAGACACACTTCTCCATTGCAGCAGAGTAAAATGTGCCCCTTTGCCCCCTCATCCCCCCCGCCCCACCCCCTAGTGTGGCTAAGGAATTCTCTGACTGCCTCTGGCATGCTCTGTGTATGCTGGGCCGGGTATAAAAGCCGCTGCTATTCCTTCTCAGCACCCAATAAAACATCCGTAAGCGCAGCCTCACCTCCCTGCATGCTCTCAGACCCTTCACCAGGGCTGAGCCGTCTACTTTCCCTCACCACCCCCCAGGCACGGCCCCCCTCCACACCATTGAGGAGACTGCATCTTGTCCTGCTTCCTGCCACTCTGGTGGATAAGAGGTAGCATGGGAGTAATAATAATAATGATAATAATAAGTGTGCTATTTGTTCATTCATTCATTCAATAGTATTTATTGAGTGCTTACTATGTGCAGAGCACTGTACTAAGCACTTGGAATGAACAAGTCGGCAACAGATAGAGACAGTCCCTGCCATTTGACGGGCTTACAGTCTAATCGGGGGAGACAGACAGACAAGAACAATGGCAATAAATAGAGTCAAGGGGAAGAACATCTCGTAAAAACAATTTGTTAAGCACTTACTATGTGCTAGGCACTGTACTAAGCACTGGGGTAGATACAAGCATATTGGGTTGGACATAGTCCCTTTTCCCATGTGGAGCTCAAGTCGAGTAGAAGGGAGAACAGGTTTTGAATCCCCATTTTTAGCAGTTGAGGAAACTGAGGCACAGAGAAGCTAATGACTTCCCCAAGGTCACACAGCAGGCAAGTGGTGGAGGATTAGAACCCAGGTTCTCCGACTCCCAGGCCAATGCAGACAATAGGTGGAGCTCTCTTCCAAGTGAACCCAAATCGGCACCATAAAGCCAGAGGGTAGAGTTTCCACCTAAAGTTGACAAAAGTACTCATTCTTACCATCGAAACACAAGTGGTCAGTCTTAATGAACTTTTTAGACCTCAAGTAGCCCACTTCTCTACCTTCATGATGATGAGAAGAGAAGCAAGTCCTAATCTAACCTAGACAGGTGACAACTGTCATACTCATTTGATTTCAAAACCACAGAGATAGTATTTGAAAAAAAGGCACTAGGGTAAAATTCAACAGCTTCCAAGATCACCCAGAGACTTTACCCCCATTTCTGCATCAGTGTTTCCATTTTGTTCATTAATTCAATCATTCAGGGTATTTACTGATCCCCTCCTATACGTGGAAAGCAGTGTAATAAGTGTTGGGAAGAATATGATGAAGAATAATTAAGACATGGTTCTTGGTCCTCAGAGGACTCTGGTGTCACAGTCTACTGGTCTGACTATTTGCCTAACAGGATGTCCACTTTAACCTTTAAATGGATGTCTCTAGTATCTTCTATTTTGCAGGCAAGCAACTCTTCCATTATGATACTGATGAAATATGAACTAATGATACAGTGATGATGGTGCTGGAACTGAGAAAAGGTCAGCAAAGGCTCTGAAGGAAAGAAACAGGACTGTTGATTCCCATCAGAGTTTGAAAAATAACATTTGCAGTTTGCAAATGAAAAGAAATCCTGCATTCATGCCCTTTCCAGTCTTGTTGGAAGAGAGAGAATCTTAATGCTTGGTGTGAATGGAAAAACAACTCCTGGAAGGACTTTTGCAGCAAGCTGGTGGGGGATAAGAGAAATAACAAACTTTCATCAGTTTGAAAAAAAAATTGGGTTACAAAACCATGTTTAAATAACTATATGATGAGTTCAATGGAGAATTACACTCCCCAGGAGGAAAAAAAGTCCTCATTTTCAAACACATAATAAAACAACAGTGAAAATAATCATGGCTACAGTAGTGCCAGAGAAGCAAACACAATAGGGAATTTCCAAACTATGCTGGAGTGATAGTTATCATTTACTTGTTTTTGGTTTTGAAATAAGAGCAATTAATTCACCTTTCAAAAGTTATTTGCAGCAAGTTTCATTCAGAATGGGTAAATTACTGAACTTCTGCTTTCATGTCTCTCTTGAAAAAACTTCATCATTAATCATCAACAATTTCCATTTACTTAAAACCAACAAGACTATTTTTCCTTTTTTCAACTTAACTCCTTAAGTACTTGCAAAGTGTCCCTGGCAAAGTGTCTTCTCCAGCTACTTAAAATCAGAGAAATCCAGAATAGCAGTGACACATAGGTGCACTGGTAATCCTCTTTTCAGAACCAGGACCTTGCTTTGTTAATTTTTAAATATTTGCTCCACACAGAACAACAAAAACAGAAAGCTCACATTTTGCTGGGGGCACGTTTGAATGCTACCTTGTATCCTACATTTTATTAATGCAATTTGAAATAATGAAAAATGAATTACTTGGCATTTGGTATAATATCCAGGATTCAGGGCAATTCAGAATTTGAAACCTATTTTTGATTTCACAGTTGCCATACCGACTCTAGCTGAGATGAATATTTTCTGCTGGGAAATCTCCCTAGGCCTCCACCTACTCACAGAAAAAGCCCAGGAACCTGACTCACCTTTCTTCAACCATTCAAATTTCCAGGTGAATTAAACCTTACCATTTCTTCCATTTCCTCTCCCCCAAGAGGTTTCTGGACTGCTCTGACAATCATCTTCCTGCCCACCTGAATAATCTGTGAATTCCACTCTCTAAACGCTAATCCTGTGATTCTTACTGTGGAAATGAGTTCTACACTCGACAGCTGCCTAGGAAGCCGACTAAAGCCAAGCTGAGAAAAATTTACATGGACTTATCCCCTTAACTCCTTAGAACTATCCAGCACGAGAGAAAGGAAAGAGTGAATGTCAGATTTCAGGAAATACCATTACTGTTACCATGTAGCCTCCCTACCTAAGTGGTTTATAGGTAATATTTGTTGTTTGCTTACTCATACTAACAAAGCACAAACAAATAAGATTAAATCTGCTACAACTGTAGTAAAGGAGTTAGTTGAGCATGCAGTGGGTGTAATCCTCTGTACTAATTGCTTAGGAAAGTATAACAGAAGAATAAGACACATGCCCTGCTCAAAAGGAGTTTTACAGCTAGCATTACACAATGGCTATGACTGCAGAAGAAAAACAAACACCCATTTCAAAAAAACAGAAACAAAATCACCTGCTTCTTAGTAGTGTAAGTGTTCAGGGTCATTTTCAGCACACTGAAGGAGAAATTTGAAAGGGTGCTTTTTGTCGTAGTTTAACTGGATAGTGCAACTCATTTAAGTATACATAGACAAGGGTGTGGACAGTGATATATGTTGGTTCCTGATTGCCTTTCACATCTAATGGATAGTTGGTGACTAGAGGTACTACTGGCTCTGGGCTCCTTCCTTTAACTTTCATTTGATTGTATTTATTCAGCGCTTATTATGTGCAGAGTGCTGTACTAAGCCCTCGGGAGAGTACAGTACAACTATAAACATTCCCTGCCCATAGCGGTCTTACAGTCTAGAGTGGGGGAGAGAGCCATCAATACAAATAACTAAAATTACAAATATGTACATAAGTGCTGTGGAACTAGGAAGGGAAAGAGAAAAGGGAGCAAGTCAGGGCAATGCAGAAGGGAGTGGGTGATGAAGAAAAGTGGGGCTTAGTCTGGGAAGACCTCTTGGATGAGATGTGCCTTAAGTAAGGCTTTGAAGGAAAGGGAAAGTAATTGTGGGATTTGAGGAAGGAGGGCTTGCCAGGCCACAGGCAGGACGTGGGCTAGGGGTCGGTGGCAAGACAGGTGAGATGGAAGCACAGTGAGGTTAGTACTAGAGAAGCGAAGTGTGTGGGCTGGTTATAGGAGAGAAGTAAAGTAAAGGAGAAGGGGGCAAGGTGGTGGAGTGTTTTAAAGCTGATGGTGAGGAGTTTTTGTTTGATGCAGAAGTGGAATGGCAACTGCTGGAGTTTTTTTGAAGAGCGGGATGATGTGTCCTGAACGTTTCAGTAGAAAAATGATGCGGGCAGCAGAGTGAAGTATGAACTAGAGTGGGGAGAGACAGAAGGCTGGGAGGTCAGCAAGTAGGCAGATGCAGTAATCCAGGTGGGATAAGATGAACGATTATGTTAATGTGGTAGCAGTTTGGATGGAAAGGACAGATTTTACCTATGTTGCGAAGGTGGGACCAACAGGATTGAGTAATGGATTGAATATGTGGGTTGAATGACAGAGAGGAGTCAAGGATAATGCCAAAGTTACAGGCTTGAGAGACAGGAAGGATGGTGGTGCCACTACAATATTGGAAAAGTCACAGGGAGGACAGGGTTTGGGTGGGAAGATAAGAAGTCCTGTTTTGGACAAGCTAAATTTGAGGTGATGGGAAAAAGATCAGGGCTGGACATGTAGATTTGGGTATCATCTGCATAGAGGTGGTAGATGAAGCTATGGGAGTGAATGAGTTCTCCAAGGGAGTGGGTGTAGATGGAGAATTGAAGGACCCCCACAGTTAAGGGGTGGGAGGCAGAGGAGAAGACTGTGAAGGAGCCTGAGAATGAACAGTCACAGAGATGAGGAGAACCAGGAGAGGACAGAGTCAGTGAAACCAAGGTTGGATAATGTTTCCAGGTGAAGGGGGTGGTCCACAGTGTCCCAGGCAGCTGATAGATTGAAGAGGATCAGAATGTAGTAGAGGCCGCTGAAATTGTCAAGGAGATCATTGGTGACCTTTGAGTGGGTGGTTTCTGTGGAGTGAAGGGGACAAAAGCCAGATTGGAGGGGGTCAAGTAGACAATTGGAGGAGAGGAATTTGAGGCAGCGGGTGTAGACCACTAGCTCAAGGAGATTGGAAAGGAATGAAAAGGAACATACTCAGGCTCTCAGGAATTTCCTGGGAGTGCTAAAAAACTTCCAGATATTCTCCAAAACTGCATTCCTTTTCTGCACAGCACTATTCTGACTTTCGTTTGGCCCCAGGGTATAAAATTCCTTCTGTGTAATGAGGACAAAATCCAATATTTCCAAGGGGGGAAAAAATCAATTAAAAAACCCCTGTGCCATGCAAACAGACAGCTCAAAGCATAAATGCCGATTGGGCTGTTCTGGTGACCAAACCATTCAATTCAAGCTGGAAAAATCCACATAAGCGATGACCCAGTTTGATGATTACATTGCCTGTATTTGCCAGAAAATCACCTGACAGCCTATTTTGCTGTTTTGCCAGGAAAATGCAAACTTCAGCTGCGTATTTCTAGCCTAAGACTCACAGCTGTTTTCCTTCTGATTAAGGAAAAACTCATTCAATAATTCCACTGGACCTCACAAGTTTTGGAAAGGTTAAATCCTTCAAATAGGAAATATCTTTAAAACAGACACCACATTCTGTCAACCCACGCTCTCAGGGACATAAAAGACAGTTCACATCTAGCACAAAGGTGTCAATATTAACGATTTTCATTTCTTTCCAACAACAGCAGCAGCAGCAGTAGCAATCTACCTCTTGAAAAGACTAACGGCTTTAGCGCTCTGCAAAATTACACGTAGGTGGACACCAAGGTAGGAAAGAGCTGAAAGTTCAGTGCTTAGCCGCAACAGATGGCTCCAACTGCAGAGAAAGGTGCCGTATCTTACTGATTTTCATCACTGGTTCTCCCCAGGCCAAAGAATCAAAAGGGCATTAAGGGAAAAAAAAAACCTCAGAGCCAGGCTTATACCTCCGAGTGAGCACACCTAAGAATTAGTCTTCATCTTCTAGATACAGTCCTAGGCTGGCTACCCCACAGGAAATTCAATGCATGCTGCACACCATTTTCAGAGTATCCAGAGTCTGGAATATGAAGCTAAAATTCTGGTTTGATGTAAGGAAGATGAGCGATGGTGAATGATGCAAATGTTTTTCTGGACTCCAACTGTATAATATTGTATTGCCAAGAAAGGCATTTCAAAGTACAAATCCTGTACGTCACAATTGGATTATCAATTTGGCATTCAAATGCCAAGTATTTCTGGCATAGACAGGAAGAGGAGTATTTTCATAGTGACAATTCAATCATTATAATTGATGAACACAAATTTGAAAAGAATAAGTTATCTATGAGTAATGTTTGAGCACCTTATCCAAATCCCCCTTTACCCCCTTGCTGATACACCCTTCTCTTATACCAAAGAATAATAAATCATTCAAGAACAACATTGAATTTGTACCCTCATTACAGAATCTAAAGTTTTATAAATTGACAAAATACAACAGTGAATAGTACATAAGGAGACTCACCAATGTAAAACAGAAAATATTCATTTTGAAGGGCTCTGGGCCTCCAAAGAATGTTTTAAAGAACTCCAATCGCTCAATGCAGCTCCTTCCCGTCCTCCCAGCTGTTTGTACATTTCTCTCCGGAGATTACCGCAAGATAAAGTCCCTGCAATAATCCACTGGATTCAGAGTCCATTATCAAATGAGATGGATATTTCTAGCACAATTGTTTCCTGAAATTAATGAGCAACCATCACCTCTCAAAAAAGGTGCAGCAGGTGTATTTGTGTGAGAAAAACTAAATTTCCCAGGTTGAGGAACATTTGTATAGTGGAAATAAGGCATCTCTCATTAAGCATGCAGAGAACACAAAGATATCCAATGCTGAAACTTTTAGTCACAGCTCTAAATTACTAACAACTAAAGGAAATGTTTTTGTTGTGATTTACTGATTCTAATATTGAACTGAAATACTAAAACTAAATATTTAGTTCCAAAGAACGAAATCGTCCTTCAGCTAATAGTTTGTTTATGATGAGGTGTTTTCCAAGGTGTCTAGAGGTCAGGTCTCTACCGCGGAGGCAAAACTTGCAGTTCAGAAGCTGGGCTTGGCTAGTCTAAAAGCTAAGTTGCCCAGGCTTTGGGCTTCACTTTTCACTATGGTGGCAGGCTGAAATGTGCCGTTGCTTCAGTCCTCTCTGAAGCAATCAATCAATGGGATCTGGGTGGTACTTTGCACAGAGAACTGTCATAAGTGCTTGGGGGAGTACCAAACAATATAGACTTGGTAAATACAATCCCTGCCCTCAAAGAGCTTACAGTTTAAGAGGCTTTTACAATCCACATGGGCTGGAGCCAGGAAATGGTTGGTCCCAGACTGTGCCCTTCAGTCTCTTGCTTTCAGCCTCCTCTCATGGTAACCCCACCACCCCCATGCAATGCCTGCTCCCTGTTTGGGTTGAGGGAATATTTTTTTTGATTTGCAACTCTTGGCCAAATTACATTTTTTCATTTATTGCTTTTCAGTACCTGAGGCATAACCACCCCGCAGTCAATACACACAAAGTGAAAGGCTGGGGCAATTACATGTATAATGCAGGCAAACCGCTGCATCTGACAAGATCGGTCCCCTCTGTGAAGACTTGTCAGAGTAACCTCCAGTTAGTGACTTCAGGTATTCCAGGAAAATCTTTAACCCTTGTGTATTTTTCTCTTTACATTTGCACTTGTGTACACATAAGCTTGTATGTTCCTTCTGCTGGGTACTTATGCAGATGATTGCATTGGACTCTCTCCTCCACCTTCTCACCCTTGCCCCAAGAATATAAACCTCCTTGAAGACAAACCCCATGCCTTCTTCCTTTGGCAACTAACCATGGGGCCTTGTTCAGGGCTGTTTTTTGGGGGGGGGGGCGCTAAATAATTGTGGTTAACTTACCTGAAAGACAAATGTCAACTCAGTGATCTCTCAAGCGAAATGAAGTACAGAGTTCTCAGAATATGGGACAAAAACCTTTTGCCAAAGATTCATAAACCAGTTCCATCTCCATCCCTCTGATGGGTTTCCCCTCCCTTGGTTTCAGCTCCTGTGTCTAATCAGCTTTAGGACATAATGATGGAAATCTGACTGGGATTTTAAAGGCCACTGTGGCTCAATCCCTCTTCTGACAGTATTATAATGATAAGGCAGCTCAGGTAAAGGTAAAATGGCATACTGATTTCTTGAGCCAGCTTCAACATCTAAGCTGGGGCCTTTCCTCAAAGACACAGTGTTTAAGATCAAAGAATAAGAAGAAGAAGAAGAAAATGATAAGAAATAATAATGATGAAGATACTCTAAAACCAACCTACTCTCTGTACCTCAATCTCATTTATCCAGGTGTGACCCCCTTGCCCACATCCTCTCTCCCCCTTAATATCTAACAGTCCACCACTCTCACCTTCAAAACCCTCCTAAAATCACAGTTCCTCAAAGAAGAGGCCTTCGCTAAGCTTTCATTTTCCCTTCCCCCATCCCCTAATGTGTTGACTCTGGCTGTTTGCCCCTTAAGCACCTTGACACTCACCCCAACCCCACAGCATTGATATACATATCCTTAAGCTCTACTATTCCCCTTATCTGAAATTTATTTCAATGCCTAACCCCACTGTAGATCATAACTTTCTGAGGGGCAGGAATCCTTTTCTACTAACTCTATTGTATTTTCCCAAGCATGGCCTGGGAGTCAGAAGGACCTGGGTTATAGTCCCGGCTCTGCCACTTATCTGTTGTGTTAGCTTGGGCAAGTGATTTAACTTCTCTGTGCCTCATTTACCTCATCTGTAAAATGGGGATCAAGACTGTGAACCCTGTGTGAGACAGGAACTTTGTCCAACCTGATTAACTTGCATCCATCCCAGTGCTTAGTACAGTGCCTGGCACATAGTATGTGCTTAACAAGTACCATAAATATAATTGATTGATTGATAATGGTGTTATTTCTTAATCACTTACTATGTGCCAGGCACTGAACTAAGTACTGGAGTAGATAATCAGGTTGGACACCATCCCTAGGCCTCATTGGGCTCAAGACTAAGTAGGAGAGAGATCAGATAATGAATTCTCATCTTGCAGATGAAGAAACTGAGGTACAGAGAAGTTAAGTGATTTGCCCAAAGTCATAGATCAGACTTGTGGCAGAGTGGGGATTAGAATCCAGGTCCTCCAACTCCTAAATCCATGCTCTTTTCAAGCTGTTCCTAGAGAACTTGTTGAAGAAGTGCTCCATATTTTCATCAGTCAGGTACTCTAGATGGTTCAAAGGGAAGAGACCCAGCTTAAGGGACCAAGTCTAGGTTTAAAGGACTACCAACTCTGTTATAATGTGCTCTCCCCAGCAATTAGCACAGTGCTCTGAACACTGTAATCATTCAATGAATATGACTGAGTGAGAGTGGGGAATGAAACTCTAGACGAACTTTTGATCTGACTTGAACCAACATCAATCAGTGATATTTACTGAGCACTTATGTGCAGAGCACAGTTCTAAGCACTGCACTCTAACAGCAAGATCACAAGACGTGGCATGGCCCTGGTTCTACCCTGCCCAAACTGAATTCTGAAGCACTGGTGTCTCAGTGCTGATCCTGTGCTGCTGCAAAACAATGCAGAGGGCACTTGGTTTGGCAGCTCCTGGAGCCAGGCCCAAGTGCCTAGGATGGCTGAATGTCAGGGCACTAGATATACAGCATACAGCACAGTACCACTTCAGAGTATGAGCCCCATGTGGGGCATGGGGTTGTGTCTGACTCGATTTGCTTGTATCCACCGGAGGGCTCAGTACAGGATCTGGCACATAGTTAACACTTAACAAATGCCACAACTATATTATTATTATTCAGAATATCAATTCAGACTGAAAAATCAATGGCAGTGAGGATGGACCATAGTGAGCCAGAATAGACCATCGCAACAGTTCATTTCAGCCACTATTCTAGGTGGTTCTAATCTGTGTCAGTGAGTACCCTGAAACTCACCATTTCGACTTTAAACACTACTTGGAACAGTGAAACAGGGAAGAAGTGCTCCTTATTCTCATCAATCAGCTACTCGAGATGGTTCAAAGGGAAGAGGCCCAGCTTAAGGGGCAAAATCTAGGTTTAAGGGACTACCAACCCTGCTATAATGTAATAATAATAATAATTATGGTATTTGTTAAGTGCTTACTATGTGCCAAGCACTGTTCTAAACACTGGGGTAGATACAGGTTAATCAAGTTGTCCCATTTGGGGCTCACACCTTTGTTCTCCATTTTACAGATGAGGTAACTGAGGCACAGAGAAGTTAAGTGACTTACCCAAGGTCACACAGCAGACAAATGGAGGCAGGATTAGAACCCATGTCCTCTGACTCCCAAACCTGTGCTTTTTCCACTAAACCACACTGCCCTCCCCAGCACTTAGCACAGTACACAGTAAGCACTAAATAAACATGATTGAGAGTGGTCTGTACGATAGAGTAGACTTTATGTTATCAGGGGTTAAATACATATGTTTATATATAACATTTATATTTAATACATATATATATATATATATATAAAATTACTTTCAAGACAGTTCCACAGAACCAGCTAACCATTCAGGCTTCTGCTTTATTTTGTTTGGGTTAATTCTTGATACCACCAAGAACTGGTTGAAAGGGTCACACAGGACCTGAGGTTATGAAACCCCCAATTTAGCCCCGGAGGTTTCGAAACCAAAAAGCCTCTTAATAGAAACAAACTTCCTGTTTAAACAGGTGGAAAAGTGATAACATTTGAAGCAGTATTAGAGACATTTGTCAAAATATGCTTTCATTTAGGGAAGAAAAAATGACATTGTAATTTAGGAAAATCCTCAACCTTCGCTTAAAAATAAAAATGAATGCCTTCTATTGGTCCATAAAGGTTTCCCCTTCACTTCCATCTCTGCAAATCTCTGCACTCCTTACTTGCTCTCAGCACACAAGGAGGTGAAGGAGCCAAACAGGCCCAAAGCCTGTTTCTTCTGGAATGACTGGCTTGGTTTTCAGAGCCTGAAAATCCCTGGCAAAAGTTCGTTGGAGAAGCCAGTATCTAAATCATCTCAGGGTTTTCTAATTCAGCAAAGTAAGCACTCAAGAAACAGCAGCCTATGGCTCAATGGAAAGCCAGGAAGCATGAGCTCAGGCTGGGGGTGGGGGTGGGGGTCCAGTCTTCCAGTTTTCCAGTAGACAGTCTGGTTTTCAGCTGGCATATTCCCCATCTGGATCTGATACCATATCAGATGTGTTTATTTAGATTGTAAAACTATTTCAGGCTCGATTCTTTCTTCACTGTGGCTCTTGCTGCCGACTCCCCAGCTTAAATGTGGCAGCCGAGTTTCCACTGCCATGGGACAGGAACCTACTCAATGTACCTTGATTTTCTCTTGCCCACATTCACCTTCTGATATGCGACTCCCTCCCTCTTCATATCCAACAGAGCACCCCGTCCCCTCTTCAAAACCTTCGTAATCTTCTCCCAGAGGCCTTCCACAACTAAGCCCTCATTTCCCCCACTAGCCTCTCCTTCTGTGTTACCTAAGGGGATCTGTACCCCTTAGGCACTTAATATTCAACCCCACCCCCACCCCAAATGTATATTATATGCATATGTAATATGTGCATATTGTAATGTTCTCCCATTTCCCCTATTTGTAATTTATTTAAATGTCTCTAACTCCCTCCTGACTGTAAACTCATTGGGGGCAGGGATTTTATCTACAAATTCTGTTATATTACACTCTCTCAAGCTTGTAATATAGTGGTCTACACACAGGTAGCACTTATAAATACTACTGATCGATCAACTGATTTCCAAATGCTTAGTAAAGAGGACTCTGCATAGAGGAAATACTCAATAAATGACTAATATTTTAGCACAATTTTTCATTTTTCATCCCCTCTACACTACCTTTGTAAGATGGTGAGTAAAGTTGCATAATAGAATCTTTTATTTGTTTAAATCCACTTTCGTTGCTGTCAAAATTCTATTTCCAAAGCACTTTTCAGGTTAAGAAGAACTGTTAGAGGAAGCGGTGTGGCCTAGTGGAAGGAGCACAGGCCTGGGAGTCAGAGGACCTGTGTTCTAGTTCCGGCTCTGCCACTGATCTGCGGTGTGACCTTGAGCAAGTCATTTCTCTTCTCTGTGCTTCACTTACCTCATTTTAAAAAATGGGAAATAAATCCTACTTCCTCCTACATAGACAGAGTTCCATTTGGGACTATAACAAACCTGATTACCCTGTATCTATCTCAGTGCTTTGAACAGTGCTTGGCACATATATAACAAAGGTTCTGGATCACAGGGAGGTTGCAGAGGGCCCCCACTAGAGAAACGCAATAGGTTCAGCCAAACTTGGGCAAAGACCCACAAAATGGCAGTTTATGACGTTATTATGCTCCCCTCTCTTCAGCCATAACACTTGTGACATCACATGTGTCTCTCTGGTATTCAGGAGGACAGATGGTGGCTATCGTAACTGTGGCTTACACTTATTCTCGAACCTATTTAGAAGTTGATGGCAGTACATTCCTATAGGTAGTAAGTGAGGATCTGATTTACCTCTTTAGTTTCTCTTTCTTTCTCTATCTCTCTAATTAAAATTACTTTCAACTTAATCCCGTGTTCATTATTTCCCATAGAATCCAGTGCTATGCACCCTGTGGATAGTCAGTATGTACTTGTTACCTTACTGTATTTACTCGAGTGCTTAGTTCAGGACTCTGCACATGCACACAGTAAGCACTCAATAAATACAATTGAATGAATGAATGGCTCTCTCCTGTTTCTCTGGTTACTTACAGGAACCATCCTGCACTGGTGACTGAAGAGCTCTTTATCTCTGTTAGTGGATGCATGAAAGACGCTCATATAACAATAATAATATTACAAATAATGGTATTAAGGCCTTCTTATATCCTAAGCGAATACTCTGGCCTAAATGCTGGGGTGGATACAGGATTAACAGAATGGACACAGTCCCTAGCCCATTCAGGACTGGCAATCCACACCCCATCTCCATTTTCCAGATGAGGAAACTGAAACCCAGACCGATTAAGTGATTTTTCCATGGTAATTCAACAGGCCAGTCACAAAGTTGGAATTTGACCCCAGGTCTCCTGATGAGTTTCATGCTTTCTTCACTAGACCAGAGCAGAAAATTTGCAAAAAAATGGCCTTGTTTAGCTTGGCTCATTTCCACAAGTTTGTTTGTTTTATGGTATTTGTTAAGAGTTTACTGTGATTCAAGCACTGTTCTAAGCTCTGGGGTAGATACAAGTTCATCAAGTAGGACACAGTCCCTGTCCCACACGGGGCTCACAGTGGGTCTAGTGCACTAAATCTGACGAACCGTAGGGGGACAAACCTGTTCTGAAAAGAAGACTGTTCAACCAGTACCATGGGAGCCAAGATGCTTAGCAGCCCATTAGTGAAAATGAAGAAGTGGATGCAAACAAAAGAGGAGAGGGATGAGGAAGTTCAAAAGCTAAATGGGGCCTTTGCTATAAAAATGATCATTTCCTTGTAGTTTTGCATCTTCAGCAACTTTAGACGCTTATGTCTCCCCTTCGACTGACTTTCAGGATATGAGAAATTGAAAACAAGTTCTGGAAAACACTAAGACATGATTAGTCTATCCTAGAGATAAAAGGATGGTCAGAATTCTATCTAGATTTCATTTGGAAAGAATGTGACTAGGGCTTTCAAATTTACTGCCCTCATTATGCTCTGCTTCTTGAAAAACTTTGACAGCTCCCTTCTATGTGACTGAAGATATTTTTGCATCATTCATGACATTTGCATTTTGTGAGCCGCAAGCCTAACCATTTGGGGCTTTTGGAGGTACCAAGAACTCTCTCAGGATCTGCAGTGGGTAACACAACCTCCTTCGGTCCCTCCCTCATTCTAAGCTTGAAGCTGGCAAACACCTGCTCCAAATTAAAAAAAAGGTCAATCGCCTCCCTGGCCGCCTAGACCACACCATTGATCACACACAGGCATTTCCACGAACAAGTGAGACCCAGTTTGCTTGAGCAGCCCAACTCATATTTAAAGGTGGCAATTTCTCTCCTCTCCTACATAGAGCCACCATCAGGGTCAGTTAACTGGAGGTCTGTGTTATTTGCAGATCCTTGATTAGCACTTGGGATGACGGAACTGCCACAAAACTAAGAAGCCTTAGAATAACTCAGGAAGTGCATGAGATGGTGTTATCGCTAGCTAAAGAAAGGGTTTGTGCTGGGTTTCATTTACTGCTCTGGTGCTACTCTAATCTGCTGAGGCAAAGCCAACAAATCAATGGTATTAAATGAGCACTTACCGTGTGCAGAACCCTGCATGAAGTGCTGGTGGAAATATAATACAGTAGAGTTGGTACACATGATCCCTAACCACCAGGAGCTAAAAATCTACAAGGGGACATATATTTTTAAAAATTACCAATAAATTAGATGGCATCATCTAAATTCCCCACAATGTCTGTAAACAAAAGTTGAAGAGAAAATATCTGAATGAGGTGTTCTCTACTCCTAGCACACTTTTCGCACTGTAGCTGAAATAAATGAACTATTCCATGTCTACTTGAATCAAGAATAAAATTATAATTATACCTCAAACCGGTGGATAGCTAAAGCAAATCTAGGAGTGAGCTTTGGTGAGCCATTTTATATTCATTTTCCATGAAAATATCCCTTGAAATCTCCCTTTCTACGACAGAGATAAATATTTCTACTAAGATTGGAAGGATTGAAATATTCTAGTCAGGAAAGAAAAAAGTGGATTATTGGCTGTACCATTCCAACTGTTTAGTGGACTGGAAAGTTTGGTAAAGACCTTCAGAATTCAAGTTTGTTACATGCCAATGATCTTTGAAAAATTAATTTCAATTGACAATTCAGAATTTCAATCTCTAGGTGCTTAATAAAGTGCATTGCTCAAGAAGTATTTTAACTACAATTACTGCTTAGATTATTTTTTGGAATCTGCAGTTTGTTTCTCCAAAGCCAGATTTTTGCCTGCAAGAGCTCCCATCCATCTAGATTGGACATCTGCACATGAAAGGGGTGTGCTTCAAACAGGATCCAGGAATAAATCTCTGAATATTTTAATGTCACAAACCTAGGGAACAAACATACCAAGGAAAGCATTTCCATGAATTACGGTGGGGAGGAGAAATCTGACCAGGAGCTAGCAAATCAAGGCTAGTACTCACTTTGAGTCATCAAACAATATATGGTATTAATTGAGCACTTAATCTGTCCAGAGCACTGTACTGAATGCTTGAGAGCACACATTGGAGTTAGTAGTAGACACAATACCTGCCCTCAAGGAACTTATAATCGATTGTATTTATTGAGCACCTACTCAGTGCAAGGCATTGTACTAAATGCTTGGGAGAGTACAACATAACAGAGTTATGCCCATAAGAAGGCTCACACATCTAGCAGAGGAGACACTAAACTACTGATAGGAGGAAGTAAGAGTTTAAAGATAAGTAAATAAGTGATACTAGAGGATGGAGGTTGAGTACCCAGGTGCTCAGGTGATGTGAAAGTGCTGAAGTAGCAGCTAAGGTGGTGAGATGAGAGATTAATCAGGGAAAGGCTAATTAGAGCACCTCGGTCTTCGCTTCGAGTGTATACGTAAGCCATCAAACCACTGTTCCTCAGATTAAAACCAAGGAATCTGCCAGGACAGGGCTGTAGTTATGAGACTTTAGATAGTAAGATTGCTGTGGGCAGGGAATGTGTCTGTTATATTCATTCATTCAATCTTATTTGAGCACTTCTACTAAGCGCTTTCTCTGTACAGACCACTGTACTAAGTGCTTGGGAAAGTACAATACAGCAATATGTACTCTCCCAAGTGCTTAGTACACTACTCTGCACACCGTAAGCACTCAATAAATACAGCTGACTGACAGAGGACTGTGAGAGAGGGGGGATCTCCCAGAAGGCCAAATCACAAGAGCAGAAAAATAGGTTCCTGAGCATCCTGAAATTTCAGCACTACCTGCCGCCACAGTAGTATTGCTCCTTAAACTGCTTCCTTCCTAGGCTGAGGCCAGACTGGCTTGGACCATGGAACCAAAGGCTACTGGGCTTGGTCCAAGCCAGCCACCCAGGAACCCCACAACAGCACTCCTCCATGTCACTGAGGGATCACCATGCCGACATGCCTTGCAGGTGGGCCACAGAACATCAGCTGCAGCCTGGCGCCACCTCTACCTTGGGAAGACTGGGATGGCCACTGCTGTAGTGGTCTCTGTAGCCACAGTTATGACTAGGGCTTCTGGGATGCTAGGAGTCTGAAATTGTTCTTCCTGCCACAATATCCCACAGATATTTGTTTTGGTCTTCATGCTGCCTTAATCCTTTCTTTCATCTCTATTTATCTGTGGACAGTCCCTTCTTTCCCTTTTTTAGATTGTAATTCCCCTGAGGGACAGAAACCAACTAATTCCCACCTCTGTATTATTTCCATGCACCTACTACTACTAGGTCAAAGAACAGAACTCTGGAGCAGAAGGAAGTTCTGCCCTCTAAATTCATCCTCCATCCACCTCTCAGTGTTGGCTTGACTGGGGCCTCCAAGCTTGTCTAGTAAACAACGGGTCCTGGGTTTGAATGCCAGTGATGCCTCAATTTCTCCCTTTATTCATCACCCCTCCCAGTCCCAGAGAACTTATGTACATATCCATAATTAATTTATTTATATCAATGTCTGTCTCCCCCACAAGACTAAACTTATTGGGGTCAGGAAATGGTATATGCACTCTCCCAAGTACTTACTACAGTTCCCTGCACACAGTAAGTGCTCAATAAATATGATTGACTCACTAACTGACATGGGCTGACCCCAAAAACCAACTTAACTCTCGAAGGGGTGTATGGTTAATTTTCTTGCCTGTGAGCTAATTAAGGTACTGTCAAGTACTGCCTCCATTAGCCTTCTTTCAGATGAATCCTCCATTGCAGATAACCACTCTTCCCACGGGAGTGCGTCATCAACAATGTTAAAAAAACACCTAGGGCTCATTCTAGCCACTGCTCTCATAAAACATTACTAAAATCCTAAAACCTAAAGTCTCACATGACTTCTCGGCAGTGAGTCACCAAGATATTTGCTAGTAGACAGGACCTAGAAAGTATCTGTCACTTCAGCCTTTCGTTGGCATGTAAGCACTTTAGTTACCACAAACTCTGTATGTATGTACTTTATATAGTCTATTATTCCCTCTATCTGTAATTTAGTCAGGCATCTGTCTTCCCTGTTAGACTGTGAGCTCCTTGAGTGCAATAATTGTGTCTTCTGATTCTTTTGTACCTTCCCAAGCACTTAATACGATGCTCAGCACACAGTAGTTACTCAGTAACGGCTATTGATTGATTTACTGGCTGGATTTGAAGTCCAACTGAGTCATTGAGTGAGTTTGATTTGTTTCCATCTGGTTTGAGGAGCCAGAAGACCCTTCCGACCAGGTTTGACATTTCACTACCAGGTCACAGGTGAGTCGCCCTAAGAAAGCATCGCTGCATGAATAGCTTTGTCTCCTTCACTCATAACCTTTTAATGTGTGAATCATTTTATCGTGGGCTTCCTGAGAATGCTCCAGATTGATTAATCATACTCTCTCATCTCCTCTTCTTCCTGAATTCTCTGATTAAATCTGTCATTTTTTTTTCCACAGTGTGAAATGAGTCTTTAGTCAGTTTTTAATTATTTAAACTATCTTCACTTTATTTTCTGCCTCTCCTGAAGTAGACAATGCCTCTCATTTTCCCTGGCAACCTTACACCAAAGTGGCTTACCCTCATTTGCCAAAGACCTAGGAATTTCCTTCTAAGACACAATGCTAACTTTTTACATCCCTGAAACACAGTGGACAAAATACATGTCCATGCCATGCCTCAGTCAGCTCACAGTAGACCGCAAACCAGAGGTCCCCCACCCTACAGAGGTGGGGTTGGGTAGGGATCGAAACCCATAAGGCCCAGAGTCCCTTCAAATTCAGGCGCTGTGGGGACCAAAACAGCCACATGCCCAGAAAGCCATGCCTTGAGCTGCAGCATACCTTGTGCTACATCCCCTGCTTCCTGGTGACTGGCAACTGGAGCCAGCTATTCCCATTTTACTCCATATTGACATGTTCTTCAGGGGTCAGCTGGTCACCACTCCAACCACCTCCCAGAACATGTTCACTGGCCACCCTCTACATCCCCAGGGTTCAGAAGGCAGAGAGCAGGATTCCTTTTTGTTTGTTTTTCTACCTTCAGCACTACTAAGGACTGTTCAATTGGTAGTGGTAAGGACATTAAGGACTCCATCTTGGAATTTAGTTATTCGTTGCTGGGTGTCACTCAATCATCATTCCTTTCTATAATAATGATGGCATATGTTAAGTGTTTACTATGTTCCAAGCACTATTCTAAGCACTGGATTAGAAACAAGGTAATCGGGTTGTCCCACATGGGGCTCACAGTCTTAATCCCCATTTTACAAATGAGGGAAGTGAAGCACAGAGAAGTTAAGTGACTTGCCCAAGGTCACACAGCAGACAAGTGGAGACAGGGTTAGAACCCATAACCTCTAATTCTTTGTCTTCCCCCACTTAGGCTGTGAGTTCTGTGTGAGACAGTATTTGATTTAACTAGACCATATCAACCCCAGAGCTTAGCTCATAGTAATCATTTAATAAATACACTCATCATTACTATTATTAGTTATGGTATTCATTAATTCAATCATTTATTGAGCACTAACTGTGTGCACAGCACTATAATAATAATAATAATGTTGGTATTTAAGCACTTACTATGTGCAGAGCACTGTTCTAAGCACTGGGGTAGATACAGGGTAATCAGGTTGTCCCATGTGAGGCTCAAAATCTTCATCCCCATTTTACAGATGAGGTAACTGAGGCAAAGAGAAGTTAAGTGACTTGCCCACAGTCACACAGCTGACAAGTGGCAGAGTCAGGATTCAACCCCATGACCTCTGACTCCCAAGCCCGGGGTCTTTCCACTGAGCCACACTGCTTCACTATATTAAGTGCCTGGGAGAGTACAATAACAAACAGTCATATACCCTACCCACAACTAGATTTCAGTCTAGAGTTGGGGAAACTGACGTCAATACAAATAAATAAAACTACAGATATACACTAAAGTGCTGTGGGGCTGGGAGGGGGGAAGTGCAAAGGGAGCAAGTCAGGGCAAGTGGGAGATGAGGAAAAACAGGGTTTAGGGCTTAGTATTAAGTGCTTATTATGAACAAAGCAGTATGCTAAGGTTCAACACAGTCCCTACTCTACACGAGGCTACCAGGTTTGGAGGGCGGTACGACAAGTATTTTATCTCCATAGTATGGCTGAGGAGACTGAGGTACAGGCAAGTTAAATGACTTGCCCATGGTCACACAGCAGAGAAGTGACAGGACTGGGATTAGAATTCCCATCTCAACTCCAATATCTAAAATCCTATGAACTTTGTCTTTCAACAGTCTTCTCCTTCAGTCCTTCATGATCTACAAAACAAGCAACTGGGAAAAATCGTGAATCACAGTTTCTTCAGGTGAGAGTACTACAACTGGCAGAGCATTATCCCCAAAGGCTCTATTTACCTAAAACATGGGCAAGTAAAACTTTCAGCCTCTTATTTTCCAGATCTAGTTCAAATTCCTTCTCAGCAGAAGGCCTCGCAATTGACACAGCAATGTTGATTGAGCTACTCTCTGTAGTCAACTATTTTTAAATCATCTCATTTGGGGAAATAAGAAAAGAGGGTGATGTCAGTCCCAAGAAAAAAAATATTGAGTTTCTATGGCAAATGTTTGGACAACAGGCTGACTCTGGTATTGGCCAATCCATTATAAAACAAGAACACGTAAACTAAGTGACTAAGAATACTAAATAGTGAGAACATAATCAAATTAGGATCCTAATCTCTTTAAGACTTTAGCATCTTTGGGTTTTTTTTTTTTTGAGGGCTGAGGAGGTGGTTGAGGGAGTGGGAAATGACTATTTTCCACTTCAAGTGTGTGGAATTTCTGAGCTCAGGGGATTTATGTAAGCAGGAAACTTACATTATTGAGATTAGCCATCTCTCTTTCAAGGTGCTCCTGGAAGATAATGATTCTCATGCTCATAATTCAGTGTAGGCATCAGTGTTGTCTGGCGGCCTAAAATTGGACCTAAGAGCCAACCTGAACAGATTCTACATCTTATCCTGTGATTTCAAACATCATCACTGAATATTGATTTCATTTCCACATATACACTTCATGAATTTTGTAGGTATGATTCAGAGTGGGAATTTACCCTCAGCCCCACAATCATATATATTGAGTGTTATGTGCAGAACACTGTGCTAAGTGCTTGGGCAAGTAAAATACATTGGAATTAGAAGTTTACAGTCTAGAGGGGGAGACACATTGGAAAAGAAAAAAAAAAAACATTTAGTCAAACACAGTAGGCAAACTGGGGCAAAGCAAAGAGTGGATGTGTGAGATGGAGGAAGTCAGTGGAGAGCCTTGATACCACTGATAAGGAGGTTCTGCTGGTTATGGAGGGAATTGGGGAGCCAATGGATGCTTTTGAGGAACAGAAATAGTAACTGTGGTATTTGTTAAGTGCTTACTATGTGCCACACACTGTATTAAGTTCTAGTGTAGAGACAAGTTAATCATAGTTTCAGTAGAGGCAGGACATTGCCTAAGGTGTGGGAGAGATTAGAGGCTCTTTGTGGAGAGGGGCTGTAAACTCACTGTCTACCAACTCTATTGTACCTAGTCCTGGCTCAGGATTGCATCTGGAGAGTTTCTAGTACTCTATCTATGGGAGGGAGAGTCAAGCAGAGGCATACCCATTCCATTCCTAGCTTGAGCAGTGGCTAGTGAGTGGAAGGCAATCTACTACAACTCAGAACTCACCGGTGCTGGGCAGCAGCGGCACAGGAGAGAGTAGATGGCAGAGACTCAAGTTTACTGCACAGAAAGCAATGGTAAACCACATCTGTATTCTTACCAAGAAAACCCTATGGATACACTACCAGAACGAGTACATATGGAGGTGGGGCATTCTGGGTGAGGTGCGTCCATGGAGTCTCTATGGGTCAGAGATAACTCGACAGCATAAGACTAGCACTTAGTACAGTATTCTGCACAGAGTAAGCGCTCAGTAAATACCACTGACTGATTGGATCCTGTCCACCAACTCCACTGTATTATACTTTCCCAAGCACTTAGAACAAGTACACTACAATGGCTCAATAAATACCTGCTCCTTGTGGACAGTGATAGTCTATACTACTCTTTTTTACTGTATTCTCTCAGACATTTAATATAGTGCTCTGCACACAGTAAGAGCTCAATTAATCCCACTGATGGATTAATTGTGAGGAGCCCCTGAGAAAACAATGGGGTAAATTAGAAATGTGCCCAGACAGGATACAATTTTAAGGAACCATCCAGAGCAGAACAGAGTGAGGGAAGAGAGGAGAAACCTTTCACTCAGGTCCCAGACTAGGATCCTTTGGGCTCTGGAATTTGCCAGAACAGTGTGCTGGGTTCAATAATCCGGGCTCCTCTACTAGGAGCAGCCAAGCAAAGATATGGATGCCTCAGAATATCTGGGACTGTAGTAGAGCATCCAGACATTTTTGTTTCAGTAGGGAGGGGGTGACCACTGGCCTTAGCTGAAATCGGACCTGACAAACTTGCAATACGACTTATTGCTTTCATTTTGGTTGCACTGGCTTCCCGGTAATGAAAAACATACACTTTCTGGCTCTTATAATGTACAAGCTAGATAAATTGTTAATGCATAAGAGTTCCCCTGGCAGTAATCAATGACACACATTTCTGTGTTATCCCTGATAAAGTTTAGGATCTAGAAAGCAGCTTAATCCTCTTCTATCCTCTCCCATCTGTGCAGAAACACTCATTCAGTGAGTTACTGCACTCCAGAGTTGAGCTGGAGACATAGTCCTTTATATTTTCCAGACCAGGTAATTGTATTTGGTGGGATATTTTTAACCTCTAAGAAAAAAAAAAAAGGCTCAGGACCAAGTAAAAGTGATTGTGAATTAGAGGATGAATGGAAGTTTTCCTGAAATAAGGCTTTAAAAGGGTGATTTAGGGGATTCTGACAAACCCAACTCTAACCTTCTCGTTTACATCAAGTCTGCAGAGTGTCAAAACTGAAGGAAATGAAATCTTTCATTACTACTCAACCACTTTTATGCCGGAAGAGACACCGATAAACATAGCCCTGAACACAATCTTTTAATTGTGCCTTAAGTGTCCTGTCTCCTAGGTTAAACATCTTTGCTTCAATTTGAAAGTCCCTGACTAGTCAGTTCATTCATTTTTCCATTAATCTGAAGAACCACGTTCTCTTCTCTTCCTTTGGTGCATGTAGGCTGGGGAGCTGGGGACTGCTTCTCCAAAGGTGCGTTGGTTACTTGTTCTGTCCTCAATGGAAATGCCATGTGGGTCTGCATCTGAAGAAGTTAATGTACTTACATGTTTATAACCTGATGAGTTTATCAAGATGCTAAGATGACCCCATATTGATATGGCTAGTTACGTCTAAATTGGGCAGATCTTACACAAGTCTTTCCCTTCGGGCAGTGGAGTAAAGCAATGTTGTGTATTCAGCCCAGTCTTATTCATTCTATTTCATGCTCGCTGATGCAACAAGGAATCCAGCATCTGATCCTTGGGGAATCTCAACAGGCTGAGAAGTATCATTGAAAATCCTTCAATTTAATGAAATGCAAGCTCCAGTAAGCCAGGAACTTTGCCCTGGAAGCACGGACCCAAGATGATGTGGATCAACCACTTGATGGAAATAGAGAAGTTGCTTGGGTTGAGGCTTCTGCCAGCTATTTTCAGGATAGAGCATGGATCTGGGAGTCAGGGTTCTTATCCTGGTTCACCCAGCAGACAAATGTTAGAGCCAAGACTAGAACCCATGTCCTGGCTCTATCATTTGTCTGCTGGGTGACCCAGGACAAGTCATTAAACTTCTCTATGCCTCAGGTACTTCATCTGTAAAATGGGATTAAGACTGTTTTAGGGACTATATCCAACCAGATTACCTTGTATCTACCCCAGAGCTTAGAACAATGCCTGGCACAGAGTAAGCACTTAAATACAATAAAAAAGGGATGTCTGTTGAGACTGTCCACCTCATGAAAAGGCTGGGATGTTCTTTGACCAAAGACTATCAACGCACATCAATGAAATCTCACTGTCAGGAGTGCCTTTTTCAAACTCAAGGAGCAGCTGCAGTTGCTGGTCGGGTTCACTGGAAGCGATTCAGGCCTCTAAACAGCTCCAGGGGTGGTTGGGGGTGGCTTTAAGTCCATTCTGAACCACGCACCCACCACACCCCGGGGGAGTGGAATGGATGGGAAATAGCCCCTTGGAGAAGGTGGATTCTGGGGAGAGTTTGCAGAGGCTCAGTTACTACTTCCATGAATCTGAATGTTACTCTGACAGGCCTGAAGACACAGCAGGATCGTGCAAAGATAGCAGTCGAATCGGCTGCTCTCTGTAGCATGACTTGAAAAAGCTGGGCCGAAGTTGCCGGAGGATAACTCTCCCAAGAATCAGCTGAAGCAGCAGATAATTCTGCAACTCAGTCCACAGCATTGCAGGAGCAGAATATCATGTGTTTCAGCAGGCAGACAAGAGAAGAATGCAACACTGGTATAGTCCCGTGATGCCAGGATGAAGACAAGGATGATAAATAACAGTGGTATTTTTCGTGTGTTTATTATGTGCCAGGCACTATACTAGGCACTGGGGTGGATACAAGCAAACCTGGATGGACACAGTACCTGTCTTATGTGGTGCTCACAGCCTCAACCCCCATTTTGCAGATGACGTAACTGAGGTCCAGAGAAGTGAAGTGACTTGCCAAAGGTCAAACAGCAGACAAGTGATGGAGAAGGGATTAGAACTCATGACCTTCTGACTCCCAGCCCAGTCCTCTATCCACTATCCCATCCTTGCTCTCAATCGTATCTGAATCGTATCTCCCAGGCTACTCTCTCTGTTTCTGTAGGCTCACCCAACACCTCTCACCCAACACCTCCTCCCGTTGCCATAAAATTTTTCTACTCTGTCTCTGGCTGAGCTTCCTGGGAGCCAGCTCTATGTTTATCTGTGGCTCCTGGCAGACAGAAGAGCATGTTTTTAAACTGAAACATGAGCACACGAGTGTCACTTTAGCTCCATTCCTGGTACGAGGGGAGGGTCTATGGAATCACACTGTTCTGAACATCCTCTATCAGAACCTTCCATTGCCTCTTCCTTATGTCATGTTGGAAAAGTAGTGAGATCTAGTGGAAAGAGCATGGGCCAGGGAGTCAGAGGACCTGGCTCTAATCCTGGCTCCACGACATGCCTGCTGTGTGACTCTGGGCAAGTTACTTTCCTGTTCCTCAATTTCCTCAACCAAAAAATTAGGATTCAACACCCATTCTTCCTCCTACTAAGAATGTGACCCCCAAGTGGGAAAGGGACTATTCCAACGTGATAAAATTGTGTCTACTGCAGTGCTTAGAAAAGTGCTTGAAACAAAGCATTTAACAAATACAATGATGATGACGATGATACTGGGACAGAGTCAGGGCACAGAAAAGCAAGTTCTTACCCCTTCTTGACATTAGATGTGCACTTTAGTGCTCAATGAATACCACTGATTAATTGATTGAGAGGCTGAACCTCTCTTGGCTGCAGGGACTCTCATTTCATATCAAGAGGAGCAGCATGGCCTAGTGGCAGAACATGGGCATGGGAGTTGGAGATCGTGGGTTCTAATCCAGAATTCGCCACTTGTCTGCTGTGTGACCTTGGGCAAGTCACTTAACTTCTCTGTGCCTCAGTTACCTCATCTGTAAAATGGGGATTGAGACTGTGAACCCAATGTGGGACAATCTGATTACCCTGTATTTACCCTGGTGCTTAGAACAGTGCTTGGTACATAATAAGAGCTTAACAAATACCATAATTATTATTACCTCCTGCCCTGTGCTCAGAGGGGCAATGGCTGCAGTAAGAACTGCAGCTCCAGTGGTGAATCAAGGCTGATTGTAAAGTCTTAGGTCAGGAGGCCCTCCAGGTCCGAGACACCCATGGCTTCAGAGCATATAGCTCCCCCCATCCCCCTCTCCATTTGGCTCTGAGGTTACCCTCCCGTGAAGACTGCTCTCCAACAATTCTAATTCTCTTTTTTTGAGGAAAGGGAAGCTTAGGGAGGTATAATGGTTTACCACTGCATTCCTCCAGAACCGTGGTTCCAGTTCCCTGCAGTGACCTGTCCATACTTAGTAAAACAGAACATTCAAGTGAATATGTCAGACCTGATTGCTTTTTACCTACCCCAGAGATTAGAATAGTGCTAGTCACACTATGCACTTGAATACCATAAAAAAGTAAATAGCACATTGCTCTACCCTTTAAGATTGGTTTGGCTGCCTCTGGAGTGTCCACCAATTCCTATAGGAGATGGGTGAGTAGGAAATAAGGCTACAGAAAAGGTGAATTTGTACTAGTGTTTGTATGGTGCCCCTCATAGCCATCAAACCATGGACTGTCTGATTAGGACTGAATGACCAACATTTAACCTCTGCTGTGGAATGTTTTGTTAATAATCCCAAACATATTTGTTAGATTCCATAAAAATGAGCAGGTAATCATCTGCCTTGGTGAAATTCCTGTTAATTGTTCTCTGATGCTTGCATGATCCATTAAACCTATCTCCTGTGGTTTCAAAATTCTGTTTACTCGCAAATCAACAGAAGCAATGATGTACAAATATGCAACACTGGGAATCAGACATGCTTAGGGTGACTTTCCATATCCATTAATGTAAACCTCGGCAGCTACATTTTGAGCATCTCAAAGCATTATTTAAAGGCTCAAATGCATTTTTTGTAGGTAGAATGTGAACAAACAGTTCAGGTGAGCTGAAATGTGAGCCAGAGAGTGTTTGATTTGTGTCACCTATGCACTCGTGTTATAGGTAATCTCATATGAATCCTTATTTGCAACTGGTAGTTGTTTTGTACTTTCTCCCCCTTTGACTAAGCTACCTCTGAAGAAGGGCTTATTCTCAGCTACATGCCTATAGCATCTGATCTGGTGCTTTGCTAAAATGGTGTTTGAGGGGTATTGTTGACTGACAGATTTAGTTTTGTGTTTTTATCCCCTTATATCTCTCTTGTTCTCACCTACCCATGTCCATGCTTGGACATCAGCTCCAGAGATCACTTAAAGGATATTACACTGAGTATTGCTACATGCTTTGTATCCTGAAGGCTCAGGGAGGGTGGCGGTGAAGGCATCACACCCCAGTCTCCCACAGCAGTGTGGGAGAGAGGGGTCCCTTAGGAATTAAATGCAGAAACAGCTTGTCCTGCAATGAAATGTTGGCAAAGTTGTAGCAGTGGGGACCAGCCCTCCCCAGGTCTGAGCCCTGAGTAGCCCAAGCCCACAAACATGAACTGCTATTTTTTCACTGATGCTATTTCTGATTTGCCCAATTTACTCTATTTCCCCTTGTGGTCTGGACACCATTTATGAATTAAAGTTTGTGCATTTTCCCCAGTGTTTAGTTCGATGCTCCAGATGTTGTGAGTGATTAATAAAAGTTATTATTATCGACTGATCAAAACAGTACTATGATTCCTTTAAAAAAAAAAAAACCCTCAAAATCAAGCAGAGGATTGAAGGTTTGGATAATTCTACTGTATTTTAGTCTTGCAAACAATGTGAAAGAAACAGTGTTATCTGTACATATAGACTTCTGCTGAATAGACTTTACCCTTTGGCAATGTCCTTTCCTCACAAGTCCTGTTATAACCTACAGTCCTACAGATATAAACTACTATACACTTGCTCCTGTCTCTACTGAAGTCCATTATAGACAACCCTTTTCTGTGATTTACACCTCATTATAAAAATCAAATTTCTTGGCTGTCAAGAACAAATTGAGTGCGGCAAGCTGTAAGAACCAATTCCCTGACATAGTGAGACATCCCATCAGCCTCAGGGTGTAATGCTCAGAGCAGAGAGTTGGAATTCTATCACACAACTTCCCTCCATTCATAAAAAGAAGGAAAATGATGATGGATACAAAACAGCCACCTTCAAATTGTGGTGCAAAGAGTTCTGAGTTGTAGTCTAATTTTGAAAAGGCTGTTGATTTATGTCTCAAGGTATCAAAATTCACCAAGACGCATCTCCCACTTGCACTGTAAATTAACATCACATTTGTCTTGTTGGCAAGAACAACAGAAATATTAACGATTGTGAAGATGAAATGTAGTCATGCAACTCTCCTCAGAACATGTAGCTTCCAGGTTCCTTGGCTTACCTTCACAAATAGTGAGGAAGATCAGACAGAGTCTGATCTGATTATCTTGTACCTACCCCAAATGCTTAACAGAGTGCTTGGGGCTTAGTAAACTCCCTAATAAATATCATAATCAAAATGCAGTTTTGCACATTGGTACTATAATCTGTTCTTTTGCGGTAGTATCTAGGCCCCCACTAACTGATTTTTATCTAATTATGAGTGGAAATTTCCTATAACTGTAGATTTGGGTCACCTTGAGCTTAAAATTAGCCTTATCCAATCCATGAATCATCCCTTGCATTAACTATTTAGCATGGTTCTGTTTCAGTGGAAGATTTCTTTCCCCGCCTTTGTCAGCTCTTCCTGCTCCCACTTGCTAGAAGGGAATGCAGGCTGCCCAGGTATGAATTGAATGTATTTTCTCAGGGTCTCCCCCCCTTCTCTGGCAGAAAGGTCTGGGCTAAGGAAGCACATTCACCATTTTGAAACCTTCGGAGGGATGACTAAGTGCATCACTGCAGCCCTTCTCCAGTGGCTGGCGATAAATGACTAAAATAGCGTGTCTACACTAGGAAGTGATTTTATTCCCACTGATTTTTCCAGTAGAACTTTCTGCTGTAGCCACAGTTCCCCCCAGGAGCAAAGCTGATGCAAACCTGCAGCAGCTGAGCCCAACCCCCTGGCTCCTCAATGCTCCAATGGCATCATCCTCATGAACAAAAGCCTTGCTTCTTTTCCAGCCCTTCAGGCCAGTCCTGCTGGTAGCCTGATCAGTTTCAAGGCAGGTTCCACAGAAGTTAAAAAAAAAAAAAGCTTAGAGAAGCAAGACAGGCCTGGAAGCCAGGAGATCTAGGTGCTAGTCACTTGTCTGCTTTGTGACCTTGGGCAAGTCACTTAGCTTCTCTGGGACTCCATGTCTTCATCTATAAAATACAGGATTAAGACTGTGAGCCCTCTGTGGGATAGGTACAGTGTTCAACCAGACTATCTTGGATCTATCCTGGCACTTAGAACGTTACCTGGCACATTAGTAAGAAATTAACAAATAGCAAAATTATTAGTCTCAGCTCCACCACTGGTCTGCTGGGTTACCTTGGGAAAGTCATTTAACCTCCAGTGCTTCAACGTCCTTGTCTGTGAAATGGAAATAGGATACCTGCTCTCCCTACCTCTTAGATTATGAGGCCTTATGTGGGATAGTGATGGTATAGAATAGGATGATTTTATAACCAGCATAGTCCTGGGCAAGTAGTGAGCACTTAATAATTATCACCATTAAAACATGAGGAAAAGAAAAGCTGAGGGGTTACTTGAGGTCAAACAGAGCAGGAGAGAGAGCCTGGCCTAGAATTCTGGTTTGACCACAACTCAATCTCCCACTCTATGTGCTAGGCCTTGCTGACTCTTTGAAAATGGCTAAGATCAGATCAAAGAAAAAAGTGAGAACGATCGGAGGTGATTAAAAAAAAACAACCTGAGGTTAATGTGCTTTGGGAGGTGGGAGGGGCAGGGGGGAGAGAGAGAGAGACAAACAGAAAAAGTTTTCAGACTACAAAGATAGCCCCTGCTAGGGCTAGTGGAAAAGATCATTTTGATCCTCACTCCAGTGACAAGACTTGTGGGGCCAATCTTATCAGCATGTGTCAAGCACAAACAACTTACCTCAATAACCACTCAGGACACTTGTGAATTGAAATGTTACAAAATGGCCTCTGCACTAAAATCAGCCCAGTGAACAGCACAGTGGCAGCAAGAACACTGCCGGTCACAAACATGCTTACGGCACTACAGTGCTTATTCCATTCATGGTTAGTAAACACATTAAGCAGAGATTCAGGAGCCAGGCACCTAGTTCTTTAACACTCCAGCTGGGGTCTATTTCAATTTTCTTAGAGCAATTTCTTAATCTCTATCTGTGACTGGCCGAGAAGGAGAAAAAATTGCCATCATAATCAACCCATTAGAGGGTAACATTCTTGTGGTAAGGGAACGTATCTTGTGCTTTCCCGAGTATTCATTACAGTGCAATCCACCCATGAGGTGGTTAGTAAATAGTATTACGATTACTAAAACTCTCCTTCCAACAGACTGAATCCTTTTCCCAGTGAAATCAGTTTTCCCTCTGCGCTCTCAGAAGCCTCAGCATCCACTAGACTATAAGATGTCAGAAGGCAGGGACCACCACATTTCCCAAAAGCACCTAGTTTATTGTCCTGCCCATAAAAGGGGCCTATTCAATAATATTTAAATTTGTTGGCTACCTGCCTGGACTAATATGGCCCCTCAATACCCCTTATTTAATGATTAACAATCACGGTAAAACCATAAGAGGTTTCTCCCTCTTCATCAGTAGGGAGAGAAGAGTAAAAATGTTTTCCACAAGGTCATTCCTTTCTAGATGCTGCCCAAATAAGTGAAAGCCTAGTCTCTCATGGCTTGAGGCCATTTTCTATCAGAAAATTGAAGGTACTCCCTCTGCTTTTCACCTGCTTTAATTGAAAATCCTGGGGATTTTCCATTGAAATGGTATTACACTATATTTATGCTTATCATTGAAAAGTCATCAATGGTATTGAGGTCTTACAGTGTGCAAAGCAGTATATTAAGTGCTTGAAAAATTACAATGCAACAGAGTTGGTAGGCACAATCCTTGCCCACAAAGAGCTTACAGTCAATGAGGGAAGATGTTAAAATAAATTATGGACAGGGGAAATAGCAGAGCATAAGGATAGCAGAGGAGTGTAAAGATAATCATCCGAACAACCTGTCTTTAGAGAGCAGGAGGAAGAGCAAGCAGCCTCCAGAGCTGTGCCATCTGTCTGAATGTGTGATGAGAGACCTCCTCAGGTTTGTGCTAAGGGCACCGAAACAGTGAATTTTATTTTTCAAATCCTAGGCCCAAACGGTCTTTTTCTCTGTTGAGCAAGAATTGAAATGATCAAGCACGCAAGACTGTAGATCAAGATGTTTTATTCCCATACCTCCCCACCTTATCGGAGGAGGGTAATGCCCTCACAATGGCACACTCTTTGAACTCTTTCCAATTTTAGCTATTTCCTATCTCTGTTAATACTTCATTGCTTTTGCATCAATTACTACCTTACCCAAAGCTGTGCTGGATGTGGAAGTGATATATAGCGGGATCCATTTAAATGAATTTCTGATGAAAGAATAAAACTGTTAAGAGAATAAATTTACTGCTCCTCGATTTATACAAATCCTGAATATGTGGTGAAATCCGCTTAAATGAAAAACTGATGAAAGATTAAAATGTTCTATGAATTAAGGCCCACCGTTCCAGTGAAATATAATGATTGTTTGACCCGCTAAATGAACGACCCAAATGAACATATAAATCTTGAAGTGCTCCAATATATGTCAATTTTAAATATGTAGTGAACCGAGAAAACACAAACACAAGATCAATGGAGTGCTCTCCTAAAAGAGCACATCTTAGTAGAACACTGCTACCACTTAAAGAAATATTTGGTGGGTACCATACATAATTTTGGAAAAAAAAAAAAAGAACTTTCTTTACAATCAGGAGGTAAACACTGGGCATTAACTATTTTCCTCTATATCCAACCTCAAAAATCAAAAGATGGTCTTTTCCTGATCAGGTAAGAATTTCATCAGCTTTGGGAGACTTTGGACAGGGCCTTCTTTGATCTGGGAGCTAAGATCACCCTTCAGGCAATTTCTACCCATTGTCTGGGCTGCTTATTAAAATAAAGGCTTTATCTCATTTATAAAAAGCACAAACTCCAACAGTTAATATGAAGGTATAGCTTTACAGTGATGCCAGGGTTTTACCCAGATGATTACTACTACACAATTACTGCATTACCCACCCAAGTTCAGCCTCATCCACTGAAAAGCTACTTTCTAAAATCATTTGCATTTAAAGTGACCTTTTATGTAAGTTTCTTTCCTTATCAAAAGGGTGGTTTCAATTCAGTTTAGGGCTGAGAAGAAATGAGTTTGGTCCTTAAATCTTGTCCAAAACGGACTTACGCCTTGATCCCCCAAGCTTTGTACCCTCTAATTAAACACATCTGGAGGCTTTGATCATTAGCAACCCAGAATATTAAGGTAATGCCTGATGAACCCTAAATGCATGGACCGTGGGAGCAAACTGAGACAGCAGTCTTCTGACCTCGATTCACCCTTTGGCAATTAGATGTCTCGGCCAAAACTACTTTGCAAACTGCTTAGCGAGTTACGTAAGAGGGGTTGCATAAGCTGCAGATCGAGGCCATCTTTGTGCCTTCATTTCCTTCTATAAGATTGTCTGCTTTAGAATCAGAAAAAGCCACACTACCATCACTTTATAAGTTTGGTTATTGGGAAGTTTCATTTTATGCTACATATTAAGTGCTTACTTTCTGTCAAACACTCTAAGTGCCAGAGTAGATATAAGATAATTAGATTGGACCTAGTGCCTGTCTCATAAGGAGGCTCATAATCTAAGTAGAAGGGAGCAGCATTTTATCCCATTTTACACATGAGGAAACTGAAGCACAGCGAAGTGAAATGACTTGTCCAGGGTCACACATCAGGCATCTGCCACAGCCGGATTTAGAACCCAGGTCCTCCAACAGTCGGGCCCATTCTCTTTCCACTGAGCCATGCTATTTCCCTGATAGACTAGAGGGACTCATTAACTTCTTAGACTCTCAAATCCTTCTGTTTGAACATCTAAGTGGCAACTTCATCAAGTCCTTCCCTTATGTGACTGAGTTGGGATGACCCTATTTTATTAAATTCCCAACACACCTCCTAATTATTCCAGGCTCTCATCTCACCCAGCTCAACTCCCTTGATTGTACTGCTCCCTCCCTAGCCAAATCCAACAGAGCTTAGCCCTCCCTACTTCCCAAACCTTTCTGAAATTCCACCTCCTCCACCAAGTCTGTCCCACTTAATTCCTAACATCCTGAGTCAAACCAACCTAACAGCCACCTCTAGCACTTAGGCATTTGTTTATATCTGTCTCACGTATGTTTAGGTATAGTCAATGGTACATTTAGCTATGTTTGTCTCCCCCATTAGAATTTAAGTCCTTTGAGGGCAAGGAACATTTCCGGTGCTTCTGTTGTACCTTGTCAAGGGCTTAGAATGGTGTATTGCAATGGGTACTGAATAAATATAACTATTCACCTGTAAAGTGCTTAGTAGAGTGCACTGTATGCACCCAATACGTGCTCAATAAATACCACTGATTAACTGGTCTCAGGACCATCGATGGATAAGAGATCCTGTTTCAACTAGGACCATGCATCTTAATTCTGTTGTACTTTCCCAACCTCTTAGTACAGAGCCTGCCCTCAACAGGTGGTCTATTTATTTCTACTCCCTTTCTTGAGTAAAGGAAATATAGGACAAAACAGTTCTCCACTGAGAGGAGTAAATTCCTGATGCACTTTCCTTAACTAAAAAGAAGGGGAACTTGCGAGAAATGAAGCAAACAAGCTGGAGACTCAGAGAGCTGTGTAGAGAAGTAGCATGGCCTAGTGGATAGAGAAAGGGCCTGTGAGTTAGAAATACCTGGGTTCTGATCCCAACTCTGCCACTTATCTGCTGCGTGACCTTGGGCAAGTCATTTAAATTCTCTGTGCCTCAGGTACCTCATCTATAAAATGAGGATTAATACTGTGAGTCCTATGTGGGATGAGCTGATTACCTTATGTCTACTACAGTGCTCAGTACAGTGCCTGGCACAAAGTAAACACATAAATACCATTGAAAAACACTACATCATTATAAAAAAAAAATTTGGAAAGGCAGAAGGCAAGAGGGAAATATCTGGAAAGCAGTGTTAGGACTTTTTAAAGGCCTTCATGTCTTGTTTTTCTGTCTCTCATTTCCATACTCTAGACCCCAAATTTGAGCAGTCATCTTGATGTTCTGATTATATACCATAAGATAAATTTCCTGACTGCCTTTAGTCACTCCTCATCCAGACCTAGGACAGTTTTGAGATTTAAGAGGTCACAAGACCCCAGAAAATATGCCAAGAAAGGTAGGAAGCTTGTTCCTCAGAGACTATGGCCAAAGTCAAGGAAAATAAACTGTTAGTAATAGGGATGAATTAGGTGATAAATAGTCCTTTATCCAAAACACTCTGGGGAGATCAGACCTGGGAATTTTCCACCTGAAAGTGAAAGTGTGTTTGAAAGGAGGCTGAAAGTGGATTTGCTACTCACATACATATCTTCTGGTTCACCATTTCCTGACTTAAAGATCCTTGAAAGTTTTATAAACAACCACTTCTACACTAATGCCCCACAAAACCCAGCATTAAAGAAAACCAGTGCTGTAGTTCTCAAGTTATGTGTTACTGCACATTTGCACACATACGCAAACATGTGCATGAACACACATGCATGCTTTCACATATGTAAACACAGCTGAGGGCACACATACACATAGGTTGTTTCTTCTGGCACCACATTGTTCTGTGTTCAAAATAGGCTCTCAGTGTCAAGTAATAATTGTTTTATTTTAACACCTGTCTCCCCCTCTGCCTGGAAGCTCCTCATAGGCAGGAAATGTCTCCACTAAATCTGTTGTACTGTACTCTTCCAAGCGCTTAGTTGTGTGCTATGGCACACAATAAGTGCACAATAAATCCAATTGATTGATTGAACATTCTGTAATTTCCTAACAGAGTTTCAGTCAAAATTCATAGTGAACATGCAGATTCTGGCAAAACTAGGTAACTATAAATTTGTCCCTCTTATTTGAAGGTGATACCACTGATGTTGAGAACCTATCTGTAAGCACTCGTGAAGCTTGACAATTCATCAGCTTCATTCCACAATGGTTGTGTGCAAGGAAGTGTTTGCCAAGCTGAGTGCCCATGGGTGTTTTCCAGATGGACCCTTGGTCTCTCCATCTTCTTAATGCCTCTGGTCCCTCAGAGAAAGTCCACCTTAGCAGCTACTGACCAGGCTGGTCCGCTTGTGACTGCTGGCGTCCAGCCAATCTCTGCTGTTTGACACTGTGTCACAGAGTCTTTAAAAATGGTCAGTCACCATAGGACAGCAAAGGCCTGCAAGGATTAAAAACCCAGGCAGAATGATTTGGGGTTGTGTGAATTAGAGTGATGATAAAAGGTTAATCATACTTGCCCTTCAGAGATTATTTTAAGGGACTAAGAAGGTACTCTCGATGAGTATAAGAAATGGGAGAGATGGAAACAGATTGATTCTACCATCATGCTATTTGAAAAGCAGCTAGGTTAAAATTGAGAGCTTATTTGGAGGCAAATCCAGCTGTGATGTGAAGGATGAATTTGCAGATTTCATGATAGAATAATAGTCACAAATTCTTGGTTTGTTAATGAGACCTTTTCCCCAATAAAATGCAACTGAACTTCTAGAAAATAATGAGGAATATTTCTCCAATTCCTTATGGTTAATTCACTGTGATTGAAACCTGAAATATAGTGGAAAAGTTTGATCTAAGATTCTAGTAAAATAACAAGCAACTTGATAATGCAGAGTCAACATTCACGCATTGGAGGAGAGGTCTTACTAAGTTAGCCATCTCCCTGCATACAAATCGAGCACTTCTGCCTACAATTACTGATGCCAATCCAAGATGATGGACATAATGGTGAAAACTCATCTTTATAGGTCGCAATTTAAAAAGGACACCAGGAAGACATTGCCCTGAAAAAGGAAAAGTTAGTACCACAACCTCAAATGGGAAAATACTGGAAAGAAAATTGTCCAGAAGATGATCTGAACCATCAGCTTGGCATAAATGAAAACAACCTATACCTAGTCAGAAACATTAACAAACTCAGTTCTCCTATTATATAGGAGTTTCATTCTTGACCAGTAGCATTAAGAAAATCTCAATGTATAAAATGTACCAATATATACATTAAGTTTACCAAATCTGCTGTATTATACTCATACTCTCCCAAGTACAGTGTTCTGCACACATTTAGCACTCAAATACCATTGATTGGTCTTGTGTGCTTGTGTCCAATTGTCTCTTGTGACTTAACTGCACATTTTATCCAGATGGATAAGCCTTGTTAGAAGGACATTTCCTAGTCCCAAACAGGGTTCTCTCCGCAACAAGTAGTGAAAACATACAGTAGAAAAGAACTCAGCACAGGTAAGTAGCACTCTACTAATACCGGTTTAGCTCCCAGCCAAGCAGAAATACCACTTCTCACTTGCCTTTTCTACATGTTCTACCTTTGGTGTGTCTTATTCTTTCAGTTTTCTTTAATAGTTTATCTTAATTCCTCTCTACTTCCTACCACTGAGATGAGTAATTACACTCTGGATAATCCTGTCCCCTGAAAATTTTCATTTGTGCCTGCTAACAAGGCATAGGTTCTCTGTAATCAGAGATAAGCCCTAGTAGTAGTGTAATAGTAATGCAGTTTATTGACCATCTTCTAAACATAGTGCACTGGAATATGTGCTTGGCAGATCCAAAAAAGTACATGACTCATTGCCTGCCCACAAGGATCTTACCTTTTAATAGAGTGTAAGATGGAGTATTGTAATTCAGTTGTTTTAATGTTTTGGAGACGATGTCCCTGCTGGTGAATTTCCAATCTGGGTGTCTGTGTGGTGAATATCAAGGGGATGACCACATATTCCTTCCACAGAGTGCGCACATTACTTTGGAAGATGTAGCCTTTAAGCCTCTTGGTCCTGCTTTGTTCCCAGGAATACCAGTGATGGTTTAGAATGCATGATATCAGTAATAATAATCATGTTATTTAAGTGCTTATTAAGTGACAGGCACTGTACTAAATGCTGAGCCAACTCTCCTCTTTTTCTACTCACTATCCACCAGCTATGGAAGAGCCAGATGGTCAATCCAGGGAGCTAGGACAAAAAAAAAAGAAAAAACCCCACTATCCAGACTCTCTTTTCCATAAACAGCCTAACTCTCTTTCCCTGCATGAGGCCATACTTGTGCGGAACAGGGCAAAACAGAAGCTAGGGGATCTATGGTGTTTCAGGCAACTGCCTCCTGGCAATGAATAAGTGATGGTGCTGAGGGGTTGGCATAAATAAGTCTGTCAACCATTCGTGCATCATCAGCTCTTTATTTCAATATTTTGTATGTCATCAGCTTTTTGGCTGGCCGCATATTTTTCCTTTTCCCCTTAAATAAGTGACATAGATAATAGCTTCATTTTAGAAGCATGCCCATTCATCCTTCCTTGCTAAGGGATCATTGCACATCTCCTGGGTTGTAGCATCAACCCCTCACTGGCCAAGACAAAGACCTCGACCCTCAAAAGTACCGGATTCCTGAATCCGTGGTTTGGAGCTATTCCTTAGGGTTTCAGAGGTGGTATCCATCTAATTGTTAACCATTCTTGCCCCCATCAAGCATACACTTCTGATCAGTGGCTCTACACCAATCAGATGTTTTTTTCTCAGGCTTCACCATTTCCACTCTCCTCTCCCTTAACATCCCAGCTCCCACTGCTCATAGCTCTCAAACTAACCAACACATTCTGCCTTGCTAATCTCTCCTGCCTCTGACTCCCTTCTTCACACCCTTCCCATCTGCCTGGAACTCTCTCTTCATATCCACCAATCCACAGTTTTCCCAACCTTCAACTCCTTATGACATTATATCTCCCCCAGAAAGCCTTCCTGGATTAAGGGCAACAAATAGAGTTTGAGGAGGAGCATGGTCTAGAAGAAAGAACACAGACCTGGGAGTGAAAAGATGTGGGTTCCAATCCTGGTTCTGCCACTTTTCTGCTATGGGACAGTGGGCAAGTCACTTCACTGTGTCTCACTTCCTTCATCTGAAAAACGGGGATTAAGATTCTGAGTCCTATCTGGGACAGGGAGTAGGTCCCACCCAATTGTCTTGTATCAACCCTAGCACTGTACCTAGCACTTAGTACAGTGCCTGGCACATAGCAAGTGCTTAACAAATACCATAAAAATAGAGGTATTGGCATTTATAACACTAAAGTCAAGGCCTGTCGGGAAGAAGATCCAGCAAAAATATACAACAGTAACCCTTATGAACCCTGACAGAAAATACTTTTTTCCCCACCTAACTAGGATTGCTAATTAGTTTCCATCTGGACCCTAAACATTTGACACTTACTCTACCTGTCTGTGGTTTTCGTGGCAAATTTGGGACAAACCACCTGCCTCCAAATAAGGAAAGATGTATATAGCTGGTGGTTTTGTGGTCTTCTAATACTTAAATTGACAGATTTAAACCAAAAAAGAAAGGGATGGCCTTGGGACTTCTGAATATGCTCAAAATGTTGTCAGAGAGAAGTGTCTGTGTTGACTCAAAACAGTGTGAATTAAGATGATTTTGATCACGCTCGGTTTGTCTGAGGAGAAAGCTACAATCGTCTCAAAGTGTTCAAGTGGTTTAATTGCAAAATATCAGTTTTCTGAGGAAGGGGAAATCAAAATTTAGAGCCTGGCAACCCGAAGTGTTTAAAACAGAGTACAAGATGCAGAGATAGAGAATGACCTACATATCATTTGTTTGGAAATCAAGTGATCTTCCACTGAACTATTTTTTAATCTAAAATCTGCTTTCTTGCCCCATTAAATCACTGGGACTCCCTTGCCTTGCATTTGGCTTTTTCCTCCCCTTTCTTGGGTTGGGTTATGCTGTTGAGCCTTTTTGCCTCTTTAAAGAACAACTCACAGTTGGACTGGGGAGTTCTATCCAGGTTCTTGGAATATGGGAGGGAGCACATGGGCACACTAGGGGATTAATAGCCTTGCCTGGTGGAGAGAGCACGGGCCTTGAAATCAGAGGACCCGAGTTCTAATTCCAGTTATGCCACCTGCAGGCTGTGTGACTTTAAGAAAGTCACCTAACTTCTCTGCACCTCACTTTCCTCATCTGTAAAATAGGGATTAAATCCTACTCCCTCCTACTTAAACTGTAAACTCCATGTGAGACCTGAATTGTGTCTGACCTGATTATCTTGTATCTACCTTTGCATTTCATACTAATATTGACAAAGTTCAGACTCCAACCGCAAATCCTGGTCTAAGGTTAATTCCCACGTGTTTCCGTTCCTAGCATTTAGTATAGTGCTCTGCACAAAATGCTTAATAAGTACTACTGCAATTACCTGCAGTAGATTGGAGAGGCAGCATGGCTTAGTGGAAAGAGCACGGGCTTGGGAATCAGAGGTCATGGGTTCTAATCCCAACTCCGCCACTTGTCTGCTGTGTGACCTTGGGCAAGTCACTTAACTTCTCTGTGACTCAGTTACCTCATCTGTAAAAATGGGGATTAAAAAATGTGACCCCCACTTGGGACAATCTGACTACCCTGTATCTACCCCAGTGCTTACAACAGTGCTCTGCAAATAGAAAGTGCTTAACAAATACCATAATTATTATTATTTTTATTACCCAGTCTCACCCAGCCTCCTGGGCAGCTACAGTCAGTGTCAAGGGATGCCTGCACCCTAATGAACTTGGGACTTCAAAGAGTCGGAATATTTTTTCAAATATGCAAAAAGTTTACTAGTGCCCTTTCATCTACAGTCAGTGCTTGAGCATTCAGGGGCTGATGTTACTATACAAATTAATATATTATAAAATATACGTTAGGATTACTACATGGCACTGTGGGTAGAGCATGGGCCTAGGAGTCAGAAGGTCATGGTTCTAATCCTGGATCTGCCACTTGTTTGGTGTGTGGCCTTGGACAAGTCACTTAACTTCTCTGAGCCTCCCTTATCTCATCTGTAAAATGTGTATTATGACTGTGAGCCCCATCAGGGACAGGGACTGTCTCCAAACCGATTTGTTTGAATCCATCCCAGTGCTAATATAGTGCCGGGCACATAGTAAGCACTTGTCAAATACCATAATTACTGCATTATTATATAAAGGCCAGATCAAATAGATCCTTCCTACCTAATCCTTAGAGACTTCCAGTTTTTTAGCTGTAATACTGTCTATGGGTTTCATTTTTCCATGCTCCCTGTACTAAGTGCTTGGTACTGTGCTTTGCATGTAGTAAGTGCTCAATAAATACAATTGAACAAATGAAGTGTTGCCAGCTACCAAAGATAATTGAGTTGCAGTACTATTTTAATCCCATCAGATGAGTTCATCAAGGAGTGATTTATGAACTCTTCCTCGAGAACAGAGCAGAGTGTCCCATCACTATCTCTTCCCACTGGCCTTCCACCTACAGCACCACTTCCCAATCCTCTTCCCAATCTCCCCACAGAGCCAAAATCCTCCAGCCCCAAAAGTTCTAAGAGTCCAGTCAAAAAGAAAACCAGCCACCACTTTTCCTGAATAACCTTATCAAGATCCTGGATTTTTTCTAAAATTAAACTCCTTTGTGAACTGTGAACCAGCTCTCCTGAAAGCCCACTTCTTGAATGACACTAAACTGTAAGTTCCTAGGGGGCATTTATTGTGTCTATTGCACTGAACTCTCCCAAGTGCTTAGGACAGTGTTCTGCACCCAGAAGGCTCAAAAAATACCATTCATTGAAGATTTAGATTGCCAATTTTGGCCACATAATCCATTCCAGTTGCTTTAGCACATATATTCATAAGAATTCCAAAGATATGGGTATTCCTAATGTCGGTGCTCTTACGTTTAATGCTCCTAGAATGAAAACTTACCCAATGACATGTTTTCCTTTCCAAATCCCTGCTCAGTGCTTCAACCAGAAGGTGACTTTGCTATTGACACTGCTTGGTGTAGTGGATAGAGTACTGGCCTGGGAGTCGGAAGGCCATGGGTTCTAAGTCCAGTTCTGTCACTTGTCTGCTGTGTGACCTTGGGCAAGTCCATTTACTTTTCTGGGGCTCAGTTACCCCATTGAGATTCTGAGCCCCACAGGGACAGGGACTTGATTTGCTTGTATCCACCACAACGCTTAATACAATAAAGCATAATAAGTGCTTAACAGATACCACAATCGTTGGTATTGTTACTGTTGACCAATCTGTGATGGTTGGGCTGAGGCTCTGATACCAGGGACAGGGATGAGCCATCCAGTCTAGACTGTAAGCCCTCTGTGGGGCATGGATTGTCTTTTTCTATTGCTGAATTGTACTTTCCAAGCACTTAGTAAGCGCTCAATAAATACAATTGAATGAATGAATGAATAAATGAACCACATACAATCACTTCCAGCCTGTCGAACTCTTGATCAGATCCACTGGCCAGAAGTTAATCTCCCAATGAAATAATAATAATGATGGTATTTGTTAAGCGCTTACTACATGTCAAACACTGTTCTAAGCGATGGGGTTGATATAAGGTAATTGGGTTGTCCCACATGGGGCTCACAGTCTTAATCCCCATTTTACAGATGAGGTAACTGAAGCACAGAGAAATTGTGACTTGCCTAAAGTCTCACAGCTGACAAGCGGTGGAGCTGGGATTAGAACCCATGGCCTCTGACTCCCAAGCCCTTGCTCTTCCCACTAAGCCATCCTGCTTCTCACTCACCATTCTCTTCCTCATCCAATTGAGGGGCTCTCACCCTGCACCCCTTCCTTCCATCCATCTCTGTTCCCATTGCTCCTTTTCCCTCTCCTCTTGCCAGATTTTCCTTTCGGCTCATTTTCAGTCCTGCCCCCAAGTTGCTTTTTATTTCTTTTAAGCCCTTGTGAAATTGAATCCATATAGCCTCCATTAGTGGAGCATTAAGTTTGCAAATTTAAACAACCAGAGGTGAGGCAAGGCATAGATTAAGGTCTTTTCAACAACATCCCCTGGCCTGGTTGAAGTACTAAATAAGTGCAATGATCGCTTGGTCTTCTAAAAGCTCCTTAATCTATACACACATTCCTATATTTGGTGGTGGAAAGGAGCGGGAGACTCGCTCTATCTCCTCCTAAAGAGGTGAGAATTACAGAATTAACAAGCTTGACAGTATTCATTTTCCAGAGTTCACAGCTAGGCCAAACTCTTGCCTCAAACCCTAAACCTAACATCTCCCTTCCTCCGTATTTGCTATGTCTAGGAATAGCATTAAAGTAGTCTGAGGAAAGGAGGGATTTGTAAGGTCTCCATTCAGGTGGGTCCACATGCCTAACAGAGATACAGTAAAGGAGAAGGATGCCAACTGTACATGAGGGTCATCTTTCGTTTTGCATGGTTTGTTACCAAAAAGATTGCCCTTTGTGTTTTGGGTAACATGTAACAGTTTAAGTAAAACTGTATGACACTGCCACCTGCAGTCAGTTGAGATCTATCTGAAGGAGAAAATTCAAAGGCGCGGCACTGTGTTAAAATCCTTCAGAAATAATCCTCATTAGAAGCCGTCTGCAGGATAGGAACTGAAAATATAGTGTGATGAAAAATGTCCCCATGTAATTTTGGTAATAATTAGGATATGCAAGGGGACACTTGAAGGAATGGAAAGAAATAAGTCAGGAATATCATGAAAGATTTTGCCAATAAATGATGTGAGACCTATTGAAAAAATAGGCTGTGAAGAAAGATTTTACACTTATGTTTCAAGCTGAATAGCTATGTACTTTTGTGCTTCTTGTGATAAGGGTTAATCTTTAGAACTCATACATGTCACAGTATGAATGTTCAGAACTATAAGTTACTGTAAAGCATGTGTTTGTATGATCACCTCAAAATAGATTTGCAAACAATTGTAAAGTTCAGCTTCATACTACTCTGTTATAGAAGAATGCAGTCATTAGAGCCCTTCACTTCCTAGAAATAGAAGAGGAACAGAGAAACAGACAACTGTGAACCAGTGCAAGTCCAAGAAAAGCTAGCATTTCCGTTTATCCCCGCCAACACTAAACTGCACGTCACACATAAAACTGTACATCTTTCAACAGGAGCCAGTATTATCTTTTTTTCCAATTCAGTCTAATTCTAATGATCCTGATTACTTTTTTCCATTTTTTTTGGAAATAGTTTCCTTCATAATTATCAAAAAAAAAAAGGAGAGCTCATTAAAATAGTTCTAAGAGACAGCAGCAGCAAGAAGAAAACAAATGGACTCACCAGGTTCGAAGCAACCTTCTTTTCCACTCAGTCTACCCTCACTGGGTTAAAGGGCTTCAGTTTAACCAGGGCTTAGAGGTCAATTAACTTTGCTAAACCAGGGATTTCTAAAGGAAAGGATCCTACTCTAGGGTGCCTTGAATTCTGGGAAGAGAAATCCCAGTGAACTTTCTCCTGTTAAAAGGATGCAGAGGTAAAAATATGTCTTGCCAGAAAACAAAGTCAGTAATAGCTCCAAAAACCCTGCTCTGGTGAAGTGGAGGCAACAGATAAGACCCAAGCTCAAGATGAAGGGGACTGGCATGTCTGATGGAGGTTTATAGCAGAGCCACTACAGCCTGCCCTAGGTAATGTCTCAGATGGGCCTCCAGAATGGTGGAATCATTCTTATCATCAATATTGTGGTCTTGTGAACAGAAAATAGGAGGAAAAAAAAAGTAACGGTCTCTGTCCTTGAGTAGCTTCCAATTTAATGAAAGAGAAGAATGGGCAAGGATTTCTACTTTTTAAGTAAGTGAAAAAGTAAGAGCACAGATTATAAGTAAATAGATGATCAAATGAGTGCCAAGATGACACAGCCGACTCCACTTTCTCTAGCCCCAGGGTGATTTTGGGCAAGTCATTTTAACTTCTTGGCAAGTCATTTCAACTTGTTTGTGCCTCAGTTTCCTCATCTCCCTCCCACACTGACAGCCCATGTAGGACATGGACTGTGACAGGTGTGATTATCTTGTATCTGAGTAATTAGTGTAGTACTTGGCACATAATAGTGTTTCATAGGATTTTTTTTTTAAAAAAAGAGAAGTGATCCTTTTTCAAACGTTATGGGGGACCCTCGTTACAGCCCAAGGGGGCCCACCAATGCAGAGCAAACTGTGACTGAGCCTTGACCTGCGAGGCTCAACACAGAGGAGAATTCTGAGACCCACTGAATCCAGAAAGCCCTGAAACAGCAAGTTTCTGAAGAAAAATAACCACATCCCCTAAAAAGAGGAAGCCACACTATTTCCCCTCCCCAAGATGCTTTGCTCTGACTCTGGGACATCCTGATAATTTGTTTGCCCCAGGCTATTAATTGTGGCATTTGTAAAGCATTTGTCAAGCCCTGTACTGAGGCCTGGGGGAGGAACAAGATGATGGTGACCGACATAGTCCTTGTCCCACATGGGGCTCACAGTCTAATAAGAGGGAGTAGTGATATTTAAACCCTACTCTGCACATGAGGAAACTGAGGCACAGAGATACTTAGTGATTTGCACCAGATCACAAAACAGGCAAACGACAGAGCTGGGATTAGGATCCAAGTCCTGACTCACAGGCCTGTCCGTGCTAGTTTCACTAAGCCACATAGTTTCTCTTTTAACCAGATCTCACAAAGGGTGCAAAGAAGGAAAAGCCAGCTCTGGCATGAAATTATATTCCTTCCAACCCCTTCTCTGCTTCTGACCTGCAGTCAATGCAAGCATATTTATTGACTCCTTACTGTGCATCAAGCACTGTAATAGGTGCTTTGCAGAGTAAAATACAATAAAGTTGGTAGATACACTCCCTGCCCACAGAGGGGTCAGTCTAGAGCGGGAGACAGAAACTAAAAGAAATTACTGATGCAGGAAAGGAAGGCTATAGGGAGACTGAGTGCTATGGGGCTGGAGGTGAGATGATTTTCAACTCCCTAAGGGGTACAGATCCAAGTGTATAGGCAAAATACAAGGGAGACTGAAAGGGAGAAGTGGGCGCTTAGGGAAGCCCTCTTGGAGGAAATGTGATTTTTGTAGGGTTTTAAGATGTGGAGACTGTTGGCCTGAGAAGCAGCATGGCTTAGTGGTAGAGCACGAGCCTAGGAGTCAGAAGGACTTGGGTTCTAATTCTGGTTCCTCCACAAGACTGCTGTGTAACCTTGGCTAAGTCACTTAACTTCTCTGTGCCTCAGTTACCTTATCTGTAAAATGGGGATTAAGAGTATGAACCCCATTTGGGACAGGAACTATGTTCAACCTGATTCATTTGCATCTATCCCAGAGCTTTAATACAGTGCCTGGCACATACATAAAAAGAGCTTAAGTACTATTATCATTATTACCTTATATGCAGGGGAAGAGAATTTCAGGACAGAGGGAGAATGTACACAAGCGGTCTCCAGCTAGACAGGTGCAATAGAGGTATAATAGGTAGGTTTGGCGATCAAGGAGTGAAATGGGTGGGTTGGACTATATTGGGAGATGAGGGAAGTATGGTTGGATGTGGGGGACTAGATGATTGAGTGACTTAGAGCAAATGCTATAGATTTTCTATTTTATGTGGAGATAGATGGGCAACCAACTAAGCAACAATAACAGAAAAAACTATTTTTTGATTGTAAATAATAAGAACTGGTTATTTTCCAGGATGCTCCTATACGTGAACTTCTCCCAAAACACAGGCAGCTTAATTAAGCTAAGATGGAAGTAGAGTTGGGAGGGACACAGTTTCTTAAGGGAATTTTTCTATCAACATAGTTTTGCCCCAAAAGTCCCAAGATGAATGCCAGGAGTTTCAGCTCAGCATATTGAACAGGACCCTATTTTTTCTTTCCCATCTTTGCAGTTGTGTTGTGAAGCAAAGGAGCTCCAAATTGCTTCGCCTCCAGCTCCATCAACAAAATGGCCACCTGAGGTATCTTTCCATCCTGGAACTCTAACTTCTGATAGTGACACCCCACTCACACAAGAGTAGCCTGAATTCCGGTTGCCAGATCCAATTTAAAGTTGGAAAATTTCAGTGACTTAAATTTCAGTGACTTCAGAGGCTAATTCCATGAAATTACCAATGGAGAATGTATGTTATTTGTACAACACCACTATCCTAATTCTCTCCTTTTTCCCTAGAGAAAGAGTAATAACAATTCAACTTTATCCTAGGACCATATTTTAACATTTTAACTGCAGACCCTACATATGCACTCAGCACACCCTCAATAAAGGGCACACCTTAATAAAGACAGTACAACATACTTCTGTAACCTGGCAAGGTCATTTCCTGAGAAGAATAAATAACCAGACAATTGGGTATCTGCCAGAATAACCTGGGAAGACAAGATGGCCCGTTCCTGGAGGGCACTGTCTAGAGAGAGAAAAAGATGAGGGCCATTAACCCGGTTTATAATCAAAATATTTAATTTAGTCTAGTGGAAAGATCACCGGGCTTGGAGCCAGGAGAATTGGGAATTGGAGGCCTGGATTCCAGTCCTGGCTCTGCCACTGACTAGCTGTGTGACCTTGGGGATGTCACTTAACCTCAAGGCCTTCGTTTCCCCTTCTGGAAGATGAAATCAACAAGAATGTATCCCTCCATTACTTACTGGTGTGCTGTGAGGACAAAATGGACTGTCAGAAATACATCTGATTTTCACCTGTAAAGCTATGAATTCTGAAGGTCTTTCCCTCTATCCAGGACTTTTTAGAGTGTGGTGGAGAGTGGCCAGTGAGTTGCAGAATCCTGCTATACCATTAGCTACAACTTCACTGCCCAGACACACTCCACATAGGCAAGGAAATAGAAGATGACAGCACTCTGAATGGAGACCAGGATCTCACTATACTCAGTCAAATGAAGAAGGAAAACAGTGATTTACTGGTTTTACATATTGCCTTTACATCCCCTTAAGACAGGTTCTAGCCCCCAACTCTGAAAGTAGGCCAAGGACTTCTGGATCATGCACTCCAGGGCAAAGGTTTTTGAGGAGAGAACCACCTAGAATGTTCTGTGAGGCAGACTGGCCCAGCAAAGGGTTCTGAAAAAGACCTGGACAATGTAGATGGCAAAAACCACACATCATCACTAAAATCCACCCTTTTCTCTCCAGCTAAACTGCTTCCTCCCTAATCCAAGCACTTTGCTAACCTCACTGCCTGTCTATACCCCTCTAATTCATATTTCATCCTGCTGCCCACATCATTTTTCTACAAAAACATGCAGGCCACATTTCCCCATTCTTCAAGAACCTCCAGTGATTGCCCATCCATCTTAGCATTAAACAGAAACTCCTTAATAATAACTGTGGTATTTAGACACTTACCAAATTCTGGTAATTTGGCATAATTCAAATGCCAAATTCTGTACTAAGCACTTAGGGGGAGTGGGGAGAATACAAGCAAGTCATATTGCACACAGTCTCTGTTCCACATCAGACTCACAGTCTTAATCCCCATTTAGTAGCTGAGGTAACTGAGGCACAGAGAAGTGAATGACTTGCCCAAGGTCACACAACAGACAAGTGTTGGAACTGGAATTAGAACCCATGACATTCTAACTCCCAGGCCCGTGATCTATCCACTAGGCCATGCGTACCACTGGTTTTAAAGAACTCCATCCCCTTTTAAAGAACTCCTTCCCCTTGCCCCCTCCTGCCTCACCTCACTGCTCTCCTATTACAACCCAGCCCACACACTGCACTCCTCTAATCCCGACTTACTCCGTGTACCTCGATCTCATCTATTTTGTGGCCAACGTCCTGCCCACATCCTGCCTCTGGCTTGGAACGTCATCCTTCTTCATAACCAACTGACAAATTACTCTACCTTCAAAGCCTTAATGAAAGCACATCTCCTCCAAGAGGACTTCTCTAACTAAATCCTCATTTCTTTTCCCACTCCCTTCTGTGTGGCCCTCATTTGCTCTCTTTGTTCGCCCTTCTCTTAGCCCCATAGTACGTATGTACATATCCATAATTCATTTATATTAATGTCTGCTTCCCGTTCTAGACTGTGAGCTCGTTTTGGGGAGGGACTATGTCTACGAACTCTGTCATATCATACTCTCTCAAGCACGTGCTACAGTGGTCTGCACACAGTAAGCGCTCAATATATACAATTGAATGAATAGTTGATGCAGAGGGGAGGACAGATAGGAGAATAAAGGGCTTGTCTGTGAAAGCCTCTTGGAGGAGATGTGATTTTTAGGAGAGTTTGGAAGGTGAGGAGAGTGGTGTACCTCTGATATGAAGTGGGGGTAAGGAGGAGCTCCAGATTCAGGGATGCTAACGATGGTAATGATAATGATGGTATTTGTTAAGCGCTTTCTATGTGCCGAGCACTGTTTTAAGTGCTGGATATGGTGGCAGGATAGATGACATCAGTAATCACAAAAATAATCATTGTTGTATTGCTAAGCTCTTACTGTGTGAGGAGTGCTGTACTAAGCACTGAAGTAGATACAATGCAATAAGGTAAGACTCACTTTCTAACTTACAAGAGGCTCACAGTCTAAGGTGGAAAGAGAACAGGAATTTAATCTCTATAGTACAGATGAGAGACATGAGGCAAAGGGAATTTAAATGACTTGACCCGATATCACATAGTAGGCAAGTGGTAGAGCCAAGATGAAGAACCCAGGACTTCTGACTCCCAGGGCTTTTTCCAGTGGGCCTTACACCCAGTACACTTTGTCTTGATTAGTCAGTTCTAAATTGTTGGTCTTTAAGATGCTCCATGTTTAAAAAAGGATCTTATTTGACCAATCCCCAACCTGTATCTATTTCATAGCTGGACCCATATGGACCCTCTGAGGTCCAAGACAGGCAATGCAGATTGTATAGAATGACAAATAATTGGTTTATTGATGTCTGAAGGAATCTGGCAGTCAGCTTCTGCTGCTACTCCCTGCTTTTGGCTTTCTGCCCCAGAATTTCCTGCCTGCTGCAGGAACTTTCCTAATTCCTAGCAGTTCTGTATCATTCCTCCACTTAGTAACTACAATCTGAAGCAGAACCAGGGGCTCATAGCTCCCAGCAGACTACAGAAATCCTACCAAAGCACACTGTCTCTGCTCCAGATGGGTACAAAATTACAAATGAACTCAATGAAATTATATAAAAAATGACTGGCTTTTTGCAGCATAAGACAGAGAGACAGGATGGCCAGGCTTGAATCCCACCTCAGGATCCTGGGCATCAATTAGTGCCTCTAATATACACTTAACATTCATGATGCTTCCTGAAAACAGCATGCAATCTTCCTAGGGAAGGGAGGCTTGGAGAAACAAGAGAAAAGAGACAAACCACAATTAAAGAACAGAAGAATGAAGATGAACAAGCAGGTCTAAGAGGGAAAACTATTGGGTGGGGAGAATGTGTTGGGAAGATTGATAATGATACAAGAAAATGAGACATGGAGAAACTACAGAGAAAGTACTTGGAGAAATGAAGTAGACAGATTAAATAAAGGCAGAAAAAGAGGCAAAAAAAAATCCAGAGTAAAAATCTATCAGAGGAATAAGCCAGTTCTATGAACCTTCCTGTTCTCTATAACTAAAATGCTTACTAAATGCTTCAAAGGGGCAAGAGGACTTAGAAGTTATAAAGAATTTCATTAAGACTTTTTGGGAAACCTCCCCCCCCCCCACCAAATAATAGATATTTCCTGCTACATGAATGATTTCCCATTATTGAATCAATGGTGTTTACTGATCACCGACGAGAAGCAGCATGCCTAGTGGACAGAGCCCCTGCTCTAAGGACTATAGAGAAGCAGCTTGGCTCAGTGGAAAGAGCCCTGCTGTAAAGTAGTCAGAGGTCATGGGTTCTAATCCCAGCTCCGTCACTTGTCAGCTGTGTGACTTTGGGCAAGTCACTTAACTTCTCTGGGCCTCAGTTACCTCATCTGTAAAATAGGGATGAAGATTGTGAGCCTCATGAGGGACAACCTGATCACCTTATATCCCCCCAGTGCTAGGAACAGTGCTTTGCACATAGTAAGCCCTTAACAAATACCAACAATATTATTATTATTAAGGGCTATTTTTATCTATTTGTCAAGTGCTTATTATGTGCCGAGCACCGTTCCAAGCGCTGGGATAGATACAAGGCAATCAGTTTGTCCCACGTGGGGCTCATTCTCAATTGCCATTTTACATATCACTGTAGATGGTACAACCATCCTTCCCGTCTCTCAGGCCCGCAACCTCGGTGTCATCTTTGACTCGGCTCTCTCGTTCACCCCACACATCCGATCCGTCACCAAAACCTGCCGGTCTCACCTTTAAAATATCGCCAAGATCCGCCCTTTCCTCTCCACCCAAACGGCTATCTTACTGGTACGGGCTCTCGTAATATCCCGGCTAGATTACTGTGTCAGCCTTCTCTCTGATCTTCCTTCCTCCTCTCTCGCCCCGCTTCAGTCTATTCTTCACCCTGCTGCCCGGCTCATCTTCCTGCAGAAATGTTCTGGGCATGTTACTCCCCTTCTTAAAAACCTTCTGTGGCTGCCTATCGACCTCCGCACAAAACAGAAACTTCTCACTCTAGGCTTCGAGGCTCTCCATCACCTTGCCCCCTCCTACCTCTCTTCCCTTCTCTCTGTCCACTGCCCAACCCGCACGCTCCCCTCCTTTGCCGCCCACCTCCTCACCGTCCTCCGTTCTCGCCTATCCCGCCCTCGACCCCCGGGCCACGTCCTCCCGCTGTCCTGGAATGCCCTCCCTCCTCACCTCCGCCAAACTAATTCTCTTCCCCTCTTCAAAACCCTACTTAAAGCTCACCTCCTCCAAGAGGCCTTCCTTGACTGAGCTCCCCTTTTTCCTCGGTTCCCCCTCTACCCCCCTTCACCTAAGCCCTCTTTTCCCCCCTTTCCCTCTGCTCCTCCCCCTCACCCTTCCCATCCCCTCAGCACTGTACTCATCCGCTCAACTGTATATATCTTCATTACCCTATTTATTTTGTTAATGAGATGTACATCACCTTGATTCTATTTATTTGCTATTGTTTTAATGAGATGTTCATCCCCTTGATTCTATTTATTGCTATTGTTCTTGTCTGTCTGTCTCCCCCGATTAGACTGTAAGCCCGTCAAAGGGCAGGGACTGTATCTGTTGCCGATTTGTACTTTCCAAGCGCTCAGTACAGTGGTCTGCACATAATAAGCACTCAATAAATACTATTGAATGAATTTTACAGATGAGGTAACTGAGGCACAGAGAAGTTAAGTGATTTGCCCAAGATCACACAGCAGACAAGTAGAGGTGGAATAGATAAGGAAACTGAGGCAAGGAAAAGTTAAATGAGTTGTCCAAGGTCACGCAAGATGGTTCCTTGAGACTGGTATTAGAATTTAGGCCCTCTGGCTCTCAGGCCTGTGCACTTCCCAATAAGCCTTGCTGCTTCCCCCCATGGTTTCCTCAAGGAACCATCTTCCTTGGATAATTGATCCCACCCTATTAAAACTCCCGGAATCCTTCTTCATCATCAACGGTATTTGAGCTCTGTGTACAGAGCACTGTACTAAATGCTTATTTTCCAGAAACAGCACCTTCTCCTACACTGCCACCCTGTGGTCACCTCACAGCCTGACCACCTCAGGAGGTTAACCGCTGCCAGACAGAAACTCCTTAGTCCGATCGACGCAAGCAACAGTTCAGCCTTCCCTGCACGGGGTTATGATTCACAAGCTTTTCTTTACAAAGACAGCAGAGTAAAAGCCCAGGCTTTTAGGTGCTAGGGGACGCGCTAGACTCCAAAACCATGAACCTGCCCCAAGCCTTGTCCCACAGGGGATTCACACGCTATCCCTATCTTACAGATGAGAAAACTGAGGCTAGGGGAGGCTAAGTGAAATCACCAAGGTCACACAGTAGCTAGGACTGGAACCCAGGTCTTCTGACTCCCAGTGCTGTGCTCTTTCCACTCAGCCAGCCCGTTGACTCCCTATATTTGAATGTGATTTCTCAGCTGTTAGGTAGAGGGCTTGGTTTCCTTGGTAGAATAGAGTGGCTGCTATTCGTCAGCCTGGGCTCAGTTGAACAGCACAAAAGAATTCACCACCCCAGTAGAGAGAGCAGGAACCCAGCAGACAGTGGCTTCTCCACTTTAGCTCCGTTGAAAGGGCTCCTCTGCTTAAAACATCTCCAATTCTGTGCCTCACCCTTCCCCAAGAATGTACAGATTGCTGCTTGGGAAGCAACAGAGCATAGTGGAGAAAGCACGGGGCTGGGAATCGGAAGGTCGTGGGGTTTAATCCCAACTCTCCCACTTGTCTGCTGTGTGACCTTGGGCAAGTCACTTTACTTCTTTGTGCCTCACTTTCCTCATCTGGGACACAGACTGTTTCCAACCCGATTAGCTTGTATCCACCCCAGCGCTTAATACAGTGCCTGGAACATAGTAAGCACTTAACTATCATTATTATTACTATTTTGGGGATTATGACTGTGAGCACCATACAGGACAGGGACTGTGTCTAACCCAATTTGCTTATATCCATCCCAGAACTTAGTACAGTGTCTGGCTTATAGTAAGTGCTTAAATACCATGATTATTATTATTATTATTATTAACAAATCACCAGAACAAAAATTTTCTTGTCCTCTTTATTACCTTTTTCAATTCTCATGGGGTTTCTGAGTTCTCAGAGTAATCAATAACAAAGGAGAGTGACTAAGAAGCTGTTTTATGACTCATGCTGCCTTTTTCCCAGCTGTGCAGGGAAGAGGATTGGAGAGCGGGTAGGCCGAGGCTGTCATGGTCACCACACATGGTTCCTAAATTTACCATACTCTTCCCTGCAAGTCCCAGAACCACCTCACTTCCCAATCCACCCACCTCCAGCCTGTTTTTTCCCCACAAACCGCAGATGACTGGTGAGTTCAGCTTGTACAGATGTAGATTTATTACTCTGAGACTGCATTTCTGCCAACCTCCAGTGGGTTCAGAGGTCTGCCTTATGGATAGCTGTTCCTAGAAGGTTCAAGATTTGCCCTGCTCTCTTTACCCTACTGCGAGTCTTTAGGGTATATGAAATCCCTCCAGGGCAGCAGTGAGGTCAAAGAGCAGAGCAGGGGGTTGCCAAGTCCCAAATGCTTTGTTAACCAGGGGACCAGGCTCAGGTCAGGAATTGTAGGGTGGGCGATGGGAAAACTATTTGTTTGGTGGGATATGGCTCCCAAGTATATGGTCCGCTATTGGACATTGATATTAAGATGTTTAGGAACATTCTGATTTAAGTGGAGTCTGCCATGCCCTGGAAATGTTTCTTCCCCTGTGTGGATTCTACCACAGTATTAACATCCACAGACAACAACCTGCCTTTCATAGCTCCTTCAACAGTGCAAAAAATAAAACAATGAGGCAAAGAATTCTGAGTCAAATGGAAACACTTGACTTGTGTAGATGTGGTCTTAGTTCTCGTATAACTTGATCTGGGAAAGATTTGGTCTTCCAGGGACTCTTTCATTTCAGCCTTTGTTCACTTAAGGAAACAGCCACACCTGTTTTAAAACCTTTCAAATTTTCCTCCTTAAAACTTCAGAGAGAGCTTGGTCTGCATCCTACTCTTCTCACATTCCCTATGATAGCAGAGTAGCAGAAGAAGCTAAAGGGAAAACAGACAAAGGGTCTCTAATATTAATAATAATTATGACATTTATTAAATACTTTATATGTTCCAAGCACTGTACTTTGCACTGGGTAGATACAAGATAATCAGGTCCTATGCGAGGCTCACAGTCTAAGTAGGAGGGAGAACAGTTATTGAATCCCCATGATGAGGGAACTGAGGCACAGAGAAGTGACTCGTCCAATGCCACACATCAGTTAAGTGGAACAGCTGGAATTAGAATTCCTAGGCCTGTGCTCTTTCCACTAGGCCATGCTGTTTCCCCAAAACAAAAACTAAATTCACTCTACAGGCCTGCAAGTTGGATGTATCATAAGTATTGTCAATCACTTGGCTCTGCCTTTCCTGTCTGATTTTCCCTCTGGTCCCCATTATTGGACTTAATTAATGTAAAATTAATGTAAATTTCACAGGCCTTGTCTTTCTTATATATTCCAACATCTCCCAGGCCAGTAATCTTTTATGTGCCTTTCATAAAAGATGACAAAAACAAGAAAAATATCTAAAATGTGCGTATTTCCCAAGGGAGACAATCTGATAGTGTAGAAACAGATGTAGTCTCCCCTGGGAAATATGCAATAGTATCTTCAGAGTAACCAGTGGCAGAGATCTCTACAAAGAGCTTAAAAGTTTTAAAATCAGTTAAGGTTATTTTTGGAACACTTATGTACAGAGCATTGTATGCTTCAGAAAGTATAATACGGCAAGAAAAGACAATCATTGCCCTCAAACCTGTGATCTGGAACCTCATTCTTGTATGCCAAGGTGGGGGCTAAAACATTCCCCTCACAATATAGATAGGTCTTCCCAATATTCACAGGATTAGTCAGCACAGTTACTTATGAGAATCCAATTGGTCCAATGACTGGGACATCTTGGGTAAATGAAGGATCCCAGTGCAGATGTCTTTTGGGGCACCTTTGGGACAGCCAGTAAATTCCTGTTTTTATTTGAGTTCAATGTGATGCCTCCCAGGACTGCCAAATTAAAATTCAAAATGGATCCAGGAAATAGAAAGGATGCCATTCAAAGATGTAAGGAAAACTAGCCTCTCCAATGCAAGCAGTCACCTACCACCTAGAAGTAAAAAAATCTGACAGTCCATTTATTTTGAAAGGGTGGTCAATCAATCATTTATTGAGCACTTACTATGTGCAGAGCATTGTACTAAGTGCTTGGGAGAGTAAAATACAACAGAATTAGCAGACACGTTCCCTGCCCATAACAAGTTTACAGTATAGAGGGGGAGACAGATATTGCATTCCAGAGAGTTGGGCATTCCTTAGCCTTGCTAAATAAAACCATTTATGCAGAGAGAACCATTAACAATTATAATAATCAAACAGAAACTCCTTACCATCGCTTTTTTTAGCACTCAATCACCTTGTCATTTACTACCTTACTTCGCTACTCTCCTACAACAACCCAGCCCGCACACTTTGTTCCTCTAAAGCTAACATTTTCACTGTACCTAGCTCTCAAGTACCTTGCTGCTGACTCTTGCCCACATCCTGCCTTTGGCCAGGAACAACAATTACTCTCCCCACCTTCAAAGCCTTATTGAAGGCACATATCCTACAAGAGGTCTTCCTTGACTAAGCCCAAATTTCGTCTTCTCCTACTCCCTTCTGCATCATTCTTGCCCTTGGATTTATTCACCCCTCAGCCCCACACCACCTATATACATATCTGAAATTTACTTATTCATATATATTTCTCCCCTTCTAGACTCTAAGCTCATTAGGTAACGTGTCTAGCAACCCTATAATAGTGTACTATTTTACTCTCCCAAGGGCTTAGTTCAGTGCTCTGCACACAGTAAGCACTCAATAAATGTTTGTTAATAATGACTGTGGCATTTTTAAAGTGCTTACTAGGTGCTAAGCGGTGTATTAAGCATGGGGGTAAGCACAAGATAATCAGGTCTGACATATGGAGCTCACAGTCCAAGAAGGAGAATGGGTATTGAATCCCTATTTTATAAATAAGCAAAGTGATGTGCCCAAGGTCACACAGCAATCAGGTGGCAGATCTGGGATTAGTACCCATGTCCTCTGACTCCCTGGCCTGAGCTCCTTCCACCGGGCCAAGATGTTTCCCAGTCAACTTCAATCAGCAATCAATATTATTTACTGAATACTTGCTCTGGGCAGAGCACAACAGAGTTTAGAAAGCATGATCCCTGTTCTCAAAGAGTTTACCATTAAACAGGAGAGACAGATCCTAAAATAAATGAAGATAATAAAGGAGGTCACACTTTATCAATCCATCAATGCCTGCCTCCCGGTTTCCTGAAACAAGAGGTAAGCCAACGCTATGACTTGCCTGCTGCAGAGAAAATTACATCCCGTTAAGGGGTTCAAGCAGTTCAAGGAAAAATTGAAACCAAATAACATGGACTACTAGAAAGTGCGCTGACCTAGCAGAAAGCGCACAGGGGCCTAAAGAATCAGAGGAGCTGGGTTCTAATGCTGACTCTGCCATTTGCCTGCTGCATGACCTTGGTCAAATCACTTGACATCTCCGAGCCTTAGAGTCCTCATCTGTAAGCAGCGTGGCTCAGTGGAAAGAACCTGGGCTTGGGAGTCAGAAGTCATGGGTTCAAATCCCGGCGCTGCCACCTGAAAGCTGTGTGACTGTGGGCAAGTCAAAACTTCTCTGTGCCTCAGTTACCTCATCTGTAAAATCGGATTAACTGTGAGCCTCACACGGGACAACCTGATTACCCTGCATCTACCCCAGCGCTTAGAACAGTGCTCTGCATATAATAAGCACTTAACAAATACCAACATTATTATTATTATTAAAGTGACAATTCCAATACTCTTCTCTCTCCTGTGAGCCCAGAGTCAGATGGGAACAATGGGCAGTGTGTCCAACCTGATCATCTTATACCTAGTCCTGTTCTTGGCACTTAATAGGTGCTTAACACATACCACAATTTCTATCATTATTTGTCTGAATCTCAACCTCATTTTCCACGCAGAAGTTGATCCTGGGATAATATGCAGATCTCTTTCTTTCAGCTCTAGAGCATGACGGGGTCGTGGGAGTCCTGTTAAACTACCAAACCATCAGCATCTATTTTTCTACCTCTCTCCACTTCTCCAGGAGGGAATCATTTATTTAATTCGACGCACATCTCTCCCTGAATACAAAAGCTAATCAGCTTCACCTAGGATTAAACAAATTCATCAAATGAAAATGAAGAAAGACATTGTTATGGCTCCCAGGTTCCTAGGCATAATGAAAAAATAGATTGATAATCTTGAATTTGCCATGATTGGGTTTTTATGGCTGTGGAAAACAAGATGCTTATCTCCTACAAATCGCTAAATCCAAATGTTCACCCAACCTCGAACATGAGAACTCTGTCTGCTAAAGCTCATGACCAGTTGAATGCTTTCACATTCTCCATCGTGGTCCATTGATTGGGGAAACTCACGCATTTATTTTATTTCCTGCTGGCATCAGCTCGTCAGAGCCATTTGAGTGGTTGCATGCTTGTAGGTGGACTTGAACCGAGAGACAGGTTTTCTTTTTTTCCCCAGGAGCAGGAAGTTTTGGAGGATATTTGGGACCAAGGAATCTATTACATTTGAACATGAGCATATAGAGATGGCTTTGAGAGAACCAAAATTGGCACATGCTTTGCAGCAATTTTTCTACATGATTAATGTCCTTCTTAAGTATATGCAAGTGACAGGCTCAGCTTTCAAAAACGCTGGAAATGGAGATTATTTGTCATGCCATGATATGACCTGGAAGGGAGCTTTGGAAGCCAGCGAGGCTAACCTATACCCCACCCACCTCAGGACAAGACTCCAACCCAATCCTTTCCAAGCAACACTTTTTGAAACCAGACAGAAAGGACATGTCAGTAAAAATATGACTCCCAGATTACAAAAATGATTTGCTTTCTCCTTTTCTGAACTTCCTACTGCCCTTTCCCTACAGGGAGGAATCAATATTAACTGTATTTATTGAGTGCTTACTGGGTGCTGAGCACTGTACTAAGCACTTGTGAAAGTACAATATAACAATTAAAAGACATTTCCCTGCCCACCACGAGTTTACAATCTAGAGACTGAGTCCAACCTCATTTGCTTGTATCTACCCCCTCACTTACTACAGTGCCTGGCTCATGGTAAGAGTAACAAATACCACAATTACTATTATAGGGAGAGGGAGGCTTGAATTGCTGTAGGGCAATCCCATTGTTATATGCCTAATCCCCCCTCCCCGCCAAACATTTCTTGGTCCCCAAAACTCTCTCTTCTACCTATGATCCCCAACAATTATATTCTGGTCAGGGAACATGTCTACCAAATGTGTTGTACTGTACTCTCCCAAGCACATAGTACAGTTCCCTGTAAACAGTAAGCACTCATATACCACTGATGTTGACTGAGTACATGGATATTCGCTATTATACTTTATTGGAAGAATACAAACAGAAGGTACACGTTCTCTGCTTACAAACCTATGAGGAGAGTTTGATGTGCTCCACCTGCCAATTCAGCATTCACTGCCCCCTACCCCCAGCCACCATAGCTTAAGACTCCTTTGCTTCCTCCTAACCATAATTTATTTTAGTGTCTGTCTTCCCTGCAAGATTGTCAGGTTCTTGAAGGCAGAGATCACAGCTACTAACCATCTAACTCTCTCAAGTGTTTAGTATAGTGAGCTGCTCACACGAGGTGCTTAATATACTATTGATTGACTGAGGTGTCTATAGATGGATTTCCTTTACCCCCAGTATTTTTTGTTCAATCATTAGAGAGAATAATTAAATGCTTGTTTCCCTAATGAAGAGAAAAATTTGGAAATGGACAAATCTCTTTTCCCTCATACGTGACCCATAATTTTCACAGGGTGATTTCCTTGTTCTCTCTGCATCCATGTCCTCAGCCCATTATTCTAAGGGTACAGACTCAAATCAGGAACAGCTTTTTTTTTCTTTGTTGGTGTGACAGTGGTGTTTTACTTCATGTACAATTAGGGACGGGTGACTGATTTTGCTCTCTGGGAGAGGGAGGAATGTTCTCTTCTCATCGGAAGTGATAAATAAGAAAGTGTTGCCTCCATGTCTTCCACGTTAGCCCAAATAATAGGATGACAAAATATGTTGCTTTCACTTCTAACAGGTAAGAGTGGAATGGAAATCCAGTATTATCTGATGTATGCCTCTTCTTCACTGCACCAATTTTGAGGTGAATCGAAACAATCACAGCCTCTCTTCAGTGGAAAGGTCACTTCCAACTGTCTTACTTGGTATGATAGCTGCGCTTCAGAGCAGATTTCTAGGCTGACCCACAGTGTCTTGGAAAAGATTTCCACTCACTGCAATAGCACTTATTTTTCTGGATTTGGGGGAGGGTAGGGGATGCCTTTTTGTTGTATTTTTACAGTTTTCTTTACCCATGTATTTTTGTCAGCTGAGATTCTTAGGCTAAATTTGGTGAATTGTGATCAGTCATTTAACTCATTTCTTTCATTTATTCAATTGTATTTATTGAGCACTTACTGTGTGCAGAGCACTGTACAAAGTGCTTGGGAAAATACAATACAACAATAAACAGGAATATTCCTTGCCCACAACAAGTTCACCTTCTAGATTGGGAGAGACAGACATCAATACAAGTAAATAAAATTACCGATATGCACATAAGTGCTTTGGAGCTGGAAGGGGGGAAGAGCAAAGGGAGCAAGTGAGGGCGATGCAGAAGGGAGTAGAAGATGAGAAAAAGTGGGGCTTAGTTTCTTTCTAATTCATTCTCCTTAGAGGGAAACTGTTTAGCAGTCTGTGGACCCCATGATCATTCACAGAATTTAAGAGTTTGTCAGTTTGGGTGTTTACAATGCTAAAGGAGATCAAATCCCAGGTTCGAGAACCACCCAGAGTTTGACAATAGATAGCATGAATTACTTCCTTTAATTCCAAATACATGATGCAACAGAATGACCTGCCACTGTATATCTGAAGTACCATCTTATCAAAATAAAATTCAAGTTAATTAGGTAGGCTGTCATCCTTTTAAATCTTCTTTAATCTTTTAAATATGGATCCAACATAATTATGTTGAGGGTGGATCCATTTTAGTTGCAATGTCAAGAGCGTGAACTTACATGGAAATGATTGAATATTTGGCCTGACTGTTCAACAGTCAAGGTCATCAAGCATGACAAGGGCAGATTAGAAGTTTCTGAAGTAAATCATACATAAACGAAAGGTGAAAATAAATCTTCAGCTGGGGTAGGATGGTGTAGGGACCTATTGATCCAAGCCTTTCAAGACCCAGTTCAAAACACATTTCCATATCTCCTGTTGTCATATGGATTGCTCAGAAAGGCTAGGGATTAGTGTGTGGAAATGTTATCGTCTTTAAAAATATTTTAATGAAATAATAATGTGACATTTTGCTTGGCCACCTACCTCACACGGTCATTAAGGGAATTAATTAGATGTTCACGCGTACATGGTTTAGGGTGCCTTAGAGAAGGGCATTCTATGCATATATTCTCGGACCCCATATCTTCTCCCAAAGTGGAGTGGCAGGAAGCTGGGGGAGGGCAGGTCTCAAGAAACCCAGCCATCCAGAGAATGGAATTTGCTCTCTTTCATCCTGGACAGACTACTCATCTTCAAAGCCCTATTAAAATCCTATACCCTCAAAGAATCCTTCCCTGACTATAACCTCTCTTTTCTCCACCCTATACACCTTCCCTTCTACTTCACCTATACACTCGAGTTTGTATCCCTTAATCACTTAGACATAAAATAAATTACAAATAGGAGTCAAGAATAGGGATATATACATGAGCGGGGTGAATGTCAGTCTCCTCCACTAGATTGTAAGATTCTCGAAGTCAGAGATTGTTTCTACCAACACTCTTCCAAGCACTGAATACAGTGTTCTGCACAAAATAAGGTTTCAGTAAATACCACTGATTGTCTGATGGGTTGTTTTAAATGGAAAAATCCAGAGATGCCTGCTGAGGTTGGCTAGTGAGTCTGGACTTTGGGCTTCATGAAGGCTACTTAGCCTGGCCCATTCGCAGCCCAAATTAACCTTCCCTACCTGAATCCCCATTCCAGAAAATGGTTTATTAGTCCCCAACCTTCTCTTTAGAACAGGTTTCTCTCCCCACTAGCTCAGTCACTCACCTGAAAAGGGAACTTGTGGGGGAAGGCCCAATTCATTCTCCATAATCGCTGAATGCAGGTAAACTCAGTAATGAGGAGGGAAAAAAGGAGTGGGAGAGAACCCCCACACTTTCTGTGGGTTTTCTGGTAAAATTAAAATTGCTTTTTGCCAAAAATTGCCTTCCTGGGAAACACATGGGGGAGAACCCCAAAGAAGTAATTTTCACCTTATATAAAGAAAAGCCTCACAGAACCTGCACCTCTTCAGTCTTCACTGCATCCAAACAGGACAATGGAAAACAAGATTGTCCTCAACACCCTTGAGTTCTTGGAAGGGGGGGCGCTAAACAGGAGTTCAAGATGGAGAGCCAAGGCCACCCACGGGTACCAAAGGCATTTTCCAAAGGAAAATCATGCTGAATTAGAAAGGTAACCAGGACATATAATCTAACATGACCCCATCTAGACATGGCATAACCGTGTCATGGGTCTAAGCAACTTCACAGGCTTGATACCTAAAGCAACACACAATAGTCATGGAAGGATTCCATTGCTACTGTTCATACAGGATGACCTTTTCAGGTGACTGCCAGAACTAAAAAAACAATCACAAGAGCCACCTTCAAGGTGACCTGGGCAAAATGGGAAAGTTTCCTACAAAAACGGAGAAATTTGAAAATTCTCTATCACTAAGTATTTTGGAGACAAAACACAAATCATGTTGTTACAGTACAGAAAAGGCAAGCAGGAGACCCAAGTAGTGGATTATAAAAGATGGCCAGCAACCCCACGCTATTATTTCAGAAGCCAAAAGAGCATGACATGTATTAACAAGAGTACTACATCAGGAGGTTTCGCTTACCACAACACTCTATATTGGTCAGACCCACAGTAGAAGGTATGTCCGCTTCTGGTCATACCATTCAGTAGAGAGGATTAAAAGCCCCTGGGGAGCTGGGAATCATATCTCTCACCTTTAATGCACTCTCCCAAGTGTTTAGTGCAGTGCTCTGCTTAGTGGAAGCACTCAATAAATACTAATTGACCTAGTGGTGAGGAAATACTGAACAGGATTTAGAGGAGATTAAAGCGATTGGAAAGTAGGTCCTATGGAAAAGAGCTAAATCAATCACTGGCATTTAGTGAATAACTGGTAATAGTAATAGCATTTATTATTAATAATGATAGTATTTAAGCACTTACTATGTGTCAAGCACTGTACTAACAGCTGGGGTAGGTACAAGATAATCAGTTTGGTGACAGTCCCTATCTGTCTCTGGCTGTTCAGTCTAAGAAGAAGGAAGAATAGGTATTGAATCCCCATTTTATACATAAGAGACCAGAGGCACAGACAAGTTAAGTGACTTGCCCAAGGTCACTCAGCGCATAAGGGGCAGAGCCAGGATTACCACTCAGGTCATCTGACTCGCAAGGCCAGTGCTCTTTCCACTAGGCCACTCTGCTTCTGAAAACAGTAAGTGCTCAATAAGTACCACTGATTGTGTAAGAGCACTGCTCTAGGCACTGTGGAAAAATATCACAGGAGAGAGTTAGGCCTGATCCCTGGTAATTCAGGGGCTGACGATCTAAAAATAAGGGGGCAAGTCTTGGCAAGAGACAGTAATAAAGATGAAATATCATAACTATTATTACTACTCAACTTCTCTTTACCTCAGTTCCCTCCTCTGCAAAATGAGGATTTGATATCTCTTCTCCCTCCTACTTGGATTGTGAGACCATGTGGGACCTGATTGGCAGTGCTTGGCGTGCAGTGGGTGCTCAACAAATACCACAATTATTATTACATTTCCTGGTGCTTCATCTACTTTAATGTCTGTCTCCCCTCCAAACTGTAAGCTTGCTGTGGGCAGGGAATATGTCCGCTACTTCTGTTGTATTGTGCTCTCCCAAGTTCTTAGTACAGTGCTCTATACAAAGTACTCAACAGATGCTACTGATTGATAGATATAAATACAGAAACAGCATTAAAAGACCAAGTTCAGGAGCCAACAAGTCCAGTGCTAAAAGGGACCCAGAGGGACCTTTAGGTGTTGCCACAGTCATCAAACCTCCCCCAAGTTCTAAAGCATGTATCAGTTTGGGTTGCTGCCACTTAAATCACTGGCTACTTATCCTGCAAAAAGGGCTAAGCACTGTACTGAGGACTTGGGAGAATATAAGGAGGTTATACTTCCCTGCCTTTAATGAGCTTACAAATTAATATGGAAAAGAGTTTAGGGAATGAGTCCCCTCTAGAGTAGAAAATGAGGAGGGGAAACTCAATGGCTCTCTTCAGGGTTTAATATCCAGCTAGTCCAAGATCTATATTCCTCCTTTGACCATTTTCTTTAAGAAGTTTCATATGGGTTTTGGATTCCTCAGTTAGCATCCTCTCCTCCAAACTCTCTCCCAGTATTTACAATGTTTGTCATAATGATAGGCATAAAAGTAAGGTAGCGCCTTTGAAAACTTGGCAGTCACAAGCTCTCTTTGGGTTGCATTTTCTAACTTTGTGCTTCCTTAGTAATGAGGCTGAATTTATTAAGCCCTCCTATTATAGAAGGGTCAAAAGGGGTGACTGCCTTCTATTCATTCCAGTTTCACAAAGGACCCACTGAGACCTTCAGAACTAGTGACAACTGAGCTGCCTCCTCCCCGCCTGCCCTGTGTTTCAGAAACAATTCAACGTTTCCTAGGGGGACACCGGTCAAATCAATACAGTTTGCAAACCCATGCGTGCGCGCTCTCAACGGAGACTTTGCTGCCAGTTAGGGTACATGCACAGAACATCTGTCCGCCAGCTGGACCCCAATTGTGGGAAGAGTGGGGTTCACATTTCCTATGGCCATTTTCAAAACTCAGTTGGTCACTGGGCTTCCTCGGAAAATGGATGCCCAATAATATTAGTACAATACATTTTCAATCAATGCACTGCAACATTCATTTCCAAAACTGGAACTGGCTCATTGCTTAGAGGGAAGTTTACACTTTTGTTTACTATTATTTATACCACAGATGGAGATTAAAACAGACAAAACACACACACGGCATGAAAATGTCATTAATATGTGCATAATAAACCAACACAGCAAGTCATAAATAATGTATACACCTGAACTTTAAAGAAAACATGCTCATTTGAAAGTCTTTAATAAAGTAATTGAATTTGGCATAGTTTTGTAATGAACTTTATGGATCTATTTACACAGAAATCATCTCTCAAAGATATGAAATAAGTTGCTTTGATATTAAATTCCTACAATGAAACCCCAGTCTGGTTTAAACTCATTTTAATGGATTCCAGGATTCCTTGCAGGGAAAAAAAGAGTAAAACAACCTACACCTCAAATTCTATGCCTTGCAGTGAGCTCCTCCCCATCCTCTAGACAAGTGCCTGATGCAGCTCGTGTTTTTAACTTGTGCACCGTAGGGTGACAGGGCAAGGCTATAGTCACATTTGAGTGAGGGCCAGGATCAGGAAACAGAGGCCTGATATCCCAGGGTACCGGCTAAGACAGGATGTTGAGTCCAGACCCTTGGTTCCAGGCTCTCTTTTCTTAGAAGCAGGTGGTGGAGGAAAGCAGGGAGTTCTGGACCCTCCTCTCCTAGTTGCTGGGTAGCTGGAAGCGATGGGCAACAAAGGCTAGTGACTCTGATCCAACTAGGAATAGCCTCTCCCTAGCTCTCCTGAAGAAACCACTGGACTCCCCCGCCGCAGTGCTAATCCTGCAGCACCAAGATGGCAGTCGACCTAGCCGGCACAACACCATCAGTTCTGGGAGCTGCATTTGTCCCCAGATGCCTCCGGCACCATGGGCTTCTCCCCAGGATCAATTCCCTATGATGCACTCAAGAGACAATTAGTTCCCGAAACTCACAATGGTCAAGAGACTGGAGACAGAGAGCAATGACTTGGAATGGATTCCAGAGAGAAATGAAATATGAAGCATGATGGAAACCAATGAGGAATTTTGTCAGGAGGGAAGCCTTAGCAGGCATTAGACTTTTCTTTCCAAATGGCAAATTCCAAAGTGCTTTTGGCAGGTATAAAAAACTTTATCCAATCACATCTCAAGCATCTGAGCTAATAGAAAAGAGAACTGGAGAGGATAATCAAACAACAGGTAATAAAACACAGCAGGGTCAACTTGGGACTTAGATGGGTGGTGGAGGGAGATTGCCCCAAGTCAAGGAAGCCTGCAGCATTTCAGCATGGGATTAACAGGGAAACTAGGCTCTCAGCTGGAAATGGATAACCAGTTCACAGGGAGGACACTACTAGTTACTGTCTTTCCTGATTTCTCAGCTGAAACTAGCAAACCAGCCACATCCCTCCTACTTCCACTCTGTGCTACACATAGCAACAGGGACAATATCTCAGGTCCTCAAAACACAAAAAGTGTACATAGATGAGGCTCTATGAGGTGGGATCAGAAGAGACTTTAGAACAAGAACACATTAGCTTCCTTCAAACCTTTGTTAAGCGCTTGCTAGGTGCCAACTAATGCACTAACTGCAGTCAGATTAAGACATGGTCCCTGCCCCACATAAGGCACACCGTTTAAGAGGGAAGAGGCAGCAGGTAGCCTATCCCCATTTTAAAGATGAAGAAATTGAGGTGCTGAAAGGGTTAGTGATTTGCTCAAGGTTTCACAGCAGGCCACAAGAAGAGCTGGGATTGCAATCAGTCTCCTGACTCTCAATCCCAGTTGTCTCTCCTCCAGGCCAAGTTGCTCCTTCAGCTGTTCTTCTGTGGTGCTCGATCAGGGAGCAGGGGCAGATGGGAAGTCCTGGTGGAAAGCCAAGGAGGGACATGACTGCTCACACTCCAGTCATCCTCCCTTCACAACTCCCCTCCCCAACTCTCCAGCAGGAGAAACACACACTCATTATTCTTCATAACACCCATTCCCCATCACTCGGAATGATGTGACTAAAAGACAAATAAAATCCCTCACTGAACTGAATTTGCTGAGTTTAAAGATCTTTAAGGAGATAAAAAACACCACACCGAGTGATAACCTCTAATTGAACACATATATTTGTGTGCGCTCTGCGGTTCGCTGACCTGGCAGAAAACCACACCTTTGTCTGAGATTCATGGAATTTTATCTGATTTTTTTTCCATTCTGAAGCTACAGCAACATTTACTTGGCCATGTTACACACCCAGTATATTTGATCATAAACGTTTTACAACAAATTGAGGTTTGCCAGCCACTTCTCTCCTCCTCTTGGGCAGATCCTCCTGTTCCTGTCTGAGTCCTATGCAGGAAAAGTGAGGTAACTGAGGGAGGAGATCACATTGAAAATGCTACTGTACTCTCCCAGATGCCTAGTACAGTGTTCTGCACACAGTAAGTCTCAATAAACACCATTGATTGATTACGATAGTAAAGGAGGGAGAAAGTCTGGGGACAGAGAGAAAGAGAGAGGGAGAGGAGAGAGAAAAAGGAAAGAGGAAGAGAGGATGGGGGAGTAAGTAAGGAAAGAAAGAACTGGGGGGAGAGAGAAGATGCAGGTCAAGACGGGATGAACACAGGATCTTAGGAGATTTCTTACTTTAGAGCTTTCCCATGGTGAAATTTAATGTTTCATGAAGATGGATTTCCTTCATTCAATCGTATTTACTGAGCACTTAGTAGGTGCACAAGGAGTTTACAGTCCAGAGAGGGGGAAACAGACATTAAGTAAATTACAGCTATGTGCATAAGTGCTGTGCGGCCTGGGTCGGGGGGATAACAGAGGGAGCAAGTCAGGGACAGACAGAAATGAGTGGGAGAAGAGGAAAAGGATTTGCATTTAATCCCTCCCCATCACCTCCATCTTTTTAAGAATAATAACAAAAATGTCCTTTAGATGAAGTGAGTGCTTCAAGTTCTCTGCTTTACCACACTGACCTTAGTTGAGGTGACCTTCATTACAGCAAACTTAATTCAAGAGCCGAACAGAAAGGTAGAGGAGAAATCAGTGAACTTCTCACATAGTCTGTCAGGTTGTGTTTTTATAATTTCTAAAATATCTAATCGCTTCTGGAATGATTTTTCTCTGCTTCACAGAGGGCTGAAATCTTGCCGAGTTGGCAGGTTGCAGCTCATCACTTGGGCTGGTCTGATGTCTCGTGTGAGAATGGCTGGAAAGTTCTCACTGAGTGAGATTTGCAGGGCCTGAGGAAGAATCCAGGGGGCCCTACTGGATCTGTTCCCTCCCTTTTGACCCCCTCTTACACCCAGGAGCCAGACTTGGGCCAGTGCTCCCCAAAACATTGGCTTTAGGGATGTGTGAAGCAGGCAGTAATCTCAGAGCTCAGAATCTGGACACAGAAGCAGCATAGTCTAGCGGACAGAACTCAGGCCTGGGAGTCAGAAGGACCTGGGTTATAATCCCAATTTTGCCGCTCGTCTTCTGTGACCTTGGGCAAGTCATTCAACTTCTCTCTGCCTCAGTTACCTCATTGGCAAAAGGGGGTTAAGACCCATGTGGGCCCTGCACTGTGTCCAACCTTATTAGCTTGTATCTACCTCTGGGCTTAGTATAATACCTGGCACCTAGTAAGCACTGAACAAATTCCATTAAAAAAATTTCAGGGGGTGGCTGCTCAGAGGAAAACCTGGTATGGGACCCCAGGAAACAAAGAGTCCTAACTGGGTCCAAGAAGTCCGGGGTCTAAGGAGTGAATCCACTTTGCCGGTAGGTGGTTCCACTCCTCAAAGAGAGTCCCCCTTGGTCTCCCGCTGGAACCTGGAGGCAGATGGAGAGGCCCAGTGATGTTTCTGGAGCAGGTAGCCAGCTCTCCATGGCAGCCGCTGCCCCAACCTTCAGGAGAGTTCAAAGATGCAGGCCCCAGGTGCAACACCATAGCTCTTTCTTTCTCTCTCTTCCTTTCAAATCAAAGAGGAAACCTCTTCCCACAGCTATCACTCTCACCTGCACACTTGTCCCACGACTCCAATCTTTCTGAGGGCACCTGAGTCTCCCGATCAACCTCACTCCTTCCCTCCTGCTCAGGAGGGATTAAAAGTATGAGCACAGGGCCTGCCGCCGCCTCCTCCTCCCTGAATCTCTGAAGAGGCTAAGCGTTCACGTCTGATTACCAGGACTCTTGTTGGCCCTTCCATACCCCAGGTGGTCAGATGCATGTGATATCATGCTACACTGGGCATACAATGAAGTGTGATGGCATCATGGAGGCCATTTCTGGATATATGTAAATTCCAGACAATCCTAGAGCAATTCCCATGTTTGGGACCTCTCATCCCCCAGTTTGCTCCAGAGCCAACTTAGATCAGCAAGGACTGTGTGAAATCTGGTGCAGCAAATTTTGTTTGTTTTGTTTTTTAATGGTATTAAATGCTAAGCACTTACTATAAGCCAGGTACTGTACTAAGGGCTGGGATAGATTTAGGATAATGAGGTTGGACACAGTCAATGTCCCACAGGGGGCTCACTGTATTAATCCCATTTTATAGATAAGGTAACCGAACCACAGAGAACTTCAGTGACTTGCCCAAGGTTACAGAGCACCTGAGCTGTAGGGGGGAGGCTTTTAGCTGAAACAAAAGTCTTCCAGTTCTGTATCAGAACTGGAAATGGGACAAGCCAGATGGAAAGCAGAAAGCTGGAAAATCTACCATTGACCCAATTGGGTCTCTGTCCCAGCTATGACCCAGTGTGGAGATGAAGAGGACTATCCTACCAAGACCATTCAGGAAGGGTCCGGTGTCAAGAGGCCAAAGGCAAAATGCCTCTGTCATACTTTGAAACAAAGCCTGATTGACCAGTTTCCTGCTTGCAGTCCAGGGTCCATTCAATTCCATCATTGCCACTGTACACCAAACAAAAAAAATCCAGATAAACAGAACATTTCCAAAAAAAAAAAAAGTCAGTTTTACTCAGTCAGCAGACAAAATAACTGCAGTGATTTTGATCTTACTTTACCCAGGATTCTCCTAAAAACATTGGTACTAGTCAAAAATAATATTTTCTCAAATCTTGGCAACAGAACATAGATATAACAAAAACTAACTTTCAACTTCAGCAGGTTCACTCTGGTGAAGATGAAAATCGGTATTTTAGTGAACTCTCCTCCAGGGGGTGTTGCTGGAATTTTAATTTGCATAAGTGGGGGTGGGAAGGGGGCGCTATTTAACTCTGAAAAAGGAACGTTCCAACTTGTTTCACAACACACTGTGGATGTGCTCTTAAGATCATACTTTTTTTTTTTTTAAGTTCGTGAGCACTGTGTTTGCACCGCACAAAGGAAGAGAGCGAAAATTTATCCTGCGAGAAGACAGATTGCTCAAAGGCAGAGGAGGTAAAGCTGGTGAAAGCAAAGAAGAATGTCAACATTTGTATTCCAAAGCTACTGCTCCCTTTTTGTAGTCTATATTATAAAGACAAGGGAGGGAGACTGTATATAAATGCTGTATAAAGAAACCAGGGTTAAGCAAGAGTGCTGTGCTTAGCATCAGAAATCTACATTTAGATAATTTACCCATAAAGATGAGAAACTAACCCTTTATCTATCAATACTTGAAATAACTACAGGAATCAGGAAATATTAAGGTCTGCATCCCCAGGAGACTCATAAAGAAAGGGAAAATAGGAACCCAACCCAGGGACCATCAATCAAGATGATTCTGGAAATATGAGTGAGAAGGTCTTGCAGGCAGGGTGGAAGGTTTTGTAGGGGGCAACCCCTCAACTCTGCTAAAGCTCAAACAGACATGCAGGGAAAGATGGGAAATCATCACAAATCACTGCCACCCACAACCCCTTATGTACCAAATGGTCCCAGATATGCCCTGCTTTTTATTCTACAAATGTGGAAATTTCTCAGTGCTAAGATGATATCTATTCTGACACATATAACTGGGAGCGTTCCAGATTTTTTAGGCTATCCGCACACCCCAGAAGGTTGGAGAAAGCACTTTTATGGAATTTTCTGAGGAACCGAAGCCAGAGTCAGAAATAGACTCCACTGGTTTGCCTAATGCCTGTGCAGCAATGACCTGCTGGGAAGTCAGGGGATTCCTGAGTCCCATTTCCCAATCTCAGGTCAAATAAGGGAATCCCTCCTTCAATCTGTCTGAAACTGAGACTCGAGTCAAGGTTTGGAAATTAGAGTCCACTAGCGCGGAGCCACATTTGCTGGTCGGAAAGGAACCGTGGACTGACAATACCACCTCAACCCAGCACATTCACCAAAGTCACCCCTGGGGCATCTCAAAATGGGATTCTTCTGGTAACTTCCAGAGTTCATTTTACCAGGAACAAGCACTCGAGAAGGGAGCACAAGTGTCCTGAAAACCCACACCCCAGGCCCAAGAAAACTGGGTGGAAGCTTCTGGTCACGGTCAACACCCCACCACTCCCAGCAGCCTAATTCCGACCCCAGAAAGGACAGGGACATCAGCCCTGCCTCTGGTTCACATTGTTGGCACCATGGTGCCAGGCAGGAGAGCCAGAGATTTTGTTCCTCTCACCAGGGACCTACTGGGCCCCCTTAGGGGAAATAGCCTCTCAGAAAGTCTTGAATTTTCTTGGCAGTCTTCATGGGTTCGATACACATGTTTAAGCCAGGAATGATCCCCCAGTTCACTGAATGCAGCTGCTGCATAGAAATCTTTTTCAGGAACTATTTCATCTGGGCATTAAAACTGCTGCCCTTAGCCATATGTACCATTTGATTCTTTCCCAAAATATGTGCTTGCCATCATACAGAATATCAATGATTATTCATTTTAATTGTTACTTACCTAATTTCAAAATTGTAATGAAATTAAGAACAGTGTTGACTTGTGGAAAGAGCACAAGCCTTGGAGTCAGAGGACTTGACTTCTAATCCTGGACTCTGACATTGGCCTTCTGTGAAGTCTTAGTCACATCATTTAACTTCTCTATTCCTCCGTTTCCCCACTCATAAAATGGAGATTCAGTGTCTGTTTTCCCTCTACTTAGACTGTGAACCCCATAGAACAGGGACTGTGTCTGACCTGATTAACTTTTATCTATCCCAGTGCTTAGGACAGTGCTTGGCACCTAGTAAGCATATAAATATCAAAACCTAGAGGATACAGCCCGAGCCTGGAACTCAGAAAGACCTGGATTTTAATCCTGGCTCTGCCACTTGTTTGCTGTGTGCCCTCCGGCCAGTCTCTTAACTTCTGTGCCTCAGTTACATCATCTGTAAAATGGAGATTAAGACTGTGAGCCCCTTGCGGGACATGGACTGTGTCCAACCTAGTTAGCTTCTCCCTACCAGCACTCAATACAGTGATTGGCACATAGTAAGCACTTAACCAGCATAAACAATAAAGTTAGGAACAACTTTGGAATCGTGCTTCAATTTGGCTTCTAATTATTATAATAATTGTGATATTTGTTAAGTGGATATTATGCTATCATTCATAATTCCTTAGTTAACCTAATTAGTCTATCATTCTTAAACCAACATATAGATCATACTGTGTAAAAGAACCACATGGAGCACTGAGATAGATAAGTAACCTGCCGGACACATTCCCTGTCTCACATGGGCTTCACAGTCTAAGAAGAAGGAAGAACAGGTAATCTCTATTTTAAATTTGGGAGAACTGAGACTCATATATGCTAAATGACTTGTCCAAGCACACATCGGAGCTAGAATAAGAACCCAGGCCTGTGCTCTTCCCGCTATGCTATCTTCACATGATCTAGTTTGTGCAGGAGTGATCGAAACCAAACTTATCACGGGGACTCTTACCTAATATGAGAAATGCAGAAGGAATATCATGGAGTGGTCAGAAATGATTCTACAAAGCAGTAAAAGGGAAATTGCTCACTTTCTACCAATCTGGAGGCTGAGGTCAGGACGATGGGGAAGGGACATAAGCCAATTGTTTACTGTGGACATATAAACATTCCTCAGACAGACCAATCATGAGGTGCCCCAGCGGGAGAATTGCCCATCTCTTCCCCTAACCTTTTAGACAATTTCATCTCCAGCCGTTGGCCGGAAGCCTGAAACAGTGTGAGCAGCATTCTGCACAATATGTCCAGGGCAGCCCCATATATTAAGTGCCTTTCCCTCTTGCATCTTGTGAAGCACGATATTGTACCCCCGAGGAGCCATCTCCCCAAATGTTATGTGAACGTTAAAAAAATCACCAAAACCATTAATTTACTAGTCAAAACACATTTCTCAGCAGCAGTCTTACAATGTTCTCGCAAACGACCTGCCTATCGCTAGGTATAAATGAAAATTTAATGAGTGTTTTCCAAAGCCTTCTGAGACAATTTAAAGAAATGTTCCAGAAAATACCTCGCCGCTTAGTACTTTTACAGAGTGAGATAGCAAATATTATTCACATTAAGCTACCCTCTAGATTATTAGTTCCCTGTGGGCAGGGAATGTGTCTACCATCTCTCTTGCACTGTACTCTCCCAAGAAGTTAGTACAGTGCTCTGCACAGAGTACATGCTCAGTAAATAATACCATTGATTGATTCATCTTCCCTTGGAAGAAAAAATTACACCATTGACGTGGGGAAGGAACAGTCATTTGTTTGTTGTTTTTTTAGCTCCCAAGCTCTTAGTGCAGAGCTTTGCACCCAATGGTAATTCAATAAGAACAGTTTCTGCAACCATTATAGGCTTCCAAGCTAATCGGGACGAGAAACTATCTCGGCCAAATCCACGTGGCAGAATGAGCCCTTCGGCATTTAGTTCATCCGTGACACATTGTAACCAATTTGTTGTTATACTGTACTCTCCCAAGTTTTTAGACCTTTGCACATAGTAAGCACTCAATAAATACGATTGAATGAATGAATGCTCACCAGACCTCCTCCGTCTAAAGGAAGTGGTCCCCAGTAGGCTTCACTTTGGGGATTCAGGATTCTTTTAGAAATGCTTGATCTCTTCTCAGTACAATATCAGCCACTGCATAGGAGCAGTGAGTAAGTCGTGTCTGAGCTAGTGACAGAGTTCAATCTTCCCATATTCTCTATACAATTCCAGATTCTGGCAACTTCCTAATCCCTGCAGGTATTTTAAGTGAGGCAAAAATGCTACAGAATTGGTCACTTATAAAAGAAACTGACAATGTTCAGAGTGGCTATATCATCCAGAATTATAACCAAGTGGCAGAGAGCAGAACATACAATGAACAAGTTCAGTTTCCTCCAATGTCAAACATCCAAAGGACACGCGGCTTCCCAGTCTACTCAGGAGCCATGAGAAAGACGACAAGCGGTATGATTTGTGCAAGCTGTTGAGCTCATAATTCAAGGGAATCTATAAAGAATGATAGGTCATGTCCTACGATAATTATTGTTCAAGTGGGATTTCAGAGACCCAAACATGGCAGCTTTACAAGCTCAGCCTTATTTAGATTCCACAGATGATGATTAAGAGGAAGTTAGGCCAGGAACAAATGAAGGTTAGAACAGCTCAAAGGCGGCATTCCCAGGAATTTTGCAGCCAATGTCATTTTCTGGGTAAGAATTTAAAGGGTTCTTTGTGGATATTTGGAGTCACATGAATCATGACCAGAAAAGTTCAAAATGGAGCTTGATTAGAAAGTATCAAAGCCTGGCAGCAGGACAAAAGGAGGTAGAAAAGATGGAGGCAGGAAAAAAACCATCTGACCTGGTCTTCACCACTCTAGTAACAAGTCTTTGACAGAGAACAAATTGTCACCAAGCCAGTGCCCCTCCCACAGCTCCAACCCCAGAGCAAGTTCCAATTAGTGTCGCTCCTCCAGTCCAAAACTGGACAACATGGTCTTCTGTAGGGCCTTTTGCTACAGATATAGCATCAAGAGCATTTTTACTTTAAGTACTTTTATCCTAAAAACCCAGTTCCCCTCTACTTTGGATTCTGTTGCTGAGTTTCTCACTTTGGAAGTGGTTCCTATGTTTGCAGGGACCTTAGAGGTGACTCTGGAGAAAGTGTTGCAAGGGACGGGACTGTGGTTAGGGGCTCTCCCTGGAGAAATGTTCTAGGATAGGGCAAATCCTGGTGGACTTGGGCAAAATTTACACAAGATCTCATTAAGCTATGATGAATATCCACTGGAATGCAAGTAGCGCATCACCACCCGGTATAAATTAGGGCCATTGGCAGTTGTTTCCAATGGAGATACTGCTACCATCTTTCAGCGTCTACAATCTTCGTGGAAATTCTTCTAGTTTCTACTACTCAAATCTCTCCAGCTCCTTCATCCTTATGCAGAACTCTAAATTACATGAGGTTTTTTTTTGTTTATGCATTTGAAATAAGGGTATTTCCTAAGGGCTTACTCTGTGTGCTAAGAACTGGGGTGGAAATAGGATAAAATGGTTTACTGATGAGGAAACTGAGGCTGAATTGCCATTACAACTTGCCTAGTGTAGGTCTGGGATTTGAAACCACATCTCTTTACTCCCAACCTCATGTTCTTCCTGTTGATCATGATCAAGTGCTTAGTACAGTGCTCTGCACCTAGTAAGCACTCAATTAATATGATTGAATGAATGAAACTGGCTCTAGTTTTTCCCATTACATTGCAAGGCTCTCAAACTAGGTACTGGATCTTTTCTCCATGGTAATTCCCATTGTGCATAGGTAGGGGGTCACCCTTAATTAATCTACTTCCTAACTGACCAGTCCACCTTTCCCATTATCCTGCCTCTGCCCAGAGACATTTGGCTGAATCAAGCCCTGTAGTGTTCCAAGATGACCTTCTATAAAGAAATGCAACACCACCTGGGGAATGGCCATACTGGGGAATCCCTAGGATGCCCTGGGGCAGCTGGAGCCCCAGTAGCTAAGTTGCCATGGAGAGGCAGCCCAGCTCCATGATATGAGAGAAATGATCAAATGGTGCATAGCCATGGGGGAGTCCATGCTGGGACAAAGAAGAAAACAGTTAACTAAATATCCGAGGAAAATAATCAACAGAAATAAGAATAATCACAAAGCAGTTTTGAAAAACAAAATGGGCAAGGAGCCTGCAAGGCATATTTCACATTTACCCAGAGTTTGAAAGATAAGTGTAAATTAAATTTCCCGTCATCCCACCTAAGGCTATTGGTACTCAGCTACATTTCTAGTTAACTGAGGGGCATAGAATTTGCATGTTAATTATGCAATGAGCAAAAACTGCAAAAGAATATTTGTCTGGAAAATATGACTCCATCTTGCCACCATCTGACAGAGGAGCAAGAAAGAGAACATTCTTCACTGTCCCCCAATGGGACCAGCCTCTGTTTTTCAAAGGGACTCAGTAGAGAAGGTAGGAGCAAATCAGTGCAATTAATACGGAATCATGAGGAACCAGCTGCTCATTGTATAGTTTCGTGATCACACAACGTTGATCTCCTGGAAACTCTATTAGATGTATTGCACATTAATGACAATAATGGCATTTATTAAGCACGTGTTACATGCCAAGAACTATACTAAGTACTGGGGTAGATACAAGATAATCAGGTCAGGCACAGTCATGTACTACATGGGGCTCCACATGTAAGTAGGAGGGAGAATAGGTATTTAATCCTTATTTCATAGATGAAAAAACAAAGGCACAAAGAAGTGACTTGTCCAGTGTCACATAGCAGGCAAGTAGCACAGCCAGGATTAGAACCCTGGTTTTCAGACTCCCAGGCACATACTCTATCCACTAGGCCATGCTGGCATTCTGAGTGCACAAACTTTACTAAGATCTTAAGATACAAAGAATTGGAACACACTGGCATATTTCTGGCATTGAAATGCTTTACATTAATATAGGAAAGCAGCATGATCTTGATATTAATGAACAGTTGGGAGATAAAAAAAATTGAGATACTATGAAAAGCTGATCATCCAAACCTGATAGTTCAGATAATCAGAAGTTCAGAAATCAAATATGAATGGGTCTAATTCCAACAGGGGACTGTCCGGTTGTAACCAAACCTCAGCTTGGGCTACCAGTAAATTGAAATAGTCCTTCTTTGAATAATAGTCTCCCACAGTATTTATTTCCAGTATCAACGGTTCCTTGCCTAACCTCTCCATAGTTTTTCCACCTTTAAAACAGGAATGATATTTGTTAGCATTGGCCAAGGATTAATAATTTGTAAATAATTTTGATATCTTTAGGAAAAAAGGACATTTTCTATAAGTCTAAGCTTTATTGCTTTATTACATTACATAGTTTAGAAATAAAAATCTTTTGATCTTAAAATGGCAAAGTCATAAAATTGTCATGAAAGAAATTGAAAAGACATGCACCTGACTTCTTTAGACCATTAGCTTAAAAGTCCAAAGAAATTAATGGGTTGGACCCAGGAGCACATCAATCAATTGATGGTATTTAATGAGCACTTACTGTGTGCAGAGCACTGCACTAACCACTTGGGAAACTACAATTCAACAAAATTAGTAGACACTTTCCCTGCCCACAAAAAGCTTACAGGACATGGAAACATAGCCTACCTGAACCCTAACCCAGGGTTCAGAATGGTTGAATGGAGCATGTAATCAACTGATTAACATATCAGATTAATATCTTTTGAGGGTGCCAAAGGAATTGAAGTCCAAAATAAGGGCAGTTCAGTAAAAATAATTCTGCTTCCTGTTGGGGATGGGAGATGTACTTTGGCTCATTCACCCAACTGTCATCCTGCCCAAAGCAAAACTTAACAGGATTACACAACACTGTCTTACATTATGAGCAATTCAAAAATTTTCAGCTCCTCAATCTACTCTGAATGAAAACCTTTGAATTTCAGAACTCTGGATGAAGAATATACACATATCTCTGAGCCTCTAGTAACTCTTTCAAGCTCATTAAAAAACCTAGGGAACCTCTTGAGCTAGAGAGCCTACTTTCCTTAAATGCTCTCTAACTTCCAGGATAAAATTTAAATGTAGGAACAATCAGGCTGGGCAAGATGGTGAAAAAAAGTTGTGGTGAAATACAAATTTTTTAAAAAATAGAAAATAAAATAAAGCAGGAAATGAGTCACAGTGAAATTCCACACCATTGAGCTTTTATTTACATCACCTTTGTAACTACATAAATAATTCCTTCCTTCTAATCCAGGCTCTGCTACATTCCCGTTTTGTGACCTTGGGCAAGTCACAACTTTCCTGTGCTTCAGTTTCCTCATCCGTAAAATGGGGATTCAATATTTGTTCTCCTATCTCCTCCGATTGTGAACCCTATATGGGATAGAGACTATACACGATCTGATTATTCTATGTTTACTACAGGTCTTAGTACAGTGCTTGGTAGCTAGTAAGCACTTAAATGCCATTATAAATAAATATATATATAATATTTTTTTTTTACTTTCCTAGTCACACATTTTGGGAACATGTTTCTTGATGAAATTCCCTAGTTTCCACCCCTTGGGATCCAGGCCAAGCTGACCTCTGATAGACTTCTCCAAAACCGAGAGTCCACCCTGAAAGTTCAATAACAACAACCGTAGTATTTAAGCACTTACTATGCACCAGGCACTGTGCTAAGCTCTGGGGTAGATAAAAGTCAATCAAGTTGGACACAGTCCCTGTCCCATATAGAGCTTAATCTTAATCCCCGTTTTACAGATGAGGTAACAGGCACAGAGAAGTTAAGCAACTTGGCCAAGGTTACACAGCAGACAATTAGAACCCACAGATTAGAACCCAGGTGCTTCCAACTCCCAGTCCCAGGTTCTCAGTTCAGTGGTCTCTTTAGAGTCTTCAGCATGGTTCTTCCCCTTCTAGACTCTGAACTCAAGGTGAGCAGGCAACTTATCTGCCAACTCTGCTGCACTGTACTCTCCCAAGTGCTTAGTACAGTGCTCTGCACATAATAAGTGTTCAGTAAATACTATTGATTGGTAGATTCTTCTGCCAGTATTGACCACATACACTGGTAATGACTGCAAGAGGTCTACAGGAATTTCAGAGGAGGTGTTGTCAGGTTATAATCCATTCTTGGTCTGGATTGGCAGTGGGTAAGCCTAACTCAACTAACATGTCAACTCAATTTAATTGGCTCACACTATGATGAAAGAGTTAACATCCTTTGGAATGTTAACCCATATATTTATGAGAAGCAGCGTGGCGCAGTGGAAAGAGCATGCGCTTTGGAGTCAGGGCTCATGAGTTCGAATCCCAGCTCTGCCACTTGTCAGCTGTGTGACTGTGGGCAAGTCACTTAACTTCTCTGTGCCTCAGTTCCCTCATCTGTAAAATGGGGATTAAGACTGTGAACCCCACGTGGGACAACCTGATTCCCCTGTGTTTACCCCAGCGCTTAGAACAGTGCTCTGCACATAGTAAGCGCTTAACAAATACCAACATTATTATTATTATTATTAATCCATCACCAAATCCTGTCATCCCTACCTTCACAACATCCCTAATATCCACCTTTCATCTCCACGAGTAGTAGACCTAAGTCCAAGTTTCTACAGGAAAATTAAACTTCTTAACTAATTCTGTGTTTTCCCCAACCTAACTTGGCCATTGTCGGGCCACCATTTTGACAGAAGCACCCAGAATTCAGGTAGGATGAAGGGGTAAGTCCTGTGCCTCCAGGACCCCAGGCAGTGACTTCTGAAATCAAGAGGAATTCCATTCATTCATTCATTCAATAGTATTTATTGAGCGCTTACTATGTGCAGAGCACTGTACTAAGCGCTTGGGATGGACAAGTCGGCAACAGATAGAGACAGTCCCTGCCGTTTGACGGGCTTACAGTCTAATCGGGGGAGACGGACAGACAAGAACAATGGCACTAAATAGCGTCAAGGGGAAGAACATCTCGTAAAAACAGTGGCAAATAAATAGAATCAAGGCGATGTACAATTCATTAACAAAATAAATAGGGTAACGAAAATATATACAGTTGAGCGGACGAGTACAGTGCTGTGGGGATGGGAAGGGAGAGGTGGAGGAGCAGAGGGAAAAGGGGAAAATGAGGCTTTAGCTGCGGAGAGGTAAAGGGGGGATGGCAGAGGGAGTAGAGGGGGAAGAGGAGCTCAGTCTGGGAACGCCTCTAGGAGGAGGTGATTTTTAAGTAAGGTTTTGAAGAGGGAAAGAGAATCAGTTTGGCGGAGGTGAGGAGGGAGGGCGTTCCAGGACCGCGGGAGGACGTGACCCAGGGGTCGACGGCGGGATAGGTGAGACCGAGGGACGGAGAGGAGGTGGGCGGCAGAGGAGCGGAGCGTGCGGGGTGGGCGGTAGAAAGAGAGAAGGGAGGAGAGGTAGGAAGGGGCAAGGTGATGGAGAGCCTTGAAGCCTAGAGTGAGGAGTTTTTGTTTGGAGCGGAGGTCGATAGGCAACCACTGGAGTTGTTTAAGAAGGGGAGTGACATGCCCAGATCGTTTCTGCAGGAAGATGAGCCGGGCAGCGGAGTGAAGAATAGACCGGAGCGGGGCGAGAGAGGAGGAAGGGAGGTCAGAGAGAAGGCTGACACAGTAGTCTAGCCGGGATATAACGAGATATCAAGAGGTAGGTAGACACACACAGAAAAAAAGTATCAGTTTGCACAGCCTCAAAACTTTTCTGTTCTACTGTGCTGTCTTAAATATAAAAAAAGGAAAAGAAGAGAACTAGAATCAAATGACCATAATGGTAGCTGGTAAATGAGTCAAGCATCATTAAAGTCAAGAAGAAATACAGGAATCTGGAAAAACATTTTCATTTCAGCCCAGGACATGGTCATATTGAACAGTTACTTGTGTACATCATTAGGTCTTTGGCTCATTGCACTGGGTCTTTTGGCAGGCATCCTGAAGCTGCTTCACAACTACCTGTCACAACTCTACCCAACTTTGTGGATGAAAGCAGGGACAGAAGGAAGTCTGCTTACAACCTGGATTCTGTGAAGCCTTCTTGACAAATTTTGTGCCTCCTCTCAATGCTACTAATAGAGCAGGTGTCCAGAGGACTCAAAGTTAAGGGCATGAGAAGGGAAAAGGAAGAAAAGGGAATGGGAGGTGGAGGGTGAGGATGAGATAGGGAAAGGGCTGGATCCAGTATAATTGTGGCATTTGCTAAGCGCTTACTATGGGCCAATTACTGAGCTAAAAACAGGGGTAAATACAGCAACAGTCAGATCCAACACATATCCTGTCCCACATGAGGCTCACTACCATGATGCCCATTCCTTGCTATTCTCACTGCACCAGTGTGTTGTGTAGCTGTCACCACCCACCACCTCCACCTTTTGAGTGGGGTGTTTTGAGTTTTTTTTTAATTATTCTTTTAGTTAAGTGCTTACTGTGTACCAGGCACTGTATTAAGAGCTGGGGTAGATAGAAGCTAATCAGGTTGGACACAGCTCCTGTCCCACAAGGGGCTCAAAGTCTTAATCTCCATTTTACAGATGAGGGAACTGAGGCACAGAGGAGTGAAGTGACTTTCCCAAGGTCAAACAGCAGACAAGTGGCAGAGCTAGGATTAGAACCCAAGTCCTTCCAACTCCCAGGCCCAGGCACTAGGATCCACTAGGCCATGATGCAGCAATAACCATTAAGTGGCAGTGAGGGGGTTCAGTCACGTAAGGCCTGTAGGAGGTGATGGAGAGGAGCGAGACAAAACCCAAGAAGCTTGGGAAATGATATGGCCTAGTCAAACTAGCATGAGCAGCGGTCTGAGTGTCAGGGGATCTAGATTCTAATTCTGGCCTTCTACTTGCTTGCTATTTGACCCTGGGCAAATCACAACTTCTCAGTACCTCAGTTTCCTCATCTGTAAAATGGAAATTCAGTATCTGTTTTCCCTCCTACTTATACTGTGAGGCTCATGTGGGACAGTGACTGTGCCTTTGTTTCCCTCTACCCTAGAACCCAGTAAGTGCTTAACAAATACCACAGTTATCTATTATTATTATTTCTAATACCCATTTTGGGATGCCTTATTCCTATTTAAAAATGGAAGCTGAGACTAAAGATATCAAATCCCTTTCAGCAGCCTTGCTTTAAGAATGCAACAGGAAACCACCTTTTCCAACCCCAAAGAACCCACCTAAGCCACACCTCTTAGAATGGATTCAGAAAACTAAATGGCCAGTGAATATGCCTTAGAGCCTTTTAAACTTGTATGAGGGGAACTTGATCTTTTGAAAGAGTTCACCACAGTGTCAGATATGCAAGATCATCTGAATGGGAAGAAGAACTAGGATGAGACTATTTGATTAAAAAAAAAAAAAAAAAAAGAAGTCGCACATAGGCAAGCCATGGGATTTTATGATTGGCAAACTGAATTATTCACATCTGGAATGGTTTCTCCTTGTTTTCAACAGCATCAGGCTTGGACAAGTCACTTCACTGTTCTGGGCCTCAGTTCCCTCATCTGTAGAATGGGGATTAAGAATGTGAACCCCATGTGCGGCATGGAATGTGTCCACCTGACTAGCTTTTATCTCCCCCAGGGCTTAGTACAGTGCCTGGCACATAGTAAGCTCTTTATACCAAAATAAAACCCCACAAAAAACTATTTCATGCCAACACCTTTATTAGGGTGCCATGGTGACCTTCACCCTATCATCAGTCTGATTTCTCCACAGCTGTGGTGTTGGCCAAATACTGAAAAATCCATGAACATTTCTATTTGACATCAGGCCAACAAGGTGCTGGAATATCCTGCCAGAAACCTGTCAGATGCACTGTGAAAAGGGAACTGCCATAAAACATGTGTGAACCCTTTAAACAATATATTCCTGGAGTTTTAATGGAAAGACTTGCTATTGGCAATGAGACAGCACCTGAACCATTATCACAGTGCCTGCTAATCAATATTTACCGACTAGCTGGGCCAGGCTGTAAAATTGTACAGCATTTTAACAGCATTAATGTAAGGAAAGGGGAAATGTTTAACTCCTTCACTTTAGGTGCTGGTTTTCATTGATGGAGATAACAAATGGAAGGTTTTACCTGAAACAGCAGAATTAGAACCACATGAATTCCTTGCAGAACCTTCAGCTTGGTAAACATTAAACTATAACTCTGAGCCAGCAAAGGTTGCCCTTCAGTTTTTTTTTTTTTATATCTCTCAGCACTCAGATGGAGCTTGATCCTGTCCTGAACTATTCAGGCCCTCAGAGAGGAGAGCAAGATGGCCAATGGACCCAAAAATAACAATAACAAAAGACAACACAGGAACCCAGCATGTTTAACTCAAAGAAGAAAAATGGGATAATATACCACCACCCAGGCTGAGAACACCTGGCTGTGTCAAAGGCATCCTCAGTACTCTGAATAGGGGCTTCTAGCCCAGCTAGATGTCTCCATTTCTGACTCCAAGGGCCAGGTAAGTTGGGAACAGTGATGATGGTGATCACAAAGGCAGTAGCTTTTCTTTCAGGCCGGGGCAAGGGAGAGAGAAAGTAATGGAGGATGGAGAGGACAACAATGGGGAGGATGACAACGATGCCTCCAAAATGTCCTTCACACATCCAGGGTCAACATCGCTTTCCCTTTCCCCTCCTCACAAGCTCTAATGGCTCCTCTCTTGAGCCTATCTGGCCTCTAGCCCTGTTGCCTTAGAAGCTGTGAATCCCCTGGAGGGTAGGGAGAATAGCAGTGAAGCTCTTCTTGTACAATGAAGTTCTGATTTGGGGCAAAATTCTTGGGTCCATTTGACCCAGACTAAACAGCTCTGACACTCAAGGATGTGGAATAGGGGCCCCCAAATTGTGGAGCTGGGAGCACTGCTTCAATTCATCCTGATACAGGGATGTCCCTGTTTGTACTAAGGTCACCGCCTCACCTGTTGCATCAGGGTGACCCTGTGAGACTCAGGGTGGTGATAAATCAGAGGAGAGGTTGGAGACATCTTTGGAGTCATAATCCAATACAGCTGCTGGCTTCCCCCATAATTTATTTTAATGTCTGCCTCCCCGTGTAGATCTTGTGGTCAGGAATCATGTCTACCAACTCCATTATATTGTACTTTCCCAAGTACTTAGTAGGGTGCTCTACACACAGCAGCCCTGAATAAATGCCATTGGTTGACTGATAGATTGAATGACAAGCAAGTGGCCTCAACTCCCTCTTTTCAGGGGCATGGGAAGGCCTTTGGGGGACAGTTATTTCATATGCCAATGAGTAGAGAGGTATGGCCCAGTGGATAGGGTATGAACCTGTGATTCAGAAGGACCTGGGTTCTTGATCCTGCCTCTGCAACTTGCCTGCCATGTGACCTCAGGCATGTGACTTCACTTCTCTGTGCTTAAGGTACCTCATCTATAAAATGAGGATTAAGACTGTGAGCCCCATGTAGGACAGGAACTGTGTCCAACCTGATTAGCTTCTATCTACCCCAGCTCTTAGTACAGTGCCTTGCACATAGTATGCACTTAAATGTCATTTTAAAAAAAAGAGGGACTGGGAAAGGAACTTTACAATTTCCTTCTTGATATCCCTCATTTTTAGAGCCAGGTTTATCATGGTGCCTTCCAGCTGTAGGCACAGAGTGATATACAATATATAATAGCAAAATACCATGTTACTGAAATACAGAGTAAAAAAAACAACACACACACACTACTTTAAAATCAGAGGATGTAGAAAACTGTTCGCCTGACAACCATACGAACTCAACTTGCAGTATCTGGGTGCCTTCCATTTCCGCAATTGGCTCCATAATCTGAATTTCTATTCAAAAGAATAATGTGATGACATCTTTCACTATTTTCTCATTACAAAAGCTCTTCTCCGTTGTGATCTCACCAGATGCAAGCTGTTAAACCAGATTCCCACATAAAAGCCTCTAAGAAGAAAAGTTACAGGCCCACAATCAGGCCTGTGGCTGCCTCCTGACACAGTTCAACAACTCATTTGCTTTGGCTTTCCCTTTCCAACCCCCACCCCTAGAAAAACTGGATCAAGATTGCAACCTCCCCCCACCTGGCTCTGAAAATAGCTATTTGGTGAGACAAAAATCAATGGCTTCAGCATATAAAGCCTTAAAATGATAGAGTTGAGGGGGTTTTTTAATCATTATTTCAACTCACAATCACTCAATTCATTTTCTCTAGAAGTGTCACCTTTCACCCTTGAAAATAGACCCATTCTATTTACATAGAAAGATTAAAATGTTGCTGCCAATAATGACACTTTTTATGGTATTTGCTAAGTGCTTACTATGTTCCAGGTACTATACTAAGTGCTGGAGTAGATATACGCTTATCAGGTTGGACACAATTTGATAGATGAGGTAACTGAGGCACAGTGAAGTTAAATGACTAGCCCAAGGTCACATAGCTGACAAATGGTGAACCAGGATTAGAACACTGATCTCCTGCCCCCCAGCTCCTTAAAAGCAGTTTCAGTACTTAGGAAAAAAAAAATTTAACCAAAGGAAAAACTATAATTATATAACTTAAGAAAAAATAAACTGATGAAAAAATAACTAAATTAGATGCTATTAGCATTCCTTATGCCAATGGTTTTTGCTATTTCCCCCTGCGATGATAAGAGATTACCAGAGTTTGTCAGTAGAAAGTTTTGAACAAATAGTTTTCTAGAGAAGTTTACTATATAATGAATAAAAAGCCCCAAATTTAAATATTCAGAATCATTTGTTACATTCAAATCTTGAAGTTGTCTTGCTTATTTCAAATGGACAGTTAATTTCTTAAAGTTTAAGCTAAAATTTCCGACTCAGAAAGCAACATTTGCAAGTTCACAGAAGCCGTTCAGCCTGGATGTGAAATGGGAAATTGCAAATGGAGGTAAACTGCTCATCAAATCTCAACCAAATTGAGGAAATGTTCTGCATTTCCAATTACACTGTATTACTTTACACATCCTAACTCCCAAATAAACTTGTAGTGAGGAACTATTATACTAGTTTCCTAGGATAAAAATACAAGGCCAAGAGAAAGCAAGACCCAAAGAGAGAGAGAGAAATGCAGAGACAGAGAGAGAGACCCTGAGAGAGACTGTGTGTGTGTAAGACCCAGAGAGAAAGATCCAGAAAGAGAACACAAGACCCAGAGAGAGAGAGAGAGACAGAGACAGAGAGAGACAGAGAGAGACAGATTCAGAAAGAGAGGAGGGAGAGAGAGTGTGGGTGTGAGAGAGAAAGAGAACAAGACCCAAAGAGAAGGTAAGAAAGAGAGAAGGTGAGATCGAGAGCTAGGGAGGGAGACAGAGAACCAGAGAGAGCAAAATCTTTGTGAGCAGGGAATTTGTCTGTTTATCATTGTATTGTACTTTCCTAAGTGTTTAATATAGTGTTCTGCACACAGTGGATAGAGCACAGGCCTGGGAGTCAGAAGGGAGTGGGTTCTAATTCTACCTCTGCCACTTGTCTGTTATGTGACCTCGAGCAAGTCACTTTACTTCTCTGTGCCTCAGTTACCTTATCTGTAAAATGAAGATTGAGACTGAGAGCCTCCTGTGGGACGGGGACTGTGTCCAATCCAATTTGCTTGTACCCATCGCAGGATTTAGTACAGCACCTAACACATAGTAAGTGTTTAACAAATACCAGAGTTATTATTAAATATGGCCAAATGAATGAATGAGACCCAGGTGAGAGTAATCCCGAGTGAGATACAGAGAGTGAGAAATGGGGACCCCAGAAAGAGAGCGAGAGAGACTGAGACTGCAAAGTGACAGACCCCCAGAAGGAGACTGAGACCCAAATGAGAGACTGACCCCTAAGAGAGAGAAAGACACAGAGAGAGAGAGAGAGCTGGAGAAAAAAAGGAGTTATGAAAAAAATTCCATTTTTAATCCTCAATGACTAGTTAGTAATATACTTTCACCACTGCTCCTTTCCAGAATATCCTACTGTTCTCAATTTATAAGTTAAAGCATTACAAATAAAACTTCTATGATTATGAATTTTTACTTTCTCCAGAGGAGAAAGTTAAATGTTCAACTTCCTGTCAGAAAAAAAAATAACTCAAGAGCAATGAATCCTGTTCTAGGCTGGCGACAAACCACAGTTGCTGTAATTCTGCCAGTTTCAAGCCTCTGAAGGTGGCTACTTTACCTGAGAGACAACATTCAGTATCCTGGAACCAGTCATTCTTCAGCAGAGCTGAAAGTCTCTTCCACATCACCACTCCCAAACAGAATGATTCAAAGCTCCTCCTCCCAATGTTGCCAGCCTCATCACTGACTACACCTGCTCCCACTTTCCCTGTAATGACTCACAGCTGCACTATGTGACAAGGTAAAGTCAATTTGCAGTAATGTTTGCTGGGCTCTGGGAGGTGCTGAGAGGAAAGTTATCAGGGGGTCTGACATCCCTTTGAGGTAGGAAGAGGCAGATGCCAGTACTATCTTCTACTGTAACTTAGCCCACACCTTTCACTCCTCTAATGCCAACCTACTCACTGAACCACATTCTCATCTATCTCACCACCAACCTCTCGCTCATATCCTGCCTCTGGCCTGGAACATCCTCCCTCCTCATATCTGACAGATGATTACTCTCCCCCTCTTCAAAGTCTTATTGAAGGCACATCTCCTCCAAGAGAACTTTCCTGACTAAGTCCTCTTTTTCTTTTCTTCGACTCCTTTCTGAGTCACCCTCACGCTCCCTATATTCATCCTCCCGCCCAGTGCCACAGCACTTATTCATTTATTCAATCATATTTTTGAGCACTTACCGTGTGTAAAGCACTCGACTAAACACTTGAGAGAGTTCAATATAACAATAAACAGATACATTCCCTGCCCACAATGAGCTTAATTAATGTGTCCCCCCTGTAGACTATAAACTCATTGTGGGTAAGGAATATGTCTATTATACTGTTCTCTCTCAAGAGCTCAATACAGTCATCTTTACACAGTAAGCACTCAGTGAACACAATTGACTCACTGCCATTCTGCCTCTGGCAGAATTACCAAAGAACATTTGGGAGAAAAGAATAGTGTGTGCTCTCCTAACCATTCTCCTAACCATTTCTGTAGTTACAACATCCCTAACAGCTCCTCTAATAACCTCCCATAACATAATGGATATCATGTCCAGGATACTTTTATTCCTTCTTCAGCATTTCATCACAGAACACATTTATGCAACTTCATGCTCTCTATACGTAGAGGAATCGGTAAGGAGCGGACGGACATTAGGCCCTAGGTTTTATAAAATATGCTACTCAGACCACATATTTAAGAACAAAACCTTTCTAAAAAAATCTTTTCCAGGAGGCACTCCCTGATTGATCCCTTTATTTTGATGGTTATGCCTGCTGTGTGACCTTGGTCAAGTCACTTGATGTTTCTGTGCCTCAGTTTCCTCATCTGTAAAATATGGATTAAATAGACATTTTTCCTCCTCCTTAGACTACGAGCCCCATTTGGGACAGGGAATGTGTCTTATTTGATTATATTGAACCTACCCAGTGCTTAGCATATAGTAATCTCTTAACAATACCACAAGTAGCATCAAATTAAAGTCATTATTTTATCCCCTGAACTCATCTTGTCTTCCCCAGTAGAAAACAGGGATCACATCAAAAGGTTGTGTGTGTCATCCTCAGGCCACAGTCGAAGTAGGTATTCAATTTAAGCTGTTGATAATGATGATATAGGCGATAATGATTATGACATGCTATTTCTAGGTGAGACCAATGGCCCATCCTATTGAGTCTGCTATCTCCAACAGTGCTAAGAAAATAATTTGAGGAAGAATATGACGGTTACCCTTCTTGACATCTATCCTCATGGCTATATGGTACAATTATAATGCTGTATTGGAAAACAATAACTATTCTCTTTCTAGAGCTGTACAGAGAATCAAGTGAAGCCAAACTGTGACCAATACATTATTTTGGAACTTCGTAACTGGATAATTGGGAAAGTCAAATACACAGAGAAACCAGCAATACCAATAACGGTGCCAATTACTGTGCAACATCTACAACCTTTTAAGCACAGGCTTATTTCAAACAAAAATAGCAGATGGTATTGCAGGAAAACAAGTCATTATATTGGTTTTTCCTTTGATACACAACTGTTGATGAAAACTATTTTTGAAGTATATTGAGCCTCGCTAATTTTCTGGTATACAGTTTACAACCTGCAGATTTAATCCCAATAAACGGTGTAATTTAATTAATCTCAGCTGGAAAAAAAAGAAATTGAAAAAACTGACTAAACATCACACTGGAGCAAATGTTCTATAGATCCTGGCAAAAGACCCATTTGTTGACAAAACGGCAGACAGGCACCAAACGCTTATTTCGGTCCTGGCCCTTTTTTTCAATAACCTAAGTGTCCCATCTTCTCTTTGGGAGAGAGGAGAAGATTCCCAGCAGACAGGAGTGCTGGCAAGAGAATTAATAAAGTGGCATTTATTGTGTGTGTATTTTTTAAGTGGTCATGACAGGCCATTTTCTGAGGGGAATATTTTTCTCTGCAGAAATTATTTCTGGATCTGTTTATCCCAAAGCAGCTGAAGAATATAAGCACAGGAGATCACCACATCACAGGGATGTGCACCACAATACAGAGAAAAGGTTCTGCCCTGCGATCCGACTCCAGTGTCTTTAAATCCTCACATTGGGGGGCAGAGGAGGAGGAACACACTATGACTGTAGTCCAGTGGGAAAGGGAAGGGAAGGGACTTCGGGGTTTAGATGGTACTGATCCCAACACCCAACAAATCTCTTCTCCCTCTTCCACTTGGCAATGTTTCCCCGCTCAAATAATCAGTGCCTCATAAACAAGTCTAGAGATAAACTCCCTCCTCAACACAGAATACAGGAGGCCAGAATTTGGCTTGCAGTATGAGGCTGGAGATGGAATTTTCACTAAACCATGAACTCTACTTGGCTCGAGAAATGCCGTTTTTTCAAAATGAGTCACATAATGAACACCATTGGTCGGCTCAAGCCCTATCGATATAAATCCCTCCTGGCTTGTGATTTATGCTTTCAGCTTGGCCTTCGCTTTCATTCCTGGAACCTTTTATTTCTTTTCATTACTTGCCATTCTCTCATTTTCTTCAGTTAGTTTTAGCATCCTGCATATATTTCACACCTTTATTTGTCTTTCATAATGGATAAAAGAGTCATCACTTTCAATGCTGGGGAGACATATCTTCATTATCTTGGGAATATCTGGACCAAAATATATTAAAATGTCACAAGAGAAAAATGAATGTATATGGAATATATGAATATGGTTGGGATAGATTTCTATCTTGACCTGCATTAGTCAGTGAGCAGCATATTGACTGACTGCTGCATCTTTTGCTCTGCAGAAACAACAAATGGATTTGAGAACAATGAGCTTTGAAATAAGTTTTTTTCTCTGTTTCCTTATATTTTGTCAACCGTCTGCTTGTTATCTGCTATCGACTCTTTCCCTTCCCGAGATCGATTTTTGCATTCCAGCTAAGAGAGTGCCCAAGTGGAGCTCGTCATGTAGCCGATCACATTTCTTGCTCAGAATATTTCCTAATATTTGCAGGTTTAGATGCTCAGTTGCTTACATATGCATGTCTCAGACTCATGTTGGATGGTTCGATTGAGTGATCTGACACCCGGTCAGGGGCAGATCATCACAAAACTCAAGTCAGGCAGTGTCTCTGGGTGGCATTTGACTTCCTTTCTCAAGGAGTTGTGAAAGGATCTATAAAACAGAACATTAATGCCCATCTGCACAAGGAACCACCAGCTATGGACAGTCCCTGCCTGGAAATGGGATTAGGTCTGATAGCAGAGGAAGCAAAGAGGGAAGCATTCATTTCTCTAAGTTGTCCCTTAAAAAAAGGAGTCTGATTAATAATAATAATTGTTATTATTATTATGGTATGTTAAGTGCTTACTATGTGCCAGGCATTGTACTAAGCACAGGGGTAAATACAAGATAATTGGGTTGTAAACAGTCCCTGTCCCACATAGGGCTCACAATCTTAATACCCATTTTCAAGATGAGGTAACTGAGCCCCAGAGCAGTAAAGTCACTTGCCCAAGGTCACACAGCACACAGGTGGCAGAGCTGTCATTAGAACCCAGGTCATTCTGACTTCTAATAATAATAATAATAATGGCGTTTGTTAAGCGCTTACTATGTGCAAAGCATTGTTCTATGCACTGGGGTGGATACAAGGTGATCAGGTTTTCCCATGTGGGGCTCACAATCTTAATCTCCACTTTACAGATGAGGTAACTGAGGCACACAGAAGCTAAGTGATTTGCCCAAAGTCACACAGCTAACAAACAGCAGAGATGGGATTAGAACCCATGACCTCTGACTCCCAAGCCCATGCACTTTCCACTAAGCCATGCTGCTTCATCCCCAGATTAGGTATATCTCCACTTGGAGAAGTGGCAACAGTCCCCATGGATCAATCTGTAGGAAGTCTGGAAGAGCAGAGGGTCCTTTCAATGGGAAAGGAAACAAACAGCATAGCTTCTGGGCCCTAGGATTTCAAGTTGGGTGACCTGACAGATCCATTAACAACAAGTGACATGGCAGGTACAGTTTTGACCCCTGCTTCTTGTTCAAAACATTCTCCAGAAAAAAATGTTCTGTTCTCCAGAGTCCTATCCAAAAATTGAATATCTCTCTCCATTTTGAAGCTAATGGGTGAGTTTCTAGCTGAGCAGAATAATTCACTTTCTTGGTACAATACATCTCTGTTGTACTGTATTTTCCCAAGCATGTAGTTCAGTGCTCTGCACATAGTATGTGCTCACTAAATACCATTTAGCAATTGGTAGTCAGATTTTTGTAGGCCCAAGAATTATTGACTGTCAGTAGATTAATTCTAATGACAAGGTAACTTAGGAGAAACACTACTCTCTTGGCTGTGTATTTTGTCTTTCTAAAATTATGTTTGGCTATCACTGAAATCATCACCCCAACTTCTTAGTGATCAAAGTAGTTAGAAAGTACCATGGTCCTGATTGTAGCAGGCATGGGGGCAGAAGCTCCCTGGCAGAGCCTGGATTTGTACTATTAAAACAGTCTAAATCATTCACCCCCAAAACAGACTTAAGGCTTAAGAGATCTAGTATTACAATGAAAGGTTTCTTGAGGCCTGAAATATTTGAATACTTTAAACCTAAGTGAATTTTAATAATGATGGTATTTATTAAGCATTCACTATCGTGCCAAGCACTGGTGCTAGTTACAAAGTAAATCAGACTAGACCAAATCTCTGTCCCAATAAGCTTGTAGCCTAAGAGGGAAGGAGAACTGGTATTTTATTCCCATATTCCAGATGAAGAAACAGAGGCAAATAAGACCAAGTGACTTGCCCACACAACAGGCAAATAGAGAAGGTAGGATTAGAACCCAGGTCTCCTGACTCCCAGCCCATGCTCTTTCCACTAGGCCACACTTAGAGCTGAGTTATCTGACTATTGTGCCGGGGTGTTCAAGACCAGTAGAGGGTTGAATTCATTCAGCTAGGAATCGAGGCTGTGATTCCAAATTCTCTAGCTTAGCTATTACAGTCCTCAACCTTTGCATTCCCCCAGACCCACAGTGCTAAGTCTGCTAACCTTGAGGTGCCTAGTATTTCAACCATGAGCTTAGGACATTTGGGAAAATTAAAGTAATGTGTGGTGTGATGTCTTGGGGTTAAGCTAATCCTATTTTAATTCCTTTGAATTTCAGAATCATCACAGAAATATTTACCTCCATCATTATCTCTAAACTGTTTTCCCGGTCACTTGTTGTTTAATAAACATTAATGCTCAGTTGAATCTTCTTGTAATGAAAAAGATAGATGAACTCAACCATTCAGTTTTGCTCTGAAAATGTAAACTTACAGCTTGTCAAACAAATAAAGTACAAGCACTTACAAGGAAATATGACTTCCACTCGCCTGGTTTGGGAACTGTAAACACAGTGGAGTGATCTCAAACTGGATAACACAGGGTCAGGTCAGTGTTAGACAATATCAGCTTGATTCTCTGGTTTCTTGAAAAATGCCAAAAGCCATTGACACCCATGTGGACAGGTCAGAGTTATTCTTACTGCCCCTTTCAGGGATAGGCTCCACACGCTACCTGACGGAGATCCCCAGGGGTTGGGTTAACTGGGATGGTGGAAGATGGGATTAGGGGGGCGGGGGCAGGTGAGAACCCCGGTATAGACTTGTATGGTGATTTTCTGTCTGAAAGCTTCACCTGCTCCCTACTGTACAATGCCGAATCCCTGATGGAAAATCACTGGCTGCTGCCCAGGTGTCATGCCAAACAGAGCAACCAGTTCCCGGGCTCGCAGAGCTGACCCTGGAACTCCCGAGGCTCCAGTAATACATTCAATGGGGAAGGGGGAGTTGGGGCAGGGGATAAAGAGGGAAATGCTGGGAAGGATCTATGGCCATACTACCCTGAACACACCGGATCTCATCTGATCTTGGAAGCTAAGCAGGGTCAGGCCTGGGTAGCATTTGGATTGCAGACTGCCTGGGAATACCAGGTGCCGTAGGCTTCAGAAGCAGCCTGACCTAGTGGATAGAGCAGAGGTACGGGAGTCAGGAGGACCAGGGTTCTAATCCCGGCTCCGCCACTTGTCTGCTGCATGATGTTGTTGGGTGAGTCACTTCACTTTTCTGTGCCTCCATTATCTCATCTGTAAAATGGGGATTAAGACTGTGAGCCCCATGTGGGACATGGACTGTCTCCAACCTGATTAGCGTCTATCTACTCCAGTGACTTGTACAGTGTCTGGCTCATAATCTGTCTCATATACTTGACAAATAAAAAATAAGAAGGAATGGAAAGAACTAAGGGAGGATGGGAGCAATGGGGAAGAAGAGGGAAGGAAGAGGAAAGGGGAGATGGAAGGAGGGAGAAGGGAGAAGCAGCTCTGACATGTCTCTCCACCAAAGTCAGTAGGATTGAATCCCCCAGTAGGAAGCTCAGTCAGGAGGTGGTGTTCGCTGAACAATCACTATAGCCAAGGCACTGCACTAGGAATTAGGGGGATTTGACCTCAAGGCACTTTCAATTAGATGATGCCAGGTGCCTTTATTCTTTCATTCATTCATTCCTTCAATAGTATTTATTGAGTGCTTACTATGTGCAGAGCACTGTACTAAGCGCTTGGAATGAACAAGTCGGCAACAGATAGAGACAGTCCCTGCCATTTGACGGGCTTACGGTCTAATCGGGGGAGATGGACAGACAAGAACAATGGCAATAAATAGAGTCAAGGGGAAGAACATCTCGTAAAAACAATGGCAACTAAATAGAATCAAGGCGATGTACATTTCATTAACAAAATAAATAGGGTAATAAATATATACAGTTGAGCAGACGAGTACAGTGCTGAGGGGATGGGAAGGGAGAGGAGGAGGAGCAGAGGGAAATGGGGGGAAAAGAGGGTTAAGCTGCGGAGAGGTGAAGGGGGGGGTGGTAGAGGGAGTAGAGAGAGAAGAGGAGCTCAGTCTGGGAACGCCTCTTGGAGGAGGTGAGTTTTAAGTAGGGTTTTGAAGAGGGGAAGAGAATCAGTTTGGCGGAGGTGAGGAGGGAGGGCGTTCCGGGACCGCGGGAGGACATGGCCCAGGGGTCGACGGCAGGATAGGCGAGACCGAGGGATGGTGAGGAGGTGGGCGGCGGAGGAGCGGAGCGTGCGGGGTGGGCGGTAGAAAGAGAGAAGGCAGGAGAGGCAGGAAGGGGCAAGGTGATGTAGAGCCTTGAAGCCTAGAGTGAGGAGTTTTTGTTTGGAGCGGAGGTTGATAGGCAACCACTGGAGTTGTTTAAGAAGGGGAGTGACATGCCCAGATCGTTTCTGCGGGAAGATGAGCCGGGCAGCGGAGTGAAGAACAGACTGGAGCGGGGTGAGAGAGGAGGAAGGGAGATCAGAGAGAAGGCTGACACAGTAGTCTAGCCGGGATATAACGAGAGCCCGTAGCAGTAAGGTAGCCGTTTGGGTGGAGAGGAAAGGGCGGATCTTGGCGATATTGTAAAGGTGAAACCGGCAGGTCTTGGTAACAGATAGGATGTGTGGGGTTAACGAGAGAGACGAGTCAAAGATGACACCGAGATTGCGGGCCTGAGAGACGGGAAGGATGGTCGTGCCATCCACGGTGATAGGGAAGTCTGGGAGAGGACCCAAAAGGCATCACTACCTCAGCCACAACCTCCTCCCACTGCCCATTGCTGCACACTTCCTCTTCAGACACCCCTTAGAAAAGGAAGGAAAACACCATGATCTCACCCAAGGCTTCCAGCCTGGAACTCCCTCCCCCATCTTCAAAGCCCTCATTGTGACCTGTAGTACTTGTGCACATATCAAAAGCTTTTGTTTAAGCTCTTATTTATCAATCCATCTTTCCATTCTCTTTTTCTCCCAACTGAAAATAATTCTGTGCCTGTCTTTCCATTATACTGTAAACTTCAACCAAAAGCTTCTTGTCAAGACCTTCAAACTGGCTGGGATCAAGGACTTTTCACTCACTTGGTGTTGACCAGTAACCTCAGGGGTGGAGTTGCCGACTCAGGATCAGATGATGGTGTTGACAAAGCCTCCCATCAGGAGCAACGGATGAACTTCAGTCCTGAGACTTTCCACTCAAGTTTGGTACATCTACTGACTTCTGTCAAGAACTTCATTTTCTTCAAGACACTGAAGCACCAGATAGGATAATGGGACACTCCACCACTGCTGAACATAGATCATAGCAAGTTAGAGACAAGCCATTTCCTCTGGGTTAAGGCCCGGCTGCCCAGCACAGGTGACCCAAAGAGAAATGTTATCCTCTTGGTGATGACAAGCTCAGATTTCTCATTTTACAGGATCCATAGTGTCGTAAACAATGCCCCCGCCATCTGTAGGATTCAGTGTCCGTAATGCAAGCAATTAAAGTACAAATTATAATGTGGGATATATTTAAAGCATTGTGCCTAATTAGCAGTCCTACACGATTGGAACAACTTATTTTGCTCCACATGCTGAAATAGAATTCCAATGCTGGCTCATAGGGAGGTGTCATGTACCCAAAGAGGGTGTAGGTACAAGAGAAAGAAAAATCATCAGTAAAGACCTTTTACTACTTCAAGACACACAAGCCTGGAATTTTAAGTGGGTCCCTACTAGTTTCCATTGTATCTTAGCCAGGTAACTTGCTTCCTTTCCACTAGATCTGGAAGACTGGGAGAGAGTGAATGAAATTCTTAGGTGGACTGATTGGTGAGAAGATTGGAAAGGTAAGGTCATAATATGTTTGTCATTTACCCAACTCCAAAACTTGGTTTCCCTTGACTGGAGAAAAAAAAAGACAAAAAAATAAGGTCTCCTAATTGGAGTAAAGAGGAATAACTGAAGGGGAAAGGAAATTGCAGATGTCAATAGAAAGAGCAGCAGTTAATAGCTGGGGTCTTTTCCTGGAAAGGCCTTTCTGAGTTTGGGGGGAGGAAGGATGAGGAAAAAATCTCCAGACCTTTGAAGTCTCTTAACTCTTTTCTGCCCCACTTTCGTGAAAGAAACTGTAACCACAAGTCACATGGAAACCAGAGTGGTCTCCAGAGAACAGTGGAACATGCGGTTTATGACTAACCTCTTTCAGCAGGTGCAACGGGGAATTCAAACAGCTGAAGCTTTCTCCTCGCCCCATGAAATAACCTCTTGGAATCCTCCTCACAGTACTCCATCAGCAGCTCAGTCTAACCCCACTATGAGGACCCGAGGACCTTGAGGTGGGAATGCAAGCAATTTCAAGGAGTTTCTCATCTTTGTGAAACTTGAGGTCTATGGCCACTGCTTCCGCTTTGATCAGCTCTAATCATCTGGAAAACGAGAAGAGCTCTCCAGCAAACAGCCATTTGCAGTACGTAGAAAGGGTGGATAATGTTTGCCATTAAAGCCCTGGGTGTTGGTTGGATTTTGTGGGGCTCTGAACAGCAGCAGTGTCCCTCTCCTCCTCCTCACACCATCCCTGCAGAATGCCGATGCCTTTCATGGCACACACCCATCCCTCCCCAGCATGGCCTAGACTGTTTTGAAATGGGCTGGAGGGCCACGGAGATGATTAGCTAGCTCATGAGTCAACACTGAAAGTTCAGGAAGACCCTTGACTCTCCAAAAGAGACTTCTGCATCTCCAGGCAAAGACAAGCATTTCCATTTGGATCTCTTGACTGTTCATATCCAGTTTGCAGTTGAAGACACAAACTAACTTTTTCAAAGTGGTAAATAAAAATAATACTATTGTTATTCATAATAATTACAATATAAAAGTACTTATTATATGTCAAGTACTGTGCTAAGCATTGGAGTTGCTACTGAAATAATTAGATCGGACATAGTCCCTTTCCAACATGTTGCTCTCAGCCTAATGGAGAGGGAGAACGAGTATTTAATCCCTATTCTATAGATGAGTAATCAGAGGTATAGAAGAGTCAAGTAACTTGCCCTAGGTCATTCTGTAGGCTAGGGTTGGAGCTAGGATTAGAATCCCAGTGTCCTGAATCCCAGCCCCATGATTTTTTCACCAGGCTACATTGCTTCTCAATTTATGGTGGACAAAGACACCTCAGATGATGCTAGGGACATACATATATCCATTTACTATGTTGTTATTGGCATCACAGCCCTTCAGGCTCCCATGATGTACTGAGATGCACATGATGTCACATGCGTTACGCTGGACAGTGTGAGGTAAACACAGTGTGCAAGCAGCCAACCGATCCCACCTGAACCTAGGGAGAATCTCCAGGGGGACCCCAGACTCTCATCCTTTCATCACAAACATTGGCTTCTCCTCCCAGGTCCCTGCCAACATGGGAACCATCTCCAAGCCACAAAATGCAACCCCACGAGCTGAAACTGAGGAAGGTTGAGCTCTCAAAATAAAATTACCAGACATGAATGTGTCTGGTGCCATGGTGACACAGATGACAAGACCAGCTGAAAACTGGACAACTGGCACCCATACTAGTTGAATTAATGCCCTGAGAGGTTTGGGTTCACAGTGATCCTTTCTGGGATTTCCTGCCTTCTAATGTAGATGGGGTTAGGTTTTGACTTGAAAGCCAATCCATGAGACCTCATGAAAGGCAGATAATTTCCTGGTGCTTCCTGGGACTCTGGCAAGAATGAATAGAACCTGGAAAACAGGACACCCAGAGAGACCCAGGCAGAATGCTTTCACAGCTTTGCCAGGCATCAGCCACGTCCCATCGCTGATAAGGAGAGGCAGGGTCAATGTTGTTCTAGTGAAATATAGGAATTATAATAGACATTAAGGCTGATTTAGTTAATCACCCAGGCTCAAACTAGACCAGGTCACTGGGGTCATGGTTAGAGAGAAGCTTGGGATAGTCAGTGGCCACAAATGATTTGGATTTTGGCACTTGGAGTCCTGTGACTGTCCAAACACATAAATCAGAAATTTTTTACTTCATTATCGGAACCAAGAGCCACAGCTCAAATCCATCCTGCCCCTGGATGGGGTGAGAGGCAGTGTTGAAACCATCGCTGAAAGGAACTGAATGGCCATGAGAGCTCAGTACTATTCATTCATTCAATAGTATTTATTGAGCGCTTACTATGTGCAGAGCACTGTACTAAGCGCTTGGGATGAACAAGTCGGCAGATAGATAGACAGATAGAGACAGTCCCTGCCGTTTGACGGGCTTACAGTCTAATCGGGGGAGACGGACAGACAAGAACAATGGCAATAAACAGCGTCAAGGGGAAGAACATCTCGTAAAAACAATGGCAACTAAATAGAATAAAGGCGATGTACAATTCATTAACAAAATAAATAGGGTACTACCTCTTCTCTGTACCCAATTCAGGTCAATCACTGGCTTGGCCCAGTGGAAATCTATATCTATGTCTATCTATATCTATGTCTATATATCTATGTCACTCATGGCATGTAAGGATACTGAAAATGACTTGACTGAGTTGGAAGTAACAGAAAGGCACAACATCATTTGCCTTTGAAGCTACGAGCCCAGGAGTTTTAGGTGGGGAAACTGGGATGGGACAGTCACGTTCAAAGACTCCTCACTGGAGTTGACTCCAACAGTTAAAAGGGTGAATATTCTGTAGACATGAAAGAGGGTCATGGGAGCTCCCTCAAAGGGAGACAAGAGATTCTTCTAAGTATCTCTATCACTGACCACATTGGTCTGAGCCAGGAAGAGATGATTATGTGCATACTTTGTTTTTTTGAATTTTTCATAGTCTGAAATGGGATTTGATCCAAAATGCCCAATAAGAAATGGTTTCAGTTTCATTACAGATAATGAAGAGAAGTCTTCTGGTCAAAAACCTGAAGGTTGTCTCTGAAATAATCTGAACTCACGGCCAATTCTTCTTCCAACCGTTTTTTCTGGAAAAGGGGTCTCCTTAGGTCAGTGTGACTGGTTTTTTACAATAATGGCTGAAATAAGTGACTTCCTCCTCTCTCTTTTCCAAGTCACAAAGCAGATATAAGTTACAGGGCTGCAGAGTGGAAACAGCCCACTCATTCCTGCTGCTGAAATATCATCATCGACCGATTTCACCCCCTCGAAATCTGGGCCACACCGCAGCAAGATTGTCTGGCCTTGTACCCTTATCTCACTTGCCCCCAAACAGTGATGAACACATCCAGTTAGCTCTCAGTCCTGAGAAGCAGCGACTTTCAAGCCAAACACTGGACGAGGAGTCACATGTGACGTGGAAGAAGGATAACAAGTCCTGACAACAATCCACAGACCCAAAAGCATCTGTACCACATTTATATCTGCACTTTAGTGCCACCTGAGCACTTAAGTATTCGCAACATCTTATGGTACATACTTACACGTCTTTCTACTCTATTACTTCCTCCTATCTCTACTTTAAGGCCTGCCTCTTCCGCAAGACTGTAAGTTGCTTGAGGACAGGAATTGTGTTAACTAGTTCTATTGCACACTCCCAAGCACTTAGGTCAGTGTTCTGCACCCAGTAGATACTTGATAAAGAGTACTGATGGATTGAAAGGGACAAGATTGGCTCAAAACAGGACTGTCCATTGTAAAACTGGACAAATGGTTAGAATATGTGTCAATCGATACATAAAATCTTCCTTGGTTTTACTTGGGTATCTGCTTGAAATGCAAATTCTTACAGAGATCATGAAATTAAGATTTGGACCTCATTTGGCTTCTCAGGAACAGGGAATCACACTGCGTAATGGTTCCGCCTGGGATGAGCGTAAGATAATACCTTCAAGTTGGCCACCTGTGAAAAGACTGAAGTGTCAGGAGAAGGATGGTTAGCATAACGCTTTACAGTAGATGATCAATGAGGCCAGTAACTTCTGCAGATACACAAGTTTATGGCCAGGCAATCAACCGATTACTGGTATTTGTTGAGTGTTGTGTACATGGCACTGTACTAAGCGCTTGAGAGATTTCAGTACAACAGAGTTGGTAGACACAAAAAGCATAGTCTAAAGGTCCAGAATTAAGTATTCCCCACAACCAGAATTTGTGAAGTTCTCTCCCTAAGTAAACATCTTTCCTCAGCAGGGAAAACTTGCGAGGAGGTAGGTGCTCTGGATCCAGGCCAACAGTGGAGAAGTTCTGCCTGCCAAGCTGATGATAACCCAAAAGGGCCATTTGCCTTGGAAACGTTCCTCTGCCTGGCATACTGCAGAGGAGAAAATGCTGCCTGCCTCACAGACCTCGGAACCGGGAGGGAGGAGGGGAAGGGCAAGGAGAAGCCAAATGAGCAGATGAGAGCTTGGCAGATTCAGGATCAGGCTCTCTGCTAGATGAAGGGTCTCCTCACTTGAGTGGAGGGGAGTCTAGCAGCAGGATTGGCAGAGTCATTGGTTTAATTATGGGGGGAGGGAGAGAGGAGGGGTGGCATCGGCTCAGGGAACTTGTGCTATTAACAGTGGGAAGAGGGGTCTCTCCCAGGTTCCCTAATTTCTTCTCCTCCAAGAGTCCCCAGTCCACCCAGCCAGAAACTCTCATCTACGTGGTAGAGTTTTTGCTAAACAACCACCATCCATTCACTGGATTTTAAACTCCCCGAGGGCAGGGATCATGTTTAATGCATTGGCAAATGGACTTGGTGTACTGCATACAATTGGTGCTTAGTAAATACTTCCGTTTGATTGACTGAGAGATTCTGTATGGTTTTTCACTTTGCACTCTTCTCTCTGACTGGACTGCATTCATGTCCTCTAAACTGTGGAATGTGACCAGGAAGGATTTGTCACAGTGACACCTCAGATGAGGGCATAATTCAACATGAGGGCAAACAAGTTCCTGGCACTGCCTTCCTGGGGAATGCTGGGAGATGACTCAACAGACAGGAGTTTCCTCTGCTCCACAGGGAATATGCCAACATGCTTGGAAGCCAGACAGAAACCACCATGCAGGAGCCCAAGGGAAATATTAAAGACTTATATGTCTCTTGCCATTGTTAGAGCTTTTCATTTCCCTGAGAAAGTTTCAAATAGAAGTTGATGGAAAGGGAGCTTATCTGAAGTACAAGTTTTTGTTTCATTCCAATACTGAGCCCCAAAGGAATTGTAAATAAGTAATCTTAAAATATACCAGAACTTAAATATGTATACAGTCTGTTAATGATACTACATTTAGAGTTAATAATAATAGACCTTTTTCTGAAATATAATACACATTCTGCACTTTACAACAAACATTCCATACCATTTATTGACTTCTAGAAACTCCCAAATGTTGAAAACCCAGTGGCTCTTTTCATGGTTTATAGCCTAGCTAACTTTTTCAAATTTTGTTAAATAGTTCAGCAAAACCCTCATTCTTTTTTCCTTTGGACCTGAGATATCTTAAAAACAATTTAAATTATTTTGAGTCTTTTTCTTAGACAGCAAATATTTCAATTGTTAAAGATTAAATGAAATTTGATATTTAAAACATGAAGCTTGAATCCAGTGAAATGGGTTTTTAACATCAATCAGTGATATTTATTGAGTGTCTACTGCGAACGGGACACTGTACGAAGCACTTGGGAAGGGACAATTAAAGTAGAAGACTGTTACAATCTAATTAATCAATCAATGGCATTTATTAAGCTCTTACTGTGTAAAGAGCTATGTACTAAAGGCATGGGAGAGTACAGTGCAGTTGATAGACATACTCCCTGACCACAAGGAGCTTACAATGGAAGAAATAAAAGACATAAGTTATTTCTGAATAGTGGAAGCAGGAGAAAAAAAGATTGATTGCAAGAAATAAAATAATAAGAGGAAATTATTGTAAATTGAGTCTACATTTAAGTGCAAAGAATAGGTGAATAGTGCTAAAATAGATTTTTAAGAGCTGTGACTTGGGGAGGAGGAGAATAATTGGAAAATGCTTCCTGGAGGAGGTTTAAAACTGATTCAGTTGAGAAGCCCAATTCTTTCCTTGGTTTAGACAAAAAGTCTCTGAATCTCAACTCTATTCATGAGACAATACAAAGTAGTAAAAAAATAATATAACCTCGGGAAAGAATATGAACCATTGGGAAAATATTTATTTTGTACATATTGGGAATATATATATGTACACATACATATATATAGACCATTTTAAATATTAATTGAAACCAACTAGAACTTTTTATTGACTAATAAAACTATTCAGTGCATTAAAACAAAATGAACTGCATGGGTTATTTTCTCATTTAAAAAAGCAATCAGAAGTTTTTTTTTCATAATTGCTTTAATCATTTGATATTCTGAAGCCGAACAAGGAATGTATTGTTTTCCCCAATTGCATGCTCAATCACTTGTGCTCAGTTAAAATCTTAAAACTGTTCCAAGTTCTGAATGATTGGGGAGAAAAACAATCTCTAATCTTCTTTTTTCAAAATCATACTTAAAAGAATCATAAAATGATGAGAAAAAACTACAAATTTTAAATCTCTCTTTAAATAGCAGAAATTCCAGGAACAAGCCTAGCTCTCTAATGGAGTTTTTAATCAGAGGAAAGGAAATCCATGTCCTGTACAAAGAGCTTTGGAGCAGACAACAGGAGAAAGATGGGATCCCTTTCCTCAAAGAATTTACTATCAAATGAGATCTGAAAGGATTCGGTCACTTCAAAGTTTGTGAGGCTTCTTCACTTAAAACCCTCAGCCATTCCTCTGGCCTGGAATAATCAGGGCTAAAAGAAATTAGGTAATGGGAAGGTAAGGATTTTTTAAAAGAAAAATTAGGCAGGAATCTGAGCTTTATGCTACTAAAGTACTGTACAAGCACTTTGTGGCCTGCAAGATGTTTTGAAGCTATCTTTCCTGCTGTGGTGCTTCCTTCCTTCATTCTTTCAGGGGCACTTAAATAGTGATTACTGTCTGAGGAGCATTTGGGAAAGTATGAAATAGCTAAAAGATACAGACACTGTCCTCCAGGAGCGTATGATCTAATTCATATATGATTAACCTGCCTTACAAACAAATTAAATCCATATAAATTGGATGAACTGGGCATGGGGAATTTTGAAAGTTGCATTAGAAGAACTCAATGGATTCCAGTGTTTTCTACGTGACTTGACACTTTAGACTATACCTGAATCTGGGATTGAATAATGCAACTGGAATATAGCTCTGGTTCCCTGGTAATTTATTAATCTCCGTGTAGTCTGAAACCCTAATGTTTCTATAGAGTAGACTCACAATATCCAATCAACAAACCAGAGCTAAAATTAGTGGTAAGAGGTTCTTTTTGGATTCACGTCTTACATTTTTTCAGTGCTTTTTTTAATCCCCACAATTCCTAGGATTGTTGATGAGATAAATCCAAAAGGAATAGGGAGAAGGGTGGGGAGAGGGCGAGTTCTTCACTGATTTTAGTCTTGGAGACAGGAGCTGGGGGCCCCAAGAGCTATGGACTCATGTGAGCCCCTCTAGATTGTAAGTTCATTGTGGGCAGAGAATATGTATCGACTCTGTTGTATTGTACTCTCCCATGTGCTTAATACAGTGCTCTGCATAGTAAGCACTCAATAAATATGACTGATGGATTGATTCGAAGAGGCTCACAGAAGTTCTTTTAATTCCACCTGCTGCCCTCCTAATTGGAGTCATGTAGTCCCTGATCACCCTCTCAGGTCCTGGACAAGGAGACACACATGATGTTATCGCGTTCCTCTGAATATGTGGGGTAATGCGATGATGTCAAAAGGACCGTTTTGCAAAAGTTTTCCCAAGGGCACCCAAATCTAAGACATTTCTCCCCCGGCGGGGGGACACCTGACCCTTCCCCCAAATGCACACTTGCTTTGGAGGCTTTGCACTCCCTTCCCATGTCCTTCTGAACCCAGTCACTGCTTCCAAGTCATGGCACTCAGTGACAGGAGCCAAGGCAGACAGAGGCTGGGCACTGAAAAGACAAATACAGAACCAAAAATGTGCCCAGTGACATATCTATAACAGACTAGGGACCGAACAGCTGAAAACTTGTCTTTCCAGGTCAAAACCAGGCAACTGGTCACCTTAGTTGGAAGTGAAGTGTTCCTCAAACGCTGCCCACTCCCACTCTCAATCCTAACCAGACTTCCCAGAATAATTTCAGTGCCAGTTCAACCCTGCTACCTCCCAAACAAGCCATACAAAGCATAAGGAAGGGGCCATCAAGTCCAGAACCTGCATTTTGATCCTCTCAATCTGTCAATCAGCAGTGCTTCTTCCCTAATGATGCCTTCAAATGGAGGGATGGACAGAGTGAGCTGTGGCTTCAGCCTACAAGGAAATCCATCTGGAGTTGCAATCCAAGTACCTTTTTGCCATACCCAACACTTTGAGGACAAATTCATTCATCAGTGAAAAAAAAAAGAGAAAAAGAAACTACCTTTCTCTGGACTCATATGGTTTCTGCTGGAAGAGTGAAGAGTAAACATTTTTCGTTATCTGGCTTTTTATTAGCAATGATGCAAGTAGCAAAAATACAGCTTCGTCTTTCTGCTGCATAGGCAGCACCAGGAGCGGAGTAAGGAATGTCTTATTTTGACTAATAAACTCAATTCATGATGACATACGTGTGGGAGAAATGGTTATATTTATATGCCTCACGCAGGTCTTGTTTTTCACAAATGACTGCAGTATGTTGACTAGCAAGGTAGATGTTCTGCCTTAACGACAAGAGCCTATCTCGGTCAGTCACGTGCCAAAGAATCAGTCTTTCTTGCTGGTGTCTGGGTGGTAAGCTTCTCTTCAAAATTGGATCTGTCTCCCCTGCCTGGGAGATAGATTTACTTTGCTTCAGCCTGTCGGGGAGAAGATAACCCCTGCTGTCCACAGTCTGGGAGGAAGAAACTAATTCCCCTTTGCAGAAGTGGCTGAACAGAGAGGGAAGCTTAAAAAGGAGGTGGAATTCATTCCTTCTATTTAGCTTTGTCGTTTCTCCAGTTTTAGACCTGGGGGCCCAGCCCATCTTCGGTTAACGATATAAGTCATAGTATTCATTAAGCACTTATAGGGTGCAAAGCACTGTACTAAGTGCTGGGAATAATGGCTGGAGAAAGCAGCGTGGTCTAGTGGATAGAGCACGGGTTTGAGAGTCAGAAGGACCTGGGTTCTAATCTCAGTTCTGCCACTAGCCTGCTGCATAACCTTGGTAAATCACTTCGTTATTCTGTGCCTTAGTTACCTCATCTCTAAAATGGGGATTAAGACTGTGAGTCCTACGTGGGACATGGACTGTGTCCAACCTGCTTGATTGTACCCCAATGCTTAGAACAGTGCCTGGCACATAGTAAGTGCTTAACAAACACTGTTTTAAAGAAAAACAAACAAAAAAGACAGCTGCTCTGCTCTCTACTGCTTTTTTTTATTAAGAAATCAATTTCACCTTCTGGAGTTTACATGCAGAGGCAAGAACTGGGGTTCCTACAGGGCAGATTATTTGGATTTGGGGGAACAGGAAGGACTGACAGAAGAAATATTTATTGACACAGTAAACAAACAAATGACACTCAGGCCATCTTTTCAACAGAACCAGCTCAATCTCCATTTGAAATGCGGTTCCACAAAATCTATCTCCATGATTCCCTTTCCTACACTGCCTAGATACTTCTTTGTTGTAACCTGGAAAGAAGATACTGAAAATTTCATACCTGCCCTGACAGATTGGTTCCAGAGTTTTTCTAATCATCATAGAGGCTTGTGGGAAGAGGAAAGAAATGAATAATGTGTTCCTGAGGCTTTTTTTTAAGGATGTGGTAAATTTGAATTATTTTCAGTCCCTGCCTGAAGGGACTGAGGTGTAGACCTCTCCTACAAACACAGAACTTAAAGCTTGCTTTCAATGCCCAAAATTCTCATTAAACAACAGAATTGTGTCTTTTATTGAGCTATTGATGGAAAATATAAAAATCCCTTCCCATCCCACAAAGCCAGTGGATAAAGGTCAGCATCCACCCAGTTTTCCAGTCATTTTGATTCTGTAAAACTGAGCACCACCATATGTTCACAAGATGGATTTTTTTTGAACGTCCATAAACCTGAAATACTGGAAACAGAGGGAACCAGAGAGAAGAAACACCACAACAGTTAGTTCATTGGTAAGATTTCAAATGAAATGAAACTCTATTCTGCCTTCTCAACTCTAATTCCAAATAAAATGAAACTCTATTCAGGACTGGGAAATTGAATGCCCACTCCAAACTCCAACCGACACTTTTTCAGTCAATCTTTGGAGGCCCAAGCCCTGTAGAGGTCAGAATCTTTGCCCAGTGAGTCCCATGAGTGAACCATAAAACGTTTATGACTCCCATGATGCTTTAAGAAGGAAGGAAATTCTCTTTGCTTTTTTCTATTTTCAGCTTCTTCCCCATTTCAGCTGAAATCCTGCCAGATTAGAGTCTGGTTTGGCAGTGATAATTTTTGGGATTGAGTGGTACCATTTGCCAGGACACCAACTTGACCTTCTCCTTGTATCCAGCTCGGGAGGCGGTGGGGGGAATTCCCCACGGGGGCCACCACAGTTCCCATCCTGAGGAAAAGACTTGGGGAGATTTATGTTGCAATGTCTGTTCGGTTTTTATCAAATCCAGAGTCCACAGCAATGCATTTCTTCTGCGATGTCCTACCAAGATAAGGATCTAAACAACAACAAATGGACCAAGATAAGATGCCCTGTGGTTGAGAAACAGGAGGAGATTGTGTCTGTACCAGCTGTCGCATCCACCTCCCTGTTTTCCAAGCAACTGCCCATCTTGGAGGCCTTGCTCCAATCCTTTTGCTGGTCACCAAGGGTGATTCAAAATCTTTATGGCCCTGAATGCTTTAGGACCTGTCTTCTAAGTCACCTGACAATGTGTGTCCTGACACACCATTTCATAACATGATGGATTCACTGACTAATATATCCAGAACCAATCTTTCTAATGCAGCCAGCTTATGCTCCAACCTTCATAGCTCCTGCTGGGTACGGTGTAGATACACATTAGATCAGACCACCTTTTCAAATGTTCGGCTGTATTCCACGTTTATCCTGTTCAATTTTCTATGTCCTATTTTTATATTTGAGGTCACTTCAGTGTTTAAACACCCCTGGTATGATGTACTGGACACTGGTGAGGCTGAAATATCCCATGCCAGAGAGGATTCAGCCTGTAATATAGCATCCTAGGCAAATCACTGGGGACTCTCTCTCACTTTTGCCTTGAATTCCTCCAAAACTCAGTGTTGTGTTTTCTCCAGTAGACATTTAGCCATTAGCTTTTGGTATCACTTAGTACAGTGCTCTGTGCACAGTAAACTCTCAATAAATACTACTGATGATTATGATGATGATCTAAAGCTGTGTTACCAGGAGTCTGCGACTCTCAATCTTTCACTTTTCCTCCCTGAGCCTCGTGTCACCCTTGCCTAACAGAGAATGACTCTCCTGGTTGTAGACAGCCACATGCCCTGCCCCTTCACCACCTCTTTCAACTTGCTCAGACCCTCGAGTGAGTCTGTTCCAACCACCTCCTGACAGCCTTGACAGCAGTGACTCAAAATACCAATTTCTGAGCTATCATTTTTGATAAATGCCGTTATTTACCTCCCTTTTGTCTGGGGAAATGATAATCTTTTGTATGTTTAGTCTAAGATTCCCTCCTTCCCCGACACAACAATGGTCTAGACAGGTGACCTGTGACTATCTCCACCTCTTACAACCCCTTCTGCCTGGCATGAGGTGTCGGGGCATTATGGAATGTGAATGGGAGATGGTTCGATTGAGTAAGGAACTGAGCTGAGGCAGAATGCTGGAGGAGGAAAAGATGAGGTAACAGAGTCACTCCAAGTTCCTCTGAAGGTCCATCCTTCATAAAACTGATAATTGTGGTATTTGTTAAGCGCTTACTATGTGCCAAGCACTGTTATAAGCATTAGGATAGATACAAGGTAGTCGGGTTAGACACAGTCCCTGTCCCACATGGGGCTCACAGTCTTAATCTCCATTTTACAGATAAGATAACTGAGGACCAGAGAAGCAAAGTGACTTGCCTAAGGTCACGCAGCTTCCACTACAGCAGGCCAGAGTCCAGAACCCCCACCGGTCCCTGCCTCAGTCCTGACCTTCCATCTACCAGTAATTTCCCTCCAGGCATGGGATGGAAGGGACTAGCAAAAAATAATCTCTTGGCAGTAAAAATTGCTACATCTGTTCTTTTCCTCTTGCCCTCTTCTTCTTCCTCTTCTTTCTCTTCCTCTTTTCATTCTACTCCTTCTTCTTTATCTTCAAAACCTAGGTGACCCCAGCTCTCCTCTGCCCAGAACAGACAGGAGAGCTCCTCTTCTGGATGGTTTCTGGGCTCCCCAAGGGACAGAAGTTTGGCCCAGAAGGCTCAGAGACAGATGGGAAATGGCGGTGTGAGTAACTAACTGTAGGCGACAAAGGTGTTAGTAACTAGCAGAAGGGATGAGTGGGTTGAACTAAATGCCAAGGCTTCCTACATGCTGCCCATTGGAACAGGGCCCGAGAAACCTCCTATTTCAGCCCAAGATTGTCACTGAGAGGGAGCCAGCAAACCCAGGGAGGGGTGCGGATTGTGGTGTCTCACTGGGGCATCACTTCTGGGTCACCTCTCTCTCCTGGAGCTGCCCATCACATCACTCCCTCCCATCTGGCCCCTTTTGCTGGCTTTCTCGGTCCCTTCTGTCTCCTCCAATCATATTCCTTCTCTGCCAGCTGCTTCCTTTTCTTGTCTTTTCCCCCTTATGTGGTTTGATGGGATCCATATCCTCTGAGGGAATGCAAGCCCCATCCTGGGTTGGGATCCCATTCATTGCAAAAGTGAAGGACACTGTGCCTTCTAGGTGCCATGAGGATGTCATGAGGCCCACAGCAGTCCTTTCTCAAGAATTTTTCTCTCTCTCTCTCTCTCTTGACTTTAAGCTCTCTAGACTCTAAGCTCCTCATGGGTAGGGAACATTTCTACCAACGTTGCTGTCCTCGCCCAATCACTTTGTCCAGTGTTCTGCACTCAGTAAGTGCTCAATAAACACCACAGATTGCCTGAATTCCAGTCTTCTTCTCAGGACTTTAGGAAAGAACATAACAGATCTTCTGCTCCCCCGAATCTCGGGTCCTTTCCCTAGGCCCTCCAGGGGAAAAAAAAGATCCTGGACTCATGACTGTGAGATTCCCTCCTCTGGTAAAAATGGGATTTGTGCAGGCTACCTGCCTCCTCTAGGTAAACAGTGCTCTTTTCTGCTTGGAAGGATTAAGCAAACAGAATAAAAAGCAAAGCTCAAACTATACTTTTGGCCTTGATTGTGCCCTCCGAGGCCAAGTTAAGAGCAATAAGAAAGTTTACTGGTCATACCAGTTGCGCGTGAAAGACTTTGCTCCGGGGGGGAGGTTAAAAGTTCAAAGTTGAGTCAAAGTCTGATCTGCCTCCTCTCTTCCCTTTTAATTATCTGAGGTCAGGAAGTTCCTAATACCAGAAATCCCCAGTTGAGACCTCTGGTTCACTGAATGAACTTTAAACTCATGCACTTTTTCAAAAGGGTAAAAAGTTCAGAGAAAACACAGTGGACTTTTCCTCTTTGCCTCCACCCATTCATCCCCAAGGCCAAAAGTTGAACTGTAAAACAGAAACCCTTGTTCTCCATTCCATGCTTAAGCAGCCCACTTATTAAAAGGTAAACATTGCCAATGCACGCCGAAGTCTAAAGGGAGTCTATTCAATAAAGATGAAAATATTGCAATAAAATTCCCCACTTTGATCTCTATCACTTGAATTGCAGTGTTGAACTGTAATTTTCTATCTTTGAACTTCTGAAGAGAAGTAGTCACGTGACCTCTGTCCTCATCTACCCCATTCTCTCCCCAGTTCCCTTAGATCTGTAAATCATGAATAGGAGCATTTGGAATATAATATAATATCGTGGTATTTGCTAAGTGCTTACTATTGGCCAAGTACTGCACTAGGAGTCGGGGTAGAAACCAGATTATCAGGCCCCGTGTGGGGTTCATATTCTAAATAGGAGGGAACACAGATACTGAATTCCCATTTTGCAGAGGAGGGAAATGAAGCACAGAGTAGGTAACCGACTTGCCCAAGGTCACACAGAAGGTAAGAGGTAGAACCGGAATTAGAACCCAGGTCCTTGACTCCCAGATTGGTGCTCTTTCCACTAGACCACACCGCTTCCCAAAGGTTGGGAAGGGGTTATGGTGTTTATTAGGCTGCTTTTAAAAGTTTCTTGGATCCCTTTCTGTTCTCTTCAGGGTAAACTCTTCTCCCAGGCTTAGTCCAGTTTTCCTGGAGTGTGGGCATTAATCTGGGAAATGTTGGGAAGACCATACATTTTCTACTGACTTACTTAACGGAAACACTTATGGCCTCAGAGTGCAACCTTCTATATGTGGGTTCCAAGTGACTTTATCTGGAAAAGTCCTACTCTCCCAAGAACTTAGAAGAGTGTTTTGCACCTAGAAAGCCCTCTAAAAATACCAATGATTGATGCACAGGGCACACTGTCTTACGCTATCGAGTCATCTCTGACCCAGAGTGACACCATGGACACATCTCTCCCAGAACGCCCCACCTCTATCTACAATTGTTCTGGTAATATATCCACAGAGTTTTATTGGTCAAAATTCAGAAGTGGCTTACCATTGCCTCCTTCTGCGCAGTAAACTTGAGTCTCCACCCTCAATTCTCTCCCTTGCCACTGCTGCCCAACATGGGAATTTTGACTTCTAGCAGATTGCCTTCCACTTGCTAGCCACTGGCCAAGCTAGAAATGGAATGGGTAGTATTTATTGAGCACTTACTATGTGCAGAGCACTGGACTAAGCGCTTGGAGCGTACAATTTGGCAACAGATAGGGTATGCCTCTGCTTGACTCTTCCTTCCATAGTTGAAACTGGTAGAGTACTGGAAACTCTTCAGGTGCACAGGGTACATACACACTGCAAATAACTCAGAATATCCACCCTGATGGAGAAAACTAGTGCTAAAGATAATGCTAATAAACGAATAATACAAAATGGGGGAGTGTTCTAGGCTATTGCTGCCTACAGGGGAAGGCAATGGAAAAGACTGTCTGGGGATTAACACTGGGAACTCCGTGTGTGTGTGTGTGTGTGTGTGTGTTTAATGGCATTTGTTAAGTACTTACTATGTGCCAGGCAATGTTCTAAGCACAGGAGTAGATACAAGGTAAGCAGGTTGGACACAGTCCATGTTCCCCACTGGGGCTCACAGTCATAATCCCCATTTTACAGATGAGGCAACTGAGGCAAAGAGAAGTGAAGTGACTTGTCCAAGGTCACACAGCGCACAAGTGGCAGAGCTGAGACTAGAATCCAGGTCCTTCTGACTCCCAGGCCCATGCTCTATCCATTAGGCCATGCTGCTCCTGTGTCCAACTTGGTTATCTTATATCTAATTCAGTGCCTCGGATTATAAGAACACCTGATTACTTATCTCCCCAGTGCTTGGCACAGAGTAAGTGCTTAATAAATGCCACTGCCTGCAAACAGCCGTTTTGTGGACTGCAAGTACTACCCAGAAGAGAGAAAACATTAGAGGGTACATAGGCTGTTGAAAACTAAAATACAATCTCCCCTACATAATCCACTTACAGATACTATAGAACTGACTACAATCATCTATGGGGTTACTTATCAGCAGAAGCGATTAAGAGAAACAACCACTCTTAATTTTGTTTCCTCACAAACCAAGTGGACACAACAGAACTCGCTTCCTAACTCCTATGGCTTTGGGATGACAAATGAGAAATCTATGAAACCCGTAGAACCTTGAAAGTAAGTCTTCTCGGACAGACCGACTCAGGTTAGTAAAAAAACCCCCATCTTTTTAATGCTGACTGTTTTGACCATATCCGGCAAGGTGCTCGGTAAGCAAGGTTGAACCAGCCTTAAGAATACTCCAGATTGGGAATGGAGACCTAAAGAATTCATTCCCTTGATCCCATATGCCATGAGTCACTTTAAGGATATCCTTCAGGACTTCGGGACAAGACTAGATGACAGAATCCAGGAATGACACAGCCCAGAAGGAAGGAGAAAAGAGGTTCCGTTTCCTTAGGCCCGGATGCCCCTTCCAACAGCTGGAAGGAAGAATGATCATTCCTTATGGATCAGACAATAAACACATCCAGGAGTGTGACCAAATAGCCAGGAAGGTGAGCAGCGAGGACACCAGGCTGAAGAAGGGGAAGAGGCTGTGTATGGCTCTCTGAGCAGGGGAGATGTGCTTTGCTCTGAAGGGGAAGGAGTGGCTGGCTGAAACCTTAGCCAGAAAGTTCTCCTGGAGGAACCAGACAAACTGGCAAAAATTAAATCCAGTTTGAATGCACACTGTACAACAGAGTCTGGTTCAGTTACCATTTCCAATAGGAGCCCATTCCCCAGAGTCCATGGGGGATAATCACCCCCAATTTTCTAGGACACCCCCTAGGGTTTTTGACCCCTGGTCCTTGGCAAAACCTGTCAGTTGCCAAACAGGACTGAAAAGATCCAAAATGGGCTTCTGACCTTTAAGATCTTTGAAGGCTGCCCCTTCTCAATCCTCATCCCCACTAAGACCCCTGCCCCTTTCCATCCCCACCCTCAAATTGAAAAGTTGGCATCTCTGCTTTTCCAGTGATGATTTAAATCTCCTTACTTTGGTGTTCTGCTTGCACTTTCCCCAAACTACTAGACTGTAAACTCCTCAAGAGCAAAGATAAACCTTCTCCTAATGCTGGATGCTCCAAAGTGCTGAGTACAATGTTCTGCGTACAGTAGGCATTCAATAACTACTAATGAGAGAAGCAGCATGGCTTAGTGGAAAGAGCACGGGCTTGGGAGTCAGCGGTCATGGGTTATAATCTTGCTCCGCCACTTGTCTGCTGTGTGACCTTGGAAAAGTCACTTAAGTTCTCTGTGCCTCAGTTACTTCATCTGGAAAATGGGGATTAAGACTGTGAGCCTCAGGTGGGACAACCTGATTACCTTGTATCTACTCCCCTGCTTAGAACAGTGCCTGGCACATAGTAAGAGATTAACAAATACCATCATCATTATTATCATTATTCTTATTATTATGAAGAATAAATGAATTCCCTCTCATACCCCACTTCCAGAGCATTGGCTTTCCATCTTTCACATCAGTCTTCTTCCCAGCATCATCATCTTCAATTATCTCGTTCCTTCCCAGTCCCAAGCCTTGAGTATTCAAGCGCACTTCCCTATTTTAAATCTCCCCCAAAACAAAGGGTGTGGGGATTATTTTCCTATCCATGACCCCAACTTCTATTCCAGGTGGCTCAACCGAAGTCCAAGAGATCCAATGGTTGGCCAAGTTCCAGCAGCACACGAGCTATCGGCCTCTGACTACTAGTCAGAGAGGCTGGAAGGTGAACTCACAGCTTGGACCCCTTCCGTGAGTGACCAACTGGTTCTTTCTCCAAATCAGGGGAGTGATGTTCCCCCTTCTGTCTCTAAGAAGAGCCATTCCGGACACGAGGACTTCCCATGGCTCCCAGTTTTCTCCATTTATTCACAAGGCTCCAGGATCCCTGAGAGCTGAAAGACAAGGTCTCTTTGATATGTTCCTGTAGAAACAGATACAACTGGAGCTACCTAAAGAGATGCCTGTGTGGTTTAAATGAGCTTCTTAAGAGGAGGAAAGAAAATCCCTGTTCTTAGGAATTGGGTCTAGCCCTGCTAGGTTGTGGATCTTGGAGTCCCTGTCTCAAAGAAACCCATCACACTCTTTCTCCCAACAGCCATCACTTCCCCAGCCCCACTTTCACTTCCTTCAGAGCTACCATTCTAGATTAAAATAGTCCCAGCAGCGACCACAAGAGAGATGCACATGTACACTCTGGGGAAGGGCAGGAGCGGACAAAAGTTGGCTCAGAGGCCCCTGGCTTCCTCCTGGCCTCACCCTTTTCAGAGCCTTAACCTTGTCCTGGCAGAACCACAACAGTCCGTGAGCCCTGAGCACACTGTGGCCTGGAGCCAGTCCGACCTATTCCTCTAAGGGAAATGCATCTTCCAAGATAAGGAACGTGATCATCTACTCCACTTTCCACCTCCCTCTTCTCCTGGCTGACCCCATAGTTGTCTCTCTTGCATTTGAAACAATACATCAGCAGAAGACAGGGAGCAGATGGGGAAGACTCTGGGTGTTTGCCTCTTTGAGCCCCAGCCCTCAGCCTCTGGGTCAGGTCTGGAAACACCCGGATGGAGTAGCCTGCCTAGTGGGTGAGAGGTGAACTGACCTCCTCGGGAAAGAAGATATGTCTGAGTCCTTGGGTGGACTCGGGCTGTGACGCACTCCAGGGCCAACAACCGAGAAAAATACGGGCAAGCAGCTTTGGAGGTTAAATTTAGATTACTTAGTAAAGGAGTTAAGCCCGGGACCTGAGCAGCACTGCTCACCAAAGATCCAAGAATTCCACCTCAGCATGGCAATGGCTATGACAGGCCTCTCTCCGACTAAGTGGCTATCTTAGGAAGGCCAGAAAATCAGCACCAGGAACTTTGTGAAGAAGAAAGGCTTCACCACACCAAAAAGATCCTTGAGGCAAGACAAAGAGAATGGAAGGTTAGCTGGCTCCGGAGTGAAGATAAAGCCCATGGGACCCTGGTCAGAAGGCAGAATCTCTTGGAAGCTGTGATCATAAAGCTAGGCCAGGATAAATGGGTTTCTTTGGCAGGATGGAGATATGGCACAGAAAATCAACTGTAAAGACTTTCAGGCATGTGTTCCAGCAGAAACCAGGATTTTAACCAATGGGGTTAATAGGGATAGTCTTCCTGCTAAAAGATATTTTTAAAAAAGGACTGTGCTTTGTCCATTCCAGAAGCTTAATAGAAGAATAGAAAATGCTTCGATCCTTGGCTTGGGAAGGGAAATTTAAGATATTTGGCTGAACTGAACAATAGAATTCTATGGGCAGTTACCCTGTGTCACTGGTCATTAAAAACCAGGCTACGTTAAAGGGGAGAGATTGTACTATGCATAATAATAATGGTTACAATACATACCACCCATACAATCCCAATATCCATTTGAACCTTAGGAGCAAATTACCAGCCCTCAATCAAAAAAGGAAGTTCAACATAAAGCCAGCAGCATCCAGATGAATAACTCAGTTGTGTACTGCCTCTTGCCCGATCTCTGGGGATGAGTAAAGCGGTAGCTGATGCTTAAGGAAGATGTAGAACATGGTGGATCCAGAGGATCTAGAATGGAGATGTACTACATGGTACATCCTGAATGGAATGTCTCTCAGGGTCTGGCTTACCCTCCTGGGTCATCCCCAATCTGCATTTCAGAGGGATCTAGGGCCAGGTCACCAATCTGTGTCCAAGTACGTTCTGCTTTGTTCTAGCCCCTATTCAGAGGCAACAATATTGAAGGTGGAATCCAGCTTGAAGCTATCAGTGGCATTTATTCAGTGCCTGTGTGTGCAGAAGACACTGGAATGGTGTTCCAGTCCCTGTATGAAGGTGTGGGTAGGGGAGAGGAGAGATCAGCAGTACATGCTCAGGTGACAGTGTCCACAAAGTAAGCACTCAGTGTATACCACTGATTGTTAAGAAGGCAAACCTTTTGGCTATGAAGGATCAGTAAAAGATGGAGAGTTTTAGAGAGCCACCCTGTTCTGGATATCACCTAATAGCTGTTCTATGCTCACAATTCCAGGATCCTAAACCAAAATTACTCAGGAGTCTGACACATTGTGCTGGTGTCCCATTATGACAGCCTAAAGATTGACAAGTCAGGGACCCTTTGTGGCAGGAAAAAAATAGCTGGTTGATTATGTAGGTTCTCTGTGAGGTCAACATTCTCTAAGAAACCAAATTCATGGTTCAATGCCTAGGTGCCTCCAGCCATCAACTGGTGATTTTCAGGGGTTTTCACCTAAGCTAATCTGTTTCTTTTCACTCACCACTGCTAGTCAGGCAGGTGGCAGAAACAGGGATGCATCATATGGGGCAGGAGCTCTCCCTGAGAGTGAGGAGACTCCCAGGGTGTCCGAGCACCCATTCAGTATGCCACCAATCCAGATTGGTCCACTTGAAATAAAACTAGAGAAATTTCACTCTAAATGGCTGTTAGCTCTAAGCCTGCTGAGAGGTGCCCCCTTCTGAACAAACCTTAACATATAGGTGCTGTTACATAAACTGGGGGGATGACTCAGTTTTATAGCTTGGAGTCAAGTACAAGCAAACCTGTCAACCTAGGGAGTCATTCTTCCAAAAAAAACAAAGCCAAATACCCATCATCAGAATAATACCCTAGGTAACGTCAGATTAACTCAGTGAACAATAACAGTTCCCACAATACCAATGGTTTCTATGGTTATCCCTCCCGAAACAATAAAGTCATTACAAATACGCATTGGGCAATCCATCTGTGGTTCTCACGAGGTTATTACCAATATTCAGAACAGCGACTCTTACCTCAGGACAGCTTGAGAGGTATTTTTCTCAAGCAATTCAGCAGCCTTTTCTCTCCATTTCGGGAACCCCCAGATCGTAGCAACCAATGATATTCAGAGATTTGTGCACTGTTCAGGGAAAAGACAGAGGCTTTGAAGTACCCTAAAATATGAGTTGGACATGTAGAAACAATTAATCATAAACAACTCATTAAAATTAAAAGTGTATTCTTAAATAGTTTCTTGATTGAGAACAAATGCTTCATTAATCTGGAACATATTGACTTGAGAACATAAGTAAAGTCAAAGAGAGTAATGACTGACATGACATGGAACATGACATGCTGGCTGTCCTGGGTCTCAAAAGCTCCCTGCGAACAGACTTCCCAAAGGTCAATGCATGTGGATTTGGAAAGAATATCCACAGTTGGGTCACTTTGGGATGCCAAGTGAAATTGTTTTTCAGCTGGATGATTGTTCAGGGCCCAGCTGTCCCATGCAGTTGTGTCCCTAGAAATTCTGCTCATCAGAACACCAGACAATAATATTTATTAAGCGCTTGATGTGTGCAAAGCTAAGTGCTTGGGAGAGTACAATAGGCAAGCTCCCTGCCCACAATGAGCTTACATTCTAGAGGGGAAGACAAACATTAATATAAATAAATATTATGGCACTGGACAAAACCGGCCAATTTGAAAAACACTTTTCAATTGTCAAAATATAATCTGTCCCTCATAGGTCTCACACACTTAATCCCCTTTTTATAGATGAGGTAACTGAGGTCCATGTTTTTGTAAATTGTATTTGTTAAGCACTTACTATCTACCAAGCACTGTTCAAAGTGTTGGGCAGATACAAGTTTATCAGGTTGGATACAGTCCCTGTCCCTCATGGGTCTCAGTCTAAGTAGGAGGGGAAGTAGCATTTAATCCCCATTTTACAGTTCAGGAAATGGAGGCACAGAAAGGTTATGACTTACCCAAGTCTTACAGCAAGTAATGGGCAGAACTGAGATTAGAACCCAGGTCCTCTGACTCCCAGACCCCTGCTCTTTCCACTAGGCCAGCTGCTTTCTTCAGATTTTCACCATCATTAATCCATAAAGACTCAGTTTGGGACAGAACCAAGGTCCTAGGCTTCAGAGGTAATCCCGAGAGGGTCACTGTCTTCCTGCCTCCACCCAGGCCTTGTGACCCAGCACTACGAGAGCTAGGTGGGTTGCTTCAGAGGCAGGTGGCCAGTGTGGATTCCACTGCCTATTGGTTTTTCATCATTAACAACTCCCCTTTGCCCCTGCCACCCCCACCCAGACACTGGTTATGTGTGGACCAGGCCAGGAAAAGAGGAGGGGTGGAATTGTCAGCAGGTAGGAGACATGAGGAGGTCAAGCACTTGGAGTCACAAATATCATTGAGCTGGACCTTGGGTAACTCTCCAGACAGTTGTGACTCCAAAGGATATTATTAGAGTCAGGAAATCCTAGCAACGGAGCCACTACCACCTATTCAGGCAAAGGAAATGCCCACTCAAATTTTAGCTGGGGGCTTCAGAGGGCAGTCAGATTGCTCCCAGCAAGGAAGCAGTGTGGTCTAGTGAATTACACACAAGCATGGGAATCAGAGAACCTGGGTTCCTACCCTAGTTCTGCCACTAGTCTACTGTGTGACCTAGGGCAAGTCAAAACTCTTATTTGGCTCAGTTACCTCAGCTCTAAAATGGGGATTAAGACTGTGAGCCTCATGTAGAACAGAGACTGTGCTCAACCTGCCTTGCTCTAGCTCTTAGTGTACAGTTTCTGGCACCTAGTAACAGCTTACGGGCTCTCGTTATATCCCGGCTAGACTACTGTGTCAGCCACGCCTTTGACTACCATCTCTACGCAGATGACACGCAGATCTACATCTCCGCCCCTGTCCTCTCCCCCTCCCTTCAGGCTCGCATCTCCTCCTGCCTCCGGGACGTCTCCACCTGGATGTCGGCCCACCACCTAAAACTCAACATGAGCAAGACTGAGCTCCTCATCTTCCCTCCCAAACCCGGTCCTCTCCCTGACTTCTCTATCACCGTGGATGGCACGACCATCCTTCCCATCCCGCAGGCCCGCAATCTCGGTGTCATCCTTGACTCGTCCCTCTCGTTCACCCCACACATCCTATCCGTTACCAAGACCTGCCGGTTTCACCTCTACAATATCGCCAAGATCCGCCCTTTCCTCTCCACCCAAACGGCTATCTTACTATTACGGGCTCTCGTTATATCCCGGCTAGACTACTGTGTCAGCCTTCTCTCTGACCTCCCTTCCTCCTCTCTCACCCCGCTCCGGTCTATTCTTCACTCCGCTGCCCGGCTCATCTTCCTGCAGAAACGATCTGGGCATGTCACTCCCCTTCTTAAACAACTCCAGTGGTTGCCTATTGACCTCCGCTCCAAACAAAAACTCCTCACTCTAGGCTTCAAGGCTCTCCATCACCTTGCCCCTTCCTACCTCTCCTCCCTTCTCTCTTTCTACCGCCCACCCCGCATGCTCCGCTCCTCTGCCGCCCACCTCCTCACCGTCCCTCGGTCTCGCCTATCCCGCCGTCGACCCCTGGGTCACGTCCTCCCGCGGTCCTGGAACGCCCTCCCTCCTCACCTCCGCCAAACTGATTCTCTTTCCCTCTTCAAAACCCTACTTAAAAATCACCTCCTCCAAGAGGCGTTCCCAGACTGAGCTCCTCTTCCCCCTCTACTCCCTCTGCCATCCCCCCTTTACCTCTCTGCAGCTAAAGCCTCATTTTCCCCTTATCCCTCTGCTCCTCCACCTCTCCCTTCCCATCCCCACAGCACTGTACTCGTCCACTCAACTGTATATATTTTCGTTACCCTATTTATTTTGTTAATGAATTGTACATCGCCTTGATTCTATTTAGTTGCCATTGTTTTTACAAGATGTTCTTCCCCTTGACGCTGTTTATTGCCATTGTTCTTGTCTGTCCGTCTCCCCCGATTAGACTGTAAGCCCGTCAAATGGCAGGGACTGTCTCTATCTGTTGCCGACTTGTTCATCCCAAGCGCTTAGTACAGTGCTCTGCACATAGTAAGCGCTCAATAAATACTATTGAATGAATGAATGAATGAAAGCTTAACAAATGTCATCTTTAAAAAAATTCATATATATGTATCATAATATTGCAGGCCTCTAGCCTCCATGAGCCAGAGTAAGGTAGGCCTAATAATAACCCAATGAGCCAAGACTGAGTCAGGGTAGTTGTATGGAGTACCTCCAGAACCTAAGAATTCACTGTCAGAAGATAAAATATCATAGCAGGGCACTGAATGGTGGCCTCTTGCCTTATGCCAGTGAGACAAGATCCTTAACATTGCATTAACCTGATTTGGGGTGGGGAACAATTGTGATTTCTTAATGAACTTTATTCTGAGTGAAGAACTGTCTTCTTGAGGTGACACTCCAAGATAATTGGTTTAATAGTTATTAATTTCTAGTATTCATTTTAGTAGTGTTAATCAGTATAGGCCCATTTAGCATTAATGTGAATGTCACATATACTTCCCTAGGACTTCTATAGCCAGTCAGCATTAATTTACTGTTCCTGTCAGTTTTGATCTAAAAATTGAAAGGAGCTTTATCAGGAGGATCCTCAGATCTGAGATCCTCAGGGATCATGTCTTGTTTTGAAGCATTGCAATTTGGAAGTCACAACTGCAAGTGTGGGGAAAAATTTTGACCCCCTAATTGCCCATCCTATGGCAGTGATGACCCCACAGTTGTTGTGAACTGCAGTCCCAGCATCTCTCATTTCTGACCAAACCTTAGAGTTCCCAATCGGAGCTGAAAAGACACAAAAGCTCTTTGAAGCCTGTCCCCTCTTGGTCCCTGATAAAATCCCTTCTTGCCCCTGCACTCACAATAAAAAGTTGCCCCTTAGAGTCTGACACTCTGCAAATTAAGGTGAACGTGGCCAAAATTCAGAGATAATAATAAATCATCCACTTTGATGTTAACCACAAGTTGTTCTGTACCTTTCCTGGTTCACTTTTCAAATGGCAATTAAAAGTGTTTGGGACTGATCGTCAATTTATGGCTTCATCATTTCAAACTGGAAAGCATCCGAGGTTGGACCTCTTCACTGTCCTTTTGGTCGGTCTTCATACAGCAAGGCAAATTCTGGGTTATGGAAAGCACAAGAACTGCTATTAATGGGTCAGATCAAGGCACAGTGGTGTTTGCTTCCAACAGTGGCATGGAGATGGCTGGAGAGACAGCAAGAAGGTTACCTCCCTGACATCCTTCTTATCGTTATCCATCTTTCTTCCTCCTTATTTCCTCTAAATCTCAACAGATGTAGCTTTTTTTAAATCATAAAATAACTGGTTAAATCCAAACTTTGAAACAAATGAGAAGCTTAAATTAAAAAACACTTAAAATCCTCAGCTTTGAAGTTTCTGTATATCTCACTGTTTAAGTTCCGGGTTCACTTCTCCCCTCCCCCATTTCTAGTTTCAAATCAATCAGTGGTACTTAGTGAGTGCTTCCTGGGTGCCGAGGACTGTATTAAGTAATTGGGAGAGTACAACAGAGTAGGTAGGCAATGAGCATACAATCTAGTGGTTTAAGAATTAAGGGAAAAGGGACCTTAAACATGATTGGTTCTTGGCCCTAATATGCTAGTCAATTTCAAGGAAATGTTCAACAAACACATTGTGACAGAAGTTGGCTTGTGAGTTGGGCCTTTTGTTATAGTGGTCATGGAATCTTGCCTGAGTTTTCTCTGGTACCCTGGGGGTTCCCTTACCAAGATGATGAGGCACACCACTGTAGTTATTCTACCCCGGGCTTTTATATTGTCAGGGTGACGATTTGCTATGGTGTCTTTTAGCAAGTCAAGAAACTTGAATAGAAACATGCTGAAAGGGTCACAGAAATTGGAGTCAGGGAGATGAACTGACGTGATATCGTTCACCGGAAATATTGTGTGCAGATGGTTACTATATACTGCTATGTTGAAGAATGGACTAGAAGAGAATAAAGGAGAGAAAAAAGAAAAATGGCAGCGATGAATAAAGCTAATGTTACATAATGCTGATGAGGAATTAGATGATTTACACTGGGCAACAAGACTGAAATACATCTTAAGCATGTAATCTCACATCATGTGGTATTATATATAGTAGAGACTGTGCAGGGAGCTTGGAGGTGAAAAAGATCATTCTCTCATTGGAAGTGATGCATTAGCAGAAGGATTACAGGGCAGGGAACAGAAAAGGAAGAGGATTGAAAGGAGTATGACGCAGGAAGCAAAGGATTTCCACACAGGACAGAAAAAAAAGAGAAAAGTCAAAGGGAAAAGGTTATTGCCCTCCAAATTGCAATGAGAGTGTCATTTGCGTGGCTCTGAAATGTAGTCCAGATTTCCCTGGGGGACAGAGGCATGAGAGTAGAGGACCCAAAAGCATCCCTTCAGACAAAAACTCCCAAAATGCATCACTTGAACTTCTAGCTAGTAACAGTGGGTTGCAGTCAGTGGGAGCTCAATAAATACCCTTTCTACTTTTACTGCCTCAGTGATGAGCAATCACAAAATGAAGTCCATCTCCTAGGAGACAGTTCCTCAGATTATTATCTCGAAAATAGAAATAATCCCCAAACCACAGGCCTTTACAGCTTCATTAGTCGTTCAGAACAAGTGGGGAGCGTGAATCACAGAAGCAAGCATGCTGTTCTTAGATCTGAAGCTCTCACATGTTGAATTGATTGATGTGTTTTAAAACAATCTGGATAAATCGAGCTCCTCTCCTTCCCTTGGACCTGAATCTGCGCCATCCGCCTTTCAGAATCAATATCTAGCGATGTTTCCAAGGCATCACAATGTGATTTTGGCACATGACCAGTGGAAAAGAGCCTTCTCCAAATCTCCGAGCATGTGTGTGAATCTGGTGGCCAAGCAGATCTTTGGGCTTTGGAATAGGCCCCATCTCCCCCCTCCCCATCCACCTCCGCCTTCCCTCAAAGCACCAGATTGCCTAAATGCATGCACTTAAGCCTCGAGAAGCAGAAGGAAGGGGTCTTGTTGATAGGGAGATTTTGTGCGCCTTAACTTTCCCAACTGAAACCCTAGCGGGCCTCTGGAGACAAGTGCCCCGCTCTAAGCATCCATAATTCATTAAGGTATGAAAGGAGAGATCATACAGAAGTCACTGATTTACATTTGCCAGATAAATGAAGTGCCAGATCTTTTTTTAAAATCAATAAGTGAATGAATAAATAAATGTTTAGAGCATTTAGATTCCGTTATCATAACTACTAGCTTGGTCGGCTAGTCAGCGTTGCCTGGACTGGAAATGACTTGTTCATTTCTAAAACCTCCTTCCCAGTGGTACAGGGATACGCATTTACTCAGCCAGTCAATCATATTTACTGAGCGCTTACTGTATGCAGAGCACTGTACTAAGTGCTTGGGAGAGTACAATATAACAATATAACATAATTCCCTGCCCAGAGTGAGCTTACAGCCTAGAGGGGGAGACAGATATTAATATAAATGAATAAAATTACAGATATGTTTATAAGTGCTGTGGGACTGGAAGAGGGGAATAAATAAAGGGAGCAAGTCAAGGTGATACAGATGGGAGTGAAAGGTCAGGAAACAAGGATCTAGTGAGGGAAGCTATTATCCAACCTCTGCTTCACTGACACTTACCTCTCCTGCCTCCCAACCCCTAACTGTGAGTGTCACTCAAAGTTCAGTTCTGGGTCCCTTTCTTTTCTCCATCTACACCCACTCCCTTGGAAAACTCATTTGCTCACGTGGCTTCAACTATCCCCTTTATGCTGATGACACCTACATATCCAGGCCTGATCTCTCTCCTTCTCTACCGCCTCATATTTCCTCCTGCCTTCTACTTGGATGTCCTCCGCTCACCTCAAACTTAATATGGCTAAAACTGAACTTCTTATCTTCCCTCCCAAACCCTGTCCTCCCGCTCACTTTCCCATCACTGTTGATGGCATCACCATCTTCCCTGTCTCATAGGCCTGTAACCTTGGCATTATCCTTGATTCTTCTCTCTCATTCAACCCACATATTCAAACTATCACTAAACCCTATCAGTTCTACCTTCACAACATTGCCAAAATCTGCCCCTTCCTCTCCATACAAACTGCTACCACATTAATGCAAGCACTTATCCTATCCTGCCTTGATTATTCTATGCCTTGATTGTTCTATCAGCCTCCTTGCTGACCTCCCAAGCCTCCTGTCTCTCCATACTCCATTCTGCTGCCCAGATCATTTTCCTTCAAAAACATTCAGACCATGTTTCCCCACTTCCAAAGAAACTCCAGTGGTTGCCTATCCCTCTCTGCATCGAACAAAAATTCCTCACCACTGGCTTTAAAACACTTAATCAGCTTGCCCCCTCCTACCTCACCTTGCTACTCCCCTACTACAATCCAGTCCGCACACTTCATTCCTCTAACGCTAATCTTTTCACTCTACCTTGATCTTGTCTATCTCGCCTCCGACCTCTTGCCCACATCCTACCTCTGGCGGGGAATACCCTCCTTCCTCAAATCAGACAGATCATATCTCTCTCTCACTTGAAAGCCTTGTTGAAGATATCTTGTGAAGATCGATCCAACAGGACTTTGTGATGGATTGGACATGTGGGTGGGAAGAGAGAGAGAAGTCAAGCAAAATGCCATGGTTATGGGCTTGTGAGACAGGAAGGATGGTGGTGCCGTCTACAGTATTGGGAAAGAAGGAGAAGGACAGGGTTTGAATGGGAAGATAAGGAGGTCTGTTTTAGATGTATTAAGTTTGAGGTGATGGCACGGCAGCCAAGCTTTGCCCCTGTCCCAGCCCAGCACCCCACCCTTGTACAGGCAGGTTTAAGCTTGAAGATAGAAGGTTGATTCCAGGACACTGATTTCTTGGCCATTGTCGATGAAGCAAGGTCAGTGGGAATGCTCCAGTGATGACGTGATATTTACCTTTGGCCCATTGAAATTGGTTATTTTATTCCCATCCTAAAAACTGGAATGCATTTTTCTCCTTTGACCCTCTTTTGAGACTTCCCTTCCTTAAGTTTATTTTTCTAGTGTGCTTTGAGATCAATTATTCTTTCCCCATCCCTTTAGGCAAGCCACCTGGGTGGTACACTGTTCAAAAATATGCTGAATGGTAAAGAAGAAGAAAACCATAATGGACTTCACACAGCTGGTGGACACTTCGTGGGGGAGGCAAGATTCCTCCCCAAAAAAGACAGATGGAGAAAATGGCTGGGAGAGTTTGGACCTTGGGCATCCACCTCCCCTGGGTTTTATGGTTCACACCCAGACTAACACCCAGGAGCTGTAGTGAAATACAGTGGGTGGGTGCCTGGGGTGAACAGACAAAACCATTTTTCATCTTCTTCCCTCTAAACACAGACTGCAATTGGAAAATCTCCAATTGGGAAATCTGGAAGAGAACTCTGCTGTCACTTCCTAGGATCTGAGGGAGTAGCCCTTAGATCTCTAACCTTCTACCTCCCGCTGTTGTGAAGTCTACGTCTCTTGATTGCTCTTTAGAGAGGGCTATTCAGCAGTGTCAAATTTTGACTTGTTTTTAAGGACCCCAGAAAGCAAAAAGAGAATCCTCCCATATCAAGAAGCAGTGTGACCTATTGAAAAGAGCACGGGTCTGGGAGTCAGAGGACCTGGGTTCTAATACCAGCTCTGCCAATTGTCTGCTGTGTGATTTGGGGCAAGTTGCTTAACTTCTCTGTGTCTCACTTTCCTCATCTATACAATGGGGATTAAATCCTACTCCCACTAGAATGTGAGCACCATGTGGGGCTCTACACACAGTGAGCGCTCAATAAATACAACTGAATGACAGGGACTGTGTCCAACCTAATAACCTCATAGCTATCCCAGCACTTAAAACAGTGCTTGGCACACAGTAAGAGCTTAACAAATGTAATAATAATAATAATTACCATAGTAGGTTTATAGTGCACATTGGCCATCTTTGCATCCTTTTAAGATTTCAAATCTACTTATCTTGCCATCTAGAAAGCAGGTCAGGATCAACAGGTTTTACCCATGCCAGGAATACACCTAATGACCCAGGGAGGGATTTTCTAGAGGTCTGGCCCAAGAAAGTCTAGCAGCAGTAGTAATAGTACTAGAATTTACTTGGTCTACTGGATACCAGTCTAATACAGCATGGTCCCAATCCAGTCACATTTTGTACATGAGCTGACTTGAGGGATTATAAATTCAGTCAGCTGGGAACATAATAGCACATAGAACACCCCCAGTCCGATCAGTCTGCTTCCCTAGCTTCTTCCCAAACACTGCAGCTCCCAGCTTAGAATCGCAGGAACGTTGGCTTCAGCCAACAGAGGCGGCTAGTCCATTCCTGCTCCCTAGGAAAATGTCGGGGTACCTTCCCACTACCTACAGTTCCTTGTGGACAGGGAATTTGTCTACCAAAGCTGCTGCATTGCTCTCTCCTAAGCACGTAATAATATTAATAATATTGATTGATAGACCGAAAACTTCCAGAAAGGGGAGCCCTCATGGATGCCCCAAGACATGACAGAATTCAATACCTGATTCCACCATCAAGCCTGCTCTTTCTATCCTGAACTTTGCATGGCCTTCAGGATAGGCCTGCTAATGTCTGCTAATTATTTTGCACTGTACTCTCCCAAGTGCTTAACACAGTACCCTGCACATATAGTAAGTGTTCAATAAATACCATTGATTGATTGATTGGTTCCCTAGTAAGAGAAGCAGCATGGTTCAGTGGAAAGAGCACGGGCTTTGGAGTCAGAGGTCATGAGTTTGAATCCCAGCTCTGCCACTTGTCAGCTGTGTGACTGTGGGCAAGTCACTTAACTTCTCTGGGCCTCAGTTTCTTCATCTGTAAAATGGGGATTAAGACTGTGAGCCCCATGTGGGACCACCTGATTCCCCTATGTCTACCCCAGCGCTTAGAACAGTGCTCTGCACATAGTAAGTGCTTAACAAATACCAACATTAACATTAGTCATCTCAAGGAGTTGATGGCCTCCCCTGCACCACCAAAAGGGTGAGTTTCCCTGCAAAGGAGTTACTCGGGATCAACAGCTTTACAGGCTCCCCATACAATGTCCAGTAATAAGGATGAGAAGGAGGCATTGCAACAGAATGAGAGAAGACCAATCCTAGGCAACTTTTCCCACACTGGGTTTGCCAGTGCAAAACCAGTTAGTCCAGCCTTGCCTCTTTTCTAGCCAGCAGTCAGCCACATACACCAAAGCCACTGACACAGGCTGGGGTCTGAGGGAAATCAGAAGAGGATCACCAAACCAGCCTCGGAACAAGAACTAGGCCAAACACAAATATTTCCTCTGTGCTCCAAGACACAAGCACAAGGTGAAAGAAAATGGGCATTGATGGAGGACAAAAGGTTAACAAGAACAAGCCTGTAATCTGTAATGGAAACTCCAGCCACAAACAAAGCAGAGTGGTCTAGTAGAGAGAGAACGGGTCTAGGAGTCAGAGGTCCTGGGTTCTAATCCCGGCTCTTCCACTTCTCTGTTTGTGACCTCGGGTAAGACACTTCATTTATCTGGGCCTGTTTCCTCACCTGTGAAATGGGGATTAAATCCTCCCTCTGATTTAGACTGTAAGCCCCATGTGAGACAGGGACTATGTCCAACCTGATTATCTTGTATCTACTCCAGTGAATAATACAGTGCCTGGCACTGAGTAAGCACTTAACAAGTACTATTAAGGAAAAAAAAAGATAAGCCTTAGTCCTGACTTCTGGAGAGCCTAAACACAGGAGTTGATTTTAGGGCTAGTAGTTTGTGTAGCCACTTGCAATCTCTCATCCTTGCCGATCAGGTTCCCACTGGTGCCCAGGGCCTACCAGGTGAGTAGACAGTATCTCCAAAAGTGTCTCCAAAACATTTTACCTGCAAGGCCCATTTATGGCTGAAATAACCACTGTATAGTTCTGATGCTGGGCCACAGTGCCACAACCCTAGTAGTATTTACTGAGCACTTACTCCTTGCAAAACACTGTAAAACTCTTGAGATACTAAACATTCGGTAGAAATGCTCCTTGTCCTCGAAGAGCATACATCAAGAGGAGGAGACAGACGCTACAGTAAGTTATAGGTGGGTAGAACAAACAAATTTAAATTTTAAAATTTTATATATATATGCTGAGGGGGAAGGGGACAGGAAGATTAGCTAAGTGCTTAGGGGGTCCTGCAGGGGATACTGTAGGTGGTATGTCTGTCTCCCCCTCTAGACTGTAAACTCACTGTGTGCAGGGAATATGACGGCTTATTGCTATACTGAACTCTCCCAAGTGCTTAATGCTTTACACACAGTAAGCGCTCAATAAATACAATTGAATGAATGAATGGTCTTCACCAGCCATGCTACCCAGATATTTTTCAGGATTCCTCCTGGGCCAAAAGTAAAGTGTTTTGGGTGATTCTTCACTCAGGAATCTTCATCCCTAATGCCACAATCCCCGCTGACAAAACCAGGACTAGAACGCTGGCCTCCAGTTTTCCAGAGCTGTGCTCTTCCCCCGGCCAAGAAGCAGGGTTAGATGTAGTCTACAGACCCTAAGGGCAGGGTCACTTTTGACATACCGGCTGCTTCCAAAGATAGCAGACTGAGGGCTTTTCTCAGGGAGCTTGATGAAGTCAATGAGCCCTGAGAAGGTGAGGTGTCCGTTGAAGCCTTCTCCAGTTGTTCATGCTGTTTGTTCAGCTGGGTTGAGGTCATATTTATTTCTTAGCTGTAATGAAGGTATCTGATGGCCTCACAACCTTTCTCTGGGCTTTTTCAGTACTTTCCCTCCTAGAATAACAACCCAATCCAGGCACTGACCTGATTCTTACTACCTTTCATTTACACTGTGTGCGACGATACAGGCTACGGCAATAAAATTCCCCGGGGCAGAATTTAAAATGTAAATACACTCGTAGAAAGGCCAAAGTGACAATGAGAAGAAAAAGCAGGGGAGGTGGCAGAAAGGGAGAAATAGAGAAAGAAAAAGTGACAGCTACAGAAAGGAGTAGCCACTTCTTAAGGCTTTTAGACAGAGGAAGTATGAGGAGTTGGCATATTGATGAGGGAAAAGGACAGACTCACAAAAGGTAGAATCTTTGCCCCGGAAAGGACTCCAAGGGGTCAACCAGTCCAAGCTTCTGTCTCTAGTAAAATGAATGCCTATCCCACCCAGGCTCTATATCTGTCTTCTTTGTGTAAATTTCCTACAGGAGGAAGATCACAGGACTTCCCTTACCTTCTCATTCCAGGGTTTAATCACTCCTCCAGGCAAGTCAAATCTCTCTATTTGAATTCTCTCATTTCTTGTAATTGAGCTCATTTACTCTTGTTGAGTTTCTCTGTGGAATTGGAGATCAATGGATCACTGCTCTTCCTAGTGGCCCATCTTTGTCATGCAAGGTCTCAATAAGCAAAATCAAAGAACCAAAACACACATATGTAAACACCTTGTTGTACTTTCCACGGTACTCAGCAAGGTACTGTGGGTGCTCAGGAAACACCTTCACTATTACCACATTCCTCTAATAAAGACATACACAATATAAATACTTTTCATGTTCCACACAAGAGCCTCGATAAGGTCTGTTACTGTTGCAGCTTTCTCTCTTCCTTACAGAGCTTCTATAGATCTCATATATGGTTCTTGAATATTTATTGGTTCTTCATTTCTGTCACCTCATGGCAGAAATGAACTCACACTTGGAATTCCTTACCTACTTCAGCTCCACTAAACTTCATCATCTCACTCCTTCACAGCCCTCCTCAAGAGTCACCTCCTCCAAGACTCCTTCCCTGATTAATCATCACACGCCTGTCCATGGCATCCTATCAGCCATCTCAGCATAGTGGTGAGGTTTTTTTTGACACTGTAGCTATCCTCTCACTCTAGCTTATTTTTAGTAGTAGTAAGCAATGTGGGTTAGCACGGTTTGGGGAGTCAGAGGTTGTGGGCTCTAATCTCGTCTCTGCCACTTATCAGCTGTGTGATTTTGGGCAAGTCACTTAACTTCTCTGTGCCTCAGTTATCTCATCTATAAAATGGGGATTAAGACTGTGAGCCCCTCGTGGGACAACCTGATTACCTCGTATCTACACCAGCACTTAGAACAGTGCTTGGCCCATAGTAAGTGCTTAAAAAATACCATCATTATTATTATTGTTAATATTGTAATTAATAATTATTATGGGATTTGTTAAGCACTTACTATGTGCTAGGCACTGTACTAAGCTCTAGGGTAGACACAAGCTCATTGTGGGCAGGGAGTGTTTCTGTTTATTGTTATATTGTACTCTCTCAAATGCTTAATACAGTGCTCTGCACACAGTTCAATAAATAAGAATGATTGAATGAATGAATAAATGAAGGTAGCTTATTGTTTGTTTGACCATTTGTATCACCAATTAAACTGCAAGTTCCTTCAGGGCAGAGACCAAGCCACTAGAAATGATAATAATAATGATATTTATGAAGTTCCAACTATTTGCCAAGCATGGTACTGAGCGCTGGGGTAGTTAATCAGGTCAGACTGACCCACATGAGGTTCACAATCTTAGAAAGATAAATTAATCAATGGTATTTACCGAGCACTTTCAGTGAACTAAGTCTTGTAGTAAATACTTGGGAATGTACGATACAACAGACTTGGCAGATGCAGTCGGGGCCTATGAGGAACTTACAGTCCACAGGGGAAGGACTGATGTTAAAGAAGCAGGGAAAATAGAAATTGGATAGAAGCTTCATTATACAGATGAGGAAACTGAGGCAGAGAAAGGTGAAGTGACTTGTCCAAGGTGACTCAGCAGACAAGTGGTAGGGCTGGGATTGGACCCCAGGTCCTCTGGTTCTCAGACTCTCACTCTTTCCACAAGGCAACACAGCTTCTCTGTAATAGGAGTTCTGCTTCAAGTAAATGTTCGAAAATTGCTGTTGATGATATAATAGCCTTGGGGTGTTACTAATCAATTCCACACTGTGCACAAAAAGAAGGTCCTTTGCCCGCTGGTGTTTGTACATAGGGCTCACAGCCTTAATCCTCATTTTACAGATAGGTAACTGAGGCTTAGAGAAGTTAAGTGACTTGCCCAAGGTCACACAACAGACAAGTGGAAGGACCGGGATTAGAACTCAAGTCCTTCTGACTCTCAGGTCCATGCTCTATCCACTAAGCCATTCTGCTTCTCTTCCAACAGCCTGCTAATGGAACTCCCTGGGACCCTGTTTTCAATTTCAAAGACTTTAAAAAGCTCTTACTAGGTGTCAAGCATTGTTTTAAGCACTGGGGTAAAGACAAGTTAATCAGATTGGACACAGTCCCTATCTCATATGGGGTTCACAGTCCAAGTACGAGGGAGATTTAATCCCCATTTTACATATGAGGAAACTGAGCCTCAGAGAGGTCAGTGATTTACCCAAAGTCACACCATAGGGAACTGACAGAGCAAGAATTAAAACCCAGGTCCTCTGGTTCTATCCTCCACAATATGATGCTTCTGTAAAACGTTTGCTCTGCTCTCCCTACTTGCTTGACCCCCATTTCAGTTAGCCATTCAGAACCTTGGATAGCTGTTATCTTTTATTTAATCAATCATAACATTTATTGAGAAACTTCTGTAAGCAGAGCACTGTACTGAGCGATAGGGAGCGATCAATAGAATTAACAAATACAACCCCAGCTCTCAACGGGTTTAGAAGCTAGCAGATTGTGTCCCAATAGTAAAGCTGTGTTGCTGGGGTTGGTGAGCTGACTGTATTCCAGGACTTTGCTACTGGTGTCCTGTATTCCCAATGGATGAAGCAGATGTCTTATAGGTAATACCGATACCTTTTTCTTTCTCCACCCAATAGCTTTTCTTTTCTACTACACCAGTTGATAATTAATGGCTTGAAAGACCAGAGGTGTTGAGAGAGTCTGACATCCTTATACACTGTCCATTATGACTTCTCTCCCATTTTTGTTGGTGCACAACCTGTAAGGAAGCCAAGTGTTTTCATGCTTCGTACCCGAATAAAAAAGTATGCACCACTGAAATGAGCCCCAATCTCCTGCTCAGAAAACACAGAAGACAGTCTCTCTTTGCATTCAATAAACCCCCTGCCAATGATCTTGTTCTAACTAAATGTTCCCGTTTTGCAGGCTCTACAGGCAACCGATCATTGAAGTGAAATCAATATCCCATTAGAGAATTTTTGACCAATCGCTTCATTTGACACTTGCAAGAAGGGTGGGAATATAAATCCGTCTGATAGGCTCTGAGGGTGCCATTAGTCTATGATCCCAAACAACACAGCCTTGTCCTCTTAAGAGCCCTTTCTCTATGAAAGAATAGAGAGAAGTGATTCATTCTCCACCCTGATAGCCTCAGAATGACTCTTTAGCTCAAAAATTAGCATCCACAGAGCTTCTAAGGTGATTTAGGGGGCTCGGGGATGAATTCATTTTGTTAATTGGTGTCCAATCTTATATAAAACTGTAAAAACTTAAATACCAACTTTCCTGAGAAAAGAGAAGCCTCAGCCCCTTCTTCAAGAGCCTTCCCAGTTCAGAGCCAATCACAAATCCTTGGAAATGAAGAAATCTACATTGCTCCCTATTCTGGTCCCTCCAAACTTGAGCCTTTTTGACTCCATGCTTTGGACCAAACTCCCCAGCCCTCCGGGCCTATACACCAGCACCTTCTGCTTCTCCCATCTTCTCTGTCCACCAGACAAGGATTTGGCTTTGCTCCCGTCTGAGCGGCCCAGGGTCCTGGACAACTTTCTGCTTTTGGCTCCTTTGGCTCTGCTTTGGGATTCCAATTCCTTTTGTTCTCTCAGATGGTGGGAGTTTGTAGACAGTCTGCTCTCCCAGTCCTTAGCCTTCTACTTGGTTCTGACATTTCATAAAGTACACCGTGCCAGCATCCCAGATCAAACTTGTCAGGGCACGGACGTGTTACCCACGCCAGGACGACTCTCGCAGCTCCATAAACTCGTGTGATAGCATCTTTTTTTTCCATTCTTTCCTTGGGTCTGGAGATTGATGCCTCCTGGATTCCAGTTTCTACCCTCCGGTTTGCCAATGACGCACTACCTTGGTTGCTATGGCCACTGGTGATTTATCTGTTGGAGTCTTATTCCTCGGCATATGGCTGCCAAAGCACCAGAGTTCCAGACCTGGGGTTCTGGGCAAGTCTTTTAGCTGAGGGTCAGGTTTGCCTCAAGCAGTCTGGCACATGATTTGAGTTTTCTTCAAGCTAATTGCCCCCCTTCCCCCCCCCTTACAAATGTGCCAGTAACTCTGTCATATCATCTCTAATCCATTCCATTACTTGGGTGTGGGTGTCTCTGACCTCATCGTCAGCACACAGTCATTTACAAGCAACTAGGCTCAGCAATTCCCATAAGCCCCAAGCCAATGAAGCAAAGCATCGTGGGAGAGTGGAATCCTGGTCTCCAGGGCCCTTTTAGTATTTTTGCAAGACTTTCTGGCCACACCACACAACCCAGTGATACACCACTGGGAAGAGAACTGGTTTACCATAGTATTAAACCAACCTTGATACTGGTGATATTTGTTAAACATTTACTATGTATAAAGCATTGTATTACACACTGGGGTGGATACAAGATAATCAAGTCAGACACAGTCCATGTCCCATAGAGGGGGTCTCAATCTAATGGGGAGAGAGAGCATATATTTAATCCCCATTTTACCAATGAGGAATTAAAGCATAGAGAGGTTAAGTGACTTGCTGAATGTCACACAGCAGGCAAGAGACAGAACCAGAATTAGGTCTGCCATGACCCATTTACTCCTTTAGTGAAGCTCTTTGCAGGCAGGGATTATGTCTCATATGTCTGCCGTACTTGCCCAGAGCTTACTACAGTGTTCCGCACTCAGTACAAGCTCAATAAATACCACTAATTGATTGAAGCAATAAAGACCTGGAGGAAATCACGGGGAAAAACTTGCTTTCCCAGATGAACTTACTTATGCAGCACCTAATTCAGAATATAGTCAAGGTCTCTTTCACAGGCTCTAAAAGTCTTAACAACAATTCATTTGTCAACAATGCATATTAGGCTTTTATCAGAGTCCTTTGGGTAATTAATTCCAGGGCTTCTCCTCACTGATAGAGAAACAGTTTGGCCCAGGGGAAAGAGTATGGGCCTGGGTTCTAATTCTGCCTCTCTCACTTGTCTGCTGTGTGACCTTAGGCAAGTCACCTCACCTCTCTGGACCTCAGTTCCCTCATCTGCACAGTGGGGATTCAATACCTGTTACCCCTCCTACTTGGACTGTGAGCCCCATGAGGGACCTGATTATCCTATACCTACCCCACCACTCAGTACAGTGATTGGCACACAGTAAGTGCTTAACGAACACTACTGTCCTCTCTGAGGTCCCTTAATGCAACTTTGCTGGATGTCTCTAGAGATTGTAGTGGAGACCAAGAACTTGGTTAGATCTAAGAAAGAATTTTTTCACTTCACGGGTGAACAGTCAAAAGGCTACCACACAATCCCATTCTTGAATATTAGACTACTAACCTCCCTGGGTGATTTAGACAGTCACTTGCCTGGAAGTTGGGGCCTGGACTGAAAGACCTAATGAGGTTTCTTCTACATCTAGGACTCTATTTGACTCATCGCATTTTGGTTAGTCTTATTCACTGACTCTCCCGACTTGAACCAAACAAATGGTCCACGTGCACAGACTCTTAGAAAACCCCTTATTTCTTCTCAGGTCACACAACCGAAAGGAGGGAAAACGTCTCAGAGGCCAACAGATCTCACTGAGCGACACCATTTCCTGGCATTTTATTGAGGGCAAAACCAGGTAGAGCATAATTTGCAACACACAAATATTCTGGGAAAGATCTGATAATGAGCTGGAGTTAGCTCATACCCATTACTGGTGATGCTCATCCTCCAACAGCTCTTTATGCAAGTGTCTTTGCTCATCCCATTACCCGCCTTGAGAGAGTCCAACACATCACACACCCAGATTTCCTGGCATTACAACATCTGCCATTCTTATCCATTTCGATCAAACCCATACAAGTTAAAAGGAAGAGAAAATGCCCAGAGAATACTTTGAAAAAATCAGCAACTCGGCTTCTAGCACCTCGCCTTTACTTGTATTTTTGCAACCGTATAAAACTCCGTCCAGTTGTGCGACCAAACCTGATGGAAAGACCTCCAAGGTTGAATGGTGAATTTTGAAAAACAGGCAGTTATAAGTGCTCTGAACCAACCAAATTCACTTACCAAGTTCCTGCCATGAACCCTCAATTGTATCCACCCTAATTTTTGTGACAGAAGATGTCGCCTTCATTTTTTTTAGCATTGCCAGTCTCCCACTTTGCTCCAATCTTTGCCAGAGAAAAAGGAGAAGGCCCTGAGTTTTATTTCACTTGGCCCAAATCAAGCCTTGGACAGCAGCACTGAAAGGGTCCCGTGATACTACTGCCCTGGGGTGAGCCCTTAAAAACGGTTCCTTTGATAAAAGGATCTTCCCGAATACAAAGTTTCTCAAGCTCCTGTGAGGTAACCTTTAGCAGGATTAAAAAACAGTAATGAGATAACTCCTCAAAAATCAATAAATAAACATCCAATTCAGTAATGCATACCACTTAGCTTTTCGACATTAGGCGAAACATTGTTTTTCACTAACTGAATTTACCTCTGATCCATTAGGAATGTTGATGGTCCACACAGCTGCCTGGAATTAAAAACTAGAATTTGATACCCAGTGGTTTTATTACATTTACAGTGGGCATTTATCATCCTAAAATGAGCACGACGGTCTGACTTCCTGGCAAAAGCAAGGGGAGGGGTCACATTTAATTTCAATTTTCTCACCAGGATTCATTTATTCATTTTTGTGCATTTCAATTTATGTTGAAAGTTTTGATGATAGTTGCCATGGATTTAAGGGGAATTATGAAAAATGGTAAGGAGCAGTTTATATATGATGATGAAGGCTATTCAGTAGAGGCGTTCTGAAAACAGCTAAGAAGAATAGTGGAAGTACGCATACAATTGTTTCCCTTCAAAGAGGGGTTAGTCACAGCCCTGCTTGGAGGCAGTAGGCTGGCATGGATAACCTCTTTGAGATTCCATGCAAGTCAATGATTTTATGGCAACACTGGTCTTGAGCCAATCCCACTCAACCAACTAAAATGGGTTGGTTTTTTTCCAGATCCCGAGGAATCATTTAGTATTTGATGCTCTTCTGGGACATCAGAATAATAAAGTATTCAAAAATTTATTATGTCGGATTCAGATCCTTTCTCTGCCCCTAAACATTCATTGGCGTAAACATTGGTGAATAGTGGAATGCCCAGAAATTGGTCAGCGGAAGAAAAAGGAGCTGATAGGGCTCTAGAGTTTTAGCTTACACTCTCTAGAATGTAGAGAAGCAGCGGTGCCTAGAAGTAAGAATGTGGGCCTGGGAGTCAGAGGGTCTGGGCTCTAATTCTAGCTTCACCACTTTCCTGCTGTGTGGCCTTGGGAAAGTCACTTCACTTCTCTGGTCCTCAGTTACCTTACATGTAGAATAGGGATTAAGACTGTGAGCCCCATGTGGGACATGGACTGTATCCAATCTCATTAGCTCGTATCTACCCTAATGCTTAGTACAGTGTCTGGCACATAGCACGTAATAGCATAAAAAGCTCCTTTAAAGCAGGGAACGGGTCACTTTTTAAAATCTGTACTTCCAAAGCGTCTAGTACAGCACACTGCCCCAAATATGCACTCAATGCATACTACTTCAGAAGACAAGATTGAGTCTGTTGTTCTGTATCGCCCAAAAGTATTCCTGTCAGAGACCTGAGCGATCCACACCCAAAGACAATGTCTAAAATATTTCAAATTTGTGAAGGGCAAAAACTGTAATAAGGCACTACTAAATAGCCCAGGAGAGGAAGCTTCAAGCACAAGCAGAGGCAAGCTGTCCCAGGAAAATGTCAAATGATTTTTGCTGGAGGCACACAGAAGTATCTTGGAAGTAAACAAGAACCCAGCCTCCCCTTGCTTAAAACAACCATCCCAAACAGAAACCCCACCCCCACGCTTTCTGGGATCAATAGGGCCCTTGATGTCACACTGCTTGTGTTTCAGGGTCACAAGCAGCCCATTCTAAACCCCACAGAATGATTGAGAAACGCATCTGTGTTTGAGGCAGGGGATATGAAGTCACGATTCAGTTTTGCTCAGCGATCCCAGGCAAATGATTGACCCTGAAGCCGACTGTGCCGTTCAGATCCGTTTACTGTGTCAATGACCACCTGGCTACAGGCCAATGACCACACAACGAAGCTTGGGCCAAAAAATACAATATCACAGGAAAACAACCTTAACAAGCAACAGGTATAATTTGTACACCAGTTTCTTCCTCAAACGTCTGAATAAATTAGGGGTTTGATGCACAACTCTGGCATCTCCCACTTCTCTGACACCCACCAAGAGTAAGGACCCCAATCTTCTTGTAGACAAGATCCCAGGTATGGAAGTGGGGTATCAGGGAAAGAATCAAGGAACACCCAATCAACTGAGAGAAGGGGTTTGTTAACAATCATAAAGGTGCCGTTTGTTAAGTGTTTACTGTGAGCCAAATATTGTGCTAAATGCTAGATGTGATGCAATCAGCTCAGACTATAAACTCGTTGTGGGCAGAGTATATGTCTTTAAGCTGTTATACTGTACTCTCCCAAGCAATCAGTGCAGTGTTCTGTACACAGTAAGCACTCAATAAATATGATTAATTGATCAGACACAATCCCTGTCCCACTTGGGACTCACAGTCTCAGGGGAAGGAAGAAAAGGTATTTAATCATATTACAGGAGAGAAAATTTAAGCCCAGAAAAGTTAAGTTCCTTGCCCAAGGTCACACAGCAGGCTAGTGGCCAAGCTGGCATGAAGATAATTTAAGCAAAATTAAATGATTTGGTGGGTGGCATGTGGTCCTTTTTTGGGCCCAACTCAGATTCTGTACATACTGAACCAGCATGAAATGATGGATTTACTCTGTGGCCAAAGTCTTATGGCAACTTTTAGCGCTTAAAAAGCGTTTACTTCACCAGAAACTCTAGGTCAGCCGCAGAAGACTGTCTTTCCAAGTCTGCCGGTGATTACTCAGCATCTTGCCTTGTTTAGGCTTGGAATTTAGCCACTGTCCCAAAGCTGCAAGGTCTGAAATGTCTGACAACTAAGATGTGAGCATTGTGGGCTTTACCAGGGAATTACAGTTTAACCGTTCATCCTCCTGATACCCCAGGCCCGCTGAGTTCCAGCCTGTGGGGTTGTGGTCAGTTGTCTGCTCAAGCGAGGGATGTGTTACCTGGGACTGGCATGGCTGAGCTGGTCTCCCGCACTATTCCTCGAAAACCACTCCTTTGCTTCATTATTAATAAGAGCATCAATAATTTATTCTATGATACATTATGATGATGAAAAATAATGCATTCTTAATGAATTCTAAGTGGTTGTTTTGCATTTCTTCAAGGAGGGTGCTTTGGCAGAAGGTAAATACATTTAAAATCCTCTGCAGAGTTATTAAATACTCCGTTCCTTGCCAGCTTCAGAATGGTCCTTGGGGTTTCAAATCCTCGCACCCTAGCAGTAATTACAAGCCTTTTTTGCCCTGAGCTGGTCACTGAGCCCCCAAACCTCCCCAGCTGCGTGTGGCATTCCACTTCTCAGCAGCAATCCAGCTTTCGATGGAGAGGGTGGAGCCAATCTGATTTTCTTTTGTGTCAGGTGGCTTATGCCAGAGATTTGGGGGCAAGGAGGAAGACAGCAGCCTCTGGGAGCCTGTTATAGGCCCAAAGAGTGTCCCTACCCTACCCTACCCTACCCACTCCTCTCCGCACCAGACATGTTTCACGGGCAGCATCAAGCAGGGGAGACAGCCACCTCTTTTTGCCAAAGAAACATGGAAAGTGAAAATTGGCAGGCAGCAACTTGTCTGAGGGAAAGAAATGTTCCACAGGAGAACTGTTGCTTCAGGCAGCGTTCCAGCAAAGGAACTGATAAACTCAGGAAAATAGGCTTGGGGGCTTCACAACCTGAGGAGGAGGAGGAGGAGGAGGAGGAAGAGGGGGGAGGTAGGAGGGAAAGGTGGAGGTGGAGGAGCAGGAGAAGATGAAGAGAATAGATAAGGGGAGGAGGAGGAGGCAAAGGAAAAAAGGTGTATTAAGAGGAAGAGAAGAGGGGAAGTGGGAGGAGGAATGGGAGAGGAGAAGAAGTGAAGGTGGAAGAGGAGGAAAAAGCCAGGAAGAGGGGAAGGATGTTGTGAATGAGGGGTGGAGCAGGAAGATCAAATGACCTTTGGGAATTTGATATTCACCCCACCCTCAACCACACAGCATTTATGTACATGTCTTTAAATTATATATTATAAATTATTTATTTATATTAATGTCTGTCTCCCCTCTAGACTTCAGCTCATTATGGGCATGGAAAGTGTCTGTTAATTCCATTGTATTATACTAACCCAAGCATGTAGTACAGTGCTCTATACATAGTAAGCACTCAACAAATACCATTGATTGACTGATTAAAAGATGAAGAGAGAGACAGAGAAGACAGAGGAGGAACAGGAAAAATCGTTGTGAGGGAAAAGGGGAAAGAATAAGTGGAGGTGAAGGAGATAGAGGAAGAGGAGGGGAGGGAGTGAGATTGTAGTCAAAGATGGAGTGACAATACAACAGATTCAAAAAGGATCTGGGCCTGACTCCTGGGATTTAGCAATCCACGTGTGTCCTGAAAACTAACATCTCAGGGAAAAGCAAAAGACATATAATTGAATCCAAAATAAGGACTCCAAAAGAATACACCCACAGAGTATAAAATTTCCTACTATGGAGCAATCGTGGGATATGCTGACATGTGATTAAATAGAACAGAAAGTTCTTGCTTTGTAGTGAAAAACTATTGCCATGTTCCAAAGACCCTGTCCCACGAGGGTCAGGAATTCATCATCCTTGACTCAATCCAAAGGACCCCTCAAAGCAGGATGAAACACTTATTACAGTGCTTCATACTAAGTCGGCACACATACATATCAAAAAAGTCTTTGATGATGATGAGGATGATACCTTGACGAGAGATGTAAGAGACAATTACAGTGAAAATATCAGTTAACGGATCACTAATCCATTGATCAGTAGCATGTGACCAGCTGCTATGTGCAAATCACAGGGCTAAGCACTTGGGAAACCATGACAGAGTTAATACAATCCCTGCCTTCAGGGAGTTGGTAATTTAGCAGGGGAGATAGACACCAAAATAAGTGACAGATGGGAGGACCCAATAAAGGCCGTAAGATAGTGAGGGTTGTGGGAACTTAAATGTTTACATGAGGTAGAAGGGCTGAAGTGACAATTGTGGGAGACAAGGTAGGGAGATTAAAGATGAGTTAGCGTAGGCTCCTGGAGGACAACCTGATGGTTGGATTAAGTTGTTACCCTTACTGCCTGGTTGGAAGAACATGGAGAGTGGGAGGATTGGAAGGAGGGAGGAAGCAAGGAGGAGCAGGAGATGGAGGCAGTGAGGGAGGGAGAGAAGGCATAAACTCTTTATGGGCAGGGAACGTGCCTGCTAATTCTGTTGTATTGTACTCTCCCAAGCACTTAGTAGAGTGCTCTGCACATAGTGAGCAGTCAATAAATACCATTCATTGATTGAGAGAGTGAGAGAGAAGGGTGGGAGGGGGGAGCGAGGAGGAGAGGCAGGGACAGCAGCAAGGGGAGAGGAAAGGAAGATAAAGGGGAGTAAGAGGGAGTGGGAGAGGGATCCTGTGACAATGACCTAATCCAGGAAGCTCCTGGAAATTCGGCTACCCACTGTGGGTCCTGAGTGGTCCAGCTGTAATAGATTCCACCCAAAGGGCAAAGGTCACAGCCCGGAGTTTCCCCTTCTTTCTTTTTGGCAAACCCAATGGAGGGTTCAACAGCACAACACCCAGACTTAATGACCACCTCCCAAGACTGAGCCAACAGGATTAGGGTCTTGCAAGGAATGGAGGCAGCTTCCTTGTCAGCAGACTCGATTTATCTGCTAACATATGTGCTCAATGCAACATCAATTCAGTCTTCCCCTGCAGGCAGGGGCTCCAGCAGTGTAATGAAATATGGAAATGTGTGGTGAAGGTGAAGATGGCTGTTCCCTGCCCTACTTGGGGTCTGGCTCTTTGATTGATGGGGTGGCATGGGGACCCAGAAAATAAATGCATGAGGGTGGCACACACATCTAGAAATGCCCTTGGGGCCAGGAAGAGAACTGCCAACTTCAGTCTGTCATCTATTCTGCATCAACCTCAGAGTGGATATTCCTCTCTCAGGTATTTAGCAGGGAGCAAAACTCACATTTGCTTGGCTGAAGGTACTAATTTCCTCCATTAGAGTCTAAGCACCTTGAGAGTAATAAACAATGAGTGCTTAATAAGTACTAATAAATTAGAGTACAACACAGAGTACATATTCAGGAGGATGTCCAAAGAAGACTTTCATCAAGGGCCAGAAGGTTCAAGAACCAGCAACTTAGAAGGGAACACAGGAAATTATTTGGTTCAGCCTCCTGGCAGATAAGTGTCCAATAAGCTCCAAAAGATCCCCTGTGGGTGGAGATACTACAGCTCCCCTGGGTAGACAATTCTATTATTTTATTCCATCAACACATCATTCTTCCAAATTGCTTAAAACAGGACCTGTGACTTTGCTTGTGCCAAACCCTAAGAAAATCTCACCCCAAGTGAGCGGGCTTTCCAACATGGCTTTCCATTCAGATCATCAACTTCAAGTTGGGCTGCTGATTCTAAGTTTGAATTTAGGGCAGGACTCATCCAAGGCACTAGAGAAGCCCCCGTTTGGCCATTTTAGAGGAGACATACTCATCCTTTGGAGTGGAGCCCCAGCAGATGGAGGCTGAATTGATGGGAAGGACTTCACTGATCTCCAGATATGTAGGAAATCTGGATAATATTTAGCACAGTTCTGTTCCTTTTGACTATTTCCATTCAGCCTGTTATATAGTCCAGGCCTATGTTTGGGCCTTCCTGTACAAAGCCACCTTCTTTGGGGGTACTGTTAAAACACACCTAGGAAGAGAAAGGCAGCATGGCCGCTCCCATTACATACTGATGGGTCAAGGGAGCATCTTCTGATGACTTGGGGGTCAATCTTTAATGTTAGTGATGGTATTTATTGAGCACCCACTGCTTATAAGGCATTACCTAATCTTTAGAAGTAGTTCAACAGAGGCACAGGGTGCATTCACAGCCTGCAAGGAGCTTACATTCTAACAGTACCTACACCACACATGAGAAGTGGGGGGGAGCAGGATACGTTGCCTGAAGCTGGGATGGTTCCTTTTGTAGGATGGAATGAGTGGCAGCGATTGTTGGCTTTGTTCCTGCCCTTGACAGGGGAACTAGAATTGTCAGGGAAAATATAGGGTCGGCTTTCCTTGGTGTTGATTTAGGCTTGGTGGCAGGTGAAGGCAAACTATCTGAGAAGACAACTGGGTTCCAGCAAGGGCTAACCTGGGTTTCTATATGCCATCTTGGGCCATTTTAGAAATAGGTAAATGTCTGGGGGATGAGGACCTGAATTCTAATTCCAGCTCTGCCACTTGTCTGCTGTATAAGCATTGGTATAAGCAAGGAGTGCAGCCCTGACGAACACAACCCTCCTGTTTCCACCCAACAGAAGCTGATCACCTGGACCCATGCCACTCAAGATGAGACAGACACAGCTGCCGGGAAACTGCCATCACGGGAGGGTCCCCTTGCTTATGGACTAGAAGTTTTGTCTCTATGACGACAGGAGTGTCAATCCCAAATTTATTTGTTGATGAGAGGCATCATGAGGGATGTGTTCATCAGCCCTGCACTCCTTGCTTATGCCAATAGATTTTCTTCGAGGTCCTCTGAGGCCAGGCCTTGAACCAGCTGTTCAGGACTCTGATGTCCAGTGCACCTAGTGACGACGGCATTGCTATCTATTTTAAAGGGAGGTTTTTTGCCAAGTTGACTTTGTCAGGGACATGGACTTCTTGGAATTTTTCCCATATTAAAAGGGAGGAAAAAGGCAGGGGGTTAGGGGTGGATATGTGTGTGTGTGTGGGTGTGGGTGTGTACACTTCCAAACTCTTGGTACAATGCTCTGCATGCAGTAAGTGCTCTTTAAATACTCCTGACCAATTGAAGAACATGTTTTGTCTTATAGTATAATTTATTTATTCATATTAACTTCTGTCTCCCCCTCTAGACTGTAAGTTGCTAATTCTGTTGTATTGTATTCTCCTAAGTGCTTTGAACAGTGCTCTGCACATAGTAAATGCCTAATAAATATATGATTGATCTATTGCTGTTGGATATACAAGTCACATAACCAGAGATTCCCCAAACCTTGGGCAAAGTGGTGATCCTTCTTAATTCACAGCCAGGCAGAAATCTGGCAAAAAGTCACTGACACATCTGTGTTGATACTCACTTGCTTGTAGGAACTCACTCAAAGGGGATTTTTCAACTGCAAGATAGAGTGTTGCCTTCTGGAAAGTGATTTTAATGGGCTGTTGGACGATCTGAGTTCTAGTCCTGCCTTGCTGTACGACTTTGGCAAGGACACCTCACCTCTCTGTGGCCGTTTTCAAATCTGTGAAAGGGGGAGAGTTATCTCTGCTTTCTTTCTGCTCACAGGAGAAGGTTTAAGGACATATCAGGGTAAGGGATATGAAAGTGTCCTAGAAGAGGCTATATAACAAACATCAAGGGCTTATGCTTAGATGGGGGGGGATGATGATTGAGAAAATATTCCCAATTCAAGCTGCAGTAAAACAAAATTAGCCTGTCTCCAATTGAGGAAACAGGAGCTTTCGAGGACTAGGGAAAAAAAAAATTGCCCCCAAAAAGTAAGACTTCAAGAAGGCCAGAACTCAAGCACGAATGCTGTGGCTCCACTTTGCGGGATGGCCAAGTCTGGTTTTTCAGTGCTCTGGTTTATCAGCTATGTCAAAGAAGCACTCAGGCCTCCTGTACAACACTCACAATGCAGATGAATGGGAGACACAGCATAGCCCAACTGCCTAGACTTGTCCAAACCGGCTTATGCCAGCAAAGTCCCTGTGCACTGCCAGAGGGCGATTATGATGCATTTCTTAAGGAGGAATGGGACATCTTCCCCTCGGCTCACCTTGCAATTGCCTTGGGCTTCTTGTGTCCTTTGGAATTTCATCGTCCAGGTTCTCACAGTGCTTGGATAATAGTAAGCGCTAAATGAATGCCATCACCTTTACTGTTTTGCCACTATGGACTCCAGAAGGGAACAGTTAAGCTAATGGTTGCCATGGATTCTGAAGAGCTTTAATGTGTAGACTACTTGTATTTACCAGCTGTGTCTCTGGGGTTCACAACACAGATATTCTTGGCCCAGAGGATGTCATTCCACAAAAGAGTAGTCACATGTGTCTATGTGCTTAGAGATGTGATCTGGGCTCGGAACCCCCACAACCCACTTGGGGCGGAGGCGAGGCAACTCTTCCCAGCCGGGTGTCTGAAAAGGAAACTCTGATCTCCCAATTTGCCTCCTGTTCAACCCAGTTGCTACTCAGGGACATATAGTTGGCAACCTCCTGGTCAGTAGGGAAGACTGCCCTGTCCAGTCCGCGGGCAGTGGTGGGATCGATGACAACCTGGAAAAACCCAGCCAATTTTCTTAATTAGTTGAAGGACGGTGACATGCTTATTTGGGTTGGAGGTGGTGTGGCAAATGACGTGGCAGGGCACCCGGCCCCTTACAAAATGGGGGTCCAGGTGGTATTTCACAACTTCAGCTTTTCCCCCGTAGACTTTGGCATCCACATTCCCCGGGGAGTATATATTTTAGCCTTGGCAAACCACATAGAGCTCAGGGATCCGATCAGGGACACGCTGTCTCTCAGCATTGGCGATGATGTGTCGGCCAGCCCCCTTCTTGCCAGGAGAACCATAAAACTCAGAGACAGGTGTCTGGGTTAGCCCCTCCCGCCGGCCCACTAGTGGAACGAGAGACTGAGCTGCTTGGCTGTACTGAGCTGGGGGAAGGCAGATAGGAAGGGGTCGGGAAGGAGAACAAGGGGTACCAGCCGAATCGTCTCTTGGGAGAAACAACCGGTCTTACCCCAACTTGTCAGTCCTCTGGAGGTAAAGGAAGGAGTAGAGACTCGCTGGGAAATGCTTAGTTTGAAGAAGAGGCAGCCTGCTTCTTTGACCATATAGAATTCCTTTGACAACCATCCTGTCATACCTGAAGGGATTAGGCTGCCACATCGATTCCTCAGTCTTTCCTAATGCCCCCAACTCTCATCAGTCCCCGGCCCAAATCTGGAGTGAGGTAAATGGCCTTCTTCCTAGATCAAAGGGGTTGAAGTCGCCCTAGGACTCATTGCCAACTACCAGCAGCCCCTATGGCCACAGTACAGCTCTTCCTTAGAGCTATCATTTTCCAGACTGGAAACAGTCACTGTGATTTAACTCTAAGTGCCGACCAAAAAAAAAAAGCTGATGGATAGGCGGGATTTTGTGCTGATTTTTAGAGTACTGAAGCCAGAGGTCTTTAAACCAAACACCTGTCTCTGAGTTTTAACGGCTGTACTGGCAATGATTTCACATTAAAGAATGAAGCAATCTATTGGAGGACTACAAAGATCCATTTAAAGCACTTTTTTTGCTCTGTCTCCAGGCACCTTAATTTGAACAGGCATAATCAATGCCAGTGAGCCCAAGAGCTGCCATTTTGAAAGTTCAGGTTGCAGAGGGTTGAGTGGAGCAACAAGTCACAAAGTAAGCACAGGGATGATTACAATTTGGTGTGAGAGACCTGCCTCACCCTGCCCCTCCCTACCTCCCACAGTCAGTGGGAAGAGAGAATGAGATGACTGATTGGAAGTGCTTTGGAAAAACTGGAACTATTACAAGACAATATTATTATTACCTCACAAAATCACAGGAATGAACTCTTGTTTGGGTTTTCAGATCATTATCTTCAAAGGAGGAAAGGACAAGGATTCTTGACCACAATTCTTAGTCTCCTAAATCTACTGTGCTCTCTCTAGCATTAAGTACACAGGGCTGGGCATCCGGCAGATCCTCAATAAATACCATTGATTGACTGATCCCAAATTATTACTTCAGAAACCAACTTATATGCAACAAGATAATGGGCCCTATGTAAACACACATAAAGAAGAACACTTTTATTTCTCTAATTTACAAAGCACTCACAGAAACACCAACTGAAGGGTAAAAATCTAGCTGTAAAACCAAGGAAATAATGTGGAATATTAGTTTTAATTTTAAGAAATCAGCTATCACCATTCCTGATGTTAGAACTTTTGTCCCTTTTCTTCTTGCGGAAGTAGCACCACACTTTTAATGCTCTTGCTGAAGAAAGAAGTCAGAACATCTTTTTCTCATTAGAAAATATGGTTTTCTTCATTTCCCTGCTTAGTGCCAATGTAGGGGCACATATTGAGTGGTGTTTCACAGAGGTCATTCCTGGGGCTGGTCATAGTCAATAACCTTATTGATGTCCTGGATGAAGAAATCGAGAGCTTACTCAGCTTTGCAGCTGATACTCAACTGGGTGAAGTTGCTAGCCCTTTAAAAATCAGTAACAAAACTCCAAGTGTCCTTAAAAAAATTCAAATAACGATCAGGTAAAACCAGGATGAAATTCATTTGGGATAAGTGCAAGTCAGGGTCTGAAAATTAGAAGTATTTATATGGAATAGGGCAAAGATGTGAATGACACAAGTAGCACAGACAAAAATCTGGGGGTCACAGCTGCCCACTAGCTGACTACGACTCTACCTAACCATTGGGTGATTTAAAAATACTGATCCGCTCAAAGAAATGTGGCATCCTTACACGGAAAAGAAACGTCACCTTGCACTGGTTAGAATCAAAAGGAAGTATTGCGTTCAGATCTAGTCACTCCATTTTGAAAAGAATGCAGAGGAACCAGAGTGGATAAAGAGACGAAAGATTATCTAATTACAAAGCTGGAAAAAAGGTTTAATGGGGAAAGGTTAAAAGAACATAGGTTGTTTACCTGGAGAAGAGAAGGCTAAAGGTGACCTCACTGTGTTCAAACCTCTAAAAGGTTAAGGGGAACACCCTGAGCAGCTGTGCTCTTAGGCCACTGAGTGGACAAGAGGAAATGAGTTTAAAGGAGATTTCAGTTAGACCCCAGGAAGAACTTCCTGTCTGGCCTGGGGAAAAAATCCTGGAATGAATAACTAAGGAAATGTGCAGAGTTCATCCTTGGACACCTTTACTGAAAGAATGGCTGTCTAACTGCCCAGAAGGCAAATTTACTTTCTGGAACCTCAAATCACAGATTTCTCAGCCTTTTAGAAAGATGTGGACAAAAAGCCTAATAGGTTCCAAGTGCCAAGTCATGGAGATCTTAGACTTTCTTCCACACACAGCGGTCCCACTGGGATGTGCAAGAGCTGAGGGCAACAACAGCAGCAGACCAGCCCAGTGTGAGAAAATCGAGAAGCTTCAGGATGACTGGGAAACCAAGAGACTGAATAAAAATAGCAAATGCAATAGCCCAGCAAGAAAATCTTCACCCGTAAGCAGAATGAGTAGAGGGGTTTGGGTGGAGAATTGGGCTCAGCATCATCCTCCACCTGGACAGCAGTCCCTCTTCCAAACAGAGTGAGGAGACACATCAATACGGTGTGCTGTTTCTCAAGTAGGGATACACAATGCTTCTGAATCCATACTAAGTCACAACAGTCATACATTTAAACTTCGGAACAGAAGTTTTAAATCAATGTAGCATTACCAGGTGGCCAGAGCGTTGGCCTTGGAGTCACAAGGACCTGGGTCTAATTCCAGCTTCACCACTTTTCTGCTGTGTGACCTTGGGTGAGACACTTCACGTCTCTGTGCCTCAGTTACCTCATCTGTAAAATTGGGATTAAGACTGTGAGCCCCTTGTGGGACATGGACTGTGTCGAAGGGTTCATTTTGCTTCTGAGGGTACAAGCTTAGAAATACTGTTATGTCAGGAAAAAACTATGTTACCTATTGTTACTTGGACTCTTCGGAGCATGGCATAGAAGACAGAGCACGGGCCTGGGAGTCAGAAGGTCATGGGTTCTAATCCCAGCTCCATTTGTCTGTTATGTGACTTTGGGCAAGTCACTTTGCTTCTCTGTGCCTCAACTACCTCACCTGTAAAATTGAGATCAAGACTGTGAGCCCCATTTGGGACATGAACTGTGTCCAATCTCATTAGCTTGTATCTACCCCAGCACTTAGTACAGTGCCTGGCATATAGTAAGTGCTTAAATACCACAGTCGTTATTATTTTTGGAAAGAATTGGTCCTGGGGAACTGGAGGCAGCTGGGGACAACTGCAGCTCCTTAGGGCTGATGGCCCGGGGCCTATTAGTGAGCTGCCATCTTGGTGCCCCAGAAGTGGCACCTTAGGCAGAGGTGTCCAGCGAGGTTGTACCATATCCTCTGGCCTTCGATCCCCCTCACGCCTAGCCACTTTTCCAAACCACATGGACATTAGAACCAAGGGTTTTTCACAAACAGCTAGTCTATCCTCACCAACACTCCCTGTGTCCCTCCTGCCTGGAAACTGGAGAGAGCAGCTACCTATGGAATCACTGGAGGAAATCCACCAAGATGAATTGAAGTTCAGAATAGAAGCAGGCACTTTCTTCCCCAAAAGGACTAGAGAGAGGTTTTAATTGAGAACCCTTCCCATGTTCGTTTCTCTTTTCCTTTAACTTCCAGCCCACCTTACTTCTGATTTACAGCTACAATAAACTCTTGTCCAGTTTCAGACACTCCGGGTTTTTGTTAGTACATGTTTGTAGAGTTCTGGGCCCAGGATGCCATTATGTCTAATCTTTCTTATTTGCAGCCTTTGGCCTGCCTCTGCCTCAGCTCCGACCACCGGGTTCCACCGCCCAGAAGCACAACCATGTTCACGGGGACCTGAAAGGGGAAAGCAATGGATCTGGAGCAAGTGGTGGATCCAGGAGTCCCCTGGAAGAAAAACCCTGGTTTTAGGTGGATTTGAACAGACTCTGTAAAATAAACAGGAGTGGCCTAGTGGAAAGAACATGGATTTGGGGATGGGACCTGGGTTCTAATCCTGATTGCCACTTGCCAGCTGCGTGATCTTGGGTTAGTCATTTGTCTTCTCTGTGCCCCCATTTGCTTATCTGTCAAATGAGGAATTCAATACCTGATGTCCTTCCCACTTGGACTTTGAGGCCCATGTGGGACAGGGATAGAGTCTCACCTGATTATCTTGCATCTACCCCAGCACTTTGTACAGTGGTTGGGGACATACTAAGTGCATGGGACATACTAAGTGCTTTACAAATACCAGAAAGATTATGAATTATAACCTTATTTGAGAATATAAAAGAACATATACAGAATAGAGAAGTAGCACAGCCTAGTGGATAGAGCACAGACCAGGGAGTCAAAAGGACCTGGGTTCTAATCCCTGATCTGCCATTTTGCTCAGTGACATCTCACTTCTCTGAGCTTCAGCTACCTCATCTCTACTGTGAGCACCATGTGGGACAACCTGACTACCTTGTATCTACCCCAGCCCTTAGAACAGAGCTAGGCACATAGTATGTGCTTAACAAATACCATAATTATTATTATTATTATCTACTCCAGAATTCAGTACAGTGCCTGGAACATAATGAGCTCTCAGTACCATTAAAAAAAAATCTACCCCCAGCATTTGGTACAGTACTCGGCACAAATCACTTAAGTTCCTGAAATATTATATTATTACAGGTGCATATGACATAGACCTTTTGCAACATGGCCAGTGTAGCGCTTGGAAGTCACGTGCTTCTGGAGGTCTTCTCACCACTGATGGCTGCCCTACTTGCTGCCGTGCTTGCATCTATTTTATAAAGAAAGCCACACTCTCCTTTTCATCCTTCCTGCTTACTTGGGAACTTTCCAGAAACCCCCTCTTCATTTGACCTCAGCAAGGAGGAGCCCTGAAAAAGCATATTCCACTTTAAAAAATGTACACCTACTTCCGATAAATTCAGATATGTTCCTTCTCTATTGCTCTTTTGCAATTTTATGAGACTCTTGTTGCTTCCCAAAGTAAGCTCCAGAAGGGTAGGAGACATGAGTCTACTGCTGTACTCTACCAAGGGCTTAGTACAGTGCTTAACACTCAGGTTCTCAATATGGGCTCCTGATGGACAAAAGTAACTATGTCAAATCAAACTATCAGCATTTTCTTTTCCAGGTCCGTGCATGCACACACACAAACACACACACACACACCAGTTTCAGTCTAGCACAGTCAAGAACCTAGTCAATACTTTGAGGAGTCTTCCTTTTCTCCATATCTTGCTCACCTGCCACCTCGTTCAAGTGTTTAAAATGGGCCAACACAAAGGAAGAGCAGGAAGCAATAAATCTGAAATAAATTCAAGGGCTCTGTGGGACCTCTGGCCAGTGTACCATCTCCAATGGAGCAAGGGGTCGATTGTCCCCCCAGCTCTCTGACCTGGGCTTCCACCTCATTCTTCATAAATCTCTGATAAGACCTGAATTTCTAGTCAGGGTGGAAAGTCTTAAAATAATGGGCTTTCTAGACACCTACTGGTTGTTCTTGTTCTTGTCCGCCTGTCTCCCCCGATTAGACTGTAAGCCCATCAAACGGCAGGGACTGTCTCTATCTGTTGCCGACTTGTACATTCCAAGCGCTTTGTACAGTGCTCTGCACATAGTAAGCGCTCAATAAATACTATTGAATGAATGAATGGTTCAAGTTAGCCTTGACAGAGAGGCCCTTGGCCTGTGGGCTAGGTTGAAACCTATAATCCACTTGTCTGACTTCCACCTGCCCCGCAAAGCCCCCAGGGTGGGGGCTTCCACGAGGGACAATCCCCCAACCCCTCCAACCGTATTGTTCACTCCCCCAACTAACAGCTCCATTAGGAGCCCTGGGAATTCTGTTGCCACCAACCAGCCTCGCTTCTGGGACTTGCTAAGGAGACAGTAGGGTGGGGAACAGTGTGGGATTAAAAAAAGGCTACCAGTCAATCAGGAAACCCTCCTGATGTCAAAGTACCCAGGCAGTCACCTGGGCAGAATGTGAGATCTGTAATTCCTGCAGGACCTTCTGATAGAAGGGTGTTTTCCATGTGATATTTCCCCAAAATATCGAGGTCTCATTAAGGGCTCAACTGGAATATTAGGAAAATCCTGCTGGACCAATCAGAGCCACTTCTGCGATCAGGGGGATGAAGCAGGGAAGAGATGAGAAAGATACCAACCAAAAGCCTCAGTAATTTCTGACACAGTCGACAAAACTAACCAGTTAGTGTAGAAGCCAAGGTTTAGAGGGAGTCAACAAGAAGGTTACCAGTGCCCAGTGCAGGCATGCAAATAGCCATGAATGGTGGGTGACGTGGGCACAGTGGTCGCCAGTCAGATGCTTCTTTGGATTCAACAGCCTGTTTGCTAGGGTAGACAATGAGAAAACAGCATACACCTATTAAGTACTATTACTATTCTGTTACATAGGGAGTGACAGAACCAGTAAAAGGATCTGAATAAAAGAGTACAATGGATTTTTTTTCTTTGGAGGCAGGGGAAATAAAAGGAAGAGGGAATGAGTGAAGAAAAGGGGAGGGATTGCTATTGTCTTACCTTTAAAATGGTAACTAGACTCTTGGGTCACATAACACTAGGGAGGGTTGTGAAGATGGAGGTACAACACCTTCAAACATGAAGTTTTCTAAGCAATGCTAAATAATCCAATCTAGTTTAGGTCAACCCAACCCCAGGGAAGTGACAGAACAAGACAACATCTGATTATTTGGCTTGATTTTGACAGCCTTGTAGGTTCATTCAGTCACAAAAGGGGGATTTTAGTACCTCAAAGATCTGTCTAAATAGGCCCAATCGATGAGTCAGTTATTCAGTCCTCCACTTCACTTAAACTACAGAAATTCAGCCATAGATTCCTCTCCCGGCCTCTTAGAACAGGTAGGAATAGCAAAAAGAGGAAACCAATACTGATTTTTCCAGACGAACCCGTCCTTGCAATTTTAAATTTGGTTTTGTTTCTTCTGTAAAAAGAATAAGGATCTCAAAATATAACTGCAACTCAAAAAATCTGGGTCCTTTTTCCAAATGAATGTTCTTAAAAATTCCACAGTACTCTGCATCAGCTGATTTTTTTATTACTTTTTCCCCCTAGCATATTAGAAAATATTTAAAAGTACTTTTGGAGGGAGAATTAGCTCATTTGCAAGCCTTAAGGGAACAGTAAGGCAGTGTTATTGCAGCACTCTTCAGATTTGGAGAGAGAGGCTGGTTTTCCCCAGACACAAGAGGAGCTGCAAAAGCAGTCGAGATACACAATGTGCATGGGTTCACCTTTGCTTCGCTAAATGCTGCAGAGTGACAAACACATCCTTCAACTCTTCAAAATAGACTTTATACTCTTACTTTCTCTGTCTCTTCCCTCTGTGTGTGTGTGTGTGTGTGTGTGTGTGTGTGTGTATATATATACCATAATAATAGTAACACAAATCCATTTCTTCCTAATACAATAAGATCTGGGTTTTGCAAAGAAATACCAAAGGTACTCAAACATCATTTTTAAATGAGCCAAATTTCCCCCTGAGGTGGTGTACTAGTGTAAACAATACAAACCTGCACTCTTCCTACTCGCCTGAGAAATGATTTCTTCCTCTGGCCAAGTGGCTCTTGGCAAGGAGAATCAAAAGCCTTTATTGATACGGACATTAAAAAAAAAATCCCAAATTCACAAAGAGACAAAATGAAAGCTACAAATCTACAGAGGAGGCTGACACGAGCAAATGGAGTCAGAAAGGTCAAAGGGGATCATTTCTTTTGGTTTGTGTGATATATAACCCCACTTAACTGTATATATTTTATATGGTCAATTATTAACATTAATGTCTATCTTCCCTTCTAAACTGTAAGCTCGTTATGGGCCGAGAAAGTGTACCAACTCCACCAAGCACTTAGCGCAATGCTCTGCACACAGCAAGCACTCAATAAATACCACTGATTGATATAACCAACAATATACACCACCAAGTTCCTGGACAGCACTAGGCAATGCCCACAACCACGAAGGGGTTCACTTTAATTCATTGTCGCTTTGAGACTTACATCAGTTTCAGTGTCACAGGCTGCGCTGATTTGCTGCTGGCTGACGGTTTCCTTGTTTAAAGTTTGAATTTCCCCAGAGAAGGGCACAAAGAGTCCTTGGAAAAACTGGTGGTATTTCTGTAGTTGGGACCTTACCCTGACAATGCTGCTATTTGACCAATAAAACAATCACACTAGGGAAAGCCAACACAATAAAGGCCATTTCAAACCATCAAGACAATGCATTTTCTCATTTATTCAAATCCACTGCAGGAAGTAAACACTAAAAGATTTAAAAAAAACCAAAAAAAACCTCACACTGCAGTATGTACAGTTTTGTGACATCACATGAAGAAATTAAAAGTCTAATAAAAAAATGACAAGTCATATTACTGAGTACGTTACAGCAAAATTGGTTGTGTAAACCCAGATTTCATACCATGTACGGCAATGAAACAATATTCCACTATTTCAAAATACTGGAATACCCCGGTTCAATATTGTGTTTCCGATTTTCAATGGAATTAAAAATTCATGAGATTATTTGGGTGAGTTCTTTATGTTTGAAAAGTCAGCTACTTGATTTTGTTAGACCCTTGGATTTAAAGCACATTCTCTCACAAAGCTAAAATACCACAGCATAAGTCATGTCCGGAAATGGAATACTGTTGTGTGTGCGTGTGTGTTTGTGTGTGTGTGTGTTTGATGCGCATCTGATCAGACTCATTAAGACATTTTGCCAAATGCACAGGGTCCCCCATGCATGGTTCATGCAGCAGGTAATTACAACTTTAAATAAAAGGTTTTGTTCTATACATTCTTCCAGACTTGCAACTGTATACATACATGCAAAATTTTTTAAACCTATCTGATCATATTTACACTTATACATGGAATATACAGAACCCAAAGTAGATCGAAAGGTTTTTCCTTTGCAATAGAACAATACAAAATATGTATTTTTCATTAAGGAAATCACTATTTACATCACCTTTTAAAAACCAATTTCAACATCTTTATGTGTAACAAGTCAATATATATACATACATTATATATATATATAATATATATACTCACTAGTTTACTCTTCTGTAAGATGCAGCAGAGAGTAAACTGGTTAAGCTATCTGACTTATGTCAATGAGAGCCGTAGTACCCTTTCACCAAGAGAAGGAGTTAGGGAAAATTTTGTAAAAACTTTTTTTTGTTTGTTTCTTTACGTGTATGTGTAGAGTGCATGAATATGGGTGAATCAAGAGTAAACTTAGAGTGAATTCTCCTTCAGCAAAATCTCCCTTAAAGTCAGAATGGAAAGCTCCTAATATGGCATGCCTAGTGACTATAACTACGTTCGTGATTTGTTCCTTCAAAATGGTGACAAACAAGAAACATACACCAGCAGGAGCAATCGGGTCTTCCCTTCTCCTCCCTATACCCCAAACATGCCCAACTTTGCGTTGCAAGGAGGAGGCAGGTCTTTTCTTGATGGGGGGGGACAGTGGGGATACACCACTCTTCTCCATGATCTTCAAAATGGCTCCCCAAAGTGGCCTGCACTTATGCTGCCTACTATCGGGGAATCGTCACCCTGGTTCCTGGCATTTATGCAGCCCCAACCTGCCGGGGCTACCTCGGTCTAACCCCTAGATCATGGACACTCTGTGGCGCAGCCTCACAATGCCTGCCAGCCATTCGGAAGTGTGCAATAAGAATCGTTCGATGTTGCCTTTTGATTTCACCAGGGATAAGATAGCCAAGAAAAACAATTTACAAAGTTAACAATTTAAATCAAAACTTGAAAAAATATTTAAAAATGAATCATTTAGTATGGGACAGATAGTACATGATCACGGAGTAAAATGCATCATGGAGCGCATTGCATTCTACACCATTCCCTGATTGTTAGAGCACTCGTCTAAAATTAAGCTATTTTAGAACTGGGAAAAAAACATACCCCTCCAACTGATGCAGCTTGAATAGTCTCTACTGACTATCAATTATTTTATAGGCCATGAACCGCATAGCTATTTACACATTTTTGAGAAAAATAATCACTGGTGACTTTGCACAGATATATTCCAGAAAAGGAACAGAGCTCATTTGCTCGCCAATATTTCAGTTCAACTGAATTAGTGATCTAAAAGTGATTAAACCCCATTAGTAACAACTAAAACGGATTGAGTCCATCTAGGAATGACTTATTACAAGACAAATTTCAGCTGTTGCAGGGCCTGTTTCTAAAATGTCTCATAATTAATAATAATTAACAATAACGATTGTGGTATTTGTTAAGCGCTTACTTTGTGTCAGGCACTGTACTAAGCGCTAAGGTAGATAAACGATAACCAGGTCCCAAATGGGGCTCACAGTCAAAGTAGGAGGGAGAACTGATACGGAATCCCCATTTTACAGATGAGGAAACTGAAGCACAAAGAAGTGAGGGGACTTGCCCATGGTCACACAGAAGGAGAACGGTGGAGTAGAATTAGAATCCGGGTCCTCTTGAATCCCAGGCTCATGCTCTTTCCACTAGGCCACGCTTCCATAAAAGGCAAAACAGGAAAATATCACTTGGGTATAATGTGGTGACTGTAGCCTGGATGGCTAAGTGAGTAAACAGGTAGTAATAATAATATTTGTTACAGTGTTTAGTGTGTGCAGAGCACTGTACTAAGCACCGGGAAAGAATACACAGGCATTGGAGTGGTTTTAAGATGAAAATCTTCTGCATGTAGCTCAATAAAGTATTAAGCTGTGCTACCCAGACAACATAAAGCTCTCCTTTTCAATCAGTATTGGTTATAAAGCAGGATCCCGTGGGACAATTTCTTTATGACTTTGTCAAATATCTGAGCTCCCTTGTGCTTCCTGTTATTAGGATTGACTATAATTTCACTGGCTTTCTTTGAGTAGAACAAAATCTATTATTCATCATTGTCAGCAACTTTTCTTGTGAATTGGGTACTTATGAAAGCGAGGATATATACAGAAGGAGTTGGAAAGGCTCCCCTATATGATTCGGTCTCGAGCTATGGTGGCCCTAAAATCTTCCAGCCTGAGGCTTCATGGGCAGATGGTACAAATAGTGACGCAACGCCACGATGTGTTTTTGCTGCACCAAACTTCCCAGAAAAATATGCCAGCATTCAGTGTGACACTTTGGATGTAATTCAGCTTCCTAAAGCAAGAAAAAAAAAGGGGGTGGGGAGGCAGGGGGGGAATAGTCAGGTAGAAATCTAGAACCAGAAGGGCAAGAACAATAGTAGAAAAGTGGCCAGGAGTCAATGAGGGGCCCATGAACTCACACTCAAGGTTTAATCAAAGAGGACTGCCGAGAGTCTATGAGAAACAGATCCAAAGACAGTCAACAAAAAAACCCCTAGGATCAAAGCTTTTTTGAAGGCATTTTCTTTCAAAGGGATTTCTCCAAATTTCCACGATGAAATGTGAGTGTAATGATGGTCGTGCTATTTATTCATTTTTATTTGCAATATTATTAAACCTCCAAGGGGAAAAAACAATACTTTGTGCCTGACAAGGTTTCTAAAAGAGAGGAAACAGTCTCATAAAACACAAGTGGGAAAAGGGGCAGCAAAATGCATAACCACCCCATCCCTCCCAAATGAAAAGTTTTTAGTTCAATTTTGGCCTAGAAGTGGTGGATCCCCCAAAAGCCTCTTGCAGAGAATATTCCTAGCAGAGGGCTGATGCCTACAGAAAGATGGGTCATACAGCCAAATCGCCAGTTCGGTAGTTTCCTTGAGACATCTAACATAAAGCAAAAAGTAGCTATGGGTAATTTAAACAACATCACCAGAAACCCATTAATTTTCCAAAGAAAACAGTGTCAGTTAGACCATGCTTTTCTCAAATCATGCTCTTATTTATACAGGATTCACGTTCGTCCCGATTAGTTTTACGAACGCCACGTGGTGAGAATATTTTACTCTGCTTCTTTCTTTATCGTCAGCACCTTCTCTAGTAGTCCGTATATCTCTCCATTCGTGTTGTGGGGACGGGGGGCTTTGCTGCCCAGGGGGCTACCATAAGGGCCCCTCAAGTTCAGGAAAGGGGCTTTCGTTTCCGCTCCAGGGAGAAACTCCTCTTTGATCGCCATCTGGGCGGGGCTCTCTGCAAACGGGGACTCGTTCCACATGTCCTTGTCGGGCACTTCCTGGCTGCAGGTGGAATTCCCTCCTTTCTGGAGCATGTAATAGAGGATCGGGTTGGTTTTGGTCAGTCTTGGGGAGTCTTTCTCATAATCGCTCTTGTCCACTCCTGTAATAACCCACCGGATGGGACCCTTGTCGCCAGGGACGGGGCACACGCTGAGCTGTCCGGACTCTTGCCTAGGGGCCGAACAGCCCAAGTGTTCATGGAAGGGCAAGCTGGTGGGACTCTGGACGGCCACAGGGTATTGAAATGTTCGGTTCTCTACACAGCTGTTGGCCTGAGGGGGGGCGCCCATTAGCCCATTTAAAGGTGCCATGCTGAACTCGGGTTTGCCGTTGGGGCCGCCACTCCTGGCTCCTTTCCTTTTACCCTCGGGTACTGCGCCACCCCGCGGCTGCGACAGATCCCGCACGCAGTTTTCTGAAAGGAGCAGCTGTTTCAACACATTGAAGCCTTTGCTGTCTCTTGGCCAGCTCCGGTTATCGCTTTCGGTACTCGAGCCAGGCGCAGCCAAATATTTCGGCTCGAGTTCGCTTCTGCTCAATTTCACCTCATCCTGGTGGGATGTGGGCCCGTAATGGGGGGGCTCTGTGGAAGGGCGGGGATGGTTTGTCACATCGGAAGTGGGGCCTTTCGTCTTTCTGAGGGGGCTTTCTCCAGGCTCGGGTTGCAGCTTCCTCTTCTTCGGAACGGTGCACAGGCTCCTCGGCTCTAAAAGCGTCAGTTCGCCGGGACGGTGACTTCGGTCCAGGTCGTCCGAGGCGTAGCTGTCCTGATTCTGCCTCAGCAGACGACTTAACAAACCATTCTTGGAGAAGGAGAAATCCTGAGGTGACAAGGGCTCCAACTTAAAGTCCTCCGACGCTGGGGAGGCCGCCGCACTTCTCTGCACTGCCGGAGCCATTCCTAGGAAGGTGTTGGTGGGGCCATCTCGGACGGGGTGTGCGGGTGCGGGATGAATGACGTGTAGGTCTTCGCCCGGTTCTGTTTTTATTTTCACCGTCAATATCTGCTCGCTCAAAGGCCTGTCTGTCGGTTCAGGGGGGCTCTCGGCTCTCGAGGAGATTATTCTCTCCTTCTTCTCATTCTTCCCTTTGTTGGAGTTCCCGAGGAGCAGCTGAAGGACGGTGCGCCTTTCGAGCAGGTTTTCTATTTCAGAACCTGAAAGTCCTGGTTCGGAAGAGGCAAGCTGACTGTTGAACACTTTGCCGGCTTCCTCCAGGGATTTGTTCGGGAGGAGTGGACTGTTCAACCTATCGATCAAACCTACGGGCTTATCCGCATTCACATTTAGCAGCTGTTTACTGGTTCTCTGCTCTTCCCCGGACATGGAAGACTGCATCCCGCACTGAGCTAAATTCTGTAACAGCTTGCTGGCACTGAAAGTCGCCGGGTTTGGGGAGCTCTCATTCCGGATGGGTTTGGTTCCTTGCAGCTCCTTGCTTTTTGTCAGGTCTACCAAGTGTTTAGATGCCGGAGTCATCAGCCTCTCGGGTTGTATGTGGCAAGTATAGGGGGGAGAGTTCCGCTTGGTGACAAAAGAATGTTGGGAGAGGTTTATGGGAGAACCTGGGCTCGGGGACGTGAGTAAGGGCGGAGTGTTCAGTGGAGTAGCTCGATGGACACTGGGGCTTTCTGTAACAGGAGTCCTCTTGGTCGGGACGCTGAATTTTGGCAGGTCGGCAGTCCCGGGGGATCCCTGAGGGTCGGCCTTCCTCTCTGGGCTTTCTTCGGTCTTGTGACCGAGTAACAGTTGAAGAAGCGTGACTTTCTGGTGTGGATTCAGTTTCGCGTTCTTGGCAGGGTCTCGGTCTTCTTTGATCTCCAATCCTGGAACCTTGGGGTCCCAGGTGTTGAGTAAGGATTGAGTCAAGTTCTCCAGAGAGGTGGCCTGAGCGGAGTCGGGTTTTTCAACCCGGTGCTTGAAGGACAGGTCTATGGGGACGCAGTTGGAGTGAGAGCTCTCGTCCCCGCTGCTGTCATCTTCAGTGAAACTCGGGTTGTGGTCCGAGCACTCGTCGAGGGTGGTGGGCGTGCTGCCATCCTCAAACATGCTGCTCCTCTCCGCCTGGTCGTGGCCGTTAGTTGGTTTGGCTACACTCTGGCTCTTGAGGAGATGCAGAAGCAAGCTGTTGTTGGCTGGTTGCTTGAGGTGGTTTCTCTCCAAAGGGCTCTTGTAGCCCCCGCTCTTAGGGGGGGAATGAAGGACGCCCACTGGATTCGGAAACGGGGCCGCGCTAATTTTGCCTGGGACGGCCTTGGAGGGGGGAGTCCGAGGGTGACCGTTGAGGTGGCCTGGCATCCCTTTGGCTATCGGAAAGGGGCTCTGCTCCTTCTGGCCACTTTCTTGTAACCGGGCCATGGCCGCTAGCCTTTCACTGGCCACCTGGTTGGCATTCTGGGCTTTCAGAGCATGCTCCCGAGAGTATTGCTGCAGGTGAGCTTCGCTGGAAAGGAGCAGAGCCAACTGGCTGCAGGCCACACTGGGCTTGGGGGATGGTGTGGGGCTGGCCCGTTTCTCAACCATGCTTGCCACTGCTTGCAGCCTGGCAGCGCAGGACAGGGGCTCGTTCATGACCTTGGCACCATTTTGCCCGGGGTGGGGAGCCTCTATAAAGCGGTCTTTCACCAGGGTCTTGGTGATATCAGAGAGTTGGGCTTCAGGCTTCTGATCTTTCGCTTTGCTTTTTTTCAGCAGGGTCTTTAAGTGGCTGGAGGCCACCCCGTAGCACCTCAAATCCTTCTCCACTTTTAAAGGATCGTGGCTGAGGGAATACCCTTGCTCCCTGAGGCTCTGTCTAATCTGTTGAGACAGAGCAACACTCTGCAGCCTGGAGCTGAATGACTGAAGCAAAGAGGCAAGTAATGTGCTATCCTGTTTGCCTTTAGGCACATTTTCAACCATGCCAGCCAGCAAGGCTTCCTTTTTGACGTTCAGGTCCACGATAGAATCAGACAGGCGCCTCCTCTTTGCTGCATTCCAGTCCTCAGAAGACTGCAGCAGTCTTGCTTTTTTGAGATGCAGCATGCCCGATCCCTGATAAGAACTGGTGGGGTTGGGAGACGGACCATTACTCTGACAGGTGGGAAACAGATTTCCAGAAATCTTAAAGTTTTGATCGTCTCCACTGGGCCCTGTAGACGTGTGGTCAACTGCAGGACTGGATCCTCCCGTGGCCTGATGCATTAGTAATCCCTCTAGGTAAGTTAAAACGATAGAATCCTGGTGCATATCAGAGCCAAGCTCTTCTCCATGAGTCATGTTCAACAAAAGTATTCACAAAGGCTGGGTTTCTAGTTAGTCACTTGAAGACTGGATTTTGCTCAGCAAATGAGATGGAGCTTTAAGCAACGAGGGCTGGGTTCTCGCTGTCCACACAGGTCAGGTGGAGAGCAGTGGGAACATTCCGGCCTGGGGATTTTCTGGCCACAGATAGGTTAACAGCAATTTAGCAACCGGGCTCCCAAGCTGATCAGTAGTGGCAACTGTCACCTTCATCCAGGGAAGGGGAACCTGTCCTTCATCTTCTTTTCCACTTCACTCCCGTCAGATTCCTAAACAGAAACATAGAAAATTAGTCAGGCGGGTAAGAAAGGAAGAAAAAATTGAGATTCAGGTAATGCCAATCAACCAACCAATCGCTGGTATTTATTGAAGGCTTACTGTGTGCAGAACACTGTACTAACAAACAAGACCCCCAATCCAATCCTAACCCCCTGCATTTTCAACCAGCTCACCTCACTCCGTAATGCGTTCATTCATTTAATTTACTGACTTAATTCAGGCCCACTGCTGTTTAATTTATGCACCTCTGCTGCTAGACAACTTAATCATTTCCCCCGTTTGTCCAAATTAGCAGATAGGTAAATAGAATATATTGACCTATAATCTGCGTCTCACCTAAGCCTAAAATGTGTAATTGCTTTAAGCATCTTTTTTGAGAAATGATACAACTCAAAGTTGGGCCTAGCAATTTCAGTAGAGAAAAAGTAAAAAAAAAAAAATCACTGTTGGGGTTTTTTCTTTTTGTTGAGTTTTTTTTTCATGGAAGCCTCAAACATCCCACAAACTTAACCTTACTGGATCATGGGCTATAATCACACCATTAATCTGAACTGCATATACTGAGGGTTGGGAAGGAGTGAGATTAGGAATGGAAATAAAGGAGCAAAAACCTATTCCTTTACATATAGATATTTCACTTTCTACTCTACTCTGGCAAATATGTAAGAAGAGATCAGTTTCACTGAAATAAAAGTCGATAAAAGAAAACGATAGCCAGAATACACAAGACTATTCCACTCCTAGTATATTCATTATTGGGAGGTGGGCGGGATGGAGTAAGCTAGTTTTCCAATTCAAGTTGTAAAGGGACAATGGTATTGTTGAGGCCATGGGAGACCGGAAGTCATGCTGCCAACATCAATACTATTTGCTGAACACCTACTTATATGTGCAGAACATCTCCTCCAAGAAGCCTTCCCTGACTAAGCTCTCCTCTCTTCTCCCACTCCCTTCTATGCCTCTCTTACTTGCTCCTTCTTTCATTCTCCCTCCCATCCCCACAACACACACATATGTGTGTGTGTGTGTGTGTATATTATTAACGTCTGTCTCCCCCTTTAGATTATGAGTTGGTTGTCAGCAGGAATGTGTCTATCTGTTGTTGCATTGTACTCTCCCAAGCACTTAGTACAGTGCTTTGCACACCATAAGTGTTCAATCCATACAGTTGACTGAATGAATAAATCATGTTTGGGAACATGTAACCAGAGTTAAAAACCCAGACTCTTCCCGCAAGGAACTCACATTCTAATAAAAGACAAAAGATCATAAATTGTCCATTAGCCAATAAGAAGAGGAGCAAGAGAAGAGTTAAAAGAAAAACATTTAAGCAATTAAATGGAAAAGAAACTAATGTATGTTTCAGTGCTAAAAATGCATTCCATTTTATGTTCATCCAATAACATTTCTTGAGCTCCTGCTGTGTACAGACCACTCTCCTGAGACTGTAATCAAGGTGAAAGACAAAATCATTGCCCTTGGGGAATTTACAATCTGGTGGGGTGACATGACCAGAAAGGTGGGAGATTAGTCAGGGAGGGCCTCTTGGAGGAATTGGTCTTTTAGCAGGAGCGCTGAAAGATTGGAGATTCATAGTTTGGCAGAGCTGAGGTGGGAGGGAGCTTATCTCAGTGCTCTGCACACAGGAAGCACTCAATAAATATCACTGATTGACTGATTCCATAGTCTGGTCCATTTCTGTACCACAAAATACCACTTCAATGGCTCGTTATTAGATATCACTGCCCTGGGGTAAGAGGAGGTGTGGCAGATAATTTCACACATCCATTCCTGGTGTCATATCACAGCAGGAGTGGTACCATTGAGTGACCACCTGATTTAATGCACCAAGCATTAGGGCAAGTCTAACAGAATCGCCAGATGTTTTCCCTGCCCATGATGAGCCTACAATCTAATGGGGAAGACAGATCGCAAAATACTTACAAAATGAGTAACCAGCAAAAATGGCCCAATTAATCTGGGCAAGAAAGAAGTTAATGATGGGCAATAACAATGATGATATACTGGCAGCACAGAAGCAGACCTGGGAATCAGAGGACCTGGGTTCTAATCTCGGTTCCGCCACTTGTCTGCTGTGTGATCTTAGGCAAGTTATTTCACTTCTCTGGGCCTGTTACCTCCTCTGAAAAATGGGGATTAAGACTGAGACCCCCATGTGGACAGGGACTATGTCCACCCTGATTATCTTTTATCTACCCCAGTGCTTAATACAGTGCCTGGCATACAGTAAGCACTTAATTAAAAAAAATAAAATAAAGAAAATAAGGGCCCTGACTGTCTGAGGAACCAGAGGAACCAGAAATATATACTTGCACTTTCTGTGCCAAGAATGGGGGATGAGAGACCTAGGGTGTGGGGATGAAATGAAATATTTATTCATTCATTCAATTGTATTTACTGAGTGCTTACTGTGTGCAGAGCACTGTACTAAGTGCTTGGGAGAGTACAATATAACAATAAACTGACACATTCCCTGTCCACAACGAGAACTTTGGGGACATCCTGAAAACTTCACCCGCCTCTGGAAAGTTGTTCTTTAGATGCACATTTCAAGGTAACATTACTGCTCAGAGGCGAGGTTCACAGAGTCTCATTTTACAAAAACCAGCAGGCCAATCCCAAGCTCAATAGGAGTAAGAAAGTGGTGAAGATAAATCTTAGCTCCTGCCAGAAGAGGCAAAGGGTTCTCCTGCTCGGGGCGCATTCTGCCAGAGGGACAGAATGGGGGTCCGGATGGAAACCCACTGCACCACTTCAGGAATAAGTGGCGACGGCAAGAGCCGCTGGTTTTTAAAAGCTTGGGGCAAAACTTTCAGAGTCCTCTTGGTGGACCAGCAATAATAGTAACACTGCTATGATTTTATGACAATGAGGAAATATAAAATTGGAATAGCTTTGAGGAGGCCCTTTATTACACTTTATAGCACTCTGGCAATAATCTCCACACCGTTTTGCCTCCAATAAAATTTAAAAAAAAAAGTAACTAAGGTGATGCCAATAATAATGCTTTCAATAAGATCTTCGGTGGCCTGTTAAATCCTGTGAACACCTAAGATGATCCAAATGAATAGATTTTAATAAAAATGTTTTTAAGGATGAGATGGCACAAATTAAAAAAAAAAACACCTTTTCTCTCGTTTGGTCTGGCAAGACCTGGCAGCTGTGCCACACACAGCCAGTTGCCACGCCCAGCTACACAGCACTTTTGTAAATATACTTATACTCTATTTCCTCCACCTGTAATTTAGTTTACTGTCCATCTCGCCCTATAGATTGTAAGCTCCTTGTGTAAAGGGATGGTGCCTACCAATTCGGCTATATGGTACTTTCCCAAGTCCTTAGTTCAGTGCTCTGTGCACAGTAAGCGCTCAATAAATTCCATGGATTGATGGATAATTCTGAGATTAATTATCCTGTTCAAGAGACACAAAGCGTTACCTTGGATGTCTCAAAGAAAATAGTGAAAGAAAAAAATGTGCATTCGGGGTTAAGGAAAAAGTCTGAATAATACTACCCCATGAAAATATTTTAAATTAGAATAGACTATATATAGCACAAACATAAAGAAGTTGAAATTGAAACTGTGGGTTTGACGCTTCCTTAATTTATGAAAAGCTTCAAACATACATATTACTGAAACACCAAGTGATGCATTAGCATTTTCCACACTCACTGATCCATCAACACCATACATCAACGCCTCACACCGTACAAAAAGCACTGTCAGTGCTTTACTGATTGTGTGTGTATGTGTGCGCGCGTGTGTTTATAAGAATTTAAACCCAAACCTGAGAAGAGTGAAGGAAAATACACAGTAACATAAATGGTAGGTCTAAAATCAATTTCATATTTAAATATTTTATTCCAGTCAAACTTAACTCAAAATAGCAAATAAAATGACCCTCTCTTACAATGTGAAGTGTAAAGAGGCACTTGTAAGGCAAAACTGATCTCAGTAATCCATTAATAATACTGGAGCTGGGCTATGTTTCAACCTGGACAGCTCAATGACAGGACGATCAAATATTCTGAACAGATACGGATATTAATCAGAACTCCTTCGAGTTATTCAAAAACAATGCATTCACAGGTCGTGCTGCTTCTCAAAGAGCAGAAACATTCTATCCTGCACTAACATTTTAGCATTTGTCTGGCCAAACTGCCTTAGTTCTGGATCTAACGGATGCTCCCTGTAAAGTATTAACTTTGCCTATCTTCTGAAAAGTACAGACAACAGTTCTGAAATAATTCAAGGAGTCATTATGCAAACATGTCGGCAAAACTAGGGAACAAGTTTCTGGATCCAGCACGGTGGACTACTGCGTTGGGGGGAGGGGCGCGTTGCACACGGCAGGCACAGGGAGAGTAATGCAACACAGGTTTTCCTTATTGCATGGTTCTTCAAGAATGCAAACCCCGCTTTGTAGGAAAACTGACTGAACTGATAAAGAAATTCTAAATTTCAAAATCAGGGCCCCACGTGTAAAAAGAAAACCCATTATGTTGCCAATAAGTAGACTTTTTACTGAGTCTTTGCTTTAGTGTTTTTTCCAACTCAAGTGAGAGAAGGTGAAGAATTAGACAAAAGAATAAACTTATTTTCTAAAGTATATTTCTTCCTTCTGAGGATACTAAATATCCCAACCTCAGTGAAGTCACCGACTCAGAGCAAAGAGCAGGATTGCCTGGATAAAAGAAGTAAAATGCACCAAGGACAGAAATCTGTGGAAACTGAACTGGAGGTGGAGTTGCCCAAGAGAAAGCTAAGAAATATGTATCTTGTTTCTCCACATTTTTTAAAGACTGGAGTCCTTCACCCTAGAGTGCCCTAATGAGATCAACTGGCCTTTTGGGAAACTGATCCTCCTCAGGAAACAACAGATGTAGCACTCGCCAGATGGCCCACGAACAACAGCAGGAAGTTCTTAGTGGGTGAGTGCGTGTGCACAATAGTGGCCCTTCTCCATTGGAGAGGGACACCTGGACATCTGGCAGTAGGATGGCTTCCCGCCAGAGTCTGCAACCAACCCTGCTGGGGTGGAGAGAGATGCCATCTTTTTCCACCCCCATCCCCTGGACCAGCAGTGATAAGTCTCCCTCCAGCCCACCTGCGCTATGCCTTGTGGGGGTGGGATCTCCCCCTGATGCTTGCTCCTGAGGAGTTTGCTTTTCCACCAACCCCAGGACAGATGGCCATTGATGTCATGCAGGTCCTTCTATCTGTAAATAACACTTCACTTAATTATTCAAGGACTGATGCTCTTGACTGTGGGTTAGCTAGACTTCTCCATTCTTTTACTGCCCATCTTTTGGACAGTTTACCACAATGAAGATTGCGTAATTCATGAGAAAACTGGCATCAAATTCATTAGCCAATTAGCAAGTGTAAACGAGTGGGAATAGCAGGACAGCTTCTTTTTACCATATATTCCACGGAGGATCTTACTGAAACACCAAATATTGAAACACCAAATATTTTGCGGGTTACCCTCAATTGCTTAATAAAGTCCAAGTGGTTCTCCTTATCCCAATGTAGCATGGGTACTGGGTACACATCAGGAGATGGCGAATTTCCTTCTCATCAGCTCTAACGTGACTCTGGGAAATCAGACTGGAAATTCCCTGGGCAGATGTCTCACTGGAAGCCCAACTCCTTTGGATGAGTGCACAGAGTAGCACTAACACTCTGTTTTTCCTTCCCCGCAAAAGCCATCTGGGAGCTAGGAATGACTAGCCAAACAGATTCTTGTTCCCCTTCTCTTTCATTCAACATATTATCCTCAATCTAGGCTTCCTCGTTTTGGGGCGATGAATTTCAGGTTTCCAGAAGCACAGAAAAATAGGACCTCTTGGATTTTCTGACACTAAAAAGTGATACTACCTGTTCAGAAGATGCTACCAACCATTTCTATATTTCAAAAGGGGAAAGTGCACAGACCTGGGACACGGACGAGGAGACCTGGGTCTAATCCCAGCCCCGCCCTTGCTGGTTGTGTAACCTTAGGTGAGTCACTGTGTCTAAGCCTCACTTTCCTCATGTGTAAAATGGGACTTCAATTCCCATAGCTCTCCCTCCTACTTCATGCATTCATTCATTCAATTGTATTTATTGAGCGCTTACTGTGTGCAGAGCACTGTACTAAGTGCTTGGAATGTACAATTCGGCAACAGATAGAGACAATCCCTGCCCAACAATGGGCTCACAGTCTAAAAGGGGGAGACAGCAAAACAAAACAGGTAGACAGATATCAATGCCATCAAAATGGATCAATAGAATCATAGATATATACACATCATTGATACAATAGAGTAATAAATAATACATACAAATATACACAAGTGCTGTGGGAAGGGGAAAGGGGTACAGCGGGAGGAGGGAGCAGGGAATATGAACCATCCTATACTGGTTCAGGCCAGTGGTCCTACCATCCCAGTTCAGCTCAGTGTTCAAATTCTGAATGGGGGCAACAAAGCATGAAAGTAAGCAACTCATTCTCAGAACATCTCCTATAGATATAAAGTTCCCAGTACTCTCGTCTCATTTCATACATTTCCTGTTGCCAGAAACCTTAACATCCTTTGCAGACACTCTTAATTAAAATGTTTCAACCACAATGTCTAAGTACTAGATACTCCTGTTACTCAAGGCGAGCCTTACCAGTTAAACACACGGAACAAAAGCAAAAAATGAAAAATGACATCTTGGGAAAAAGCTGAGGCTACTAACCTGTAATTTCCTAACCCAGACATTGATTTTTGCGTGAACTCTTTTGTATTCCCTTCTGACCCACAAGGGGAAGTAGATCCAACTGATAACTGTCAATCAGACCATAGATCTCGAATCTGCCATCTCGAATGTTTCCTGTAACAGGCTCCAAAGTTAACTAGATGAGGGGAAATATTCCAGGGAGATGGATAAAGAAAGCAGAAACAGGAGTAAAAGCACATCATTATCAGTCTCTATTCTGATCCTGAAGCGACCCAAGCTGAGGGATGTGCTGGAAGGAAAACCGAGGGCCTTTAGTAGTGGTGTCAGATCAACGCACTGCTGAACAAGCAAAGGGCCAGAAGAGATATTCAACTGTATTCCGGTGGGCAAGAGAGCCTCTCCCATCTATCTCTCTCACATCCATGATGCAGTCTCATGATAGACAGCATCATCCTCAAACGAAAGGGTAATGGAACTGAAGTAATGAATAAACATGTTATTAATCTACCACTACTGTCACCACAACATCCACGTCTGGGAGGTCTTTGCCTGGAACTCCATGTGGGTGGAGGTGAGCAGGAAAAAGAGGGAGACCTGTTCTGATCACCCACTCGTTTGTTTCCCAAACCAATACAAATGGACAAGAGAAAACTGCCAAATCACCCACTGTAAAAGCTGATTAGGATGCAGTGAGGTAATTGATGGAAAACAGACATGGCACTAAGTCAATACAAACAATGATGAGTTCCTCATAAACCTAAATCATACATATTACAGGCAGAGTTTAAATCAGTTAGAGGGACAGCTCTCCTAGGACAACAGAGATTACTATAGTCGGTGGGGATAGAAAGACAGAGACAAGAAACATGTTCTGGGAAGTTCACTGCCATGAAATATCTCCTCAGAAGCATTTTACAGCAACAGCCAGTTTTACTATTAGATTACAATGACTTGTTAAATTTTCAACTGAACCCTTATACTGTACACTTTAGTATTAGATTACAAAACACTTTCTTTAGGGAAGAGCTATTTGTGTTTATCACTGCCCTCATTATATTTTTTAATCAATAAATCAATGGCATTTATTGAATGCTTACTGTGTGCAGAACACTGTACTACGAACTTGGGAGAGTACAATACAAGAGTTGGAAGACACATTCCCTGTGAAGTTTCCCCATTTTTTCCCCATTACCAAATTCCTTGAATATTGGAGGCACAATCTATAATTAAAAGTGTGCTTGGCTCTTCTCTATTTTGCAGGGCACATACATTGGCATAAATGAGCTCCCTACTAGTGGTAATAGTATTTATCATATGCTTAATAGATGCAAAGCAATGTGCCATGCTCTCTGTGGCAAAGGAATCCTAGAGGGCAGGGAATCAATCTATGCCATTTTTTGAGCGTTTACTGTGGTAGAGCACTGTACTAATGGATCTCTGTTGTACTCCTTTAAGTGCTTAATGCAGGGCTAACCACTCAGTAGCTGCTCAATAGATATCATTTGGTGTTAATGATGATTTATCTATCTGTTTAATTATATTAATGTCCATCTCCCCCTCTAGACTGTGAGTTCACTGTGGGCAGGGAGTGTGTCTGATGTCATATTGTACTCTCCCAAGCACTTAGTACAGTGCTCAATAAATAAGATTAATATAACGATAATGAAAAACTAAAAGAAACTCTTATTATCCCAACGCATCCTTCAAAATGGATGAGAATCAGGTACTCATTTGCCTGGGGTGCTTCTTGCCACAAGGCCTAAGGAACAGTTTTTGATTCCCTTACAAGATTGACAGTGAGCTCCCCTTCCAATTTGTGGGATTGGATCCAGGAGGTCTTTACTGATGTGCGGCCATTCATATTAAACCACATTAAGTTTTACCTCTAACACTGCAGTGGCATTTTGAGGATGCTTTCTTGTTTAAAAAAACATACAAGAAGTCTATAATGGACAATCCTTGCAAAGATTAAACATACGATACTTCATCGGAAGCCAACGGTTCTCAGGGATGTATGGTTTACAGGGCTAAAACTGAAAGCACTCAGTTCTCCTAAAACATGAGCATTGGGTTCTTGCAAACCCCAAGTTACAGAAAACTCATGCTAGAGCTCTCTGAAGTTCTCTCAAGCATGAGCAACTTCTTTCAGTATCATAGTACGCTGGGGCCAAGCAGGCTCACGTTCTTATTAGAGCATGCCCTTATTTCCTAAAGGCATTCTAACCAAAGCGTGCAGTTAAAACACACATTAGAGTAGAACCGAGTACAGATAAACAACTTGTGAATGCCACTGAGCTAGCAAGTTCGCCTCACTTTGAACTCTTCAGCTCCAGTATGTCATCAACCAGTTTCATGTGAATAAATTATGCATTCCACATCTACTATGAAAAGACCATCACTAGAGGATGCTTCTGGCAAGCTACCCAAAACGTTCAATCCCGAGGACACGTATTTCTGAGCAATTTCTCAAATTTTAGTTGATAAAACGACAAGCACTTTAAGCAGAAAGATGATACGCTGTCACAAAGTTGTGGAACGAACTCTGTCCGTTGTGTTTTATAGCTGTCTTTTCTGAATTTTGCAGTAGGGAAACAATGATGAAATAACAAAGCACAATAAAAGCTGTTTATCTTCCCTGCTTCTTTCATAGAGGTCACAGTCATCCAAAGGGACATTAATTTTAAAATTGGATAGCCTCAAATCGAAACAAACTTGCTTTTCTTAGGCAAAACATGTTGGCCATAACCCATTTTTAAAAAATAAGCACGGTTTTAAAGCTAGCTAACCAAACAGTTTGATGCCAAGCCCCTAAAGCCCTAATATGGAGGAAATAAGATGAGGTTCTGTTTTAGTCCAATCAAATTCATCAAGTCCACCAAATAACTGCTTAGCTTTCCATTTCTCCTTGTTTGCATCTAGGCACACTAACCCTAGCGGGAATACTCAACTTAATGGGACATCTACATTAATTTGATGAGAGGAGTTAAAAGAGGACTCAATTTGGTGTTAGCCAAAGAGCTTCTTCTCTTGAAAAGGCTTCATTATATTGTCAGAAAAAAAGAAAATCAGTACATACATTGCCTAAATGCAGACATAATTGATCCAAACTACAGTAAAATCTATTTAGAGACTCATTTAATAATAGTTAAGCACAACATTAATTACCTGCTACAGCACCACACCTCTCTGCTTCTCTCAACAAAACATTACTTCCTCTAAATATACACTGCCCCAGCACACAAAAAGATACTCATTTTTCAAATGAGAAAACTCTGAAAAACCTGGACAGAAACAATCCAGAAATTTCTTGATGTGGAACTCAAACCGACTGTGGCCATTTCTATCAGTTTTCAAAAGCGTGATACTTTCAGACTCTGCCCAATGAAGAGGAAAAAAAAATAAAGGAAGATGGAACCCTCTTTTGGAATTGTTAGAGCCTTTGTATTAGAGAGAGGGACATCCTGTGAGATTGCAGTATAAATCCTATTAAACTCAACTATGGTTTGCCCATCCCTAAAATAGATTTGACATACAGACACAAGTACAAGGTCAAGGTCACAGATCAGCAAGAAAGATTACAAACAGGACTGATGTAACAGCTGGCATTTGATCAAAGCTCCTGGGGTTTTTAGTACACTTACCAGACACCCTCTGCATTTCCTCATACTGTACACTGTGTTTTTAAAAGGTTTCCATTCTTAGAAGGTAGGGGCTTGGCGCAAACAGAGGCATGTCCTGAAGAAATGTTTAATTCCTCAACACGAACTCAAACATACACACACATACACACACACACAACCCGTAAGTCTTTTGCTTCCATCACCATTTTGGGTCCTATGCCAACTATTTGTTAAGTAGTGGGCAACTGATCCTTTGCCAGGATACATACCTAGCTGCAAGAGCTGTTTACCACCATCTGCCCATCTGTGCCTTGCCTTACCCCCTGCATCTCCCAATAGAGGACCCGGATTTACTTTAAAGGGGCTCATTACAGTTCAGCAAGCACTCAATCAAAATTCCAGACTACATCCTTACCCACCTAGGCCATCAGAACAATTTCCACATTATCCACCTGGAATTGCTGCTTATCAACACCCACATCTAAAGTCATTTTAAAACATTCCTATAACTGAACAAAAACAAGTCTGTGGTAAATTATATATAGTCGGATGAAGCAAGGGATTGAATTTTACTCTTAAATTACACTTGTAAAAAAACAGAGTTTTGCTGAGAATGTCCTTAATGGAACTGCATGGCTCATGAAATGATTTTTTTTAAGGATACATAAGCCTGCTTGGGTGATTTTATAATACAAACCACTCATCGTGAAATCAAGCACCACCTGCTGTAGCTTTGTGCAATATGCAAATTAAGTGCACAATATGCAAATTTAGTGAACTATATAGTTTTTCCCTTTGCAAAATGTTTTTGTTGAGTTAAATTGTGGCATGTTTTATACCACTATATTCTATCACATTAAAAACTACCATTGAATATCAGGGAACAAAAATTCTGTTGGATGTGAAGTCAGCAAGTAATCTCCATCAAACCAAGGATTTACTTCACTACATGTACATTAATAGTAGTGAGGAAAAAAGGAAACATATATAATTTAACGAGCAATGGACACTAAATCCTCTTTTGAATAATCACCTAGAACCACCATCGCCAAATGTTCCCATGATAACAACCTTGCCATCACCAAGTATTCCCATGATAATGACCCTATCTTGAAAGCAACATCGAAAAACTAAGAAATATTTGAACCAAGGACTGTCACGTGTTTTAATGGCCTATTCAACTTATTGCTAGAACAAAGCACATTTCATTTAAAGAGGAAACTACATTCTTTTCAAATATATACCTGATTTGCTGGCAAAAATTCCTAATGCGCACGCTAAACTGTTCCTTTAGATGCACTCTGAACTAATTTGCAGGGGAACCACTAACAGAATTGGACATTCTAGCCAAAAGAAAATGGACCATCCATTATTAGTGCAAAACTAGAAGAGCAATACTATAAAATAAGCACCAGATATTGCCTCCACTATCACTTCGTGGTAGTGACCTCACTCAATGCCTTTGACTAGTCCAGGAGAAAAAAAAAAAGAATATTAGAATTAACCTTTTGGACTCTCTCATGAGCCATTAGACCACAGCACACCAGATCAAACAATGCCTCAGTCCTTGGTCTGGTTCACGACCGACCTAAAGGCTGGCTGGAGTCATGACAGGGGGTGCTTCCTGATCAGGTAAGCAGGCCCCTCCCCTCGAACCAGGTCCTATAGGTGACCCCACTTTCAGAGAAACAGATCTCTATTTTACATCCAGCTCAAAAGGACACTTTCCAGAGAGACCAGGATCCTCAAAACTGTCCTACGAAAGCTGAAGCTAAGAACCTGCCACTCCTCGCAGGCCTTTTCCATTTTCACAAGGCTGAACAACCTGGGAGGCATGAACCACCTCTGGATTCTGGGAAATGGACACTTTACCTAAAGATGAAAGGAGTTAACAGATTAATGAGATACATCCATCTTTCAGGCAAAACACTCTCCCCAAGCCCACGAATGGCTACTGCCTTTCAAATAAAAATGCAAAGGTTTGAGACATTTGAAGCAACAGTCTTTTTCTCTCCTAGGTAAATGCTTATTTTACTGCAATCCTACTGCACAGGTCTTTCTATCCCCAACTCTGTAAGCTGTACCTTTGCTCCCTCTTGCCTGCTTGGGATAAAACAACATGCATCCAAGGTAATCAAGACCGTCATCAGAGTTCAGGAGTAAAGAAGAGCCAAACTGTTTTGGCACAAAGTGAAAGATTCCCCTTGGAAATCATCAGAGACAAAGACTCACAAGTCAACAATGCCGCTCAAGCCAGCCATGAAGACCGTTGGAAGTCTCCACCTGTCCCTCCAAAGATCCGTTCTCTGCTCCCTGACTTCCTCTCCTCTCCCCACGGCTCCGCATTCTGAATCCAAGATGAGCCAGCTTGGACAGACCGGTGGGGAACCCAGGGTTTAAAGGCGACTCGGGAGGCTTGCTTTATTTTCAAGTCCGTTCTGATGAAATTGACTGTTTGCTTTCGGTCATTTTCTGTTTCCAAAAGATCTTGGGGAATTTGTAGGGAGGACACATCATTCTTGAAGACTTTCCCTTGATGAAATCCAATTTCCTTATCAACTCAGTGTAGGGAGTAATGCTGATTACACACAGTGGCTGGGCAAACTCGCCTCATCCCTCTGGGTGACAGCGTCCTTTTTACAGCCAAATTGGCAAACTCATGAATCTAATGCCACATGTCTGACCTCCTAGATGATATGAATAATAACACAATCACCTATCATTTGATGGTCTGAAAAATGTTTCATAAACACTATTTTTCACCATACTCCTCCCACAGTTCCCTCTCTCCCTTCCCTGCTGAAGGGCGGTGAGGGGCAGACGCCCCTTGTTTGAAAATGAAGATAGCGAAGCACCCATAGATGGTAGGTAACGTCCAAGGTCAGACTTGGAGATTGTAGCGGCAGAGCTGATGATAACACGGCTCAGAATTCCTGACTCCCGGCCCATTGCTCAAACCAATAAACCAGCTGCCTCCCTTGATGGAGCTAAAGTGAGCCAATTATCCAAACTGTGTAGGAAACATTGACCAAAACAGGGGTTAATTGGACATTGGTTGTTTTAATTCCATAATCAGCTCTTTCCCCGAGTTACCCTGGGAGTGAATAACATATCTTTCACAGGAATGGGAAAGGGGCCAGCACAGGCCATCTGGATGAACACGTCCTTTCATAAAGTTATCCTGCAGCTGTGTGAAACTTGCCACCACGGAGGAACTTTTCTGTGCATCCTATTTAATCATTTCATTCGCTTAAAAATCCGAAATGGGATGAGCCTCCCTTTTCTCCTTCATTTGAGATTACATTTTGCAGAAGAGCCTCTGGGTTTTCCGAATCCATGCGAATCCACAACAGACCCAGTTTACTCATGTTTCTACCTCGGAGGTAGATGACCTGTTGCTATCATTTACCCTTTTTCTGAACTCACTGCCATCTAGGCAAGTCAAAACATTGGATCTCCTACCACAAGTCACTCCCAACACTGCCCAGAGGCAGATTTTGGGGGTAAGCACATTTCTCTTTCCCTGAGGGGTGCAGAGTCATTACTGATCCAGTGATAACCTTCTAGGACCAGAAACTGGATCCATCAAGGCATGAGTTTCTGCACCAATTTAGGCAAGCGAGAGGAGGCAGAAGTCCAGACAGGGTGCTCTCCAGAGACTCTAAGGTGGGGAAAGGAATACACTCCGGCCTGGACGTGCTCTTGCAACAGGTAGAGGTGGTGGCTATGGGGCGGTGGAAGCAGAAGGCTGGGGGAGGTGTAGCCTGGCAGGTTATTGGGTTTTATGGGTGGGATCTACCTACTGCATGAGTCAGCAGGAAGGAAGAAAGGGTAGAGAAGGTAAATAAGCATTCCCCTTCCATCCTCTCCTGCTCCTTCTTCACTTCTTCATTACCCCCCAGCTCCCTGCCTCCAAGGAGGAATCTTGCTCTCCAAAAGTCTATCCCCCACTCCTGCTTTCTCCTGAAACACTCCCCAGTTTGCTCTTTTTCCCCACGAGGGGTCACCTGAACCTCAGTCCCTTCTGTCCTTGTTTGCCGTGTCAGTCTAATGGAAAAAGATCTCCTGCCTCGGTGGTCTGGGAAGAAAGAAGTTGAACAATTTTGCATCAGGGATGCTGCACACTCAATAGGGGCGAAAAGTTAAATCCCTCTGGTTTGGGAGGAAAGAGAGGTTGCCGGGCTGGGGCCACCTCCTCCTGTCACCATATTCCACTTAGATACCAGTGCCGTGATCAAAATCAACTAAGCAAATGAGCAAGACCCAACCTGAGAGGCAGCTTAATGAATTTTCCATCTCAGTCGGAAATTCTGGTGATGGACATTTGACCAAGGCCATTAGAAACCTTTCCCATTTTTCCCATCATGCTCTTCTCCCTCCCTCCAAATCATCTTCCACATGGTAAAGCCTCTGACAGTTGCGGTCTTGGACCATACCATGTCTTAAGAAATTGTGTCCTCTGAAGTGCCGAGTCAATGGGAAATTGGGATTAGCTTCTATTTCCTGTTGGATGACAAGATTTCATAAACCTAATCCTTTATTTCTCATTGCCTTGATGACTCACCTGGCAGAAATGTATTAGGGTGGGGCTGACCTACTCTGACTGTAGCTCGCCTGCCACTTCAATTTAAGACAAAAGACAGGCTACATCCCACTGGACAGCAGAACTCTCAGGGACCTAAATCCAACTTGGACCACATAAACCACTGTGGGTGGAGGTCAAGGCTGGAGGAGGTGACCGGGTCAAAATGGGGATGGCCAACAAACTACCTGATGCTTTGACACTTTCCACCCCTCCTAAGCAGCCACAAAAGAGGGGCTATGGGTTACAACTACGCAGCCTCATGTCCACTGTAGCCGCAGCTGACAATTCTATTTTAGCAACAAGGATGACCTCGTCTCTCAGGATTCAGCTATATTCCCAAGATCCGCATTAAAGCCAATCTGCATCTTTTAAAACCACTAATCAGGGTTCGTCCACACACAATCCAACTCTCTCCCCAACCGCCAGATCTCGGGGCACACCATGAATTGCCCTTAGACATAAATCGGGAAGCAGCGTGGCTCAGTGGAAAAGAGCCTGGGCTTCGGAGTCAGAGGTCATGAGTTCGACTCCCGGCTCTGCCATTTGTCAGCTGTGTGACTGTGGGCAAGTCACTTCACTTCTCTGTGCCTCAGTTACCTCATCTGTAAAATGGGGATTAACTGTGAGCCCCGCGTGGGACAACCTGATTCCCCTATGTCTACCCCAGTGCTCTGCACATAGTAAGTGCTTAACAAATACCAACATTAATAAACCATTTCCTCATGCCATGAGGTCTTAACAAGCCAAGAGAATTCAGCCTCACCCAACTTGTGGCTTCAGGCCAGCATTTTTCTCTCCCCGAAGTGAGAATTTTCTAAACCAGTGAAAGAGATACTATAGAGTTCAAAAACGGTACTGCTTACAAACCATGCTTGACTTCTATGATTTGAGGCTCTTTTGGGGTAACCATAAAGTAGTTATTATTAGAAGAAATGTCTGGCCTGTGCTGAATGAGTCAAAAATTTAACTGTGAAAAAGAGATGCCAGGTAGCTTGGAAGTTGAGAGGACATGAAATGGCAACCAGAAAAGTTTCTTGGGGCCTTTGACTTTCAGGTGTTCTCCAGGAAGCCAGTAAGAAGACCAGTGCCACAGAAAGACAACTCTGCACCAGAAGGGGAGCAATTTATCATATTTATTGAGTGCTTACTGTGTGCAGGGCACTGTACTAAGTGAGAGTGAGTTAGTGCAGGGAAGAATTCCTGCTTTCTTCATGATCAGATCATAGATCAGAAAACGTCTGGTCCTTCCAATCGAGATCAAACTGAAAGAAGAGAAAGTAGGTGCTCACATCTCTCCTACATTTCCTCATCATAACTCCCATTTTCTAATCTCCAGTGACAATTCAGTGACCATCTAAAGCAACGACACAGCTAAGGTGCACCTGCCCACCTTTAGCAAGCACCACATGACGCTTGGCCATCTCCCCATCTGTTTATTGCTAGGCCCACCAACTTTCTTCTGAGCCGCTGGGATGGGAGCCAGGGTCACTCTAGCACAGTTTGGGCCTGACTCCTCTCTACCCTTCACTTTTTCCTCAACTCCCCCCATTTGAAGGAAACCTAAAATCCCCCTTGGGGATGATAATAATAATAATTATGGTATTTGTTAAAAGCTTATTATGTGCCAAGCACTATTCTAAGCACTGGGGGAGATACAGGACAATCAAGTTGTACCACGCAGGGTTCCCCAATTTTAACCCCCATTTTGCAGATGAAGTTAACTGAGGCACAGAAAGGTTAAGTGACTTGCCCAAGGTCACATAGCAGACAAGTGGCGGAGCTGGGATTAGAACCCATGTCCTCTGTCTCCTAAACCCGTGCTCTTTCCACCACTCACTGCAGTGATAGCATTAATTGAGGATCCATTGGGAGCAATACACTATATTAACAGCTGGGGACTACAAACCACTTCCTGAGTGATACATTCCCTGCCCACAAAGGGCTTACACTCCAGCAGGACAAATATACTGACAAATCGAGTAATCCAAATAAATGAATCGATTGGATGGTCAATTGAGTATTTACTCAACAGACATAAGTACTAGGGAAAGGAACTAAGGACCTGAACCTACGCAATAAATTAGGCCCAGGAGGTTTAAAGAGCTTCAATTTCTACTTTCCCCGAAACCAAGAGAAAGCAAGGGTCCCAAGATACTCAGGGCAAAACTGACTGCTATGCATTTTGTTTTGAATCCTAACTTCAATCGTCATACAAAACTGCCAACTCAACACCAACTCATCACAATGGCTCTGGTACTGTTTGTATGATGTGACCCATGAAAAGCAATTTGACACACTTTACAATACAATATCCTGAACTTGTTTCTAAGCGCTGAGTTGTCCTGTTGTTTATTTGTCCCTAATTGGCAGCAATACAAATAAGATCTTGGTTTAGGCAGGATGACTTTTGATGACCGGATGATGGTTGGAAATTCTACACCAGTTAAAATCTCATTCATAAGGGTTGAACTCTTTCTTTATCTTTTGAATTTCAAACGACCTCTACCTTCCACAAAAGGCCAATCCCCAGCTAACCTCAGCCCGGTAATTCCCAGAGCCTAATTTGGGGCTGAAAAAGGAGACTGAGGGCATGCTGGTAGATTGGAAATTGGAGGGGGAGGATCCAGTCCAACTCAAAAGGCCAAGCAAAGTTGGAATCCTGGCCACCCCAAGCCCCAAACAAAGGGCAGGATAGTAACAAAGGGGGCAAGTGTCACAAGGTGCCTGAACCCAGACTAAACCAGACTGGATTAAACTGTGGGTATGTTCAACCTCACTCAGCTCGGCTCAGTCCATGCAAGGATCCGATGTGTAGAATCACAGCTTTGTGAGATCGGTACAGTGCACTGAGTGGGTGTTCAATATACAATACTGCAGCACATGTATCTTTCAGCTTTTTCCCCTTTAAAAAAATCAAGCAAAACAGTATTGCAGTGATGTAACAGCAGTTAAATATAAATGATAGGCTTCAGATATAGTCAATTCTCCTTTTTCATGAGAATGAAAAACTATCCATGAAGAGACAAACGTCTGGACCAACTAAATCATGGCAGTTCTCCCAGCATCCTCTCCAAGCCCACTCCAGGTTCATACAAGTTCTCCCTCTAGACTGTAAGCTCGTTGTAGGCAGGGAAAGTGTCTCCAACTCTATTATATTGAACTCTCCCAAGTGTTTAGTACAGTGCTCTGCCCACAGTAAGTGCTCAGTAAATATGACTGATCAATAAAAGCATTTTGGGGAATTCTAATGAAGGCAGAAACTCATCAGGCTCAATGGCAACAGATGCAAAATTCCTGATCCCATACTTACAATTTGAGAAATGAGGGCAGATAGAGCAGAGAATTCCATTGAGACTAAAAAATGAATGATTTGGACAACTGAATCACACATCAATTGCAACTACTGGTTGGGCTATTTTAGATCTAAAGTTATTCCTACTCCTCACCCCCCGACTACTTGGAAACCTCAAATTCTAATAATTCCAATGGTGGAAAGTGTTCAAAGTAGAGCCAGGAGAAAAACTGAAAAGTAGAAGAGACATGAAGAAGCACAGATAAGAATTCCAGTTGTCAAATGACATGAGGAGATCTACCATGGAATTCCAAGATTCCTTGATTATAGTTCAACCAACATCTCACAGAAAACTTCACCTGTCTCCAAGAATGGAAAATGAGGGAATGTGAATGAGGGGACAAAGGATGTGTACAGCAGATCATGAAGACAGACCTCCTGCACTCCCACCATACAAACCAAACACATTTATAATGATGAACGTGACCCCTGCATTCTAGGAGACTGAGTGTTCTGAATATGCATGCAGAAATATAGTAATACAAAATTGCATGTCAAGTATTCCAACAGATCCCACTTCCTTCTGCTGAGTTGAAATTTGAGAACATTGTGGGGCAGGGAGGAGAGGGCATGAGGGAATGGCAAGGAGGGAGGAAGGGAAGGGCCAGACCAAAGGCACTTGGTTGAAATACCCATATGGGAGAGGAATAAGTAAGGGCTGGAATTCCCTGGTAATGAATCATTTATTGGGGAACCTGCAAATCGAACACGGCCCTTCCTGTGGGGCTCACGTTATAACCCAAGAACCCACTCTGGGGACTACCTCTCACATATCACGTTCATACTTTATCCCACCTCGACTACCAATAACAAGCCTCTCTTTACCAAGCACCAAAATACAACCACACAATCGCTCGCTACATCCACACAACAAGAGTTAACCAGATGAATCGTCAAAGCCTCAACCCCAACCTATGCCTTCATGATTTTTCAGGGACAGGTGGAGTTGAGGATTGAACCTCTTTTGAGATACAATACACAGTCTTGTGGATGCTTGGAACTTAGTTGCTTGAAGTTCAATCACTTATCTAGAAAATTACATCCTTTCTACTCTCACATCTGGGCCAACGTTTGAACACCAGAAGCATGAGGGTGAGAAACAGAAAGACAACTAAGGATATATGTGGAAAAGCCTAAAGTCACACTCCTTCATGGGGATCAATGCCTCCTCTAAATGCCCCATTTAGAAGTACATCCAAGGGCTTGCTAATCATAGGATACTTCTCCAGGGAGACCTCCCAAACCACTCCCTACTTGGATCCAGGGTGTTTGCTTTCCTCTCCCTGATCCATAATCTGTGATAGCAGCCAGCACAAAGCAGAAGAAGACTGACACTTCAACCTAAGATACCAGAGGCCATCTGCTGTCATATCGGTGTGGGACATGAGGATGGGCCAGCTGGAAACGGGACTGACCAGTGTGAAACTAGGCAAATGGACACCTTAATCATGAAGGTAATTTTCCTGAGAAATTTTGTGATTTCAGATACAGGTTAAGAGAGAACCCCAGTTCATTCTGCCTTGTAATTTGTTATTGTGGAAAATGGCACAAGTGCTTCAAAATATTCTTATTCTTTTGTACATCAACTACCAGAATGTTTGTCAATATATTTAGTATTAAGGGACTATTTTTCCCATTTCGCTGGCATTAAGCATATCAAGATGCATTACTGCTGTAAAGCCCAATGTCAGTATCAAGTCTCTGATCCTCGACTTAGGTTCGAAGTTTATAGATCTACACCACTAGCAACCTGTGAAAACCACCCCCATGTTCAGCCCATTCTGCATATCTGGACAGTGTTGGTTTCAATTTCAAGTAGATCAAGAAGTAAAATGTACTAACTCTTTTTTAACGTATGTAATCGCCTGAAGCAGAATGGGGAAAAAAAAGAGATGACGGTGGCATCCACCCACTTGTGTTGAAAAACCTGAACGGATGCATTTGCCACAAGTTGTCATGAGCTTATATTGAGATTTATAAATCTGAAGGGACATCTTCTGCAACTGACTCTTAGCACTGCAAGACTTTAAGGAAAGACTTTTTTAAACTAAAATGGTCCAACATGCCTTCATTTGACTAGTGTTACAAATGGAGTTTTTGCCCAGTCTCCCAGAATAAGCCCAAGTATCACACCACATACCACTGTGGGAACAGCATTCAGAAAAAAGTAACAAAAAAATAAAAACCCAAAAAACAAAAACCAGAATCTGGCAAGGTAAAGGCAACTAATCTTAAAAAAAATTCAGCTAGAGCACTGGTTTCTAAGATATGTAGACTAGTCAGTCAGAACCCAGAAACACAAGATTCAAGGCTCTTATGTTAACACAGTTGAAGAATGAGCATTATGAAAGGGCTATCTTCATCAAGAATCTTCTCTTTCCATCTCTGCAACACACACACTCTGCAGGACTGCTTTGAAGGCAAAGCACTCCAAGTCTCTAAAATAATTCCACCCCTCTGCCTCAAACTACCAAATCAATGACCATATCAAAGGTCTGTTCCTTCCCCTCCTCACTGCCTCCACCCCTCTCTCCCTACTTGTCCTGATTAAAAACTTACAAAATTAGCCAAGATTTCATCTCGTGCCCTGCATGTTGCAACCACAGAAGCATATTTTTGCCATTGAAAGCATTTCAGAGGGTTTTGCCATCCATCAGATTACCTCCCCCCACAAGTATACAGCAAATCTGTCTTATTAGAATGGACCCGCTGATGTAGTAAACAGAACTGCGGACCACTGCTTTCTCACACTTTTCATTCATTTATTTCCTTTTTCTTTACTTAAGACTTATAACATGTGCCACAGAAAGAGTGAATGTTAAATAGTCTTGGAGTGTCACAATATCTAATACAATAAAACAGATTACAACCCTACCTTTCTTTCACAGCAGTGGTGCCAAGCACAGGTACACTGTAGCAATCAATTTGTTCTGCAGACAGTAAGGCTTTCATAGAATACTAATGTAAAATCTCTTTTCTCCCTCCTTCGCCTTGACTCCCCAATGCCCAGGTCCCGACCAATACAAGGAGGAGGGCGGAATGTCTTCTGCTGAGATATCCACAACTACTAATCAAGAATTCGTGTACAAGGGCACTGGATTAACCCTCCACCAAGCTTGACTCAGTCACTGAGAGAACACAACACATGCACAGCAAGGTCAGAATTAAGCACGCACATGCGAACACACACACATACACGTACAAGAGAACACACAGACGTCTACTTGAGTGAACTAATTCATCACACTTTGCCACTGATGGCTTTTTACCTCAGGGGTGTAAAATTACATCCTGGTGAACTGAGAAGTCTTAGACACAACAACATCCAAAACAGTTGTGTTTGCACAAAACAGAAAAGAAGGGAATGTCACTCTGTAAATGAAAAGCTTCCCTGCTTCAAAATATTTTTGGAACAAAAAAAATTCATCCAGGGCAGCTCACAAGGAATTATTGAGATTTTGCCAGGAGGCTTTGAAACACAGTGTTTACATGCTTGAGATGAATTTGAGTTTTTTTCATCTGAAATTTTTACAGTAATCAATTGCCCAAAGTGTCCAGGAATGGTATGCATTTTTACGATGGTCTGATATTGCAAATGGGAAACTGTTCGCTTCCCTTGCAGTTTAGTAACAGCACAATCCAAATATATTTCTGAAATGCATCTGGTACTTTTTGATGCATTAAAAAAAGACCAAAAAAGAAAAAACACTCTCACTTAACACTTCTATTTAGTAACCTAGCTAGGTACCTCACTATTTCAACACAAACCCAAAGCTTTGATCTCTCACAAATATGTATTTCCATTTGCTTTTCTCCTACCTAAAATGCAAAGACACACGTACGCCACTGAAAATTCTGTAGAGTGGGAGGGAAAGCTGTTCCATATCTCCAGTAAGTTTCTCTTTAAACCTCTCCTGTCATATTCCTTTTATAATAATGCACTAAGATGGAAGTTTGGAGAATTACACAAATCCAACAGTTAAATGACCAAATATTATTAAATTCCTCCCAAAGTCTCCCACCTAACTTCAGCTGGATGATATAGTTGGAGCACTCCTAAAGCTCAGGCTTCCACCCAGAGGTGGTTCCCTTCCCATTTCCACCATTGAAAAATGAATTAAACAACCCACTTCGGATATATCGGAGGCTTCGACAAAATTCCCCCAAAACCACCTAATCAATGCCGAAGACTTTGTCCTTGACATACTGACCGTGTCACTGGGCGACTGTCATGTGACATCATGTCACTCCCCCACCTGGCTCATGACCTTGTCCTTTAAATGACCCAAAGCTTCCCTCAAGGAGCGGGAGGCCCCTCCCCGCTGTCTCAGCAAGGTCGATTGGGTCAGTGTGTCCTCGTCTATAATCCACCACCATTTGTCAGCAGGGAGGCTGGAGGAGGCAGGCTCGCTACAAGGGGAGAATGCCCAATTAGGCAGCTGTCACACAAAGCACAGGCTGCAAAATTATCCCCTGTCAAAAGAAAGAGCAGCTGTGGGTGCCAATTACAGCAACCTTTCAACCCTTTAGGTACTGGAAACTACACACAAGTAAATGAAGAACAATTAGTGATAACAAATCGATGAATTAGGACAGTAAATTAGATATTACTAGCAGGTGAGCTTGGGTCGCACATAATACTAAGGTTACACTGTACCCCAGGCAAAGGCAAGACCATACCATTTTCACATGGCAGATTGGTTTTCTAACCATGTCCCTCATATGCAGACTTTTCTTCCCACAGAGAGAGTAAGGGCAGAACAGAAAGAAAAGAGAAACTAGCTCTCAATGAAGTCTAATTTTCTAATCTGATCTCCACCTCCCACCTTTAACCCAGAAAATGATTAATTTTTCATCATAAAAGGAGGGAAAGGATAGAGAGAGGAGGAGGAGAGGTGCAAGGAATCTCGTAGAGAATAAACCCAATTCACTCCAACCTGCATTCAGGCTCTGATCCACCATTTAGAGTTCACTTGATTTAACAAGAGAAAGGCCCGCCCATAAAGACCCGAACTAACAATGAAACATCAAGTACTTAACCTCTGATATGCCATTTACCAAGATTCCAACTTCTATCACACAAAGTAAAGGCAGTAAATGTATTTAAGAGCCCCCAAAAATCCTAATGAGGGATAATCGTTTTTGCTATCCAAATTTTCCCAAACTTAGTCCATTGTTATAGAGTTTATGGCATATTAGTCTTCCAAAAAGGGTCATTTTACTATGAATTAGAGGACTCCAGTCTACCTCTAGTTCAGTTTAAATCTTCTCTAAAGGTGACTCAAACAATCCACCTGAATCACCAAATCCAATTGAGAACATCAAGTGACATATTAAAATTACACTAATTCAAGTTTAACAGTCACCAAAAATAACCAAAGAAATGGAACCCAAAACACTGAAATTAAAAAAAAAATCCAAGATCTCTTTCAAAAGCAACTCTGATCCATGCTGCTAATGCAACTCAGATGCATGGAAATGGTTATTTGGTCAACCTATAGAGGAAATGTTATCTTTCCAGGCCATCACCAACTATTGTGCTAGGCACATCTTTTAAAGGTCTAATTTAGTCTTAATAATTTATTTTGAATGAGAAGAAAAATGGAATTTGCCTCTCCTGTCCCTAACCCTTCTAAATTGGTGCTGTTAATCGTTAGCAGTTAGCTTTGCTGCCTGTAAAACTGAAATCTAACTACACCCAAACTCTAACCTCAAATATAATGGGGAGGGGAGTATGAGGGTGGAGGGGGAGGGCACATGGTCTTATCCTGCTGCTCTTCCCTCCTCCTTCCAAAAAAGAACAGAAATAAATTCACAGCACTTGTAGGTATAAAGTTACTTGTTCAAGTCATCTAATCAAAGGTCAGTGTACCCCCTGGAAGGCAATAGGGGCACTTTCATAGTCTAATTTACACATGAGCTGGAGAGTGGCAGGCACTGTCCCCTTAATAGCAGTGAGCCCATTACCAACTCAGTTTGGCATTTCCTTTAGAAAAGCCAATGGCAGGTAAACAGCACTGAAGGAGTTAATGTCTTTAGAATTCAGTTTCCATCATACTTGGGTGACTATCTCTTTAAATAATTTAAATCCTTTCCATCAACTACAAAGCTGTTTTGAAGCCATTTAGCTTTGTTCTTTACATGTGTTCTAATTAAGAAATGACCTTGTCATCACACACACCAGAAATCCTGGATTATTTCCTACAGCAAAAATCCACGGAGCCAGAAAAAAAAAAAAGAGGTTGGGGAGGGGGCAAGAGGGGGGCGCGGGAGAACCACTTCTTCCTTTAGAGAGGAACTGAGGAAGTTGTTGGTTGGCTGAATCCTGAAGCAGTTTCACCGCATAATTTTTTTTGTTGTTGAATGTCACAGGGCGGGTTAGTGTGACCTTGAGCTGCATCAGCAGCACAGCAAGGGTCGAGATGCCTGCAGGCGCCCTTGTACTGGATTTGCAAGACAAAAACCTTCAAACTGGCTGAAGGACATCTTAAATCTCTTCAAAGGTTTTTCCGAACTAATCTGGGCAGCTCTTAGCCGGATCTGTGCCAGTGTGAGAGGCAAAATTAAAAACAAGGTCTCTGACAGCATGTTGTCTCCTCTTAACCCTTCTTGTGCGGACTAGCGCAAATCACGGGCACTCTGGAGAGACAGTTTAATAAGCAACTGGGATACACAGTTCAAGTAGCAGTGCTCTTTCATAACAAATTATATAAGGGCACATGCAAAAGAGGAGAGGACTGTTATTAGTCCTGAAAATTGAGCAACCTTCCACCACATGAATGGGGGTGAGAAGTGTTTGGGGGGGGGGGGTCTGAAGCTTTTCACTCAGACTCATCTTCCCCATGTTTGAAGAGGAGGATGGCGGCAAACAGTGTAACCTCTATGTTGAATTTATGAGGGTTGAGGGGCCATGTCGGTTTACAGCCCATGCAGAGATCATCCTCAGAGACATGTAGAAATTAGGCTATTTTTTAAAAATTCAGATGTAACCCCTTATTTGAACTTCTATTCTATAATCAGGGCAGCAACAGCCAACTGATGGTGTGCTGAAATGTTTGAATCACTCAGGTCCAGACCACACTGTAGTGGGAAGGGAAGAGTGCCCCACCACCTTCTCCAACTCTTCTCAAGTGAGGAGCACGCCCATCTAAGTGAAAATGCACTGCTCAGAATCCTGAAAGAACGCACAAGTAAAATGAGGCAGAGCAATCTCAGTCTTGTTATAAGAAATCAGCATGACACTTTGTTAATGCCTTTTGGCGTTTCCCATTTTAGGCCAAACAAGTCCTTGGGGAAGAAGCAGTGCATTAATGCCAGCAGAGGGTGTCCAAAGCTTCCCTGGCTATGCACGCAGAGTTTAATTTAGTCACTACCGTAGGCTGACTTCTAAAGCACTTCCCTGCTCTAGAACAGAAATGAACATAGCTCAGTGTACGCTAAGGAGGATATGTAGCTTGGGCAATTACATCACAATTGCTAAAGCAATATCCTTCATCTTAACACTAAAATGGGTTGAATTTCTCATGCCTGCAAATAACAGTTCTTCTCTAAAAATATCCACCAAGATGCCACTTTAACCTCTTATGTGCAGGCAAATCAGTAACAATTATTTCTGAACAACAGGACAGCAGTAGAATGCCACCAAACAAGAAATCACATTTGGCTAAGTTTCTGAACAATTTCTAACATACCGTGTTCACCGAGACTGGTTTTTAAACTGCTGGGTTATGAAGTGTTATCATTAGGGCTTTACTTGGAAGAGACTTGAAACACAAAGCCATTTTTACAATTCAAGCCATTGTGTGTGTGTGCTTTAGAATGTCAGCACCCAACCCTTTCAAAGCTCCCACTTCTGATGGCAAGGTTGAAGTTGGGGTCTTGCTTGATCCTAGTGAAATGTTAGGAATGGCAAGATCTTCCTAACTGAACTGGAACTGAGATACTGTTCATTCCATTTAACCCTGGCTTTTCCTTTTCTCTTTCTTCCTCCCCCCAGGGACATGCTGGAAATAAGGGCCTTGGCACTGTCCCTCAACACTGCCTAAACTTTCAAATGGACATTTCATTTGGGTCCTAGTGTTAGTAAGGGCGTCAGAAGGTTGGAGTAGGTTTGATTCTCAAGAAAATGGTTGGCACTGCAGATTGATTAGTGATGTGGTTGATGGGTGCCGCTCAATACATCAGCATTGCTATTTATTGAGTGCTTACTGTGTGCAGAGCACTGGACTAAGTGCTTGTGGGCAGGGAAGGTGTCTGCTAATTCTGTTGTACTCCCAAGTGCTTAGAATAGTGTCTGAACATAGTAAGCGCTCAATAAATACCATTCATTGATTGACACAATTCAACAGAATTAGCAGACATGTTCCCTGCCCATAACGAGCTTACATGCTCTTAGACCTCTGTGGCTCTCAGCGCAACATGCTCTTAGTACCTAAAAATAGTACAATACACTCAGTTCTCCTAGAAGGCAAGGGCTGTGTTTTGGCAAAACCACCATTAGTACTCTTTTGGGCCAACCCCGCGCACACACATTCAAGCTATTTCTTGGCTAACCCGATATTCCAAGCCCCAAAAGGCTCTCACTGTCGCAAGACCGTTTCCTCATCCTGTTCAAGCCAAAGCGCATACAGAAAGCAGGCATTAGGGCAGAGCTGGGTGTACTACCATACACATTCAAGGCTCTGGGGTTTATGAAGCTGTGTTTACTCTGGCCGCTTCTTCTCCAGGAGAGGATCATGACTTTTATTTCTCAGCCAATAAGGTGTCTGGCCTACTGTGAGATGCTCAAGTGTGAAGACTCAAACCAGAGATGATGGTAGTTGGGCGAAAACTGCTAAAGCCTGCTAATTGAGGAAATTCCACAATCACTTCAGGTTTGTGCTTCTGCTTTAAGGGACTGCCAAGTCACCAAAAGACTTCAGGACATCCAAACAACTGTTGGGACAGACACCCGGCTGACATCTCCAGACTCCAGCATGCCGCTAAGTGGACAGGTCCACAAAGCATCCCAGCATACAGAAAAGACCCAGAGCCATGTCATTTGAGGAGGGCAGCCTAGCCCATAGAGACTAATTGTCCTGCTAAGACTCCAGAAATAATTTAGCAGAATATCAGCCTCCGCAAAGGGGTAGGGAATAAGAAAGAACAGGAGATGTGAAGGCCAAAGGAAGATGTGCCAGAGAGCAGACTGTGCTTTCAGATGGGGAGAGCTGGCCCTGGAGATCAGGTTGAGGCAAATGGAGGGGAAGGTCATAAAAAGGAGACAGCTGGGCCGGAAGAGAAAATGAGTTTGAAAGGGGGAAGGAAAACTTTACATGGGACCAGGAAACATCTTCATCCCTTATGATGGAGTATGAAGGCTGCATCAAAAGAGATGGTAAGTATGTAGGGGTTTGTATCATTAAAACAGACGAGCAGATTAAAGTCAAAGTTACTTACAGGGCCCCAGTAGGTATGACCTCACTAAGCATCCCCAAATCGATTAGACTGTGAGCCCGTCACTGGGCAGGGATTGTCTCTATCTTTTGCTGAATTGTACATTCCAAGCATTTAGTACAGTGCTCTGCACATAGTAAGCGCTCAATAAAATACTCTTGAATGAATAGAATCACCCAGGAGGTATGGCTTACCCTCAACCAAGAGTATCAGCCTCAGTGCTGCTGAAGGTACATCGTGAAAACATTCTATGATCTGGCCATTAATAGACAGGCAGTGATGCCAGCCTTGCAGAGAGAGATCTACCAAAAACTCCTCCCCTGCCTCTGATTGAGCATTCCTGTTTAGGCCACCCATTGGGCCAAGTGAAAATCCCCATTCCTCTTTGCAGGCAAGGGAGAAGCTGGCAAGTGACTTTCTGCAGGCTTCTCGTGAATTCCCAGGCGGGGCCACCCCTAAGACCTGGCAAGACCAATCTGTGCCAAGTAAGTGAAGGAGCCTGGGCCAGGCTTTCTTCCAAAAATGTCATCACCTCATCCATTCTTAATGCATCCCTGCTGTGGCTCAGAGGAAGTGGGATACAGGGCCCAGGCAATTTCCCTGCGTAACACAGGATATGCCAATTCTTAGCAGAAAATTATTGGGGGAAAGAAGCCACTACCATTTAGGCACAAGCCAGCATGTGACACGGACACACCATGACCTCTCTCTCAGTATATTCACATTCTCAATGTATGTGCCACAGATACAAACTGGAGGAGCAGATAGACTATAGCTTAAAAGCTATGGCACGGAGACAGCCCAAATTCACATTTCCCCCTCCTTTTTGATGGTAATATTAGGAGAAAAAGGAAATCTTCTGAAATGCCATATTTTAAAAATGGGAGGTCTTTGTGCCACAAAGGACAATGGGATTCACACACCCAATTAGCTTGTCAGCTTTTAAATTAAGAATTGTTTTATGTTTCCAAAAATCCATGAAATTACTTGCCTAGCAGCACCCGACATCCTACCTCTCAGGGGTCTAGCTCGTACTGAACAGGGGTATCCTGGAAATTGGCAACAGTGTGATTTAAAGGTTGGCCATTTAAAGGTCAGTGGAGTTGTTTTTAAGCTTTTTGCTTTTACACAACACAGAATAATCAGAGACCCCTTAAATTAATTCAATCTTTTATATACATAACATATATGGGTATTATATTAGTCATCCATGAGGGTGTGCTCAAAAATTGTTCATTGATTTACAGATTTCTGGATTCAGCCATTCCTCTATTATTCAGAAACTCTCCTGTTTTTTCTCCTCTTCTGTTTCTTCTCCCCCCACCCCCATCTGGAGGCCTGTCTTTTTGTTATTTAACTACTTATGAGTACCCCCACAGGGTGGAAAATGAAACTCAATTTTGCTCCTGGCAGCAGCTATTCAAAATGATTTGATGGAGGGATAGGTTAAAACATGGGGTTACCTGTGAATTTCATTTACCCAAGCCCTCTGCTTGTTATCTTACCATCGATGGTCATGAAATGGTGGGCCCAAAGTGACTTGGGAGAAATAACATCACTTACCAGTTCCAAGGATAATCAGAAACAATAAGGAACAACTATCCTTGTCTAAAAATAAGGTCCCAACTTTAGGATACTGTTTTGTGGTTCACCATCTACCTGAAAAGAAAGCAACTTTTTACAGTTCATCATGCTTTTTCAACTCCAAACTAAAAAACTGCTCCTTGTTGCTGAACAACCCCTACGGCTCAGTAACAGAAAGGAGGAGAAACTCTTCTGTTGTATTATACTCTCCCAAGCACTTAGTACAGGGCTGTGCATATAATAAACATCAATAAATACGACTGATTGATCTTCAAATAGCACATACTTTCACCTGAGCATTTAGGTGGTTACAACTGGATACTTCCCCTCCTAATTTAACAACCGACTTCTCCACTAGTAAGCTTCTTGAAGGAAGGGATCAGGTTGGTCTACTAATTCTATTTTTCTCTCCCAAGCACTTAATACAGTGCTCTGCAAAGAGTAAAGACTCAATACTATTAATTGATCACAATACAGTGGGCACCAGCCAGTGTAGCACTCTTAAAATGCTCCAACCAGAAGAATATACAAGTTCTCCTATATCATTAAAGCTCTCCTATTAATGTGTTCTGCTGACATCTTGAAGAACCTCGTGTCAAGGAGAACTTACACTGCAGGACCCACTCTATTTCACACCACGCTCAGGGACACCATCGTTTCATTCAACACTGTTTCACACCCAACAGCCATGTATTGTCAGAAGGACGGTTTCTAGTTGTAGTTATGTTCTAGCCGAAACATATTGGAAGCACATGTTCTAGCAGAATCGCATGTACAACATCTTACTCATTTCAGCTTCAATACGATTCTCGTTTGGATGCTCTAAGGCAGGAAGAGAGAGGCTAAATAAAAAGCCAAATGAGCTGACCTTCTGGTGTCTCATAAGAGATATCACAGTGTTTGGCTCACACAATTATCCTTCTGGAGGGAAAACTGACAGTTCATGATCTCAGATCTCGGAAGGGGAATATTTATTTGGATGAAACCAACAGCCAGGTCTTCATAATCTCAGTCTTGAGAATTAGTGGTACCTAAGAAAAATACTGATTTTAGTCCTCACCATTGAAAAGAAAATTTATCAACAGCTTTCTAAAATCCCATCTTCATTTCTTTTCCACATTTTAATCACTAAATCCATTATATGCTTTTCAGGGGTCTACACAATTACCCCCAAAACAGCAATACAAAATTACAGAGGAAAACATGAAAGATAAAGCAAGCACTCCTGCAGAATTTAAGAACTGAACTTTTAGATAGCTATAAGAGTGAAGATCAGATAAGCAAAGAAAATACTGCTAAAGCAGCATGGGGTATTTTTTTGGAGGAACAAATTGTTCTCCTACAATCCTTTTTAAACAAATATGCTGTTCAAAAGTTAAACACACAAAAAGAAATGACAATTTTTTTCTAAGTTAACACTAAGGCCTGGCACATTTTTTTTTTGGAACAAATAAGGGTGCTGCATGAGTGTTTGGTATTACAGTAAATATATGGGGGAGGGTGGTGTTTGTCGTCATTTTGCAAAAATTTTACTCCTAAAAACAAACCTACTTTGTTTGAGAGCAGCACTGTATTCTCCCAAGGCCTTAATACAGTACTCCACACACACTAAATGCTCAATAAATACTACTGATTGATTGACTGATTGTTGCAGGCACTGAAAATCAGCCCAAGAAGCAATATAAGTGATGTTAAATTGAAAAAAATATATACCGAGGAGATTATCTTTTTTTAAGAACACAGTTTCTTCTTCTAGATAGCAATGTTGGGATCTTGCCAAACTCCATGTTAAGAAAAACTTCAACAGTACTACTCACCCATTCTGATTCATGTGCAGGTGCACAAGCATTCTTCTGATACTCTGCTATGCCATCACCCAAATGGCCCGAGGTGTTAGATAAACAACTCCAATTGCCTCACAAAAAGCTAGCCATGATGTATAGTAAAAGCACGCATTGTGGCAGAACTCGATTTCCAATAAGTCATAATGACAGCATTTAATAAATGCTATGTGTCAAGCACCATTCAAAATGCTACGGTAAGAGAAGATAATCCTCTCATCATCTCTAAAATGGCAAAAAAATGAGGCCCCCATTAAAATTCCAGACAGACTTGATGAAAGTAACCCTAATCCAGGGTCTCAGATATCCATGTCCTGTAACCTAAGCTAAAAAATCAACTGCAAAGCCTCTACAAGGAATTTATCCACCAAATTTAATGTCCATTTCAACTGGCTTTTCACTCGAGTGCATTTATTGAACGTTTACTGTGTGCCAAGCACTGGGCTAAGCGCTTGGAGAGTACAACATAAGAGAATTGGTGCAGACGTTCCCTGCCCACATTGGGTTTACAGTCTTGAGGGTTAGCAGTACTGCTGTTAGTCATTAAGAGAGCACAACTCTTGCTAAATTGTACCCAACTGGAAAAGTGTCTTAACATGCATGATGGTGGTTAGTGTTCCAAGTGTCTTAATATTGTTCAATGAAAACACGGTGGTGCGCCTAAAATAAAAGTTACATACATTTCCATATCAATAAAGTTTGAGACCCTTCTTCGTATCCCTACTCCCCCTGCTATCAGTAGTTTCAACCTTGATGTAGTTCTAAAGAGGCAAGTAATGGGAAATTTAAAAGAGCGCAGATTGCATTAAATGCGCAAAGAAGAGCTGTGATATGTGTTCCAGTGAAACTTTTTATTCCTTCCTACTTGACAAATATATCCTGAATCACATCTCCTCCAGGAAGTTTGCTCTGATGAATCTCTCCTACCTCCTCCCTATGTCCCGCTCACCTGACGCTTTGGCATTGCCACCTCACCTAAGAGCTTGTGTACTCACACCTGTCTGTAACACTTAGCCACATATCTTTATACTCTATTGCTTCCTCACCATGTAGTATGCCCCTTAAAGGCAGGGGTTGTGTCTACTAATGCTACGTACTCTCCCAGTGCACTGCTCACAGTAAGCCCACGGTAAATGCAAATGACCAACAAGACTTGCATCCCTCACTTGTGGCTTCACCTGCCAATGACACGATTGCTTTACATGACCATCCATAGAATGAGTGCCTTAAAGCCAATGGCTTGAACTTACTCCCTGATGGAGAGAGAAATGGGCAACCATTGGAAGTTTTTAGGGAATCAGAAGATGTGTACAGAACCAAGTTTTGAATTGAGAAATTACCAGATGTGCCCAAAAACCAAATAGGTCTCAACCTCCTTGTGAAATGATGGACTAAAAATCAATCATATTTACTGAGCACTTACTAATAATAATGCCATAATAATTAATATTCTCTGTGCGCAAAAGTCAGAGAACTTGTCCAGGAAGACATGAACCAGCTGGCAACCAGCAAAGGCCTTGAAAAACTGTACACAGATGGGGAACCATTTTCCAAGTGCTCTCCTTCTGTACCAATTTTCATTTAACAGGAGGCCTTCATTTTGGTTTACGTGGATATTTATTACCAAGGAGGCAAATAAAAGCACTTATGAAAGCAAAATGCTAGTAATTAAAGTCAAATAAAATGTGTTAAACTGAAAAATTACACAACCCCAAAATGCTTCTTTTTAAAATTACACACTGAAATTAAAGGGAGGCATGTCATATTTATTCATCATTCCAAAAAGTTATGATCGTTTCCATTAGAAACATGTCACAAGGGAAGAAGTGGACTAGCAATTTAGAAATTAAAGTTAGCAGGAAATGACAGGACAATAAATTACCCCATAATACATCTAATTATGTCCCTATAATCAAGCTCAACTTAATATCTTAGAAAAAACACAAAACCAAAATTCTCATTTTGCATGTCTGACCCAGAAGAACAAACAGCCCAAGAGTCATTTCAATGTAAAGTGCAAAAGAATATTTGATTGGAATTTGCAATCAATAATCAGTTTTTTCCTTTTTCATCTGAACAATAATTGAACCGCTGGTCAATGAGAATTTACCGGGAGATCTCTCACTGACTAGTGAGTAGCTCTCATCCTACGAGGCAGGATGGTCAGGGAGAGTGTGCTCGTAAAGGCGGCACTAATTAAACGTTGGGGAACTAAAACGTTAATGTGAGAGGCCTCCTGTGTGGGGTGGAGCCGGCTGAATGGACCTGGTGGCAATAAAGCAAATTTGTGCACAAAGTGCTAAGAATGCTGTGAGAATGCAGGGAAGCAATCAGAAGGCGCCGGTTGGAAACTGATGAGATTCTAGACTGTACGCTCATTGTGGGCAGGGAATGTGTCTGTGATTGTTATACTGACTCTCCAAAGGGCTTAGTGCAGTGCTCTGCACACAGTAAGCGCTCAATAAACACGACTGACTGGCTGGAACTGACAACTATTCTGGGGCCTCACCACGATGGCCAAACACGTGAGATGGCTGAGGTGACAGGATTCGCATCCCAAGAGACTCATCCGAATGGTCATATTAAACATATGTGACATAGAGGCACATGTTAATCCCGTACATTGGGCTGTGTGGACAGAAAGGGAAGTGACCAACACCACCTCGCCTTATGGGTGGCATTCACGCAAACTGGGAGCAGTAAGACTGAGCCCGGCTGGGTGAGTTGGGAGAAAGTAGTCTGCCGGGGGACCCAGGCAATAAACTCAACCCAATTCATGTAACAGAAAATGATGAAAACAACTGCAATTTTTGCTAAGCGTTTTACTATGTGCCAAGCACTGTACTAAGCACTGGGGTAGACACAAGATAATCAGGTTGGAAACAGTCCCAGTCACACCCAGGACTCTCAGTCTAAGTAGGAGGGAGCACAGGTGTCAAATTCCTATTTTGTAGATGAGGAAACTGAGGCCCAAGGAAATTAAGTGACTTTCCCAAAGTCACACAGCAAGTTAGGGAGGAGCGGGTATTAAAACCCAGGTCCTCTGACTCCCAAGCCTGTGCTTTTTCCACTAGATGATACTTTTCTTGCTGTTGGATAACTTGGGGTGGGCAATCAGCCACTAGATCTGTTCCACACTTGCTACTGGGGAAGAGGGACCATTTGAAATTAAGCAAAATAAAGAGAAAACATGTCTTGAGATCCCAGCTCACCATCTATCAGCATGGCTAAGGCTATCTTGTTTACTTATGTAACCTCTAAAATCACACCTGGATTTGAAGCTTTTAAAAACTCACATCCAGAATAAAATCCTTCTTGTAATTTCTCCTCAGCTACTCTGAGTCTATGAAACTATTTATGTAATAAATATGGCCATAATGCAATTAAACAACAGTGTCAAATTCAGCTTTTCAGTTTTAGGGATTCCGCTTTAAAAATACTTA